>NC_133972.1:70140075-70762575 GCF_047716275.1 Strix uralensis | reverse complement strand
TCAGGTGGCTTGTGCCCATCACAGTGCCTTTCCCAGTGCCTGGAAAACTATATCCCTCTCCCGTGTATTCGTCTTCATTCTCCTCTGTCTCAGTTAGTCATGTTCCCCTTTTCACATGCACGCTCTTTCCATGCAGATATTACAATTACACAGGCTGTAACGCACTGGAAGATTTCTTTTCCCTCCTCCACAAGTATCTAAACTTATCCCTAACTACCTATCTAATCTGTCTATCAGATCCAAATGTCCCCAGCATTTGGGGGTGTTTGGGTTTGGGATTCTGATTCAGTCTTATCTAGAGAAAACACTGAAAGGTCACTGCATTTTACTTCATCCAGCAAATGAAGCTGAAAGCTGTTCAGTGCCACTATATGAATGTACTGTCTGAAACCAGTATCTACCTGCAAACACGGTGTGACTAATTTGGGTCTGAAAGAGTTTTATGTAAGTATTGTTTTACTTTTAATTTTCTCTTTACTTTTCATCACCTCTTTAAATCCCACCGAAGGCAAGCTTTCTCACAAGATGATGTCTTGGCATTTTCACTCAATGATATTGACTTCCTAATGGCAGCTGGGGAATATACCAGTAGATTAAACTGTCCAATCAATTGCCCTCCTGCCTGTATTATGTGTGTTATTTCCCACCGTACATATTCAACATTACACTCTATGATCATTAACACAGTGGGTGCTGTTAGACAATGAAAGCCCAGCAGCATGCTAATAAAAGGTTTAATGAATAACATGATATCCTTACCAACAGCTACAGAAAAGTTGTCTTAGGGAAACAGGAACTGTGTGTTGGGGCACATTGTACATGAAATAAGGTTGTCTGCGCTAATAAGCAAATACTCCTTTATCACACAGCTGGTGCTGAAATGCCAGCCGGAGAGAAAACTAAGTTTGAGGGAAATATCTCCTTGGATCAGAGAGGTGAACAGAGCAGAGATTACCTCCCAGTAACTCGCTTTCTATGCTATACGGCTTAACTGCTCGTCAGGAAATTAATGCCAAGAAATTTAACAAGCATTTTTCCAGTTTCAGCACTGCTGGTTTGCTGAGCCATAGCATCACTCTGCTCCCTAAATTTGCCATTCAAATTTTACCTGCTGCTGTCCTCTGCTTTATGAAACAGGACTCAAAGCTGCACTTTTTCTCAAAGGGAGGGTCAGCCTTCCAGCTGCCCAGTTAGGCTCCTCATGCCCAACTGACACCCTTTCCCACTGATGCTCTTGTACTTGACAAGCTGAGAAATCCCATGAGCATCTGCTGGACGGTCTGGCTTTGGCACAGCTGGATTTGCAAAACAAACAAACAGTGCCATTCTTCCAGCACAGACTCATCATGTGACCAAGAAACACTTGAACCAAGGAAGGCGAAGACTGACTTCTGGTGGGATGGAGGTTTATTTGTGCCTGAAAGAGTCTCACAGAGAGTGAGAAGCAGTTACCCAGCCATAGGCGGGACAGGGGCACAGGGGTAGTACTGACCAGGGTCCCCACATCCAACTGACTTGGTACTGCCTTGTGACGTCCCTCTGGCAAGAACTGAGGGGCCAGGGAGGGCAGGGGAACATCAGTCACTTCTAGCTGGGCAGCTGTATCTGCCCACTCCTGGCTGACTTCTCTTGCACATTTTTTCTCAGGTTTTGAATGGGCCAAGTGAAGTTTCTTTCAATCTGTCTCCTGCATGATCACTGCGCAAGCTAACAGGATGTGCTGTTAGGAACAGCAATGTTGACATCCAGTCTGAACTCCTCCTTTCTTAGTTTCACCTATTGATATATGTTTGCTTTGACTTTGCTAGTTAAATCCCTTTATCTAGACTATTTACAGGTTTTATGTATTTCAAGCCTGTTCCTTTGTTCCCAGGCTGTACTTGTCTCTTAATCTAACTAATCTAACACATTTTGAAGTCTTTTCATTCTTCCTTGTGTATCAGACTTTGGACCTTGATGAATCCACTTGCTGCACTGATCTGAATTCTCTCCCATTTATCAGATCTTCTTCATCTGATAAAGAAATGAACAGGCTATTCCAGGTGTGACCATGAAAAGATTGTATCTGTATATTCCAGCCTCATTATATGTTGCTCCGGCTATTTTACCTTGCTATCCTGCATTGCAAATACAGTCCCCTAAGATTTTTTCCATGTCATCTCTTTGCAGGTTTACCTGATTGTGCATATCTTGAGATTGTTCTTACCCCTTGTGAATTAGAATAGCTTATCATTTTGATTGGATTTTATTCCATAAATGGGATCTCATTTTCTCACATTCTCCCTGTATTTTTTATCTGTGTGAGTTCTTTCCTATTTTTTTCATGTCCTTTTTGTATTAGTAATTTCCCTCAATTTAATGTATCTGGGACTTTCATTAATATGTTCTTTATCCTCTACTTTAGATAATTAGTAAAAACATAAAAGAACAGATGCACATTATTTAACAAATGTCTCTGCTAGTGTCCCTGCTGACCTCTAAGTCGCCACTTCAACCATTTGTTTATATTGTATCATTTTATTTTTAAAAGACATACGATCATCTCTTAACCCTAGTTAATGATGCTGAGATGAAGACTCAATGTACACTCTCATAAAATATTCTACAAATAACTCCAAATATAACAGTAGGAGGAGGTCATATGAGATGACCATTGCAGTCTCTTTTGTCTGCAGAGCCTGTATTACATATGTTGTTTTCCCAGAGCTGTTTGTTTTGTAATTTTGCTGTTATCTATTAACCTTGACAAAAAAGGGTGCTCAGAAAGACATGACATTTCTGTGCTTTGCATTATTGACTCTTTTTTTTTTTTAAATTAAATTCCGTGGCTCTGAAAGGACATTACCTTTCAAAGGAAAAAGTAGATTGTCTTCCTTCTGTGACAAAACTACACCACACTACTGGAAAATAGAAATTACTTTTTCTAGCTTCAGAAGGTCAGCAAAGCCTTTTCATGATTATTTGTGTTTTCAGTGAAATCAGTCAAAAATCTGGCCCAATGCTGACTGCATATGGAAATAGCCCTCATGAGAGGTAAAATCCTTGTTTTTACAGCATAAATCAGGGTCCTGTTTTTTTAACCATAATTCAGTTCTTCCAATAACTTCTTGGAAAATTCCCTCTATATTTTTCCATTTCAAATCTCACGTATAAGAATAAAAAAAGAAAATGCGATGTGCTGTGAGCATACTGTCCCAGAACTGCAAAAAAGAGTCATTAAATCCAAGTGTTTCAAGACGAACAAATTATCCCTTCTTCCCCATTTACCTTTGAATTTTCCTAACTAGTGGATAAGCAGTTACACTTACATTGCTCTAATGTCTCTCCTTGTTTTTTTGTGGCACTCCCTGCTTACGACATCCCATTCTTCATACTATCAAAAATGCTCTCCAAGGTTTTTGAGACCTGTGTGCTTGCACCGAGAGTGGCTGTTCCTCTCTTGGTGTTCATACCATAACCTGTCCAGAGCAGGAAATCAGACCTATTCTGAAAATCCTGTATGGCTTTTACTGATCTTTAACCTTCTAGAAAGCCCTGGGCTATGCCAAGTTTGTAATATTTACTTCAGTGATACAGTTTATTGGCCAGTACTACTAGAGTCCAGTTGGGTTTCATTGACTCTCACTGTTTAGTGGGAGAAGGACACTCTCAGAGCTCTAAGACACTCCCCCCCAATACTGAAGGACTTCTGCAAAATCTCTAGGTCTTTCCTTATCAATATTTCTTTTAATAATGTTTTTCTCCCTGCTCACTTAGAAACAGCCTAAAATAGCCTACACATCTCACATTACCATAGTTCGCTTATTTAGAGACCACATCTGCATTTTCTGTAAGCAGCATACATACACCACCTTTCCTTTGTCCACTTTTCTTTGTGATGGAAGATTTTTCTATGCAGCTAATCAGTACCTCAGCCATTCTCCATTCATCACTAATTTCAGATCCTTCATAATTTGTAAATGGCATTGCAGAATTGCTCACACAAACACTGTAAAAAAGATGGTTTAAAGTACGTAAAGGTCTCAACTGAGTAATCCCTGCCTGTACAGACAGTTGTACCCACAGTAGCTTTGCAGGCCCTAAACCAGCATCAAATATTTCCAAAGCAGATTTGATTTGTTTCCGCAAAATCAAACTCACAGCAAAAACGCAGTGTCAGAAGTGCCTTGAATTAATCTAAAATAAACAATGACACTGAAAAAATGTTATAGTGGCACATGACTGGCAGTATACAACTAAAGTGGCCCACAGGCAGTGAGTGACTGTCAGTGTTTTAGCCTGTAATTACATAGACTAAATGGATTGGTCTGACAAAAAAAACCCCAAACCTGTTCTTACTCAATTCAGTGAATATTTCCTGATGAAGAGAGATTACTAAGTGATAGTGCATAATTTTTCTAGGGGAACTTGAACTTTTTGCTCTTTTCCCCCTGGTAATAAGCAAAGCCAATTAATGCCAAATGTTGAGCTGATGAGTAACGGTTCCTTTTAGGAACAATGATGTCATATGCCAGTACATATGCCAGCATTTTCTTAATCTCTATTAATCGTACAGAGACCAATGACAGTTTACTGTTCAGTAAGCTCCACATCCAGCAATTTCAGATGGTTTAAAGCAGACCTTACACAGGAAGGTAAGGCTAAACAACAAAAACTGAAGACTACTCCATCAATTAAATCTACGATTAAATCTAATGATTATATAGCACTAGTGCAAAAATGTAAAACAAAGCCTTGAAAATTGGTTTTAAATTATGTAAATTATATTTTATAACACAGAATGCTTAAAATTGTTTCCACATTGTAACTGGAAAAAAGTATGTATTATAAAATCACAAGCACCTGTACCTATAACACATTTTCTTAAGAAGAGCTTCTGACTTTCTTCTATTTCCCTTATCATAAAACAGAAGCAAAATTTTAATTGCACTAAAGAAGGAACACCAGAGAACAGTGTTGTTCCCACTAGATTGAAAAAACAACTCCCTGTGTGTCACTTTGACCAAAGCACATTAGCATGCAGTACAGATGGGATTGCAAATAGTTTGGACTGTGCTCTGCTTCTTCGCAGCCTTGGAGCTTTGAGTCCATCACAAGGGCTATGGTGATGCGCCTGAGGAGGCTGACACAGGGTACTGACTGACTTCAGGGTACCCAAAGCTGACCACAACCTTGCCATGGCTCTGCTCTGGCTGGACCAGCTCTTGTTGTTTAATGGATGCCTGAGCTTCTGGCTGCAAAGCTAATCATGTCCTGATGTGTCAATGCTTTGCTCAATGTGTTTCTACTCCAGTGCTAGTGCTGCTCTGACTCCTGGCCAAGCCCTCGCCTATTCTGGCTGACAGATGAGCCTTGCCCTCAGCTCCCAGCTCCCACTTGCCTTCCTGCAAGCCCCCTCCAGCTCCCCAAATCCTCACCCCAGTCCCATCTCCACTGCTTACTCTGGTGACAGGAGCCACTTCAAAGCCCAAGAGCAGCAGGCATAAGCAGTCCTGCCCACCGAGGCCTCTCTGTGCTGGGTCCTGCCCGAAGCTCAATGAACAGCCCAAGTCTGCTCAGCCCAGCACACCATAGCCCTAGATTGCTAAAACATTGCTCAAGAAACAAAATGACACGGTAAGTTGAGCACCAGCTGGAAAACCAGCCACACTGCACACAGACCTGCCTAAACTTGTGCTGAGCTTCACTCCCAGCTCCACCTAGCTTAAAGACTGACTTGATTGGAAATCTGTATCCACCTGCCTCTGAGGTGCCAGCTCACCCATCCAGAGGCTGCCTTGAGAATGCAAGTGCTTTCCTTGCACAAAATTTTTTATTGCTCACTTGCTCTCCTTTTTGAAAATAATAAAATATTTAAGCTACAAGAAAGAAAACACATGGAAATGCGTTCACTAAAACTCCAGGGGCTGGCATGCTTCATCTTGTACGTTGGTGTATGACATTTCTCTGCTTACCTCTACTGTGGTAGCTCTCTGGTAGTTTACAGCAGCCTCATCTTTTCTCTTTCAAACGTGAAATCCTTTTCTGGATGCAGGGTGCAAGTACTGACTAATACTCACTTGGATGGCATTTTCTGACGGAGCTGGCTGCCAGGGTCTACAAATGCCAAGTTAGAAACACATGTAGGACCTCAGCTTGTGCTTTAAAATACAGTGTACGTGTAAGTGCCCTACTGACCTGGAGGCAGGGAAAGGAGAGTAACAATCACAGAACACGAGACATTTTAAATGCAGTGGGTAATTTTGCATTGCACCATGTCCCTCTACACACAGAAACTGCTGGTAGGTCCATCATTCCCCCAAACGATGAGCTGCTCAGAAGCATGATGCCAGCAGCCACTGCCTCCCAGAGCTCCTCTATTAACTCTTTAAGATCAGCAGTGAGCAGCTTTTGAAGTTAACAGTCAATTTGCTGTATCAGTTACCCTGGCAGTCCTATAATTATGATGGTGAAAACTGAACCAGGAGATCCAGGAGCGTTTCTGAAACAGGCAGGCAAATTGGCTGTCAGCAGGTTTCTGACTCCCATTGTAGAACACCTTTGCCGACCACAAAAGAGCTCTGCAACTGAGCAGTGACCTAATTATTAAACGTTGCTCTTGAAGGCCCTGTCTTCTGTTTGCTGTTTAGTGTCTTTTTGGTGAATTCTGCTTTAAAGGCATTTTCTGTCCATTTTCTTAAATCACTACTCTGGCTTTGTGCTTATGTCAAGAACCATCGGGCTTTGTCTATACTGAGTCTGGTAATCTTTCTTTCCCCTCTCCCCAAGCCAACCATGTTCAAACACAGCACTTCTGGAGAGGTGCTAATGTGTTTTCCCAGGCCTCTTCAGACACAATTTAAGAGCTGGTAGTTAAAAGCATAATGTAGAAAAATGCATTTGCAAAAGGATACATTTTTCTCCCACTTATTTTTTTTTAAGCAGAATTATCTAATTTTCTCTGAGAAACTGAGCCAGAGCTCATTTTACTTTGTGCATTCTTGGTTATAGCTGAGTTACAATCTACTTGCAGATGTGTTTTATTTTTTTTTATTATATTTTTCAGTTCACTACTGTTTAAGGGTCTGTGGTGGCTCTTCTTCAGACTTTACCCGGGTCACCTAATGGTCTCTCTGCCAAGGGATCAGTAACGTGAGTAATGTGTGATGCATAATGAAACTGCAAGTGGTTTAGGTTCCATTTGGAAGATGGTGCCTTCCATTTTAGAAATAAAATATTTTCCTGATTTTTCACTGGCCGTCCAAGATTTTCTGTAATATCCAGCTTTTTGGACATTTTTGTTTTCTTCTGATTAACTCTTTCAGATCATACATTTTTCTGTCTGTAACTGTAGTTTCCCATTCAACTAATATCTTGGTATTCAGTCTTCTGCAGAAGACAGAAGTTGGTCAAGTTTGCAATTTTCAGAGATGAAATAACCCATTCTCCCTGACTTCACTGGAAGCTTGGCATTTACTTAACTCCTTTCTTTCATTCTGCACCTTTGAATGTGAGAACACTATTTTTCCTCAGGATGAAGCTCCTCTTCTTTTGCACTCTCCCAGCCACTCTCTCCAGCTTCCTGATACGTTGTGTTGAGGGGTCAAGCCAAGTGGCCACTTAATAGCATTTGTTTTGATGATTTTTATTATTTTCATACCTGCCTTTAGCCTCTGGACATAGACCACTGATTCTTTCCGCATCCAGCCATTAGAGACAATGTGTTGGTGACTCACTAATGTTTTATTATGGCTAATCCAATGGATTGAATATAGTTTAGACTATGCTGGAGCTTGACTCAGTGCCTATAAGAGCACAAGCATCTTGTGTCACCACAAGCAAATCACTTATGATGAAGAAAATAAGACACCTATAAGTTTAGGTGTCTAAATGCCAGCATGGAATTCATCAGCTTTAATACTTAACACTTACTGAAACTCTTCCTGCAAGGAGCAGGTCTGAAGATAACTTCCAGGGTCTGTGGTGAAAAGTTAAGCTGCAAGTGTTGTTCTAACACCTTCCCTGAGACTAGTTTGATCCAGGTTCTTGAATATGTTCAGCCTGGAATAGAATAGGTTGAACCTGCATATTAAACACTTTCTAACGCAAAGTGGAACAGTTTGGAGTAAGTGCCATCTGTACAGCCTAGCCTGAGAAGTGATGGAGAAGTAGCTTCTTGCAGTCCCTGTTTCTGTAAACTTGTTAATAGACTTGGCTGACTCTATGTGCATTTCCCAGGGTGACCTAATTAGGCACACACTTCCATTGTCCCTTTGAAGGTTGCTACATGCCACTTATGTGAGGAGATACTTCTTACTTGGTAGCTAATGACCCACAATTCATATGCAAGAAAGAGCTGCTACAAAATATTTGCAGATATAAATCATTTTCTTGTATGCTATAATAAACTGCATGGGTTTGTATCATGAATAGTCCAGTGCTGGGAAGGACGCCTTAAGTATAAGCTTTTCACACTGATACCTTTTGTTTGATAGTGGTTGAGAGGATGTTATTCTGGGGAAAAAAACATTTGGTTTGTTTGGTTTTGTCAGTAATTTACTGAGTTAATTTGTTTCCTGTATATGAACATGTTCATGCTCCTGGGCAATTGCTATATTATTATAAATTGAATTAAGTAGTAGGATGAAAAAAGCTTTTGTATGGATGTTGCTTATATGTGCAGAACATATAACAATATTGAGCTTTATTATGCTGCATTTTTTAAATTGATATCCCAGATAATGATTTCTTTTTCCCACCGACAAGCTAGACGCTAGATGCTGTAGTAGTGCAAGGTTAAGTCTGTCCAGTGATGGGGCTGTGGTACATGATGTTCCTTTGATTTACCAAGGTGGTTTCTCTCTAGAGCTTTGGCTCAGCAAGCAGATTAACAGCTGGCAGACTGACAGCGGCACGAATTCCCAGTCAGATAACTGAGATCCTCAGCCCCAGTGGTAGGAGGTCTTCTTTTTCCCCAAAACAGTGTCCCAGGCAGAATGACCTGTCAATTAACTGGGGGTGGGGGGCAGCTGGTCATGTGGAATTGATTGATTTGGTGTTTGAAAGTTATGCAGAGTGCAGAGAAATAGGAAGGTTTTAGCAGCAAGGGGAGCAGGACAATGAGAAACACACACAGAATTGGTATAATTCTTTGGTGTAACCTCAGAAAAACCACAGAATCACAGAATTGTCTAGGTTGGAAAAGACCTTGAAGATCATCCAGTCCAACCATTAACCTAACATTAACAGCTCCCAACTACACCATATCCCTAAGCGCTATGTCGACCCGACTCTTAAACACCTCCAGGGATGGGGACTCCACCACCTCCCTTGACTTCAATGGGATTATAGCAGAGCATGGTATTTTTCTCAAAAATAGAAAATGAAATGAGGAATAGCATCTTTGGTAATATCATAAATGAAAGAAAAGTAAACACATTTCTGTTAAATAGAAATCATAATTAACTGTGGCTCTTCTTGGAATAAGCCTAGGGAAGACAGGTAGGAGGAAAAACTATGTTGAGGTGGTCACCTGATGGCCAACTGAAGGCCAGCTACTGTAGCTGCTTCCAGCCCTTTTAAGCCACAAGGTCTGAACCTCAGGTCTTTGTAGTAACTTCCCAAGCACCTCCACCTCCCCTGCAGCTCAAGGGCTCTGTTGGGTGTATGATGAGCAAAGAGTGTATTTTTTTCTGTGCTGTGTTAGGGTAGCTTTTTCTCATAGCAAAACATAAATGCCTTGTTTTCTCAGTATTTTAGCTTCAAAGTTAGGGGTACCAAGAGGTTAAAATGCAATTGTGTGTTATAAGAAAAAGAAAAAAAAAAGCCTGCAAAACAGAAACTGGGGAGGAAAAAAGATTAATCTAATCGATCTATAACCTGCTTTGCTTACAGCTTAGGAGCCCCATGGAGAATAAGATAAGGGTGTCTGACTAGTACTGCCTTGAGAAAATGAAAGACTTATTGTTCAGTTTTTTTGAAATGTTACTGTTATCCAGAAAGTGTCAGATTAATACTTTTTGCAAAAATGCTAATGAAGAATGCACCCAGGGAGTCATCACAGAAATTACAAAAATTTGGAGGATGGATGAAGAAAGAAAAACACTGTCCTTGCCCTGCTGTACTGACTTCCCTAGCAACATAGAAAAAGTATTAAATACTTTAGATGGCTTTCTGTTCTGCACTGGGACAAGATACTCTCTCAAAATCACCAGGGACAGGACTGCTGCCCCAATGGAGCCTACAACCCACCAGCTAGGCATTGATTTTTCTCTAGGGCTTTGACCTGAGCAATCTAACCATCCAGTTTCATGTGTAATGTGGGAGTGAAGCCTGCTTAGACTTCCCAGTCAGCATCTTTGTAAACAAGGACATCGTTCTCTGGACTCTCCTAGGGATAGGGAAGTTGTCATCAGAAGAAAATTTTTTAGAATAACATTTCTGGCTTCTGAAGCTACTCATGCTCGGTTTTCATGTAGCTTTTGGCAATGTACTGAGTGTTTAATCAGTTTTAATTTCTGTTTGGGCTTTGAAAGGGTGTTTTGCAACGTGTGTTGTAAGGAAGCCATAGCACCGTTGAACTAAAATAGTGAAATAGGTTTTAGTAGCAAATTACTCATAATAAAGATGAGTCTTAACACGTCTGCTGATTCACTCAAAGAGCCATTAATTAAAAGGAAAAGTGCAAAGGTTGTTGGTGACATTTAATCTGTCGCCTTGGTTTTACTGAAGACAGATAGCTAGAAGATGTCCTGCTACAGGATGACCTTCTTCAGCCAAGCAAACTCCCTGTTTTCACACTGTACCTGGAGCTGTCTCAGCTGGAACTCATTTGAGCTGTCACATCCCCATGAAAAAAAAAAAAAAACAAACCCAACCAAAAATATGGCAAGATCTTTGTAAACAGTTCAGCAAAATGCCTTCTGAACATGCACCATCGAACAAAAAGGTTTATGGGATTCATCTTTCTAAAAAAAAGGCTCAAAAAACAATATGAAAAGGATTGTTGGGTTCTGTTTAAATTAATAAAACTGCATCTCCAAAGTATCTGAAAGAGGGCAACACAAAATGAGTGAAATCTTTTTCCTGGAGTGATTCAGCTCAAGAATGTCCCAGCACAAAGCATGGTTTTATCAGGCTGCTGTGAATACTGTTGGCCAGGTTATAACTTGTATAAGTGAGTCAATTTTGCACTCCCCAGCAGTTTCATCTCCATCATGACCATTATATGACAATAAGCGGTTCACAAAGAAGCAGCCTCACCTTCTAGCTCAGGTTAATTACTGGTTGAGGTGGGGCAGCCTGCCAGCTCCCAAGCAGCCTAGCACTTACCTTTTCCCAAGCTACCTTCCCCTGAAACAGGCTGTGCTTTAGAAAACAAGCTGAAGGCACCCAAAATGGCTGCTGCTTCTTGACAAAGTGCCTCCCTCCCGCTCCTTGCTTGTCCATCCTTCTGCTCTGTGACAATTCCCCCACTGTGGAAATGGAAAAGGTTCCTTCATTACAATGAGGGAGAAGGAGCTGAAGGCAAATGGCTCTTTTGTGACACCTCCTGCTGACACAGCCCCCATCGATGCTTCTGAGCAATCACCTCAGTCCTGCAAATTCTGAAAATCCTTTTTTTTTTCCCCAAAAAAATACCACTGGCAACTCTGGGCATCCATTACACGGTAATGCAATCACTCGACTTTACTGACAATTTTTTGTTTGTTTTTTTCAGCAACTCCATTGCTATTAAGCAGTAAATGCGATAAGCAGTGTAGATAGGACATCAGTCTTGTTCTCATCAAAACTAAACCCTGTGAGAAAAGCCCCAGTTATCACACAAATCTGCTTAAATAATTCTGCAGGTACCATCGCTGAAATTACTCATGTTCTTCACTGCAGTGGCTTTGTTCTGCTTCGTGCTACAGCTCAGCCACTAGCATTTGCAAAAAAAAAGAGTTTAAACATCATTCAACTTAACAACTGATTTAACATACATCACACCTTCCTATCAGCATCCTATTTTGTTTTTAAAGGCACACTGCTAATGTGAGCCATGCCAGAATTAATGGGGTAACCGCATTCCCTCCCTCTCCTCCAAACCACCCTCCTCCGGATGTGGACATCTGCACCATCATCCACAAATTCTAACTCTCCCTTTTTTTTAAATCCATAACTGACAGGGTTCACAGATGACACAAAGTACAGCTTGCTGCCCTAACCTTCCCTTTCCAGCAGCCATTCCCACCTCTCTTGTGCTATTGTCATGTGTAGGAATAGGCTAGTATCCATGTGAATAATTTACAAACAGCCCACTGGTTGTTCAAAAGCCACCTGAATCCCAAAAGGTGGCTAGGCCTTAGGTGGATATTTGAGGTTTGTGTACAGCTGCTTGGGACCCACCTGTGGCCATCTGTTTTCCTCTCAATCTTAATTGCTATGTAAAGAGCAAAAGCACACTTGCTGAATCTCACAGTTTTCTGCAATTTATGTTGCAAGCTGCTGGAACAGTAGGTCTGTTGTTTTCTTATGAAAGAGATGCCACACATACCAGCAACATGACATTAATCGCAACATGAGCAGATCATTTACCTGACTCTTTTCTGTTTGGTGATAAGTGGATTCAAGGCCAGAAGATGATATTCACATCGCTAACAAATGCAACACTGAAGTCAAGAATAGTACATCCCTTCCTGAACCCTGAAACGTGTTTCAAAAGCTCTGCATAACTTCAGCTCAAACAAAGAAGCTGAAAATGTTATTAATAATACAAAGTCTTTAGAAAGACCCAGTCAAATTCATGAAGCCCCCTGACCTCTTGCTTAGTGAATTCTGTGGACTGCATGCTCATTAGATATAGGAGGCTGGAGTTTCCAATGGTATTTAATTTACTGTTTCTCATGGCAAACTGACTGGGGGAAGAAAAGCTTCAGGGCCAGTTCTCAATGCAGTCTTTATAATATAGTTTTCGTAATGGAGTGCTATGCACGTTCTGAACAAAGTCTCTCTTCTGCATCAAGAGCTGTGACAGTCTGAATGGTGCCAGAGGCATCAAGATGAAGAGTACTTTTCTGCATCTTTTTTTCCATAAAATGGAAAATACCAACCTCTCTGCTAACTGAGGTTGTCCCCCAGCCATCCTTTAGCAGATCTCCAGGACACTGGTCACCCCAGAGTAGCAGTGTACTCAGGCTGGCATCAGACTGGCCCATCTGTGGAAGCTGTGCTCTGCTTGGGTATGTCTGCACCAGAACTGCAGTTCAGATTAGAAACGTGCTTTTGAAAATAGTTTCTCAATTCTCCCCATTTACTGTGCTTGGGTTCACGCTGCCCAACATGGGATCCTTCTGTAGGAACTAAACTGTAAGATGTGCCTCAGCTACTAACAGGCACTGAGTCCCTGGGAGCATGCTACAGTTACTCTGAAGGAAAAACTCCTCAGGCAGAGTGCACCTATTTTGCTCCTAGTGCAGACATAGCCATCATTCACTGTTTGCGCTCTGATCCATTTTGTACCCAAAGTGCTGCAATGTGTGCAAAGCAAGCTGAGTAATACATCAATTCTACCTCTCTGGATGCATGTCTATAGAGGAGGTTACTATGAAGTTAGTCAGTGGGACTGTAAACTTACAGCACACTAACTCTTTCTGTAGACCACTCCTAGTGGTAGTTTACCCTTCCCTGAAAATGGTGTATTCTCCTTCAATGAAAATTTAAAAGCTGCTTTACAGCACATTGTTTCCCAAGCTCACGAGCCTCCAGATGACATGAATGCTGGATGATTAAGTATTGATCTGAATCAACTTTCATAGTGGTTTTGTTAAACTGCTTTAAATTTCTGTGTATTGACACTCAGAATTAAAGGCGATGTACTTAATTTTTTTTCCCAAATGAACTACAGTTGATGGTGAAAACCTTAGCTCTGAATAAGAGAGTCAACACAGGAGCTTAGCTTGGCTTAATGATCCATTTTAAAAATCTGAAACTAGTGCATTTGGATTATTTTTTTTTTTCTGAGAACCACAGTGTACATAAACCCCACAAAGATCATCCTGATACTATTCTTCTCTCATTGTCGTTGATTTTCAGCCAAATGGCTTAGGAGAACCCTTCAGACCGCAAAGTCTGTAATGCAGCAAATATAATACTTTTAGGTGCAATGTTGAATTTACACAATAAATTGTATTTAAGAAGCATTAACTCTTCAGGTTGAAATTTTGCTCAAAGCAAGACAGGATCAAGCTTAACACTGTTGGATTCTTTTTTCCATTTGTTTGGCTGCCTGACTGTGTCTTTATTCAGTAAGTATGGTTTCATCTCAGAGCCTTGGGTGCTTGTGTTTGGTTTGAGAGATGAAACCTAATTTCCAAAATTGCTTGCAGTTTATGCTCTGTATTTCTTCCATTTATAGAATGTTTTCTGCCTTGGTATTTTGAGTGGGCAAATCCTGACACTAGCAAAGTATCTTTTCAGCCTGAGCACGGCTGCTGAGATTTGTTATACCAATACAAAGTTGGACATATGTTGATTTTTACATCCAAACCCTTGTAGACAAGCAATTTCTGAGCATGTGGTGTGGTCTACAATCAGGACAGTATTGCTGTCTGGGTGAGAGGTACACTGCCAGCCACCTGGGTTTGGCAGCTTGGTCAGATCTGTACACAGGGACAGTTTACAGTGTAAGTTTGCATCTGCTCTGGAAAAAGTAGTTGAAATCTAACCATATATGTTGTTCTCATAAGGTTCCTGTTTTGATAAATGCTGTTAATATGTATACCTGGGTCTCATTTTCAAACCGAAGAGCCAAGTAGCTAAGTTTCTTGCTTGGCAGAGTTACTCTCCCCTCTACCACCCTCATGACTCTGGAGATAAACACAAGAAGAAGAAAATAAACGCCTTTGTACAGAACAAGCTTAACGACGTTTCTGTTTCAGGGTAGATTTGCATATACTACCTTAAAACTGAGTTTAGCTTTAATTGGAAGGTGGCTTGTATGCTGTTTGTTACGACTGTGCTCTTGCAACTGGATACAAGAGATTATAGAGACCCAAATTCATTGCTGTGACTCTCAGCAAAGCTGCAGTAACATAACCTGATGTCTAATAAAAGAGGAAATACCAGAGCTGTAACTCACAGTAATATTATTTCCACACAAAAAGGATATGGAGTGTTTATAAGCCACCACCACAGTAGCTCTATGATGTCTTCTGTGACTTTCTTAATTTCCTTTGTTTATTTAACTCTTGCGATTTTCCAACCTGGGTAATTTTCCCTGAAATAATTTGAAAAATTGGCTTTAATATAAAAAGTACATCCTGCTTGCAGCAGGTTACATAATTTCTATATATAGTTTGCAGAAAACTCTAAACTCTCCTTATCATACAGACGAACACAAATACACAGAAAATGTTATCTTTATGTAATATATACACATGGCCACTGTTATAACAATCATTAACGTTTTGCACAAGCACATGACCACTTTAGTTGAGGGGAAAACTACTGTATTTTTTCCACCACTTCTATATTATCCTTCCCCACTGCACTGCTATCTGCAGTATAATTTCTTAGCTCTGAGAACTTTGTTCGCATCAGCTGCCCTGAATGGAATCAGTTGCAGTCACATAAATAGAAGTACAGCTTAATTATTTTCCTGTTTGAAAAAATCACTCTTACCTGAAGCAAGCGATGCTTCGTTTTCCTTTCTTGTTTTTCCCCCACCCTTTTCCCTCCCTAGAGCTACAAAAATAATTATCTCCATGACAGGTACCAGAGTTTTGCTATCTCCCTCTCTCTCCCTTCAAAAGCACACTCAGCAATACTTTGTGACAATCGATCAAAAATATTACAATAATAGTTTTCAGCACAGTCTTTACAGACACGTTCACTTATCCATCTCTGTCTGCGATGAGAGCTGAGGAGTGGGAGTCAAGCTTCCAGGGGCTTCCTTTTATTCCTGCTACCAATTCTGAGGAGCGAGTTTCTATACCCATCTCCACAGTCTACGTACACTCCAGGTGCCCAAAATTCATGGTCACCATCACCTTCCCTCCCTTTTTGTGATTCCTCTTTTCACATAAACCTCAGCTTCTGCCTGATGCCACTGTTTCTAGGCATGTCCTCTGCAAAGGCTTCCAATTCACCTTTCCCTTCCAGACAGACGGAGACAACTTTTTATACCAGTTTGCAGCTAAAGCAACTTGGCTGACTGGGACACCAAGGTGAAGCTACAAAATTACAGCTTTAGTACAGGTTCTTACTGCCTACAGCCATGTCCTGTTTCTTTGGTTATCAGTGAAGTAGTTTAACCATGGTGGCTCAGTTTCTCCATCTGTAAAACACATGTAATGATACATACATAAACCCTAATCCCTAACACTACTTATCCCAAAAGAGTCCCGAGAAGCTAAATATATTTGAAGAGTGCTTTTCGACACTCAGATGGAACATCTTATTGACCTGTAAAATCCTGTCTGGATGATACAAATCCTAAACCAAATTCATCACGGCAGTCATAACAACTGAGATGATAAAATAATCCAAAGAAATCAACAAAAAAACAATGCTAAGAGTCATCCTGTTGTGAGTCTAGAGGAAAAGGTAACATTTTCCTCTTCACAGCTCTGGGACACCAGTCCAGCTTTTCTCACTTAAAGCTGCTTTTTTTGCTTTATGAAAGCAGCTCTCAGTGAGCAGTGCAAGCATATAAAGTGTAAGTGCTTTTAAGTTCATTACTTTTAAAAAAAATTAAACATATTTAAGAAATTTTAAACTAATTGAACAAGTTAAACTAAGGTGTGCCCTGGCTTCTGCATTTGCCCTGTCACTGCCATCTGTGGAACAGAAGCAACAGCAACACTAGTGGGATGGACCAGGAAGAAATGGGTAAACACACCTGCAAAGGGTTCAGTTGTGCTCCCTTTGACATAATGCAGACTTCATGTGGTGACTTCATTTGGAGCAGGATCAGGTCCAACTAGAAACTGGGATTTTTAAACTGGAAGACTGATGAGGCTGCACCCACGCTCCCATATAAAGAGACCTCCTTACAGAAAACCATGTAAATGTCTTTTTAACTGCAGTAGGAAGGGTTGGTTGTAAAGCAAA
This sequence comes from Strix uralensis, assembly GCF_047716275.1. NCBI lineage: Eukaryota > Metazoa > Chordata > Aves > Strigiformes > Strigidae > Strix > Strix uralensis. Next base: position 70,745,505 of record NC_133972.1, on the reverse strand, counting down.
ATCAATTGCTTTTACTCCAAGCAATCCCAGGAACAAGAGTAAGAAGGAATGGTAGCTATCCCACTCTTCTACAGGCATGGGCATGAAACAAAGCTGCTGGTTTACCTTTTGTGGCTCACTTTTGCTGTTAGGTCTTCAGAAGGATTGTAAGGAGCCTGTAGCCTCACTGCTGCAGCTGCAGGTGCTGTGTGAGGCGGGGAACGGCGTACGTGAGATGGCCTACAAGAAACATGAGCACAAAGCAGCACAAAAGCAACGTCGCTGTGTGAAGAAGGCTGGAGCCAGAGACTCAGCTTTCAACATCAGCTCTGCCAAGACTGTACAAATACGATTCTGTCCAAACCAGATATCTGCTCCATACAACCTTTTCTCTATCTGTCTGAAAAAGTGGAATCGTATTATTTTAAGGGTAAGTGGCATGGACTCCATAAATGGCATTCTGCTGTTGATCTTCACTATCATCAGAATTATTTCATCTAGTAAAGAATTTGCAACTCAATGGAATTTGGGGAGAAAAATATTGTTTAATACTTTGGACATACTCAAAAGTGGGATTAGACCTGTGCAGTCATGTTCACTATTCACTTCTGGAACACGCAATGAACCACATACAGCAGGGCTTGATGCAGTGCAAGCTCAAAGGTAACCTCCGAAGATAATAGTACCACATCAATTTGTGAACAGAACTGGGCTCCTAGCGACCATAGCCTTGTCAAATTACTGGTTAGGAATTAGACAGTAAAAAAAGAAATAATAAAGGTACACCTCGGTGTATTTTAACAGAGAACATTTTGAGGAAATGCAAGCTGTACACAGGTGAAGCTAAATGGGTAAATAAACAGAACAGGCACAGAAAAGTAAATGCATGAAAACCTCATGCCAGTGGAAATACAACCCAGGCTACGCGTGCTGTCAAGCAGCAAACAAAAAGATCTGGGTGTATGAGAAAGGCAAGTGGTTTCAAATAGTTCTTCAGCATTGGTAAAAACAAGGTCAGATACTGTGATGCCTGTCTCACTTCCACAGACTTCAGTGGGAGAGCTGAGGGGAGTGATTCATGGAGAGCATGAAAGAAGCAGTGCCAAGATGGAGCTGAGGACATAAGCAAGGTGGAATGGGTGGTCCTGTTTGTTTGTCTTTTCATAATGCAAGAACAACAGAACAGGAAATTAAATTAGAAGGCAATATCTTTAAATTGACAATCACTTCTTCAGTGTTACCTTGAAAATCAAATAGTTCAAGAGCAATTAAGTGTTCCCTTGAAACTTGATAGATTTTGTAGTCAATGTAAGCAATAATGAGTAAAAATATGAAATGCACATGTAGCTGCAGAGAACCTCCCTAATATCTACAGATTGTATCAACAAAACTACATACTGCTTTCTCTGAGACATGCAGAGTTGGCTCCTTGCAGAGACAAGGGGCTGCCTGGGATTGGCAGTTTTTGTCAAGTTTGACCTGACATATTCTTGCAGCTGATCCACTAACTTGAGAAAAGATACTAATTAATACATAGTCTTTGCTTCAGTCTTAAGAGGCAAAAATCATGAGATACCAGAAGTAGCCAGAAGTTTCCCCAAGGAGGGGGGGAGGAATAAAAAAAAAAAAAAATAATGGAGTGCCGGAATACACAGTAAATAAATTAAAAGATTTAAAGACTGCCAAAATTCTGGAGCCAGATACTAGCCACAGAGGCATTTTGAAGAAACCGGTGAGAGATAAAGGAGGCACCTTAGGAAATGTATTTCAATCCTGGTAAGTAAATTGCAACTTGATGTAGCACGGGGCGGGGGGGATCCAGCAAGACATCGTTATTGACACCCTAAAAGTTACCAGTGTGACACTTTCTGTTCGCATGGCGGAGCGGCATGGGGGCACATGGGGGCAGGCCCCTACAGGCACTGCCATCAAAAGGTTTTACATTTTCCCAGGCGCCGTTTTTACATTTTCCCTCGCAGACCGCGGCATCAGGCAGGGAAATGGCCGTGCCTGCACCCCTGTGACCGCCGCCCCCCACTCTGCCCGCCGAGGGCTCCTGCAGGCCCCGGCACACGCAAAACCCCACTGGCGCTGGGGACCGGGTCCGTGCAAACCCGCCCCCCCCGGGAGGCGACGGCGCGGGGCTGTGGGGTACCGCCGCCCCGTCGGGCCCCCCGGGAGCGGCCGGAGCCAGGCCGGGGCTGGGCACGGCGGGAGGCGACGGGTCCCACGGCGGGAAGGGGCCGACCCCCACGGCGGGCTGGCCGGCAACCCTGCCCGGCCCGGCCCTCCCCTCAGCCTGCCAGGGGACTGCGGACGGGCCAACTCACCTGAGACCACCAGCGGGGCTGGGACCGGTCCATCGGCCGGGAGGGCGCGGCCCCGGCTGCGCTTTTGGGCAACCCCCGGCAGCCGCTCGCGGGCGGGAGCTACGAGCCCCGGGACGGCAGGGTGCGGGTTGCCCCGGGGGGGGGAGGGGTGTGTGTGTGTGAAATACATCAATAACGACACTAACGCCGTTACCTCCCCGCCGTTTAGCAGCGGGGCGCACCCCGACGAGGCCGCCGCCCCGCCGCGTCCCTCCCGCGACACCTGTCCCGCGGGGCGGGTTGGGGCCCCCCACCGCTCCGCCAGCCCGGCGGCTACCGGCGGGGCGGCAGCTCGCCCCGGCCCCTGCAGCGCGGCGGGCAGGGCCCCCCGGGCAGGGCGCGTGCCCCCGGCGGCAGGCGGCGCTCCGCGGCAGGCGCTGGGTGTTGAAGGCGGCGGCGGCGGCGGCGGTGGGGGTGGGGGGGGCGGGGGGGCCGCGGCGATCCGGAGCGAGCCGGGTCGAGTTGGGGAGCCGGGAGCGGGGAGCAGCCGCCGATCCCGGCGGGGAGGAGGCAGTGCCTGAGGTACCGCGGGCGGGCCGGGACCACCCGGTGGGCGAGGGGCTGGGGGCCGGGGGCTGTGCCTGTGCCTGTGCCGCCCGCCCGGCTCTGGGCGGCGGCAACTTTGCCGCTCACTTGCCGGGTCCCCTCCCCGCCCCGAGCCGTGCGCGGAGCGAGGGGCGCAGCGAGAGCCGGGGCCAAGCAACGCGGCCGCCCCGCCTCGGCCCTCCCCGTCCCTCCGGCCGGGACCCCGCTGCCCGCCCGACCCCGGCTCCGGCCCCGGCCGCGGTGCTCGCGGGCGGGCGTCAGCCCCGGGCTGCGCGGTGGCCGCCGCCGGGCCGCCCCCCTCTCCCGCGCCCTGCCCGGGCACCCTCGCCGGCGGCCCGGCCCCGGCAGCGGCAGCCGCAGGTAACGGGTCAGCGCTGGTCGGAGCGGGCCGGTGGGCTCGGGGGCGGAGCGGGGCCGCGGCGGCTGCCGGTGCCCGAGCGGCCCCAGAGTACTTTTTTGCTTGCTTGGTTCTGGGGGGTGGCGTTTCGTTTTAGTTACAGAAACGGGGTGTATTGAGCTGTCACTGAAATGACGAGGGTGTGCCCTGACACAGAACTGCACAGGAGCCCCGAATACTGTAGTTTTTGCTTCGGCAGAGCTCCTGCTGTGTTCCCGGGTCTTTCTCATGGCTTGCACAAAATTAAGCCTTTAGTCAGGTTGCAACATCTGCTAAATAATATGTATAGCTAACGTGGTTATGAATTTCAGTTTGGATCTGAAGCAAAATTTGCTCTGAATATGCATGTCAGTCATAGTTAATGTTTGCTAAATGCGTTACTAAAAATTTAGTGCCTGTTCTCAGTAAGGTCAGACCATAAATTGTGAAGGAGTCTTGATTCAGAACCACACCGTACAGTTTTAATATACCAGCTTCAGCACTGGCCCTGAAAACAGGGGTTAAGATTTGTCCCAAGGAGGAAGAAGGTTCTTGCCCATAAGACCCTTGACGACCCTGATCACTTCTAGCAGGGTCTTTCTGAAGAGGCAAGCAGTCCTTCCTGCGCAGTGCCTGTGCTGGGGTTACTTTTGCAAGAAGAACTTCTTATCTCATCTTTCTCCCCAATGGATTCTCCCAGTCTTTCTCCCCAAGATTGGCTGGGTCCGTAAAAACTGGGAAACCTCCACCTGAGGGTATGTTTTTAGTTCAGCCTGCAGCACCAAAGTTAATTCAGAAGGAAGGGCGTCTTTTGAGGCTGCTTATTCCCCCCCGGCTATTCCGTGGCTCTGAAATGAGTTGAGGATGACCTTCAGAGAAGAAAGTCAGCTTTGCTCAGAGGATTTCAGACCTCTTTTATTTGCTCTTCTTAAGGCTAAAACAAACAAGCAGAGCATTTGGAAGGAAACCTATGATAGAATATTCAGCGCTTCTTTTCCCATGGGTAAAAGCTGATAGACGTTCCTTCTTGTTTTGGAAAGGTTTCTAGCCAAGCACGAAGTATCAGATTTGACACTGCTAAAGTAAAACATGAGGTAAGGCAAAGGAGGCTAGTCCTTTTTTATACATCACTCCTTACATGGGGAAATGGGGTTAAAAACTAGGTGAATTGTCTCAGACGTTTTTCCATGACACTTTTATTTTGGTGGGTTAATCAGCAGTTACCAGTTTCTGTGAAAACTCAAGACTTCCGTCTTTTAAAAAATATTAGCAGTATCACCAGATATTTTCAGGCAGTATGTATCTGAGACACCACTGCACTCGCTAGGAGATCAACAGCACTTGGCCTTGCGCCTCTGGGCTTGTGCCTGATAATACATCGTGGGAGCACTGCATTAACTGTCAATAAATGTCTGTCATCTCTTTGGGCTTAATTACAGAGTGGCTTTAAATCAGCACACAAAGGGAAGTTTCAGCTCAGCTTTTAAATGTGATACAGCCTAGTGTATGAGTAACTGTCGTGGTGCCTGGGTCTATCAGCAGTGTCCCCATTAATAAAGCCCTGCTTTGTTAATGTGGCTTTAGTTTTAAAGCCCTAAAATGTACGAGTTCATTTTATTTCCCTTTAGCAGCTCTGTGTTGATAAAACAAATGAGAGAAGACTTGCATTTCTTTGCTGAACAGGATGCTTAGGCAGGATTGTGATGGTCTTTGGATGCTTCTCGTCTTTCCCTTTTCTCTGTCGCTGTTGTGTTTGATTTGGGGAGAAATCCTTTTAAATGCCTGACTGTGATTTCCGGACAGGCTAAGAAATTGCTCCCAGGTAATCGGATTGTGCCTTGCACTGAACCCAGTACTGTCTACAGTCAGACAGGATCAGTAATCAAGCTGGTGTTGGATGGATTTTTATACACTGTGGAAACCCTCGTATTTCTGTAGCGCAAGACCTGTCTAATTGGAGAAGCTAGAGCCAGAAAAGCTGGTGGGAACTGACCATGCTGTAGCTAACCTGTGCTAACATTGTGTACAGGTGCTGTTGACACAGGGTAAGAGTACCCTGATGGTGAATTATTCCAGAGTATTGTCTTCGGAGTGCTCAGCATAGCTTTTAGCTTGTGAACTTGCATGTAGACAGCTATTTGATTGCTTGTTTTAAGCAATCAGGGGAAAGACCAAACTGGATGTGATCACTGTGTTCTCAGATTCTTTTCAAGACAGAAAGAGAGGCAGCATTTTAAGACCGAACAGATAATAAAAATAAATGTTCAATTTGAATGGTATTAAGGGAAGAAACAGAAAACTGGAGGTAGTGAAAACTCTTAAACATTTCTAAAGGTCTCAGTGATTGATGAGCCTTTCTCCCATTTTAAAAATTACATAGGCAGTCAAGGACTAGAGGGTTAAATTTGTGATACAGACGAGTCTCAGTAGGGGGTTCAAAAACTTAGTCAGATGTAAGTAAGTGATAAGGGTTGAGATTGTTTCTCTTTGAATTTTTTGTAGCTCTACTCAAAAAAGTAAAGAAGCCATATCAGCTCAGGCCAGGTACCTCTTTAAATATTAAGTGTGCCCTGCATTGCATCGAGTAGCTTATTTGCTTAATTAAGACATCAGTTTTGAGTTATGCGGCTTGCATGTTTCCTTTCTCAGATTAATGTCTTCATCAGATTATGACACCTTTTATAATCAATGGACCTTAATGCTTTGTTTGCATCAGGCTTTTTTAAATACCTCTTAATTAAACCTTACAGCTTCAAGTTATTGCACTGCTTTCCTGGTATATTCTTATTCTGCATCACAGCTGAACCTGTGTCCCATTTCAGGAGGCAGTTTAGCCATACGGAAAATCAGGCTGTTGCTTTTGTTCCTCTTTTGTAGCATCTTGCCCGTGGAAGACCTTTTTCTTGCTCCTTGCTTTTTTCTTTTTCAATGGGACTAAGATACCAAGGCAAATTAAGATTCTGTGAAGTGTGGTTAAATGGTGAGCAGAATAAAAAAATAACAATTTTGAAGACTCTGGTGCTGGTCATATTGGCTGATGCAAGACATATGGCTTTCCCCTGACTTCCAGCAGAATGTGTGGGTGCTTCCCATGTTATTCAAGGTGAGAGAGGGGCCAGAGTTCCTCTGCTTTCTTAATATTGTCTTTCTGCTCTTACCAACTCAAAAATCATCTGTGATGTTTTACTAAAAGCTGATGTGCTTTAGGATGAGAGCTTTACATTTTAAAACTTTCAGTGCTTCCACTAACCTTAGGTGCGTGTATTCCACTGAAGAGCAATTTCTGCAGCATTATTCTTCTTATTAAATATTTAAAATCTCTTTATGTTTTTTCACCCTGGAAAAATATGAGAAGTATATAGTCTCCCAGCTTCTTAACATCAGCTGGCACCTCTGATAATCATTCAGGTTACACCAACAAATTTGCCATTTCACAACCATTTGGTGATAAAATCTAAAATTTAAAGCAAATCAGAGGTTTGTGGTATTTTTTCCAAATGACAGAAAACTAAAGGAAGAGTTTAAATTACTGTAATTAAATCAAGTCACTTTAATGTGTTCATACTCCAGAGCAGAAGAGGTCCCAAATGATTGTTGTCTTTCAGGATTCTAAATAACTACATTAAAAATAAGGATAATTAAGACGGTTAACTGTGATGCCAGTTATTGGTAAAAATAAACATAAAGCCACGATGTTTACAAGATATCTACACAAATAATGGTTCTTTATGCTCTATGTTCCTCGGTTAACTAGTGTCTTTTGTTTTCTGAGCTCTCTTGGTAGCATTCATAAAATTTGTTGAAAACAAGGGATCCAACTAAAGCGTGTTAAATTGGAGTTCTGCATAACTGGCAGGAGGTAAATCAATATTAGACAAATGGGAAAGAACACGAGCATTTAAAAGGAAAAATGTTGTACTCAAGATTCTAGGAATATTAAAGCAACTGAGACAAAACAAAAATAAAGCATTAAAAATGTATCCTTTCAGTGTTGTTTCAAAAGGTGAAGGATTATACATGCTGGTGATTATGGAGACTATTCTTGTCTTCTTTTTCAGAGCTTTGTGTTTCTTGAAGAAATGAATAGTGTTTAGACTGAGATGGTACCCGCAAGAAGCACTTTGTAAATATTAGTGGAGTGGGGTTTTTTGACAATTGAGTTAGAACCATTTGTCTCAGCCTTCTATAAATGGCTCCGTTAGCAGAATAAATAGTCTGATATCAACTGGGCAGGGAATAATGGGTAAGATCCAGCATTGTCTGTGTGCAGGATTGTCTTGTGCCAGGATGCCCACTGCTCACCCTTCAGGGAAGAGGAGCTCCATGGGAACAGCTGTGTGTGTGCTGGTGATGCCCTTCTCCATCTGAACTCCGTCACTCCCCATGTGGAAAGGGGTGCTGACACATAACAGAATCCTAGAATCATTTAGATTGGAAAAGACCCTTAAGATCGTCGAGTCCAGCTGTTAACACTACCAAGTCCGCCACTACGTTGACTTTGCTTGGTACTCCTGGGATGAGCATGGTCTCCTGGGAACTTTGGAATGATAAATGTGTTTATTTTCCAAGAAGAGCTATTCTGAATGTGTATATCTCTTGCCATCCTGTGATTTTATTTTTTTAAAATGTTTCTAGTCAAACACGTTATTGGAATGATCTGTAAATGAGGTTTCTCAGATGTACTGTAGAGCAGGCATCGTGTTGGCTGTGAAGGAAGTTCCTCACATGTGTTGTCTTTTTATGCATATTTACCCCACTGTCTGAATTACAAGACAGCTGTAATTTTAAAATGTTTAAGGAGAGACTGGGCAGATGAAGGAAGAAGGAGAAGTAAACCAGTCAGATTGAGGGTAAGTCATCCTCCAGGGATTTGGCAGAGCTGTGAGAATAATTGTTTGTGCCAAACCTTGTACCCCTGAAAAATATACCTAACTTCTGCAAGCCTAGCTCATTTCTGAGACTTTGGGATTTTATCTATCCAGGGTGTTGAATGGAACTGAATCCTGAATGGGAAGCTCATTTCCACCCACTTTTTAATTTCTGCAGTTAGAACTGGACCTAAGCTATTGCTTTTAAATCTTTGTTACATCAAACCAGCTTTGAATCAAGGAAAATACTGCCTGGTTACTTGTTTGACTGAAAACAGGTATCTCTTAGAGCAGATCTGCTTACTATGGTGACTTTCAAAGTGTGAAAATTTGCATCATCTCCCTGTCTCTCCCATTCGCCACCGCCTCCTCCCCCTCGGTCCCTCCCTTACCATAGGACTCAGCAGTTCAATGATCATGAGCCCTGGTTTCTGTGCCTTATACCGCTGCTGGTTCAGGTGGATTTGGAATTACTGGGCTGTTACTGGCCTGAGATGAAACGATTTCATTCACAGCTAAACTCAAAATTTGGTTACAGCTGAAGTGACACTGAATTGGGTGAGCAACAATATAAGAACACCATATTCGGTATCAACAACAACGGGTATGTGGTGGTTTAACCACACAAGTGATGTAGATTAATGAAGGGAATGATATGTGATTCCCATTAATGAGTTGAGGTCATGTTGCTTGCATGGGCGGTGTGAAGCAATGTCAGCCAGGAGCCCGGCCCACTGTCTGAAGCTGGTTATCACACTGAGGGATGGATTTTTCAGTTTGCAGAAAAATGTTCTGGTTTTGGGTTTTTTTAATATTTTTAAGGAGAGGAACATCCTGCTTTGTAAATGAGATGGAAACAATTGCTAGAGAAAGTGCATTGTCAACACTGTAAATCACTGAATGGTCAAAATAATAGGATAAAGGATAGACTGAGCTTGAGGGAAGATGAGGAGTTTTCAAACTTCTCAGAGTGAAGTGCAAGAATCCTAGGTACTCTGTGATAAACAGATTGTGATGAACAGCAGGAGAAACAGTTGTTTTCCTGCAGATTATCATGCAGATTTTTCGACTGGTAAATCCAGGAAACTGGAGCCTCCATGGAGACTCTGCAATCACAATATAAATTCATTCAACAAAACTGAGTGAAACCCAAGTCTCTTTAGTTTAGAGCTTTTCAAATATTATTCCAAGGCTAAAGTCTGTATGGGTTAGGATTCTACTTTATTCTGACCTGCCAGGATGAAATTTTTACTTGGTTCTCAAGAATGAATTCTCTTTCCTCATAAACTGCCTTTGATAATGTGATTGAGTTAAGGAGGAAATACTTTAAAAAGCAGATATATCCCAGGACATGGAGCACATCCTCAGATGTTTTAGTTTCTAATTCTGACATCAGAAGTGATTGCTCTTGGAGATCACTGTAATGTGCTTCTAGTTAATGAAGATTATGATAGAACATCAAGATTGATACCATGTCTCCTTATTTCATGCTTCCTTTCCTCCTTTATTTTTTTATTGTAGTGAATTTGCAGTTATATTTTGATGGCAGATCACTTGCTATGTGTCTCCACGGACAGGCTAGTACCACTCTGTTACCGTTACTGGACCTTTTGCCATCTTCTCAGGCTGGAAGACATTGTTGTTCAGCTGAGCTGTTAAATTTGTTTACAATAACGCACATTGCCCTAGTTCTGAGCTTACCCCCATGCTCAGAATAATGACCCGTCTTACCTGCCAGACTTAAGCAATCAGTGAAGCAGCAAGAGGCTTGTTTGTGGTTTCTGTTGATGTGTATGGGTATGCTTACTTTGAATTATATAATTTGTATGGTGTCTTTCAATATCCAGAAGCACACAGTAAAATCTTGGCCCTGTTATATTTAATTGTGGGGACAGTTCCTGTGGCAGTACTCACATTAATATATTCAGTCTTAGTTCCCAGCTAAGTTTTATGTATCTTTTCCAGCTTGTCATTCGGTTGAACTTGTGTTTGTTGATTAAGGGAAAGCCATGGTACCACATGAGTGCTTAGGGACATCTCCACTCTTCAGCCTACAAGCAGGCAGGAACAACTCCAGTCATACCTGTTCTAGTTCAGATACAATTGATTTGCTATAAGTTCTGTACCTAGAATAATTTTCTTGCTGTGTTCTTGTCACTCATGTTTTTCAAGGTCATTTATTCAGGCTTGCCTTCGAGCTGTAGTTTTTAATGTTATTATATGTCTGTAAAGTCATCAAAGGTGTTTCAGGAAGGACTTTTCTTAGTATGACTCTAAAACCTGTGAAATCCTTTGAAAATATATATTGATTAGGGAAGCTGATCAGAGTTATGTATGAAAGAGAAATAAGAAAAATTTTTAAAGTCCTTTTATGACCGGTAGTCTTGAAGCAGGCATAAGGCTCCATTTTATACCTACTGATTTAGAAACAAGAGGTTGGATCCTTTGAGGCTTGGAAATGCACAGTATGCACAACCTTTTCTTTATCTGCCGAGAGTAGAAGCAGCATATCCTCCACGCCTTTGAGAGTCCCAGCATTTGATAATTGTAGATTGTGAGTCTCCCCTTTTGTGTGTATATTCTTCAATGTAAATGTCACTAAAATATTTCTCAGTTTAGTATTAAATTTAGTGTGTCCCCAAAACCCTTATTCTGAGTTCAGCCTCTCCTGGTGGTTTTATGAGGCTTCATGCTGTGAAGGCTTCCTATGGCTGCAGAAGGACTTGAATTTGTTCTGCAGACTGCTGTTAGGGGGTCTGCAATGGGAGCAATTCCTGGCTAGATGGCAGGGAAATGTTCTTCTTGGCTATGCTGAGGTAAATCAAAGGAGCCTGTCCAGATCTACCTTTGTATAGATGACAGCGTATCTCAGTCCTAGATGTTTGTTCTTGTATTTCTGCGTACTTGTACTGTGGTCTGGAGTTAAAACCCTCGGAGATAGGGATTAATAATATATTGCCCTTGGGCTAAGCAGGAGTAAAACTTCTGATTTTATTTTTTTTCTAACTTTAAAATAAAAATTTGTGAAAGGAGCTTACATTCAGTGCCTAATCCTGCCAGACTTTACCCTTTATGAGTAATTCTTATTCACACAAACAATCCTACTGAATACATCGGTGTCCTGAAGCTGATGGACTCATGTAAGTAAGCGGTTTCAAGAGTGGGTCCTTACAGAATATTTAAAAACCTTTTATTTATCAAATCTCATACATTCTAATTACTAGTTCACAGTTTGTATGTTTTGTCATGTTAATAAGTGTGGTGAATCATTTTTAATAGCCGTTGTGTTTCTCTGTAAGTTCTGATAGCATCTGTGGTAGACTGTGACAAATAACACCTGTTCAGATGCTGTACATGTGTATGTGCATGCTTCTCAGAAATATGCTTTTTTGTTTCATATCAAACATGGCCCCTTATGAAACAACCTACTACAATTCTAAATGCTGGATTTATTTTTCCTTTTTTTTTTTTTTTTAAGATTGTCTAGAATTAATTTATTCCCGAAATCAAGGGATCCACCTTTATCTTAAGTGAGAAATTACCATTGTATGATCCAAGACTCATACTTCAATATGGCTTAATGAACTGGATTAATTGAGCTGCTTATAGAAAAGTGTTATAAGGGGGACACATTGCTATATGCATGTATTGGTGTGAAAAACCAAAGTGAGATGAGGATTTGTCATGTATAATGGCAGCAGCCAGATTCTTTTCTGAAGCCTCTGGAGTCAGCATTTCCCTGGGCTTTTCTTGGTTGAGAAGATTTTTCAAGCATGATCTAAAGATCAAAGAGAGTTGGTGACATGATTTTCTTCCCCCTGCTTTTTGCTTCCTTGGCATCTTTTGTTCTCATTATTCACACTTGAATATCCTTGCAAAAAGGACAGTGTCTATTTGTTCTTTTACCCCTGGAAGTATGGGTAAATTAACCAATTATAACTATAAGCTAAAGGTACTGTTTATTGTAGAAGGCTAACAAGCACAAACATAAACAGTAGGCTCAATGGTGGCGTGTGCGTTTGGTGAGCTGTGCAGATTAATACCTGTTTAAACTCTGATTGCATCTCCCTGGAAGAAAGAAAGAAGCCAATTACCACCATCCTGGCCTTCATGGTGTTAGCAATAGCTTAGGATAGATTTCATCTTTCTTTCCAGTACTCTTTACCACCACCACTTAAGAGATCTCTGCAGGGTCCTGGCATCATACACTGCAGTCCTTGCCTTGAACTTTGTCACAAGAGCTATATGAGGCCCATAATGACCTACTTAACAGGATTTTGATAGTGCTTTCCTTCTCAATAACCTAGTTATTGCCTGTGTACCTACCTTAGCTCAACCAACCTCAATTGCAGGCAGAACTGTTGAAGAGACACAGATCTCAGAGGAATTCACAGAAATAATTTGCAATCCTGACAGAGCGCAATATTTTCTTAATTACCATTTTCCATGAATCTCGAGAATCCACTGGAGTATGTCAGTTTATACCACTCTTGGCATTCTCAAAAGTGGACCATTATTAAAAAGAAAAAAAGAAGTAATTGTACCACAGAAAGATCCTACTCTACAATTTTTAAGTTATTCTATGCATCGCTGGAGATTTCAGTGCAAAATAATGAAGCAAGAGACACAGCTGCAGTTACATTAAATAGCATAGAAAGGTATAAAAGAAATCAGACCCTTTATTTTCAGAATGTAAATGAAAATGCAGTGTTTGGGTTTAGGAGCAAACTGCTCCTAAGAGCAGGATATACCACGATTGCGCATTATGAGGTTCCTTGAACCTTCCAGTGAATTGTGTTGTATTAGCTACTGATTTTTCCATCCTATTTCCATTTATGAAAGCTAGTAGAGGTGGTCTGACTTTGAGCCATTCACTGCTGGAATTTCAGCCGGCCATTAAATGTATTCAAATAGTTATAAGCATAATGATCCATTTTCACTTAAAATAAGTCAGTGTAAAATTGCACAGACTGGTATTTTGACTTAAAATGGTACCAGATCAAAGTAGAACAACAGTGTTCAGGCTGTTTATTCGGATATCTGGCATTATTTTCTGTCCTCTGTTATCATGAGCATGAGGTTTGCCTCCATTTTGTGCATTCACTTACCCATTCATGGGGTAACAGGTGTCTCAAAGAGCCACCTGAAGTGGCTTCAGTAGTCATCAGCTGCATATTCATAGGGCTGTCTCTGAAAAAAAAGGTGTAGGTCCTTACAAGCTAGGCTCAGGAACCGCTGACTTCAGGTTCCTGAATGAACTCCTAAGGCCCAGGTTTGGTTTCTGTGCTGCCCACACCATGTGTGTGTCCTGCAAGTGAGTCCCTGTATGGGTCTGTTCTGTAACGCCCTCCCGTTCTGCTCCCCGGTTGCTGAATTTAAGAGTTGTGTAGCATGACCCAAAGCTTTACTGCAGCCTGCGCACCTGAGTTACCGTTCTCTGGAAACAAGAGTGCTAGAAAGTGTGGGAACAGGCAGGAAAATAGGCACCTAGATATCTTTAGCATAGATTCAGGATACGGCCCAGTTTTGTACCTCTTTGCAGAAGGCAGAGAGTGCTCCAGACTAGACATTGTCATTATCATTTGGGGTTTTTTTCTTCGCAGGAGTGTTTCTGAACCCCTGCAACATAGTCAAGGCTGAGTCAAAGCCATGAGCAGGTACCCCCCTGAGTCCCATTAAAATGGGATGGTCTTCAGGGGTAGTTGCCTTCAATCTTTGAAAGGACAGAGCTGAGCCCACTGTTTTCTTCAGAAGGGCAGTAAGGTGAGACAGCAGTGCTGTTGAGCTGGAGTCATGAGATTGGGATTAAGTTGTCCTCTGGAGTGAAAATCTCTGATTCTGAAGATCTAGGGTAGTGCTCTGACTTCTTGGCTGGGCATTCCCTTCAACTCCCATGCTGAAGCTGTGCCACCTGTGCCAGAAGTGCTTGGGTCTGGATTGAGAAGGCAGAGGTGAGAGGGAGCATGATACTGTGCCCTGTATTGGTGGTGGTATGTAGCTTGCTTCTCATACAGTGAGAGTGAGGATGAAAGATGATGAATGAATGTGATAATGAAACGGGTATCCCTCTGCCACTTCCGTAATTTCATCCAAGCCAACTGGTAGGTGTTGGAGTGCCAGGAAACAGCATGTGGGTTTCCAGGGATCTGAGGATGGATTTAAAAACATTTTTATGATGCTTACTCACCCATGTTACATTTCTGCTACACCAGTGGGTTCTCAACAGCACAGCAATAAGTATAGTATTAGTACAGTTATGGTTAGGTTTTTGTAATTATGTAAAAGCAGTCTCATTTATCAGTTTTTATTTCCCACCCGCATTTTTTACTGTGTGTTCTGAGCTCCCTTAAAGTGTCTCTGAAACAAACAACATGGTAGCAACAGAGGTTGTTAAATCCATAGCTCTAAAGGAAGCTAAACATTTTTAACAGAAAATGAGACAAAGCTCATCAATGAAATGTGTGTCTGTGTGTTAGGCTGGGTGTTTTTTTCCTCACAGTTGCACTTACTGACTGATACAGTTCTGGCTGCTCCCAGTGCCTGCCATTCCTGGAGGGTCAGCCCCTCTGCTTCTTGGGGGAAGAGAGGGAAGAAGTATGACACCTGACCCTGACTTCCATCCTTCTTTTATTTTGAGTAGAGTGGCAGGCATGGGTGTGACAGAGAGAGGCAAGTCCCTTGGAGCTTTGTGGAAGCAAGATGTGCGTGTAGTGATGCCAGAGTCCCTTTGGAGGGAAGGACAAGGCAGGCAGCCAGGGAGGTGGTGTCAGGAGTGCCTTCTGTGACCTTGCATGCAGGACATGGCAGTAGAGAAGGCTTAGGTGAGGTTGCAAGAGGGAGGTCTTGGCTGGAGCTTCCATTTCAAAGCTTTTTGAGGGAATAGGTTTATTGCACCCAGGAAGGGATGGGAAGCTAGTGGTTGGGTGCATGCATGGCTAGAGAAGATAGGGACCAAGCTATAAGAGGGTTGAATATTATTGCACTAGACAGTCCTGAATCCGTATGGGCATTGGTGGTGTAGAGAGCACTTTGAGGAGTCTGTCTTTATACAGAAGGTACTGCTCAGCCTTAATGTTATGTGTTATACAAAAATGTGTTATAACACGTTACAGGGATAGATTTAGGCTGGGCCTAGCAGAGCTTTAGCTCTTACCCTACTGCCTCTCTCCTCTGCTCCCTTGATGCAGTGCAAGGGAATCAGAACAACACTGTGGCTCCCCTCCACCTCCTCAACCCCATGTGTTACTCACAAGGAATTGGAGACAAAAAGTGTGGCATGCGGAGCAAGAGACTGTCACTTCTCCTCATCAACCGCTTTGTGTCTGTGACTCAGACTGCCATGGAGCCTCGGAGGAGCCCGTGTCCCTGTTGCATCACCCGGTGCAACGTCTGTGGAAAAGATGCATCTGCTCCTTTCAAGGGTGCCTAAAGCGCTGAAAACATATTTCAGCACCTTGGGGTGGGGTGAGAAGACATTTACCTGTAACTAGATACCAGTTGTAAAGTACACACAATTCTGAGGAAGACTGAGCTAGTGGACTGAAGTACGCAGAGCTGATTTCCTCCAAAGAGGATGCAAATGAAGGAGGGGTAGACAGCAGCATATGGCAGTTTGGCTCTGAAAAGGCGCTGTGCAAAATGGCACCTCCTTATTTAGCGGATCAGCTTCCTCTGTGGGTGCCCTAACTTGATTTTGCAGAAGACCTAATTCTTTCCTTGATAACTGAATGGATTTGGTCTGGAAATAGAGAATCTCATGGTTCCTCTGACTGAAGTTTTTTCCAAAGTGGAAAGACACTATCAACTTCAAGGCAAATAACATATGTTGGAGGAGAATTTTAGGAGGCAGCATACCAAGATTCTAGGCCAAACCCTGAGAAAACATTTGGAAAGCATTTCAGAAGTTACTAAATGCAGAAGAAAGAATCATGAAAAAAATGTCCATTTACTTTCATCTGCTCCTGAGCTGGACAAAATCAAAGGAAAATCTTTGTTTGACCATGGACACATCTTGGAAACATCTGCAGGCTGATGCTTCAAATACCCTCCTTCCTCCTGCTCTGAAAGATCTGCAGGCTGGTAGGGGAAGCACAAGTAGGAGGAGACTGGGGCTTAGTAGAAAGAGAAGTTTTGTTTGGTCTGGCAAGTTGCACATTTTATTGTCACTTGTCGATCTCGTGTGCTGTGAATCACCTTGAAGAAGTCATGGAGCACTGCCATGAGTTGGTGAGCAAATGGTAATAAGTCACTGACACAACTAGAGTGACGTGGTTGGAGTAGAGCCGGAAGGCCAGATATGACAAGAATAACTTAGCATAACCGATGGATTTTGTTTTCCTGTATGCATGGCCCTTTTATGACCACAGGTGATTCTCATGTTTCAAATCAACGTAAGAAATACTCATTTTCAGAACAAAAATTAGAGTAGGAGGCGTATAGACTATTTGTTTAAATTTTGACTTTCCAGCATGTTGGTAGTCTGGTATAAAGTTTGCTGGCTTCACCCTCCTGAAGAAAAAAGGAAGATAAAGAGATGTTAAAATAATCTGTATCCATCTACTTTAGGGAAAGCAGTTGGATGGTGTGATTTCACTCAAAGTAGTTGGAGTATTGTAAAAGTGATGAGTAGAAGGAAAACTTATAAATGTTTGTTTATTCATTGACCAGGAAAGGGAAGGAAATACATATTTTTCTAGAAAAAGAATGCAGTTTTATGGATTGTATTGTATGCCCCAGTTACAGTTCTAGGCATTGAATGGCAGATGAAATAAGGCTAGTCAAAACTAGAGATGTGTGCTCAAAATTTGTCATTATCTCTTGTCAAGGTTATAGACTGTCCTTATGTCATCTTGCACCGGTATTGAATTTCAGCAGACCAGATTTTGAAAGTTTTTAGAACTGCCAAGGGTAATTGAGATAAATCTGCGGAGAGAAAAGAAGTTGGGGGAAGATGAAAAGTGCTGATAGATAGTTAACTTAGTAAACTGTAAGCCTAAGGGTTACACATGCCATCTAGCAGTAAGAAAGAAGCCTAATAAAAAGAAATGAAATTTGATACCAGTCTTTGTCCTAGAAGGTAAATGATTATATAAGAAAGAGGGGCATATGGATGGTTAAATGTAACTGTTGCAGATACTTACTGGAAGTTTCAAGCAATAAAATTTGCAGAATTAAACAAAAAGAAATGGGAGGACTTAAAGTAACATTAGAGCATAAAATAACTCTTAGGAAAAGGTTCTAAGAACAATATGAATATAAGTCAGTAAAAAGAATGACTCAAATTCTGGATATACAGGCTTGCTTGTACTGTTTGTGGGACCTTTTGCGCATTCTGAATTTTATAATAGTCTCTGATCAGATTTATTTTCCATGAATCAGGTGTGATTCTTTTCATGCAGAAACTGCAAATATATAAAGGGATACCATAACAATAATTTACAACATTAAAACTTAGAATGTGTTACTTAATATGCAATATCCCCTAGATTAAATAGCCAGGTCTTCATCAGGCTTCTGATTTGTGTGTTTACAGTCATTCAGATATGAAAAATCTACATTTGAGTATAGACAGCTGCACTTGAAAAAGCGTTTGAATAGCTGCATAGCTAATTAGCTGATGCAATTATGTGGGCATATTTTGTATATACAAATAAGGAGGTGGTGAAAATGTAACCTTAAATATAATTTATTTTTGTCACTGACTGTTTTGGTAATTAAAAAAGCTATTAGTCATTGCTTATTGAAAGTGTCAGGAAAATTTCATTTGTTGCCCACATATTCTCTGTGTGGTAATAGTAACTCACCAGCCCTGTTGTGTTAGAGCATACAGCAGTAAGCGAGGATGGAGAGCAGAGCAGATGACATCGGCGCACAGAGCAGTATGTGAAAAGGCAGGGTGAACCTCAACTTCTGAAAGAAGTACCAAAGAAAAGTTTGCCATGTGAAAAGGTGATTTACGCATTGTTTCAAAAATCAATTTCAAGGCCTGTGGGGATGAGATCACAGTATCTTTGAAAGCAGGACTTGGGTAAATAGATGACAAATTACTGTTTCCAAAACCCAGCTTCAGTAATCCATATGCAGTCAACTTTTGACTTTGCAGTTTAGATTTGATGGCTAGAAATAATTGGGATGAAGTTCTGCAGCAGATAAAATTGCAGGTCAGTTTTTTAGAACATATGACCACGTGATAGGTGATTTATATATGCTATACCGCATAAATGGAATTATGCATGTCTCTGTGGAAGAGAAAATGGACCTGGTAATGAGGAGCTGGAACTGATACATGGTGAGTTGATACTGTGAGACATTTATTTGGGGTGAAAGGGTCCATAAAAAGAAGAAAAGTATGTTGCTGTAGCGGAGAATAACTTGGAGAGAGAGTAAAGAAACTACTTAAAAGGAGATTTGCCAGATTTTGAGAAGTAAGAAAAGATACCACAAGTGACTCCTTTGCCTTTTCATTATTAAGAATGTAGCAGAAAGGAGGATAATAGATGAAGGTGGTAGCAAAAGTGCTTTAGTAAAAGTGGAGCTCAAGATTTGGTTGAAGGGAGTGAGCATGAAACACTGACAGGCATGTAAGAGTGGATGTCCATAAGGGAGGAGCTCAGCAACAACTATGACACATCCAGGAGAATTTGGAATTAAAATGTCTGTAACATCTATAAAATTCCTCCCTGCTGTCTGTTTGGGATGGCTTGGCTGTGGGGGTAGTGGAACTTTCACTGCTTCTGTCTTCTTGGGTGGAAATAAAGGTGTTTAGGACTGTGAGATGGGGTGGAAATGCGAATTACATGTCCGTTCTCTCACCTTGTCTCCATCTGATCCCTACAATTTTGGACTCGGTGTTCAGGAAGGCTCCTTTGTAGCAGTCTCTAATTCTCTGCTTTCTCTTCTTCCTCTCATTCGGTGGAACCACACAGGATCCAGTAGGTCTGCTGGAGCTGAGGAAGTGCTGGCTTTCTGTGTGCAAAGTAACCACCAGTTTGAAAATCTTAACAAGTTTACATAAAAAAAGAGAGAGGACGTTCTACGCCATTCTGTATCCAGAGTTAAAACAAGCCTTCTTAATTTAGATGGAAGTAGGCTGTCCATATTGCAAGACTGCATCTACAGTTTGGGCATCTTTATTAGCTGTGTATTTATAACATGACAGTGTGACAAACACACAATATCCAGGCATTCTGAAATAGCTACCAGTTAATGCTCATATGATGCCTGTACATACATTATGAAAAAGGTCTTGCTTTACTGTCATGGACTGGTGAATTCAATGACCCTGATTTTCCTTTTACTGTAACAAATTCCCAGTTGTTTTAAGTCAGTGGGAATGCAGAGTATATATAAAACAGAGGAAAGAGGTCAAAAGCATGAGAATCTAGCATATGTATTACAGAAAGGGATATCTAGGTGATTTCCTTACTTATTTTTTTATAGCTGGGCTTTGGTTTTTTATAAACATAATGCATAGTAGGATTTCTAGGGTTTGGAGGAAACTGACATTTATGTGTTGTGATTGCCCGAGAATGCAGTTTTGTTTAAAATCCTTCTGTCTCACTTTACCAGTCCAGGATCAGGAAGGCTATTTACTATGTTTAGACAACAAGTTTATCCAGAAGCAGAAGCGGTAACACTGACTGACATTGTTTGACCTTTTCACTGGCTTCTCTTTTGCCGTTTGGCTCTCCTGTGTGTGTACGTGTCGTAGAAGGGACATGTGAGTACTCTGAAAAGAAAACCACAGCCCTTTTCTTACTCAAGGACCATTAGGTTTTCCGTAATGCCGTTGTGTGACCATGGTATCTTCCCTCCAAAAATAAGGAATAATGTGCTCTGTTTTTCAGCTTAGACATGCATTCATAATTATAAATATGCACGTACATTATTTCCAGCTGATTCCCATCACAAGTACCTTTGTATGAGCAGACACCTGATCAAGCAATGGACATCGGAAATTTGCATGCACAGGCTGGGTACATGCAAAACCAGTATCTGCAGTCATCACATTTAACTTGAGAATTAAGGAGTTATGCTTCATAATACAGAGTGTTGAATGTGTTCAGCTTGGATAAAACAGGAAGTATTTAGTAATAAATACAGCTGCCTAACATGAATCTTATGGAAAGCTTCTTCCAGAATAGCGCCTACCTTTAATTACAGAACGTTTCAGGTTCACATGCACCACAACATGGTAGAAATCCATTGATTTTTTTTTAACAGCACTTCTGCTGTTTCAGTGAGTATCTTATCTCCATGGAGAAATCAGTTGATACGCAGTGCTGACTTTTGATGTAAGAGTGCCATACTTTAAAAAATTATGAATATGGAGGATCTTTTGGTGCTGCCAAGAAATTAAAAATAAATCCCCAAAGGCTCTCTGCAGAGATTTTCAAAGGACCTAAGGGACCCTGCTTACCTAGGGCAGTTTTGGTTGCCCAAAGACGGGCATCTAGTGCTCTTTTAGATGTACTAGCACACCTTGCTTGACATTCGGCTGTTGCTGTTGTGTCACATCTGTGACCCTCAGATACCCCAGGGTGTCTCAGACTGCACTAGGTGCCTTTGTGCTGGCACCAGATTCAATCTCCTCGTTTCCACTGGAAGCCAGTGAGAGCTGATGGCTGATTCAACCCTTGGTGCTTCCTGGGCCTGCACTCTTGAGGGCTGAGCTTGGAGACCCACAAGCATTTCATGTCTCAGATCTCATGTCTGTCATTCCCTGCCTGTTCAGGGGAATATATATATGTCTGTATATACATACATAGATATGCGTGTATGGGATATTTATAGGGGGAAAATAGAAAATTTTATAGGGGAGTGTTTACATACGTTTATATATATTTAAGCGTGGACTTAGCACCAATTGTGGATTTAGTTGGTAGTGGTTTTCTTGGGTGGTACAGCAGACTAGGGTCCTGGTTCTGAGAAAGGCAGAGAGCTTCTTACAAGCTGCTTGGCACTTCCTAACTTACATGAAAAGTGGGGGATTCAGCATATGCTTGGATTAGGCTCTAAAATAATGAAGTATCTGCTTTATACCATACTTGTCTCTTTTCAGAGCGTTTTATCCTTCACTCCTCTTCCTTCACAGTGTTTCAGGAAATTACATATTTCTTTTTGATTTATTAGTTGCTGTAAGCATAACACCACCAAGTGATCTTAGTTCATTATCTTATTTTATCTGAAAACAGTACAATTTACATTTCTTAGTTGACCACAAGAGGTTTAGCTAAGTGCTTTCTCTCTCCCACTCTCTTTCTGTAAACCCATCTGTGTTTGCTCATGTCTCATATTTATTTCACACTTTGTTTCCCTTCTAGATCATGAAGCTATCCTTTACAGCCACAAAAACATCCCTATAATGACTACAGAGACACAGAAATTTATATTATGAACGGACTCACTGTATAGCGTTGATAGGATCTTTCCTGCTGATCGGTTCTGTCTGGCAAGCCTTCCCAGGGGTCCCCTCTGCTCCAGTCCCTCAAAAGCCTGAGGAATGACCTCTCTAGGAGATGGCTTCTGTAGCCCTTTCCATTCCTGTTGATTCAGTTGAAGCTAGGGCTTGTGGAGTATGATTACATCCTTCAGCACAGGGTTTCTAAGACTAAATGGGGCTGCAGGTTCCTGTATAAAAGTGGGTATAAAAGTGTGTAAGTGGGTATAAAAGGGTATAAAAGTGTTCAGCAGTCAAATACTTATTTCATGTAGTTGTATGGGATTGAATTTGGAGAGCAAATATTCTTGTTGGGAAGGGGACTGAATGAACTGGAGAGAAGCTGCTTGATCAGAGCTTAAGCTAAATGGTTCTGTGTCAGAGTGAGCTACTGAGACTGAATGCATTAAATAAAATGAGGTCATTTAAAGTGTAAAATAAATAATACAAAAGAATTATGCGGTACAAATCAGATTACATGCTTTCCTTTCAAGCATCCTCATTAAGTAGCTATTAGCTACTTATTTACTGATCTTTATTCAGATTTTTAGATGCTGATATCCATGTTTACTTGATAAGCAAGCAAATGGGATATGAGTTCATATTTTATGAGATGTTATTTATTGAAAATTTTTGGGAGGAGAGAATGAAAGTTATTTTTGTGCATGTTTCTTCAATGGCTCTTTTGTGTTAACAGTAGAGGTTGGTTGTTAGCAACAAAATAATGAAGTTTTGTTTGGAAGTAATGCCTCAGGATAAGTAAAATTGAGGTAGCTAAATCTGGGGTGTTCTATGAATTGCATGATACAGTTATCACAGAGCTGTTGAGCACATAAGCCTTGTGCCTTAGAAACACTTCTACTTGGTGCTGTCACTATGGAGGGAGAGGAAGGGGTCCTTGTAGAGACCAGTCTCCTTAGCAGGCAGGACATACCAGATATTTACCGAAGTACGGACTTGAAGCTGAGCTGGAGCCTCACTTTTTATTAGTACCTATGAAACTCCACTATCTTTCTCATTTAGCCAAACATCAAGCTTTTCTTCCCAGACTATGCCAGTAATGCGGTGCACAAGCAACTGTGACCTGGTAAGTTAGACCAGCTTATTCAAGTGCAGAGCACCTTCTAGGGAGCCTCCTTTGGCAGTCAGGAAGCGCAATCTGAAAGAAGAAGAGGTGCAAAATCATTCCTACACTTGGCAGTCTCTGGCTTCTTTGAGAGCTTGTTAGAGCTTCTGGCAACGCAAGAAAATTAGAGCAGATTTCCACTGCTGAAAGTGAAAGAGTCATGCGTATCCTCTTAGCTGCATAATGAACTGGCTAGCTACTATGCTGGTGTAGGAGGTGAAGGTAGAATGAAGAAGCAGCAAGCATCCTGGAGTTGCAGAGTGGAAAGAGGGAATTTACAGAAGCAACTTCCTCAGCTCCACTGGTGTAGATCACCATCTTGGTCACCTTCCTCTTTTCCATTGGTAATGGAGTTGCCACAGGCTCGTTCCCCTTTATAGATCTAGTTGTGAACAAGGTCGTCAGGGCAGGCACTTGGCGTGACAGTTCTGCACAGATATCTAGCATAATCCAGATGCAGGGTAAACTGGGTTGTGTGGTTATATTACTCCTGATGATGTAAAGCCTGTTTGTGTGTCTGCACAGCACCACATAATTAGCCCATCTCTGCAGAGCTATGAGGTATGAACGTTGCAGTGGGAAGTTAGAACCAAGTGAAAAAGCCACTCCACTGGCAACCCTGAACCAGCTGTGGATGCTGTAGTGAAGTCTTAAACACCTCCTGAATGAAGCCCTCGGGTTAATTACCTCCCAATTTTCTGGTTTTAACTCATGAGCGCCACAGACAGTGCAGCTCATGGAACCTTCCTCAGTTTGCCCAAGGCTGGGCAATTAACTGAAGTAGCTTCAAATTCCTGGTCACCTTTCTGATGGTAATAATATTTAAGGCATGACAACATAGGGGAAGAAACCAGCAACTTCAGAGTGTGCCAGAGATACGGGGATCTGGCAGAGTGATTTATTGTTTGTAGCACTTGCAGAATAATGTATGCTTTATGAGTAACAACATGTCCTTTTGCAGCATGAAAATAACTGCTCAGAAACAAAACCCTGTCAATAGTAGTGATGCTGTAAAATTAACTCCATAGCTGTATTTTATCCCAGTGTTTCTGTGTATCTGCTGGTATTGCAAATAGAACAATGGTAAGCAATCTTGCAGAAGCTGAAGGAGCTCTGAACAGAGGAGAGCTTTCTCATGGAGAGCATGAATTGCTAGCCCAATTGCAAAAAAACAATTAGTAAATAAATAACCACCTAGAGCATCACTCAAAGGCCTGGGCTGCTTGATGTTATTTTCTTACCCGCTTTCATTGCCCCAAGAGCTCACATCATTCAGTGGTTCATATAAACCTCCTGCGTCACAAACCTCTGGACAGGAGGGACTATTGTTAGGATTGGGCTTCTCACGTTTCTGTCACTGAAGCAGTTCTCTGGAAATGTCATATCAGAATATTTGTTCATGACTTCTGGTCTACCTATGTTCTTCAGCAAGACATCAGTGAAGTATTTTCATCTATTGCTCACAAGATTAATTAGCCGTCAGCCTACCTCTTGTATCTGTTCCAGCATTTTTTGAAAGGGAGGGTGATTTTTTGAAGGATTCAGCATGATTGTAGAAGATATTGCATATAACTGGATCAGTCATATTTGATTTTAAAGCCATCACGGAATCTGTTCATTCCCAATGCATTGCATAGATAAGTCCATTGAAAGTACAAATTTATAGAGAACAAGGTATTAAAAATGCTAACACATTGCTCTGTGAGCTGACTGGAATTATTGCATTAGAAAAAGTGCAAAGTTTTCTAATCCTTTTCATTCATTATTAAAGACTAAAACTGAATTCCGATAACATTGTGAGATGATCCTTTAAGTGAGCAAGTGTGTTTAGTGAATTTAAGTGTTTCTCTACTGAATACAGCAATGGCAATTCTGTGTAGGGGGAAGTGGATTACTGGTGAGAGAAATTACAGATGCCTTAGACTATTTTAGATCATCAGCAGGGCAAGAATGGGAAATGCATCTGTAATCCCAAACTGCGAAAGGCTTCTGCTATCACCTGTTTGAGGGAAAAAATCCAAACCATCTCCTGCCTTTGGAGGAGCCAAAGTGTCAGTGCTCCCACCCAGAAGCTATGGCTTTGTCCTGTCAGCTTTTGTTGGGAAGGCTGATGTTGCCACCACAGACATCTGTCTAAGAGGAATTCAGAAGGAATGGACATTTCAAAACATAATTTTGTGTTAAAATTAATATAAATACGTGAGGGGTACTTTGCTAGTTATATTATTAATTTTCATATTTATTTCAGCAAATTTTTTTTTTTTAATTTGCTTCAAGCTACTGCAGTATTTTCAGTTCACCACACCTGAAAGCTGCAAAACGTAGATGTTCCTGGGTAAAGATTGCACAGAATAGAAGTGGAGGGCTCTGGGAGCTTCCCACTCCAGGCAGGGTAGCTTGTTCATTGTGAAAATGCAACTTGTGTACAGGACAAGATCTGGAGCGCCTCCTCATTTAAAAGCATTTCTGGAGGACAGGATTCTTGAATTCTGCCCACAGAGGGTAGAACTGGCAATGCTCACTGCATCAAGCAACAGTTATTAGCCATTTCTCATTATTCCCAGTGCTCAGTGTGTGGCATCATGCTATAGAGTTAAGAACCCCCCTCCAGTTAAAGGTACCCTCCTCCAAGGGCTGTGAAACTGCAGCCTTATTTATCTCACACTAGAAAATGTGTGCGTCCCTGCGAGTATGGGTAGGGTTATTGGGACAAACAAGGCAGAACTATCAGCGAGCTCTGGAGGCAGAGATGTTTAATCCCAGATTTTTTTGATGTTGACAAGATTCAGCTAGTGTGCATATTCAGTGTATGAGCATACAGGTCTTGAGGTTAAAATAATGATTTGGTAGTGCATTGATGGTTTCAACTGCTTGAAATTTTATTCGCCTAGTACGTGGGGTCAGTTACCTCAAAGGGCAGTGCTGATATTTACAAACAACTTTGCTCCTCTTACAGGTGTGTGCCTATTTCAGTGAAGGGAACTGACCATCCT
The DNA here is from genome assembly GCF_047716275.1 of Strix uralensis. Lineage (NCBI taxonomy): Eukaryota > Metazoa > Chordata > Aves > Strigiformes > Strigidae > Strix > Strix uralensis. The sequence goes on along the minus strand of NC_133972.1, from coordinate 70,719,810 downwards.
AAGCAATAAAAGACTAGCAGAGCCTGCAAAGATCAGGCAGAAAAGTCTCTCCCTGCAGAATTATTATTACTTAGAATAAAAAAACAGAGCACCATTTTCAAACCATGTTTTGTTTAGCTGTGTTAACCCTCATGTGTTTGTAAAATGTGCTTTCATCATCAGTTCGTATTTCCTGAATATCTGAACAGAGACACCAGATATGCACAAAGCAAGTGATGGCCTAAAGTGAACAGACTTTAGACCAGGGACTATACTTTAACCAGAGATTAGATTGCACATGGAGCTTTGTTTGATCCAGTTCCTGTTAACTGCAAGCATGGATTAAGTATACAGTCTTAAGAGTCTAAAATGAAAAGGTGTTCTATGCAATGATGTTAATAATTAACTGAAATCATGTTGAATTCAAGGGTAGACTTGTGTTTAAAGAGAGATGAGAATTTTTTTGAGGTCAATGCACAATTGTCTTATGAAACATATGAAAGCAAGAATGTCATCTGCAAAAGAACAATGCAGATGCATAAAATCCAGTGTTAATTAATTAAAGCTAACAAAAAAGGATTTAATGTATACAATTTATATTCTCTGCAAAGGATTTCATGTAGATGTTAAAAATCCTAGATATACATCTAAAACCTATGAGCACTTGATAAAAGCATTTATTCATAGAATTATAGGATCACTTAGGTTGGAAAAGACCTTTAAGATCATTGAGTCCACCCATAAACGTAACACTGCCAAGTCCACCACTAAACCATATCCCTAAGAGCCATGTCTACAAGACCTCTAGGGATGGTGACTCAACCACTTCCCTGGTCAGCCTGTTCCAGTGTTTGACAACCCTTTCAGTGAAGAAATTTTTCCTAATATCCAGTCTAAACCTCCCTTGATGCAACTTGAGGCCATTTCCTCTCATCCTATCATATTCAAACATCTATGTCTGACAACCATTCATACAAACCTGTGAACGGCCCCGAAAGAGATATAAGGGCAGGTGCACCCATCCATTTATTAGGAAAACTGCTTCAGTAAATATTGTTGATCATCCAAATGTGAAACTGGGCCAAGAGTGGCATCACACAGTCAAACCTTATTTCCAGTCAGAAATCTAGTTGCTACATTTTGTACTAAATCAAGCATATTAATCATCTGGGTGGGAAGCTGCTAAGTATAGAATTGCAAAAATCAGTATGATAAATCAGAAATAAAAGATACTGGTATCAGTGTTATAGAGGGAGCAGAGCTCATGCTAAAAACTGGTTTTCCCCCCTGCAGTGATCTGCAGATCCACCGGAACACCTTAATGATAATTCTGTGATTTGCAAAGACACCATAACTCATTTGGTTTTTCACGCTTCCAGAATTTTGGCAACAGAAATGAGACAATCTGTTTAATTTCCTGGGTGAGAGGGATAAACAATGCTGTTTTAACATACTACACAGTCTGTCACTTTTGCATTTGATAGTGCCATTCACATTGTACCTTGGGCCAGCTGTGGGCATGTAGTCATGACTGGAGCAGATATTTTAAAAACTGGATTTTGATGATTGGTTATTCTGAAATACAGCAACCTGAGGAGAGGGAAAGAAATATTTCGGATTGGCAACCAACACCGTCATGAGTAGCGAAGTTTAGTACCTTACCTGAGTCTCTTAGACTGGTTGATTAAACAGGATACTGAAAGGATTAATTGTTAAGGCTCCTAAAATAAACTTGTGTATGATTCATGGAAGGATGGAAACTTCACCATCTAGTGGCTTCCATTCGGGGTCAAAGATACCCTATTAGCAAGGTTCAATCACTGACCAAGCAAGTGCAGACAGAACACATTTTAATTTTAGGCTCTTGAGACTGTATACTTAATCCACAGTTGCAGTTAACAGGAACTGGATCAAACAAATCTCTGCATGCAATCTAACCTGCTCAGACGCTGGGAAGTATAGCTCCTCGTCCGACGTCTGTTCACTTTAGCCCATCACTCACTCTGTGCATATCTGGTGTCTCTGTTCAGATATTCACGAAATATGAACTGAGGATGAAAGCACATTTTAGGAACATGTTTTTCTTGTAACCAAATGAGGGTTAATACATCTAAACAAATAAAATGTGGTTTGAACATGATGCTCTGTTCTTATTGTAAGTAATAATAATTCTATGAGGAAGATCTTTTCTGCCTAATCCTTGTAGGATCTGCCTAAACCTTTCAGGCTCTGCTAATTTTTTATTGCTTGGGATACAGATAGATCCATTTAGTGAAATGCACTGTGAAAGCACTCTGTATTTTAGGACATTTGTGAAATCTTGAAGCTCACTAGCCTGAACAGAATTCTGTAATTCAGGGGAGAATGGAAAAGCAAGCAGTGCTTCCTCTGTCTGTCCTTTAGCACAGCTGCTTTTGTCTGCTGTGTAATTGAAGTGTGCAAATAGCTTCATAGAAGCAATAGTTAAATTCTGTTTAGGTTTCAAAGATAAATGGGCACTGAAAGCTTGTGGAAGTGCAGAAAAGGTTTGGTTTGTTATAAAGATAAAGGTAAGGATCCCATACCTTCAGGTAGTTAGTTGGACCAAATCTCTGGTGTTTTGAAGATGTCTCAGTGTTAATACTTGCACTATACAGCTCTGGCAACTGCAGTAATACTAGATAACTCATAATCTGTCTAATGGAAACAAATAGCTATGGACGCATGTTAGAATAATTAGTGTTGAGTCAAATTAATTTGATTTGTTCATTTAACAAATTGAATTGTTTCAGCTAATTACATAACGTGGCATAAATGCGATGAGGGATGCTCAGAGAAGAAAACTATTCCTTTTTTCCTCCACTAAATTAATGAAACTAGTAAAAAAAATGTACACTCAGAGTATGCAAACAATGTCCAGCTTCACATGCTGAATTTTGCAACCTCCATTACAGTGTGACTCTTCTTGGACTTGTTGGACTGACCAATGCAGCATCCTCCTCGTAGCCCTGAACTACTCTCTGGAGAAGCCTATCTTAGCTATTCTGCTCCACTACTACACGAGGAGCCTACCATTCTTTGTTAGATGGGGACATCTCAGCTAGATGTGTAAGATTGCATCCCTGCCTCCTGTAACTCTGATGAAGAAATGGACAAAACTGTGGACTGTTCAAAATTCTAGTACCTTTTCAACTTCTCGGACTATTGTCTTTTTTAATCAGGAATGATGGTGGCTTAAGAGGTTAGGGATACTAAAGTTTACTGATAATAAATACAGAAATATGTAAATCCAACTTTTGGGGGTTACAGAGAAAATACTCTTTGTAAAATCAACCTGACTCCCCTTTGTCCTTTGCAGTGTATCCTTTTATAGATTATAGTAGTTTTACTCTGTTCTAATTTTCTTTTGTTGGGGCTTTTTTTCGTGAACATTTTGAGAGTGAAGCTGGCAACATGTATAGCAAACAAGTGGTATTTACATGTCTTCATGATTTTTAAAATCTAGACCCTTTTCAAAATTGCTTTCAGCACTGATTCCTTTAGAAAGCTTGCAGAAAAATTCTTTGATGTTTCTGGTTTAACAAATGTTACTTAGTCTTACTTCCATTCCTTATGAAACAACACTTCCATGACGTAAACATAGCAAAGCAATGGGCAGCATTCAGACCCCTATTGTGCTTGGTGGGGTACAAATATGCTTAGAAAACTTGAAACAAAAATTTGAAGCAAGGTGTGAGAGAAATATTGTCCATATCTCTCTATCATGATGCGTTAACATAGATTGGAGTGCTGAGGTAGAAGGTCTTGGATCTGCATAGCTGTGGTTGACCTCTTCTCAATTTTGTGTCCAAGCTGTAGTCCCCTGTCAACCTCACTGCATACGTCTTGGTGTGTACTTTGATTCTACTTGGACACATGTTGAATGGTTCCCTTAGCAAGAGGATTTGACTGTAGACATGACACAGTTGGAAGAGGTAGCGTAATGCAGCTTTTAAAGTTACGAGTGCTCTCTCTGCATGGAAAAGCATCAGGCCATGCAAAGGTCCCCATGTCAGGTCTAAACGTGTTAACTTGAGGGCAAGAAGCAGTAGAGTTGGGTGCTGTGGTGCCCTAACTGGACTAGCGCAACCTGCTTTTTTGTGTGGCCAGCAGGACTAAGGATGTGATCATCCCCCTGTACTCGGCACTGGTGAGGCCGTAGCTCCAATACTGTGTTCAGTTTTGGGCCCCTCGCTACAAGAAAGGCATTGAGGTGCTGGAGCGTGTCCAAAGAAGGGCAACAAAGCTGGTGAAGAGTTTAGAGCACAACTCTTATGAGAAGTGGCAGAAGGAACTGGGGTTGTTTAGCCTGGAGGCTTCTCTACAACTACCTGAAAGGAAGTTGGACCAAGGTGGGTGTCAGTCTCTTCTCCTGAGTAAGAAGTGATAGGACGGGAGGAAATGGCCTCAAGTTGCACCAGGGGAGGTTTAGACTGGATATTAGGAAAAATTTCTTCACTGAAAAGGTTGTCAGGTGCTGGAACAGGCTGCCCAGGGCAGTGGTTGAGTGACCATCCCTGGAGGTATTTAAAAGACATGCAGATGTGGCACTTAGGGATATGGTTTAGTGGTGGACTTGGCAGTGTTATGTTTACAGTTGGACTTGATGATCTTAAAGGTCTTTTTCTATTTAAATGATTCTATGATTCTATGATAATGACTGTGTAGGGAGCCATATTCATGTTCAGTGTGGACAAACTCAGAAACTAATTCCCCTGAATCAGGTGAAGAGTCTGACTTCTTGCTAAGTTTTGTCTGTTCTATTGTTTCTGTATCCTCCCAGTCTTTTTCCGTTTTATTTTTTAAATCTGTGTATTGGTTGCACTCCATCTGTTCTGTATTTTGTAAGCATCATGGACAGGTCCTCTCCTCTCTTCATGTTTCCACAGTGCCTGGCAGGTACTCATAACTGGGAGTCCAGGTTCTACTGAAATGTAGTAAGTACAAGAGTAACCTGGATCTCCTAAACCTCTTCGTCCAAAGCGTTAGCTGTAATACCACCAAATGGACAGTCATTTACATGTGTAAGCTTTACTATTAAAATAATTGTGTGTGTTGTAAATTATAAATCATGTCACAGTAAGAAATGGGAATTGCTTTGGTCCTAGGCAGCAATGTCAGGTTCCAGCACATATCTGGTTGGAAATGGCTGAACACTGCAGAATGGATTCACTGACTCAGCTCGTGTTGGACTTGAGAGAACATCTTGTGGTCATCCTAATCTATGTTTCATGTCTGTGGCTTTAAATTATAACACAATAACCTGTTCTGTTAAAGTATGTTTCATTTCACAAGGAAAAATCTCAAAACATTAATTACTATAAAAAGCCTCATGGCTTCCTCTTGCTACCATAGTACAAGTGTAAACCTTCAGTACTTTGTAATTTACAGCAGCAGTTAAAAAGAGACTGTTCACAAAATCATGGAGTAGTTGAGGTAGAAAGGGACCTCTGAAGTTCATGTAGTTTAACCCCGAATGCTCAAAGCAACATTAGCTAGAGCAAATTACAAAGGACTGTGTCCACATGGGTTTTGAACATCTCCAAGGATGGAGACTCCATGATCTCTCTTGGCATCTTGTTCCAGTGTTTGACCACCCTCATAGTACCAGTTTCTTCTGTGCAACTGCACACAGACCTCTGAATTCTTCCTGTTTGCTCCCCTGGCTGCGTGCATTAGTGTGCAGGCACTTCAGAGGCCCTTAGTCATGATAATTTCCCAGAAAAGGTATGAGCGCTCTGCCCATGACACTTTCCTGTAGGCGTACCCTCATTTATGTGCATATGCTCGATATGGTCACCCTTCAGCTTTTTACTGATCACAAGGTGTCTCCTGGCCATGCTACCTTGCACCCTTTGCTCCATTACTTCCTCCTCATTGTCACTATTTTAAAGCTCTCCTCACTGGGCTGGCCAGCTTGTTGGCAGGGATGCTTTTGTCTCATTTTCATTCTTATTCAAGGCAACTTGAGACGAGTGGAGCCACATGCAAAACCATATATGATTTAGATGTAACAATACTGATAAAAAGGGATGATGAAGAGTATTTGTGTAAAGAATGGTGATGGGAGCAGGCAGGGTGAAAAGGCCGTAGGCAGGGAAATAGCCCCATCTCCACTGAGAAAATAAAAAGGAGAGTATGAAGCAGTTGTATGCCTCTGACATTTAATCTTTAAAATCTTTGATGAGAAATACCTGCGTTTTAAAGATCTCAGCTGTCTGCTGTTGCCAGAATTTGGCTGAACTGGTGTGTGTGTAGACACACACATATGCATACGTAGACGGCCAAAGAAAGTACTTCTTAGTGAATAAAAATTGTTTGACTCTACTTAGAAAAGAGTCCACAATATGTATGACCCACTCTGTGTATGATCATCAAACTGAAACATTTATACAGACTTTCTCCCACAGCATTTTAAAATGATGAACAACAAATATAGAGTCAAATTCTGTCCTGTGTCCCTCCAATGGGCAGCTTATTACAGACTATGTTTTAATAGTCTTTCTTGCACCCATGTGTCAGATTAAATGGTAGAAATGCCAACTGGATGATAATGTAATATCATTTCTGGAAGTATTGGCTTTTAAAGTTAATCTTCAGTGGGATGCTTTACTGTAGGCATGTGCATACATTAGATAACCTTGGCATGCAGAGAGTATTTTAAGACCCATGTAATTTTGAAACACCCTTTAATATTCAGTGAGGGTCATGATACATTCCATGCACATAAGATCAGAAACAGACCTTCCAGGCTTATTTTACTTCTCAGGATAGATGCCAGATTGGGAGCCCACAGTGTTTTCTGTTTTTCTGTAGGACAGTTAAAGTGGCACAAGAAGCTTTTCCATGCTGTTCCACTGACATCTGAGCCTTGGTCTAGGGCAACCACCTCACAGAGATGCCAAGGAGAATAATATGTACAACTGTCCTCACATGCTTATCTTTTTAGCTGAGATCTCCAAAACAAATGCTGCCAACTAATAATGTATACTGTTATGGATTCTGGGATCTTGGAAGTGTGGGGTCAGAAAATTCACTTTAGTAACTAAAATCTGGCATCTGATGCTACCAGTACTGCCAGAATTAACCTGTTAAACCACAGGCAACACTATCTGTAACTACTTATGTTATCACTTTCTATTTATCCTGTGATGATAAAAAAAAAAAAAAAGCTGCTTCCTTAAGCTTTATGTTTAATAAACATCATTTTATATCCATAAAATAAAAGACTAACTCTCTGTAATTCAGAGGTTTTGTTGTAAACAATACACTTACAGATTTTCACACTGAGTTAACTGCTGCTTGGAAGAAGGAAGAAGCACATGTAAGATTAGATTCAAAATAATTCTGTGAAATGTATCTGGCCCCTTTATGCAACAACCTGCTACACCGGGGAGAGGAGAAAAGCACATCTTGGCCTTGATGTCAAAACACTGTAAAGGACTTTTTGCATGTTGACTTGTGTAACAAGTGAGGCATGAAAACAAAAGCATAGTGCCCTGAGTGGTGGCAGTGAATATTTTATCTTACCAACAAAAAGCAACAAGAGATTAAATCCTTAGAGCATATGCTGTGCTGACAGCACGCTCTCGTTGTGACAGTAATGGTATTTGCAATCCAGCTGCACTCAAGCCTGTGCTGTAAAAGCACCCATGTCTCAGAATGCATGTTGGTGCCTCTTACCCTTTACTGGCCCTTAGCCAGATGAAGGAGCTTTTCTCTGTTGTTCAGGTTGCCCCATATAAATGGGTGTTTAAACAATTTTTTTGCCCAAAGTGAAATTGGAGAGATTTTGGCATCATTAGTTCTTCTGAAATTTTCGTAGTGCCAAAAAGTATCTTTAGGTGACTTTTGTTTTTTTGTACGTAAACCAGCCTTTCTCTGACTTTTTTACAAATATCCAATCTAAATGTCTTTCTAAAATTCAGTGACTGGATCCTCACAGAAATGTTGAAGCAGGAGTACCACTGCTATTGCTGTGATTCAGTTGAGTGTGGTTGGTAAGAATATTCAGAGGGTGACTCAGAGCTGTGAGTAGCAAGTATTTGCCACTTTCTCTTGGAGATTGTTTTGACTAAGTAATGAATTAAGAGTTAGTGAGTTAATTATGGAAAAAGGAAGATGCTGCTCTGGGAATGTGTTTGAATGTGTGTGCTCTCCGTTTTTTCCTAGCACCCGCTTCTTTGGTGTAGTCTCCAGGATGAGGCATGAGATTCAAAGGGAATTGGAGAATGTTGCTTATAAATTATGGAGTTACTGCCTCATGGTTACTGTCCTGTCATCAATAATATCAGACTATCCTTCACAACTCAGCTTTTTCTCCTGTCTTTTGTCAACTTGTAAGGTTTCTACAACTTGTAAGGCTGCCCTGCTTAAGATTCTTCCCCATCACTGCATCATTCTCAGTTCAGGTATTTTGTGTGAAGTCCCAACAGTCCTACTCCAATTTCTTGGTTCCTACTTCACATTTGAACAATTCAGGAAGTTTTAGGTGATTCACTAATGCGATTACATAGTAGCATTTCAAGACATCCTAGTACTGCTTTGGAGAGATAGTTTTGGAGAACCTAGGTGGAGAGCTCTAGAGAAAGTGAGGAAGCAATGCGGCAGGTGAAAAAATGTGTTTGGGACACCTGTGGACTGTGGTGTGGTAAAGGAGGAGTAAGTAGAAGGCACAAATTAAATCCTGAAATTATGCATAATGTGCATAATTCCAGCTCTGGTTTGTTCTTGGGTTCAGTCTCCCGTTTCAGAGCTGCTGCCAAGCTGCTGGGCACCCTGTCCGCCTCCCACAGTCAAAACTGCAGCAGAGCCTCCAGCAGCTCTGGGGTCCCAGGTGAGCTCTGATCTCTGCTCAGACCTGGGATGCACATATCCCTACAGGAGACGTCACTAGCCTGGACAGCAGGCACCCCAGCAGGAGAACAAAAGCTTTTTTACCTTTTAGAAGTGGGGCTGTTCAGGTAGATACACCCAGTAATAGCTTTAATGTGGTACCAGTGGCAAGCGAATCTCAGTAGCACACACTTTGCTCAGGCACCCAAACCTGCTTGAGTGCTGGCTGCAGGCTGGGTTCTCAGCCCCCACATATTCATTGCTATTGGTGAATTTAAATTGGGAATTACCAGCATTTCTGCAATCACATTTCTGACAGTACTGTAGATATCTATTTTGTCCTCACACTATGGGCATTTTGTAATAGAAACATTATGTAGACGGGCCAAAATAATTAAAAAAATATTTGTAACTAAGTTTCTTTATTAAGTTGCTAAAATTGGCATTTACCCAAGACTCATTTTCCCTTCCAGTATCCATCGTTGTCCAGGATATAGCTCAATTCACTGACTAAACCCTCCAGAAGTATCAACATGGCTTCTGACCTTATTGCAGTTTAAGTTCTTTCCCCAAGCAACTATCAATCAAAGATAGTCCTAAAATAATAGGGGAAAAATAATACCATGGAGAAAAGTTTCTTGGGATTGAGGGGATAGGATTGTTTTTTATCTAGCAATGCCCTAATTTTGTTGTAACTTTAAAATTCTGTTTTGCAGATTGACTCTCCAGTCAAGCCCCAGATGTGCTTATTTGAGTAGCCTCAACCTTCCTATGGACTCAACAAATGTATCACAAAATGGCATTGCTCACTAGGAATGCAGATCCTGAGTTCAGCTCCTACTCCTTCAATAACTTGGAAAACCTGTGTGAAGTGCAAACCAAGAAAGGACTCTTCTACAAAAAAGCCAAACTTCTGCACCCTGGGGAAGACTTGTGCTGCTTAGCCCGCCTGGATGACCGGACCAGGTTTGTGATCATCAACGTAGGTGGTATTAAATACAAAGTTCCATGGACCACCTTGGAGAACTGCCCCTTGACCAGGCTTGGGAAGCTAAAATCTTGCAACAATTATGATGAGATCATGAACATCTGCGATGATTATGATGTTAGCTGCAATGAATATTTTTTTGACCGTAATCCTAGTGCCTTCAGGACGATCATGACTTTCCTGACAGCTGGGAAGCTGAGGCTTCTCAGGGAGATGTGCGCTCTTTCTTTTCAGGAGGAGCTTGTGTACTGGGGGATAGAAGAGGACCACCTGGAGTGGTGCTGTAAAAAGAGATTGCGACAGAAAGAGGAGGAGGCAGCTGAGGCCAGGCTGTATGAAGGGGAGATGATATTTAGTGAAACTACGCAATGTGCCTTCCAGGACAGTAGCCGATTCAGTTTGTGCATGCGAAAGCTCAGGGATATGGTGGAGAACCCCCACTCAGGGATCCCAGGAAAGATCTTTGCTTGTATTTCAATCTCTTTTGTTGCCATCACTGCGGTCAGCCTCTGCATCAGCACCATGCCAGATGTCAGAGAGGAAGAAGATCGGGTGAGTGAAGCTTTTCTTAGAGTAAAGCGTGTGTTGCATTGTTGTCTCCTCAGGAAAGGTGATGGGCAAAGTCATTCCAGCAATCATGCAGGTATTGCATTCAGTATTTATGTTGTGGAGGGCTGGCTGGGGTAGAGCACAGAAAGCATTATGTCACTTAATACTGAGGGAAGATTGGGCCAAACTCCGCCTTGCCAGCACAGCTTTGCCAGTTCACACCAGCAGGCAGCTTTACCCAAAAGGTTTGTTTTCTGACATCTCTAACCAGATGACAAACTAGCTATTGTGGGTATAAAAATCAGCCTTGCTTGAGGCTTAATGTTTTGAAGTTAGATTAAGAGCTAACAGATCAGTTTTCCTTAAAAGTACTTTATTATACCACTTTGATCGAACTCTTAGTACCCCACTGTGAAAATCACATCTAAAATATTTTGATTCTATAGGTGAAGTAAAGGGCAGGGAAGCTGAGGCAGCGATTTAACAGCAGAAACAAAGCAGATGTCCCACTTTTCAGACATGCTCTGGATGTTTCATGCCCTTGAAAATCAAGTCTTATAGATATTTTGTTTATTCTTTAGTTCAACAGATTTCCTAAGGGTTTAGTCCCTTATTTGTGCAAGCAGTTCAGTTTCCTAGGATTAGCTGTATGTAGGCCAATGAGAGCTCATCTGAAGATCGATAGAGGAGGACGTTCACACTTTTATTAAATATGTGCTGAAATGCAATCTAAGGAGTTTTGGGGGGTGGGGACTTTTCAGAGAGTTCATGGTCTCTTTAGTTTTACTCAAATCCAAGCTTGCCACTAAATGTTTGGGCTTATTTCCCAGCTTCATGGTCATTAAATGTGATTGTGAACTTCAGCTTCTAAGACAGTGATACTTCACCCCATCAAGTTCTGCCTCTCAGCTGAAGGCTAAGATCTCCTGAAAGCAGAACTCTTCTTGTGTGCTGTCACCCAGGTGCCGAATGGCTCATCGCTCACTGCCACTCGCAGAAAAGAAAGTGGTCATTACCTGACAGGAGGCATTTGCTGCTTTGTAGCGTTGAGAATAAAAAGCATGCTGATAGAAAATGGGTCCAGCAACTCCAGAGAGACCCCTGCGTTCGACTGAGTACCTCATGTGCAGTCAAACCCACCCTTTGCTTGCGAGGTATGCTCAGGTTAGATATCAGCTGACTTGTTTGGTTTGGAACCAGACTCATTCAGTAGCAGCCAAGAAAAAAAGACAAAATGTTTGGTATGTTGTTTGATATTCGATTTATTGTAAGATCTTTGTTTTAATGATCTAAAATTTGAGGATAGTAGTACTGTGTACTAGTTAAAAACTATATTGTCCTAATAATTTTTTTAAAAGATCATTTCCAAACCACATGCCTTTTACTGTAATTAACCAACAGTGCTCCAGTATGCTGGAATTTTAAGCACAAAGGATATTTTACTGTTGGAAACTGAGATGTATTTAGTGTTTAGATATTTCTGGGTTTAAGTGCGATCTGAACAATTGCTTTCAGAATTACCAGAGTTCAGGCACATTATGTTTTTACTAATGATCTGAACATAAATAGGGACTCATAATAATAGGCTAATAATATTTGTTGGGTGGAGCAGGGTAATAATGAGGATAGAGCAAGCATATGAGAGAAGCCTGGATTTCTTGGTAGGATGGGGCCACTAAAAGGAGCACTTTTTCATAGTCAAATGCAAAATTATACAATAAAGATGAATGCAGATTTGCTCTTGCAAAAGCAAAGAGTCTGATTTCCAAAATGAGACTCTAAATAGTATTTAGGGTACAAGCAGCTGAATGTAAGTTCCTGTTGTAGCATAAAGTTGGAAGGGTTAATATGGTCCTTGAATTTGTAAGCTGGGGAGTAGTGATTAGAAGCTGGAAGATGATTTTGTGCCTGTATGCGGCATTGGTGAGACTGACACTAGAATACTGCAGTCAGTTCTCACGTTCATATTTTTAAATGGTGTTTTGAAAAACTGGGGAGGATGAAGAAACCTGTAAATATTAGACACATGGAGAAAATGCCATACAGTAAGAAACTTGAACATTTCCATTTTAGATTATCAAAAGGAAGGTGAGTGGATTAAGCAGCTAAGTGGTTTTTATGGGGGGAGGAGAACTTTGTCATCTAAAAGACCTTTAAATTAAGCAGGGAGAGGATGCATGGTTAAAAGCTGAATCCTGATAAATTCATATCGGAAACTAGGTGCCAGTATTTAATACCACGATGATTAATTACTGGAGCAGACTAGGAAGAGAATTAGTGGATTTTGTATTTTTTGATGTTTTCAGTTCAAAGCTCAGTGCTCCTCTGGAAGGTACCCTTCAGCTAAACACACTCTGCTTCAATCAAAAGTAAATTACTGATTTCAGTTCAAGTTACAAAGGTGAAATGCTCACAATATAGAGGAGATCCGAATAAAGGATCTAATGATGGTTTTCTGTGCTCTTAAATTCTAAAAGCACAGAGCTCCTGCAAATAGGCTTTGTTCTGCCCTTTGCACAGGGAAAGTCTGTGGACAGAGTGAAAATGGTTATTTTGTTTGAGACAAAGGTGGTTCTCTAGCACAGGGGACAGGTGAAGGATCAGTTTGTACATAGCTTAGTTCATCCCCAATGTTCCTCACCTGCTACTGACTCAGTGCAGGTCAACACTCTATTTGAGTTGTATTAGTCATGCCAGGAGTCATAAACAGGATTTTGGTCCTGCACAAATGGATGTAAATACCCATGTAGATCCTTTCAGGGTCAGTAAGGCTGGGCAAGGAGTTGGGCATCCACCCAAATGGAATTCCTTGTAGGATCAGAGACCTAGGCTGCAAACTCCTTGCATGGCATCTGTACATGACTTAGCAAGCCAGTGCAGCTCATCAAATAACAGGTGTGGAGAGAAGAGAGCTTATGTGAATTCAAAGTCATGTTAATCATCCTGAGCTGTATCCCTAGTACCTAGTGTAAAATTTGTGCCCAGGGATACCTCTTTGGACTGGTTTTGTAGTCTCCTAACAAGCAGAAAATGTATGCGCATCCCTCCTGGCTAAGGAACAAATGAACAGTAAATATTTCGAAGACGCACCATACTCGGTGTGTAAATTTTCCAGGCTCTCTGCCTGGCATTACTGTTTTTAGTGTTCCATGTCAGAGCTTCGTAGATCTGTCTAGCAAGCAGTGGTCTTTTCCTTGAGCTGGCATTTTCCAGAAAACAAAAGCTTTATGTGTCACCTATCTGTCCTGTTATTGCTTTGGAGAAAGAGAGAGGAACAAATCACAAAAAAAAAAACCATGCTGGAGAGCAATTTTTCATACTTTGATCCTTTAACATCATCTGAATGGACCAGCTGTTACACCCAGTGATGTCCTGCAGAGGTGTAAATGACCTCACAGATGTAAGCATGGGACCTTAGAAGTAATTACTGAGTGGGTGAGGAAATTATTTTAGGTGCCTGCCTATCTCTTTTAAAATACAGAAGAATAATCAATCATACATTTTGTTAACTTTATTAACTGCTTCAGATGTTTTAGATGACAGTGGCAATCCCTAGTGGTTTTGCAAGAGTGGGAAGGATCATTTTCCTATGTACTGTAGCTGTCTTGTTCTTACTAATGGTCACCCTGATTCATCTTTAGTGTTACTCCTTTTTGGAAGTAGTATCATGTATTTCAGATGCTGCACGGTTATCAATAAAGCTAACAGAAGAAGATCCTAAACTACTTTTTATTTACCAAACTAGGACATATATTTTATCTTGTCAATTTTTTTTCTCATTTAGCTTTTATTTACTGATTAAATGAAATAAAAAACACCAATCCAGTAATGCACATGATAGCTGCTTCTGGAAATTTCAGGAAAGGGACACCTCAAATGTGTAAAGAAAACAAACCTGTAAAGACAGTCAGGTTTTTTCCATGTAAAGTAACAAAGCAATAGTTAATTTTTAATTTAAAAATTTTCAGAATGGGAGATTTCTATGCAAGATCTAGATTTAATGGTGAAAAGTCCCCTGCTAAGGCAAAATGCTGCTGAAACACAGGAGCCCTCCGCCACAAAAATGATCTCCAAGACATAAAAATAGCCAGAGGCATAGAGTATCCTCAAGGCATTTTAGGCATATGATACCTTTAAGTGGGCTTCTCAACTCTCTAAACAAATGGCAGGCATTGAGTGACTCAAGGAGAGCAGATAATACATCACAGGAGTATTAAACCACATTGAGGATACATTACAGCAAAAGCTTCAGCAACACAGTAAGAGTTGAACGACCAAAAGACATTGAGAGATTCAGCTGAAAGCCAGATGGTCATCATACTAGACTCTTCATTTTTCTCTTGGTGAAAACAGAAATGTCAAGCATTTCTATCTGAAGAAGAAAGCTTCTTTCTTTTGTTAGACAATCTTCCTCATCACAGAAAATAGATGATGAACTCAGAAATTAACATCAAGCATTTTGTCCTGATTCACAAAAGCATTTATAGGCCTGAGTCCCACTGAGGTCAATCATTTGTAGTACCACAGTGTAAAACAGGACAAGAAGATCAGAGGGTACTTCCTTCTTCACCATGCTTTCTAACATATTGGGAAAAGCTAGTCTAATTAAAGATGCTGTGATAGGAAGTTACAGTTCAATAACCTTCAGCTGAAGAACGTTACAACAAAGAGAGAGACTCATAAATAATGAAGTTAATAATAGCTCATAAAGAAGCCTAAAACTATTTAACCTTCTAAGCTTAATTTACACACTGTGCTTCAACTTTCATATTGGTGAGGATGGGGAATAGATAAATTGTAAATCTGCATTTTAAACAATCTTGTGACTAAAGATTTCATTTCACAAAGGTACACACAAAAGTAATTTCAGACAAGGTTAAGAGAGTCTTGTATAATGGTTCTAAACAGCTTTTCACAGGCAAGCTGTTGACGCAGGGGCTGGATGAGCAGTGAGGTCAGTTGAAAACTGACTGAATGGCCAGGCCCAGAGGGTGGTGATCAGTGACATAAAGCCTAATTGGAGGCCTGTAACTAGTGGTGTACCCTAGGGGTCCATACTGGGTCCAGTCATTTAACATCTTCATTAGTGATCTGGAGGATGGAGCGCAGTGTACCCTCAGCATGTTTACTGATGACACACACTTTGGACAAGTGACTGATAGGCCAAAGAGTCGTGCTGCCGTCCCGAACGACCTCGACAGGTTGGAGAAATGGGCTGACGGGAACCTCGGGAAGTTCAATAAGGAGAAATGAGGAGTCCTGCAGCTGGCAAGGAACAACCCCACACACTGGTATGTGCTCGGGGCCACCCAGCTGGAAAGCAGCTTGGCAGAAAAGTACCTGGGGATCCTGGTGGACACCAGCAATGTGCCCTTGCAGCAAAAAAGGCTATCGCTATCCTGGGCTGCGTTAGGCAACATATTGCCAGGAGGCTGAGGGAGGTGCTCCTTCTTTGCTCAGCACTGGTGAGCCACCCCTGGAGTCCTGTGTCCAGTTCTGGGCTCCCCAGTACAAGAGAGATAGGGGCATATGGGAGAGAGTCCAATGAAGGGCCACAAAGATGATGGAACATCTCACATATGAGGAGAGGCTGAGAGAGCTGAGACTGTTTAGCCTGGAGAAGAGAAGGCTCTGGGGTCATCTCATCAGTGAATATAAATATCTGAAGGAAGGGTGCAAAGAGGACAGAGCCAGGCTCTTTTTCAGTGGTGCCCAGTGACAGGACCAGAGGCAATGGGCATAAACACAGGATGTTCCCTCTGAATATCAGGAAACACTTTTTCACCATGAGGGTGACTGAGCATAGGTTGCCCAGGGTGGTTGTGGCATCTCCACCCTTGGAGATATTTAAAAGCTGTCTGGACATGGTCCTGAGCAACTAGGTGGCCCTGTTTGAGTGGGTGGAGGGGGCTGGACCAGATGACCTCTAGAGGTCCCATCCAACTTCAACCATTCTGTGATTCTGTGGTTATAACCATTGATTTGTTTAGGTTTGTAATCTAAATAGGTAGCTAAATAGGAAGAAATGCAAGTATTCAGGGCCTCAGTGTGTCAAAAATGCCAAACATTTTGTTGAATGAATATCATCTTGTCTCAAAACTCTTGCAGTTTGAGGTACTTCCAGGTGGGAAAAACTGTCATTTTTGCATTAAATCATTCACTTATTTCAGTGAAAAGTAATGTAAAGGAGTACAACAGTTGTTATAGTTGGTGCTTTCTATCCTCAGATGGCACTCTGCTTGAGACTCTGGAATGAAGCCTTTCATTACTGGAGAGCTCATTTTTAGCACTTTCTCTCTTTTGTGACTGTTCAGCTGGTTTTCTGCATGTGATATTGAGACATTGATGTCAATTTAGAGCCACATGTTTATGTGATGGTTTGTTTTCATGAATGAAAGTCTGAATAAAATTGCAGCTTGTGGTTTTCCTTCCTTTATGGAATAAATTGTTCTAGAAATTACAACACAGTCAACATAAAACATGTATTTGAAAAAATGTCCCTGCTGGTATTACAGATAACTATTTATAGTATATAGGCACTGAGGGCAACTTTTTATAAAAAGAATCTTGGGGAATTGGACTAACTAATTTCCCCAGGGATCATCTGAGGATTCGTTATACCATTCTCTCAGCTCTGCTATTTAAATGCAAAACCCATGAGCTGTAACAATATCACCAGTTATGGCATCTGAACTGATCTACTGATGTACTTGTCCCCTATGTTGCTAGTTTGCATTTTGTGTTTTCTCCGGGCAGTTCAAGCCACAGCTGGCTGGAGGCCAGGGAAAGACCAGATGACTCAGTAACAATTGTCACCTGCCTTTTCTACAATCTTGCACAAGGAAGTTCCCGTAGACACCTGAGATTCATGTTGACTTTCACATTCATATGCCCTTGCTTAAAGGGACGTAGGACTCACAGCACTGCAGAGCTGTATTTTAACTGAAAGTAAGGTGTTTCTTATTTTTTTCTTTCAAAAGCTTGAAGTAGTTTTCTGCTCAGATGGTACTTAAATGAAATGCTAACACAGTCCAAATTACAAGCTTTGAGAGCATCCTTTACCCACAGCTTTAGTCATCTGCAGTAAGCAAAAGTTTGCTTTGTTTATGTGCTCAATCTGCCTCATGTAGTTTCATCACCTGTTCTGTGTAGTCCTGCACTTAGATTGTGAATGCTTTGGGACAGAATGTCTTAAACACCATGTCTATGACCATCATCATAACAGAAGTAAAAATGACATCTACACTGGTGCTCAGGTACATGGGCACATTCCTCAAGCCTCAGGCTGTGAGCTAGGTTTCTGAGCAAGGAAATTTTTTTCTTTTCTTAAGTGAGACCAACTTAGTTCATGAAAGATGCAATTACTGTGTGATATCCTTAGAGTCCAAACTGTGGAGTAACTAACTGCAAAGTTCTGCAGTGCAAGTCTGAGTCATCATAGTGTGGTCTCCCAGCTCCTATCTGATGGTCAGAGAAATTTGCTGTGCATGTTGCCTTTCAGACAGCTCAGGTTTGTCTGAAAGCAGTTGAAAGTGATGAGGTTTGAAAGATAAAAGTGATGTTGCTTCTGTGGGTCACACAGAGAGCTTTAAAATCAAGGAGTCAAGAACCTCTGCACTGCTTGTCTGTGAACTGTCTAAATGGTTCAGTCCTTAATGTAAAAGAAATACAAGTATTAATCCTTCCTTTGTGGATCTGAATCTAAATCTTTCCTTTACTGGTTGTCCAAATCCAGCAGTCTGCATTAGCGTGTATCTTGGTATCAGTTTATTTTAATGAGTTCAGGATTGTTAAATTCACACACTAGTGAAACACATTTGGTGCTGTGAGTCCTTGGCATCACTGTCACACAACACACTGGCAACTGTACCTGCTCTGCCCACGGCTGCCCAGGACTCCAGCTGCCTGGAAACCCCCTGGTCAAATAGCACATCACGCTCCACCTTTGCCAGCACTTTTCAGAGATAGTCTTTCCCCTTTGCAAGGCTGCCTTAAGCTGCTAATGAATAGAAAATATTTGAAGGAATGACTGGTCATTCTTGATATTGGTTGTGTGGACAGAGTGCTGGATAACAACTAGTTGTATTTAGTCATGACTACTTTTCGAGAGCTCTTGCCATTTCTTCTTGGCTTGCTTGCTCCTCTTGGGAAAAAAAAAAAAAAATAATTTCTCCAATCCTCCCTCCCCTGAACAAAAAAAAAATCCAGCCTTCCTACTTGTTTGAAGCTATTTAAACTTTAGTAGATAGATCTAGTTGTTTTGTCATAGCAGATCCTTCAAGAGAAGATAAAGGAAACATGGTCCCAGTAAGAAAATCTTTCTCCATTGTATCAAGAGGGTTAGAAGGAATGTTGTATTTTCTTTCACAAAGAGTTGCCGTTAGATTGGGGGGTGGGGACACGGCACTGTGGAACAGGTTTGCTCAGAGCCTCACAGTGAGCCTGCAGACCCTCTGTTGAAAATTTCCCGTCTCAGCAAAGTTACTGCCTGAGCTGTTCATGCCTGGCTCTTACCAACTTTGGGTCTCACTGCAGTGTCCTTTTCTGAGTTGCTTTTCCCAAGTAAAGAGAGAAATCCTTATGGCACAAGGAGCTGCCCTGGAAGATTTTGAGGACAGTAGGTTACAATATAGACTTGGGTAACCACCTGGGACTCTCTGCAGTGTTTTAGGTGTAGGAGTCAAAAAATTGGGAGTATTTTTCTGCACTGTTAGCTTGGGGATGAGGCAAGAATTGAAGAAGATAAAATTTCTGTTGACTTGTTAATAACTTTATGCTGTGCTAATGAACTCTTTCAGTCTACAGGATATCTTCTCATGAATAAATAGCAGGCTCAGGTCTTCTTTTAAATATCATATAAATATGCTGCAATATAACATTAGTGATAAATAATTAAACAGCTAAGACTCTTACATAAAAGCATTGTTAGCTGTGTCACGTTAACAGGTTTATGTTTGGTGCCATGTGGCTCACCCAGCAAAATATGCTCCATATTTAATTTATTTTAATATTTCTCTTTTAATTTAAAATTTATAACTTAAAATTTAATATTTCTCCACCATAACTATACCTACAAGTGGGTTTATTCTCCTTACTTCCAGGTAAATTATCCAGGGAGTCTCTGAAGCAATCTCATGATAATAGTTGCTTGGCCTCCAGTCACGTTTGTAAAATTACTACAGCTACTCATTATAGCCTGCTCTGTAATATCCTGAGGGTACAGTGTAGCTTCTTTACTTCATAGATTCCTCCCCTGTCTTTTGCAAGAGAGCTTGTGGGCTTATTGAGTACTGTCCTAGTGTTCTGAAATAGATACATCTTTCATTTATTTGTAATAAAAATATCATCTGGAAATTTCATCTCCAGGATATGTTGCTATCAGTTCTGGAGGTTTGGAATGAGAGCAAGCAACCAGATTTACATTTGGCTAGACCTCATATAGCTAGGCTGAGGTAATGAGCTGATTCATGTGTACAGCACTTAGAAAAATTGCATTAAATCATTTAACATTATAAATGCTTACATTTTCATTGCTTAAAATGTGACAATTGAGATGAAATATAGAAGTTTTTGAAATTGGAAACTTTTTGCATGAAGACATTTAGATTCAGGTTAGAAGAGTGGTATACAAATGAAAGGAAAAAAAGGGTTAAAATGTTTTTTGCAATAAGTTTTTAACAAAGGCCTAAGAAAGGACCAGGAGAAAACTATAAGGTTCTTTGATTTTCTAAAGGTGAGCATGATATTAGTTCAACTGTGCTGAGTACAGTTGGCAACATTTTTGAGGCCAACAGCATAATTAATTCTAGTCTGTGTAGAATCCCACTTATTAATCAAATTTAGTATAAGAGGTTATAAAGTTTTCTGAAGAAAGTAACTTCTGGTGTAGGTACTTATACTCTGTAAGATATTTGAATTAGTGCCACACAGCATCCTTCCTTAATAAAAATGGCATTTTTCAAAAACTTACCTCCCTTATTAAATGTTTAAAAAATTTCTCTCAGATCTCGAAGTAGCAGAAAACTGAGATGAGAAATTATTATCAAGTGACAGTGTAAGCAGAGAGGCATGCATGTGTCTCTGGTGTTGGCCCAGAGCTAGTTAGGTATTTTGCTGGTCATTTGGGAGAAAATGTAAAATGAAATTTATGGGTAGCACAGAAATGACACACTAGTCAGGGACTGGAAGTATCTGGCAGAGTTAGCTGAACTGATTTGAACATGGGAAGGTAACTGTGTGTTCATCAGCAGAGAGTGCAACCTGTAAGTGTAGAGAGCGTAGAGAGCCTTGGACAAAAGACTCTTTTGGAAAGTGGGGACTCAGAAAGGGTTTAGAGACCCTGGTGAACTACTGGCTGTACACGATTTCCCATCTGACATGGTAGTTAAGAGGCAAAGCATGAGACTTGAGACACTGTGTCCAGATTGCTATCCATTAAGCAGGTAAGTTGAAAAAAAAGTTAAAAGAATTACTTAAAATCTTAAAATTCTGCTTTATAGTGAGACACTAGAAGAGTTTTTAATGCAGTAAAGAGCAGAATAAGAGAATGTCTGTAGACAACAGTGAACAATAACTGGAACCTGCAGCTAGTGTGGGTAATTAACAATGGAAACAGTTTATCTAGAGATGCTTGAGTGCATCTCATACAGTTTTAAAATACATTCTGTCAGTCCTTCTAAATGTTACGTCTCAGCTCAGTTGAAATCATGCATGTGATTCATGAGCAACTTGGTGAGGTCCTCTGATCTGCAGGGCATTAGCTCAAGAGCCCCTTCTGGCCTTACAGGCTGGTGAGCAATTGCCATTCCATCCCCAACTTGCTGTCCCCCCGTGCAGGAGGTGCCAGCAAGGATGCTGTACGTCTGGGGCTTTCTTGGCCCTTGTGTTTATGCAGACCTGAAGTCATCAGTAAGATGAAATGAGCTGTGACATTTCATAATTGTGATTAGAGGCGAGGGCAGCCAGAAAACTCAGAAGGCTGGAAGCTTTCTGAAGAGGAGTGACATGGCATGAGTCTGGCCCCGTGAAGGCAGCATCCTGACCAAGGTATTTTGCCCAGCACTGACTGTGTTTGCAGGGGGTGCTACAGGGGCTGGGACATGTTACCAGTGGGGCTTAATCCCAGTATTAGCTGCTGTTCAGACTTGAGCTTGTGGGTCACTCATGAGCAGGATGCCTCAACCAGGACAGGCTGTTCACCAGGATACGTGCCAGCCCAGCCCTCTGGCCATGCACTGGCAGGGCCCTCGGACCCTCACCTTCCCATACAGGCACACACACACTTCATTTCCCTCTGCTCCAGCTCATTTTCTGAGCCTGGATACAAAATACAGAGAATAGTGTGAAGGTCCCAGCTATCCAATACATCCTGAGCCATGTTGGAAACTTGGCACATGCTTCACTGGGTAGAGATGATGACAGAACAGGAATTTCAGCACCCTCCTGAAAGGTCCACGCACTGAGTGTCTGTAGGAAGAAGGTGTGATAATTTTCTCCCAGTCCACAGCTAGTTGCCTTCGTACACAGTAGAAATACTGGCTAACTTAAGTAAGTCATGCAGTTCTTATATTCTGTCACAGGAAATAGTTACTGTTGCCTTGAGCAGAATAGAGACAATATGAGAGAGTGCAGGGTTTTGCAGTGGTCAGATCTACCTTGCAAAAATTCATCCATTTTGCAAGTGGAGGAGTACAGCTTCAAGCATTTCAGTGTACGGGCAATGCGGTAGCAGGCTGCCAGCTGTGACTGAGCCACTCCCAGCAGGAGAGCAAATCTATCCACAGGCAACAGGCAAATCCTTTGCTTCCTTTCAGATAATAAGATAAAGGGAAAGAGAGGGGGAAAAAAACAGGTTTGGGAAAAAATGTAAGAGGAAAAGAGTAAGCTTGACTGTCCTCCTTTCCTCCAAGAGAAAAAACAGACACCCCCAAGTTTTGTAGGGGGTTATAGGGTTGCAGGAACCATTAAAACTAATGTGGGTCAGTAAAATAGAACCAGCAATGAGTAGGAGGCAGGAGGAGAAGAGCTTCTGAAACAGGGATTGAAGGAAGGGGAAAACTGGGGGAAATAAGAGGGAAAAAAACACTTTAAAATGCTGATAAGAATAAGTTGTTCTTTTTAATACAAATAGTGAGAGAAAAAAAGACAGATTCTTTTTTAGTGTGAGACAATCTTGAGGAGGAGAAGGAAAGTGGACGCTGGGTTTAGGAAGACGGCTGTTCTAGACACTGTGTACCTGCATATATCTCCGAGCACAGCCAGGTGCCACCACAGCACTGTCTTTTCCCAGGTGTTGGGTAGGTGTGAAAGCGTTGGGAATGCCACTGCTTTATAACACAGCCCTGTCTCCCTTGGGCTGGTCCTTTCAGAGGCAAGTGTTGTCGCTCCCCCAGGAAACTGTTCGAACTGCACATAAGTGCCCTTGGCAGGGACTCAGCTCTGCTCTCGTTCTGCGGTGTTTTGATTTATGTTGCCACTTACAGGAGATAACCCCCATCTTTATTTTTGCAGTCCTGCCATGTTTATTAGAAGCAGGTGTGCTCTAAGTGCCAAGTGCCATTGCTCAAGTTTTTTCAAGCAAGAACTGAGTCTGTCTTGTTTTCAGAGCACTAGGATAGAAAATACAAGCTAGGATTGTTTTCCAGAAGTCAGGAGACTTGGTAATTTTCAAGGTAACTGGGCTTCTTCGTGTAAAAAGCTCAGGATAAAGTGTTTGTTTAGGTTTACAGAGAATGGATTTTTTAAAAAAGCATTGTAGTTTCCAAGCCTCAGGGGATATGATACCTCTATCAGAGCTAGAAAAGAGAGTGGGCTGAAGAGGAAGATTTCTAGTTCATGTGAAATCAGGGGGAGAGGGGGACACTTGTCAGCAAGGAGGCTTCTGGTGCTTAATTATCTCTTGGGATTTTTATACTTTCAATTTCAGTAAAAAAGTGGGCCAGAACCAAGAAGAACATTCTGGAAATCTGGAAATAGAAAATGCCAAGGTAACTTTTACTCAGAAACACTAAGAACATCAGTGTTTCTAAAGTGAAGCTGTTCTTTGGACACCATTGCTTGGTGAAATCATCCTTTTTTCTGCGTGACTGCCTCTGTCTGTGGCAGTGACTGATAAACAAATCCTCTGTACTGAGCAGCCCCCTGAGGTCAGGCTGTGCAGGTCGTGCCTGGTCCAAGCACAGCAGGCTGTGTGGGAGCCGTGGACACATCTGGATGCCTCTGCCACCCGTGGGTGTTTCCCACAGAGGGAGTCTGCTGCAGGGCAAAGCTGCCAGAAAGCAAGCCATATGGGCAGTGGCCTGTGAAATCCTGCCTCAAATGCCATGGGAGTTGATGAGTTCCAAATATAATACCTTGTTCTCATGGACCCGTGTCTTCTTGTGTAGTTGTTTGACTTCAGACAATTTCCAAATGGCACTGAGAGGTTGTAAAATTGCCAAAGCAGACCTGAGATACAAAACCAGTGTTTTGACCCAGAGTATTTGTTCAAATGGCAGTAAACCTATTCTTGTACATATAGGTTGTAATTTTAATTATTAATAGCCTACTTATGTCTTACACACATGCACAGATGAAAGCTGTAGAAAAGACGGGTAGGGATCTCAGACCCCCTGAGGTCCAGCTCCATCAGCATCAAGCACATCATTTCCATTGCTAGTTGAATATTATGGGCAGTTAGGACTTAGAGGGGTCCTCTGAGGTGAGTGCAGTCCCCTGTTGTCATGGGTACCACATCACACCACCATTTCCAGAAACTGAGAAGCTCCATCTTAAGAGGTCTCTGGCCTTCCCTGTTCTTGCAGGGGGGCTCTTTTGGAACCTCATGTGTCTTCTAGAATCCAGATTCTGAAAGCTGGTGTAGCTGTTTCTTCTCCTGCCAACACTGTCCTTTCAGTTAGTGATGGGTTTTCTTTGCAAATAGCTAGTGCAAACTGAACATGTTAGGTCCCTCTCCTCCCACTCCTACCTCACTTGCTGATTGCCATTGCTGAGCTGCTGGTGTTGTCCTTCCCAGCCACTCCTGAACAGTGTCAGCTGTAACCAACAGCATAACCAACCAGGGAGTTGTCCTATTTGACTTTGCACTGGAGTAAAGAATGATCATACGTCCCATTCTGTGGGCTGAGCTGCGGATTGTAAGCAGACCGGTAGTAGATGGAGATAGCAGTACTTTCACCAGGTCCAGATAGACCTGAATGAGAACATTCGATCACACCATTAAACAGTGCTTCTCTTCATCTCCTTGTCTATATTTATAGACAGCAAACATGTCTTTTCTCTGCCTTCATTTGATGATGGTAAACAAGTCAAATGCATTTAATTGTCTGTTTTTAAGATAGGTTTTCCTATCTGAGTAACCTTGGGTTACTCTCCCAACTCATTCCAGTTTGAATCATACTTGTTAAACGTGGGTGATTCATGAACAAATCAGATCCTTCACTTATATATTGGGACCTGTCAGTGAGCTCCAAATACATTGGTTGTTTTGCATGTGTGTATTTGGTAAGCAAGAAGGAATTGGTGTCAAGGCTTGTTTCAAGGATGAAAACTGCAGGTTGTGAGAAGCTGTGTGTACTCATTGTAGTGAAGCAGAATAAAACACGAGAAAACCAAATAAATACAAAGTGAAGGGAATACTAGCCTATGAGGAGGTCACTAGGCAATGAGAATGGAACAGTCTTAAGAAGTATCCTCAAAGAAAATGCTATCCAGGGTACATCGCTCCTCCTTAAGTTACAGTATAGCCTCTCCATCCTGGTGTGTGGTATGATCAAACTGGGAGATAGTAGCAGCTGGCTGCTGAAGCACATACTGTTCCCTGAAGCTGCTCCCAGCCGCAGTCACAGACTCAGTTTTAAGATGTTAGATGTCTTTAAATCCCCTCTAGCCTCTCTGGGTGAGGTACTGATTGATAGGCATCTGAAAATCAGGCAAGTTGGTAGTGTTCTGTTTCATAGGTATTTATGGTCTGGCTTTCTTTATATGTTTCTTCCTTTTTGCAGATTTTAGTTTTTGGTTGCTTTCTGTAAAGTAGAGCCAGATAACTTTTGTTTCCCTCTGACAAATACTGTTTCTTTTGGAGAAGTGTGCAAAAAGTGGATGCAGGTGTGAGAAAAGCTGGTTGAGAAGTTATTAATGAGAGGGCATTTTGTGCATTTGTAGTACTACTTACCTGCTTTTCCTTCTTCCCAGCAACTCTACTGGGGCAAAAAGAAGCAGGACAGTGGACTGTAGAATATATCTGCATGTGTCAGGGACAGTAAGTGCAGGAGGCAGAAAAATGGAAGTCAGCCTTAGGATCACAACAGCAGTCTTGCCTGGTAGGTAGGTGATCGAATCCCTTGTGTCTGTCTTTCTTCACAATTCAGATGTATATGCCAAACCCATGCAGTCAGAGTACAGCTGTTAAGACATCTACGGCATTTGCAGGGAAAAAGGTGACAGCTAAACAGGTCTCAAGGCTCAATATTTATGGCTTAGAAGCCCAAGTCCTACCTACAGTATCTAATTTTGGTCGTGCAGTCTGGGGCTGAGATGGCCCAAACCAGCAAGCTGCTTGTGCAGAGTAACTCAAGGAAACAGAGGTGGTTCCCTCTGCAGCCTCCCAGATCATGACTGCCATCTGTGTCTCCCGCCTGTTTAGTCTGCAAGGGTGGTCATAGGCCACCACAGCACACGGGTAAACTCCTCACGCACATGGTCTTCTCTTCCCTCTCATTGACTCCCAGACCCTTTTCTGAACTTTGAATGAACATAGCCATTTGGCTTCGTAGTTGCATGTCAGAACAGCAATTTGAGACAGAAATGCAAGGCTCATGCAGGTAGCTGTATCTCAGTCACCCCTTGGTTACATGACTGCAACTGTAGCAGTCTTAGCACATTCTGAAGGTACCTTCTAGCAGTTGCCATAGTCTTTTGGCACCTCCCTTCTTCCTGTTGATACTCCATGTTTATTTGCAGCTTCACTGGCAGAATAAAAATGACAAGCTGAGCGGTTTTGAAAAGTGCTGATTTGGGGCTGTGCTTTCTCCAGATCAAAGGAAATCCAGTGAGCTAAGTCTAAAGTAAGTATAGCTCCTGCCCGCCTCCTTGCCCTTTCTCTTCAACAAAGACAAGTTGCACAGGAACAATTGTACAAGAGCTATCATGTGTCCATAATATGACTGCAAACTGTTCGTGACAGCCCTTCCCACTGAAGGCACTCTGGTTACCTTTCCTAACAGCTGGGCTGAAGATGAAGTACGAACAAAGCTCTAGTTACCGATCAAAGTGTGTTAGCAAGAAGCAGAGGGCTCTTTCATGGCCCCTTGGTGACTTTCAAAACAGAAACCATTACTTTGAATTCACAGCCAGACAGCTTTGAGGACAGACTGTGCAGTAGCTGAATCATCTTTGCTCAGGAGCACAAGAAATACTCATGAGCAGGCTGTCTGCCTGACCCTAGCTTTAATGGCAGATGTACTGAATTACAATCACCAAGTCTGTAGGTGGTCAGTGGCGAGGGCAGTGTGCTTGTGCCCACGCCCGAGGGCAGGGTGTGATGCTGCCCTTCTGACAGTGAGTCACATTGCAAGAGTCATGCATTCATCTTTACTGTGAAAATTAGCTGGATGCTTCCATCAGAAAATCACTTTTCATCAGAAAATTGCTTTTCATCAGAAAATTGCTTTTCATCAGAAAGTGCCAGTGTGAGCAAAATCTTTGGGTTTTGTTGGGGAGGCACGTTTCTGGGAATGTTGCTGTTTTGCTGGAATTTTTCTCAGGGAAGGCTTCTTTATTTCAGGGCGATAGCTGGGATGAGAGAGGGGGGTGACCCAGCACCCGGCACTGCAGGCTGGGCCGGTGCAGGCCTCCACCGGCTGGGGGAGGAGCAG
The DNA here is from genome assembly GCF_047716275.1 of Strix uralensis. Taxonomy (NCBI): domain Eukaryota; kingdom Metazoa; phylum Chordata; class Aves; order Strigiformes; family Strigidae; genus Strix; species Strix uralensis. The sequence continues at coordinate 70,692,567 of NC_133972.1, read as the reverse complement.
GAGCTGGGCATCTCCCAAGCCGGGCAAGTGCTCCAGGTGTTGGGCTGCTGAATAATTGGAAGTGGGGGGGTCTGTCCTCGGACTCTCCCTGCAGATGGTCATTGAAACAAGGCAGCTCAACCTCACACCCAAATCCAAGGGGAGCACCTTAAGCCACTGGGCTGGGGACTGTCCCGTTCGCCGCAGCACGGCGGCCATGCTGCAGGCACAGCAGCCTCAGGGACTTTGTCTGCAGGTCCCTTAACGCTCTTTTCTGGTGCTGAGACCTCGGTTACATCAGAAATTCAAGTTCCACATTGTTAAAAAAGAATTTGATCTGATGTGTGCAGGAAACACTTGAAGTCCATGACCCAAAAGGCTCACATAACAAGGGGCAAGGGGAAGAGAACAAAAATACCATTTTAGAAATGTCATGATTTTAAAGCTTATTTTTGTATGCAACGCGTCTCATATTTGTTTTTTTTTTTTTATCTTAATGTATACATTTGACAGGGAGGGAAATCTTCACTACGGGGGGAAGTGGGTAGCATTGAACCTTCTTCCTTGAAAGTACTGTGGAGCTGCTGACCATACAAAAATGTGTGTGCAAAGCAAAGCAACACAAGAACTGGGGTGGTTAGAGGTGATCTGGCTTTTGACATCTTCTAATGCCAGAGGAGGGAGATGGCGTCAAAGCCTGCAAGAATCTAGAGGAGACTCAGAATTTCTTCTCAGGAGACCTGAAGAAAAAGACAGGGTTGAGAAGTCACACAACACCCAGTGGAGAATTTTTCTGAGGCATGGTGCAGGAAAGTACCAGTGAAAGGGACCCTGCAAGCCAAACCAAAGCACTTCTGAAAGATGCCTGCAATTTTTAGACAGACCATACAGAGCAATGAGTACAGCTGGATTTGAACTCCAGTGACACCAGCTTTTCTTTTTGTAATTTTCCTTTTGCCAAAGGTTCCTTTGGCAAAGAAAATGTTTCTCCAGAAGAAAGATACTGCGGTTGGCTTTATGACAGCAAATTTCTATAAATCCTCATGAAGGAGCCTCACTTTAATTTGACTGCATAGAATTACTCACTGAGACCTTCCTTCTTTCCTTTTCTTGTGCCCTGAGCTGACATTAGTATATGGCCCCAAATCCTGTGCAACTGCAGATATTTACCCATATTCAAGTAATTTCTGCACAGGAAAAAAAAATCTACCTGCTGTTTGAAAGAAACACATGTACACACATAAATAAACATATATATCTTGTAAAGAACAACTGTTTCTATATATTTTCATTATACCACTGCATTTTGTAATCAAAAGCCTTACATATTGTTTATTTAATGGAATGGTTATATGCACGTTAAAAAAAAAAATGTTAGTCTTTTAATACTAGAAAAGTGCAATGGGACTGTCCTTGGTGATTGCCATTCATGCTATTTGTTGTTTAGAGCTCAAAAAGACAAAAAAGTATCAAATTGCTATGAAAAATTTAAAGAAGTTTTCCTGTAACCTAGTTTCATAAAGCTAGGTATAAAAATGTAATCATCAAAATTTATCCATTAGATTACAAGATGAAGAAATCTGGTTAGTTCGTATGAGAGCTAACTATTTTCCTTACAAAAAGTAAAAAGCAGCACGTAGTTGTTAATGTACATGTTTATGGCCTGTATGTAATGTACATGTTATGAATTGGAATAGCTTGATCTTTTTGAGAACATACAGATTTGGTACAGACCTGTTTTGGGCAGGATGCTATCCTATTCTGTTAGGACTTGTTTTTCTCATATTCCGATGGCTGATTAATTCTTGTTTTTTTCCATCTGTGTGTGTGTCTTTCTGCGCATTTTTGTTTTGTTTTCTTGAATGGAAAAAAACCCTCAAAACCCAAGCAGAGTTACAGCATCGGGTTGGACTGGAATACATTGTTAAAAGTTTTAGAAAGAGAAAAATTGCCTTTTTTTTTTTTTACAATGCTGCAATCAAGGAGAAAAAACTGCAAGGAAAAGCAGCTGCAGCTGAAAGAAGCAAAATGCAAAGAGCATGAAATACGTTTTTGCTGTTATTGTTTTTGATTTCATGTGAGGATAATAATAGGTCATACCTAGATGATATTGAGACATGGTCCAGGGGACAGGAAGACATTTAATGAGTGAAAAAAAGGCTTCTGGCAGGTTAATTGATGCACAGGTCTGTTTTCTAAAAGCCTGTTCAGACCCTCTTATTCTCAGGACAGCCTTCAGACAGAGCCTGGCTTGTTCAGATTGCAATAGGTTAATAACGATACTGAGAAAGACTAGCACTTTGCTGAAGATAATTACGCATTAGCTAAAAGAGGGGATTGTTTCATCCCATTAAAATGAACTCTGTGTAGCAGAGCATTATCGCTCCACTCTACTGAAAGTAAACATTTTGGCATTCGCAATGTTAGCTGTCAGCTGTGGATAGTGGGAAGAGCAGAGAAAAGCCAGAGCCCAACATCAGCTCTGGATGGAGCACATTTCAGCTCTTCATTTTGTGGGCAAAGATGCCAGCTTGGTTCTGCTGTGTTGGATGACCCGAGCTTCAGAGACCGCCAAGCCTCTCGTGCTCAGCTGAGCAGAGGTTGCCAGGCTGCTCCTGCGCTTGCATATTTGATGTAGTTGTGCAGGAAGATTGGAGACATAAATAGCAAAGCTGTAGGTTTGTGAACCTACACAGGATAAATAATGTCAGAGTGTGGGAGGGCAGATAGAGTCTTCCGAAAGTCATCTCCACTGGTAGTGCGTTAATGAGGAACAATTTTCACTCCTGTTTGCTCCCACACCAAAACTCTTACACAGAAGGACTTTGGAGAGTTTCCTTTCCTTATGCACCAAATAGAGAGCACTGGGGAAATTCGGTGCCAAATTAGCTATTAAACACGTTAACATCTTTGTAGGTCTTTTCCAAGGGTAAATTCTCCATAGGCCTCACTGACTTTCCTTAAACTTCTAGTGGCACAAAAATTATATATGTGCACATCAGAATCCAGAATGCTTCCTGCCAGATAGGTCTCTTAAGGCAAGCTACATCTTAGTTTCCATACATGGTGGTCCAAGCAGTGATGTACCTTTCAGAGAGAGAAAATTTCCACATTGGGGTTTTTTCCTTCTTGCCATTGCTGGTGCTTTGCTCAAGCCATAGCTATTCTTCTGTGGGTTGTCTTCCTAATGTCTCAGCTTGATTCTTTTGTGCACGTGCAAGAATAGTATCAGGAGCTGCAAATCACCTGCAACCATTGCCCTTAGGTGTGAGATCAAGCATATCCTGATGAGAGATTCCCAGACAGCAGGGCTCTGGGACAATATCAGTCTGACAGCTGGTTTCTTGGAAGTAAAGTGAGAAGTTACAGTGGCACAGGCAGAGTTCTTCCACTGACTTTGTGAGCTTTGGCTCTGGCCCGGAGAGCCAGATTTGTGCGGTGGTGTGAAAGCATCTTGGTTCTGTATCTGATGGGAGAGCCTGATAGCTTAATTATGCTGTGATAGGAGCAAAGCCCCAAAAAACAAAATGTTTTGTCCTATGTGTTATGACCGTGACAAAAATATTTATGACCAAATCAGTTTAGTGAGGCAGATATAAATTAAGCTCCTTCTAGTCTTCACACCTATCAAAATTAGGAAGTTAAAGACAGGCTATCTGAGCTACTACACTAGTAAAACAAGATTATCCTTCCCCCCTGCAATATGCTTAAAATCTTGACAGCAATTTCAGTGGAACAAGTAATTTTTCTCTCTGTATCATCAGCATGACCCCCTGGGAAACAGTGGGAGGTACATCATATGCCAATTGAAAGTGGAATACAAAAAAAAAAATCTACAAATACAAGGCACTACAACCTTTCATTGTGTTTAATACAAGGACCATAAATGCTGGCTCTGAGGATTCCTTTTCACATTTTTTTTCCTATTGACATCTCTTCAGTCATTGTCTCAACCTCTTCTTAAGCGAGAAATGGGAAGGGTGCCTCGGCATTTTGGTTATCATGTTGAGGTAGCACAAGGCCTTATACTCAATGTGATGACACTGCTCTTGCTGCCAGCAGTGCAACAGCCCTTGAAATGTGTATCCAGTCGCTCCCTGACATTTTGGGGAACACTGTAGTGAGCGAAGAGGGCAAAAGTCTCATCATTCCTTTGCTGTTTTCTTTTACAACAGGGAAGAACCTGTGCATAAACACTTAGAGAGGGGTGAAGTTAGGATGTGGTGCTGTGCAGTAAAAATTCCCTCGGCTCTGCCTAGCAAAAGACACCTGCGGTGAGCGTGTGGGCAGACCTGTTTATAGATGTGCCAGCTTTTCAGCTTCTCCAGTGGTGAAATGGGGACCAGCTTCACACAGCCTCTCCACTCTTGAGTGATATTTTATAGCTGTAATTCAGCATAGGTGACCAAAATGAGGTTTTACATTGGTACCTAATACCTGTTGCATTCGGTGGGAGTCATATACCCCACTGGCATGGATGGACTCCTACATGCTTACAAGAGTTTTCAGGAACTGTTCAAACTGGCTCACCGAATAAATATACACTTCTCTTAAGTAAATATACACTTGCCTTCTGCTCAAAACCCTCAGAGCATTAACACTTCTATATGAGCATTTACAGAGGAAACAGCAGTAGCCCTATAATTGTCCACATCAAAATCTGTTTATTTAGAGAAACTGATTATTATTCAGCTGGAATTACGAACAGTGATGTAGCAGAGAACTGCCATAGTATTTGTGCTGTTGAATTAACAATCAAAGAGCAGTCATCACCAGCCTTATTGTTTATTGCTCTTCCAATGCGCCAAGGCTGGCTTGTTTACAGGCACTGTAACTAAAGAAAGAACCAGAGTTCTCTTTATTTTCCACAAAGTCAGCCTACAGGGAAGAGCACCTCTTCCAGTGCCTCAGAAAGCTTGGGGAAGGCATTGTGGTCATCAGTTGTTACAGGTGAGGTGATTAAAAATGCTTATCTCTCCAGACCCTCCCTCTATTCTTGTGGTACTTTTTCTTTTAGAAATACCTACATTTATCAGTATTTTATATAAGCTTTTGACTGTAGGGCTAGTGTGTTAATAAATGATCACTGCAATATAAAAAATACTCTGTGATTAATAGATTATAGATGGCTCCAAGCACATAACATAAAATGATATAGGTGTTTATGAGCCATTTAAAAGCAATTTATTATTGATCAGGAAGGGAGGGAGGGATCAACCATTTATTAAAATCCGTGAATCCTGTACTAATCCTTTCTAAAGGGTGTTAAAGGCTTGGTTAGAAACGAGGTGTGAGCCACTGGCCTTTCAGCAGTGGACTGTCTGGCCGACAGCTGATACCATCACTCCAAATTCTTGGCAGCCTCGGGATACTCCCAAGCATCGTTGACCTGTCTTGCAGCCAAACATGTAGCTACTAGCTCTGGTTTTAGTTATCCATTCCAGCTGCTCTTAGCAGCGATGATTTTACTTTGGTACCTCACAGTTTGTATCGATTTCACATGGTGCTTTCCTTTAAGAACTGCCACTTTCTGATTCTTTGGTTCACTCCCTGGCTAAATCTTTTTCTTTCCCCTTTTCTGTGTTCCCTGCTCCTCTTCTCCCCAGGGCGAATGCTCACAGAAGTGCTATGACATCTTTGTGCTGGAAACGGTGTGCGTGGCATGGTTTTCATTTGAGTTCCTGCTGCGATCCATCCAGGCAGAGAACAAGTGTGCTTTCCTGAAAACACCACTCAACATCATCGACATCCTGGCCATCTTGCCTTTCTATATCTCTCTCATTGTGGATATGGTCTCCACGAAAAATAGCAGCAAGCCCAGCGGGGGAGCTGGGAACAAGTACCTGGAACGAGTGGGCCTGGTGCTGCGCTTCCTGCGGGCTCTGCGCATCCTGTACGTGATGAGGTTGGCACGGCACTCGCTGGGGCTGCAGACACTGGGGCTCACCGTGCGCCGGTGCACCAGGGAGTTCGGGCTCCTCCTGCTCTTCCTTTGCGTCGCCATGGCCCTCTTCTCGCCGCTGGTGTACTTGGCTGAGAGCGAACTGGGAGCCAAGCAAGAATTCACAAGCGTCCCCACCAGTTACTGGTGGGCTGTGATCTCCATGACAACTGTTGGCTACGGAGACATGGTGCCTCGTAGCATCCCGGGACAGGTGGTAGCCCTGAGCAGTATCTTGAGTGGGATTTTGCTGATGGCTTTCCCAGTCACGTCCATCTTTCATACCTTTTCCCGTTCCTACAGTGAGCTGAAGGAGCAGCAGCAACGAGCAGCAAGCAGGCAGATGCGCCAGCTAGAAGAGAGCACCAAACTCCCAGGTGGAGACAGTACACAGGGCCTTGGTGTCACATTCCCACCAGATGCTGCTGGGCTCCAGGGTCAGCCCACGGTGGACCAGGAAGCCAAGAGAAGTTGTTGACTCTGAACAGCCGAAGACATATGTTGGCAGCACAAGAAGCAGTGGACAAGGGGGGGTCAGTTCTGCAAGAAGAACCTCCTGAACTGTACAAACGAGGGGCAGACACACACAGAGTTGTCTCTAAAGACCAACTTTTGATCTTAAGGGCCCTCTGAAAAGTGCCCCTAGAAACGCTACCAAGTTACAGCTCTGTTCATCGCTTTTCGTAGGGCTTTTCTATTGAACAAGTATTTTCAGCAACCGCCACGGAGCAGCCGCTGAACGTAGTGAGCCAGGAGAATGTAACGTGAAGCACAGCCTGTGCTGGGGTGCCGTTTGGCAGAGCAGCCAGCCTCCTCCCTGCTCGGTGACACTCCATGTGCGAGGGGCTGAACGAGGGGGCTCCCCGTGCTGTGACGCCACACGCATGGGGGGGTTTGTTTCGGCAGCTCTGCCAAGGGACACAAACCTCAGACAAGCCAAGGTGTGAGGGCAAGACAAGGGCAGAAACATCCCTTCAGCTTTCCCAGGGGTTTGGTTTTGTCTGTTTTACAAATCCAGCAATGCAGCCTGGGCTGCCAGCTCCAACTTTTGCGCTAGTGCAGTATGCATTATTTAGTAAATTCGCATATTTACCACCCTAAGCTTTGTATCTTAGCCCCATGACAGAAATATACATAGACAATCTTCCTGACTATGGTACTGAATGTAAACTTGGTTTTTTTCCTTTGCTAACGGTTGAATATAACAAATACCTTTACAAATCGTGCCATTTCTCCACTTTCTGTTAACTATTTCCATCTCTCATGTATCAAAAAAATGTGTTTAACAGATGACTAAACCTGAACTACACACAGCCCAAGAAGGGGAGAGTGATGTTAAACCAGCAGCAACGCCCAGCTCAGCATGCTCCTCCGCAGCAGTGGTGGCTGCAGTGACTGCAGTCATGTGCAAACAGGAGTAGTCCAAGCCCAGTGGAGTCAATGAGACGCCTTCAGTGGGTTCTGGCCTGAGCTGCAGAGTAACAGCTGTGCTCTACATCAGGAATAGTCTTTTTTTTTTTTCCCTACTAAGAAAAAGACAATCCTGTCATCTAAAAATGAGAATTATTGTTCTGGCTTTCTTCCTAAGTCTCAAAAGATTTAAGTCAATTTAAATGGAAAATGACTCATATGGTGGCATCTGCCTGTTTGTTTACTGATGCCAGCCCCATGAGCTCTCCAGCCTCCTCCTGGGGGAGCTGTGTTGTTGGTCCAAGTCTGTGGGCTCTGTGGGGCTTTCAGTGCTCCTACAGGTGGGACACGATCCGGGGATGGGGCGAAATGGAGCACAACTGCCTCTTGTACCTACACCCCCATTGGTATTAAAGCCATGCAGTGTTGCTCTCCATATTCTCCTCCTGCCAGTAAGGGAACAAAAGCTGGTGTATTGAATACGGGATTTGTCTGGTGTGGGGCTTTTTTTGCCTCAGCATATGTTGTAACACCAATCCTACATTAGCAAACCTCCCATATTAAGCCATTCCTTATAGGAATGGAGCAAGGGAAAATATAAGGTTACACTTTATTTTAATAAAAATTAGAAGCTTCGTTGCTGAATGTTCGCCTCTGATGATTTGGGTGTGGGGGAGAGGCAGTATTTTGCCGTGCTGATGTGAAGCCATGCATGCCGGTGCTCCAGCCAGGGTCCCACGCCACTGGCCCTCTCTGGCCCATAGCAGCCCCGATGCCGGTCCTTTGCAGCCACAGCCAGGCCAGACTGCCCCAAGAGGTACAGCAGCGGTCACCGGGCTGGGTCACGCAGCTCAGAGCAGCAGGTGCGTTACACACACAGCTCGCTGGTGAGGGCTGCAAGAGATGGAGGCAGCAAAACTGAGCCCCTCTACCCCGCAAGCTGCCTCTGGCTCTCCAGACCCCGACCTGTGTTGAGCTACAAGCAGATTGAACACAGCCGCACACAGCAGGGCTCTGCCCGCCGTTCACAGCCCACCACCACTGGGAGAGCACCTGCGCCTTGTGCCAGGCAAGGAGGGCCAAGGGCTGGTGCATGGTGCCTGGGCTGACTCACGCTTCTGGCAAAGCAATACCAGCACTGGGTTGCTGTGACTCATGAGAGGCTTTAATTTTACTATTTTTTTAACCCTGATGTAGGCATTTCTTGCACTAAGGCTTATTAATGTCTGGTGTCAGGCACACAGCTTTGCAGCCAGCTAAACGCAAACCAGCAAAGTGAGCAGTGTGTGGGGCAAAGTTGGTGCGGAGGGGCAGCAGTGTATTTTATGGTGGCACTTGGGTGCTCAGTCTTCAGGTGGGACCCGTCAGATTCACCAGGTGAACCCACAAGTTCACCTTTCATGGTGCTTTGGTTCATGCACACCAGGTGCTGTTCAGCACTACATCTCTGGTGTGAATGCAGTGATCACTGCTAGTGTGCACAGGGGGTGCAGAACATGTCTCCTCAAGGAGATGAGGCCCACAAGTGATCAGCAGCATTAGCTTAGAAGAGCCATGCTGGAGTAGATATCCTTGCTGAGTTAAGTTTGATGCTTGCCGTGCTAGCAAATAACCATGAATGAATGCTGCTTTTGGCCCCACAGCATGAAAAAAACAGCACCAGGACAGCTAACTGCAGCTCAGCAGCTGTGTAGAAAAACAGACTGATGACACACATATTATTGCTGTGCTCCATCAAGTTGCTATTGTCTTACAATAGCAAGTTCTTTTTATTTTTCAAAAGGCACATAATTAATTCCAGCACGCACAGAGTTTAATAAAGTGACAAAACCCACTCATTATGCCTGTTAGTCAAGGCCTGGCTTTTAATAAAGTTTCATTTTATCTATTGAGATGACAGATGAGGAAACAAATATAAACCAGGCACCTTTTAAACAAATTATTTTTGGAAGCTGTATGAAGTTGTGATGCACACATTGCCAGACATAAAAGATACCCAGAGGAGAGAAGTTTCACCCAGCATAGCTGTTGTTATGGGTGATGCTTATTACTTTTGACCAGCCGCTGGAGAAGTGGTTTTCTTGTGTATGGTTGTTTTTTAATTTGACACAGCACACACATGATTTAAGGCCATTTATCTCTAACTATAATAAATGCTACACAGCTGTCTGCATGCATGCCGGTGCCAGCAGGTAGTTATACCTGTTTCTTTGAAACCCAGTCTAGCACTGCATGATTGTAGCACATCAGGTTTGTCCCAAGGAAAAAAAAATTAATTCCTCTCTCCTATGGGACAGAGACTTGCAATGCACGTGAGCAAAGCCGCCTCTTTTACATGGCCATCTCAGTGGCAGCACGTGTGGGCCTGGACATACAAATTCTGGCAGTTGGCAACAATAATCACCTGAAAACTGTAACTTATGTTTGAGAGCTAAGGATTCAGTAACCGGTAAAGGGACGGAGTTAGAGGGAATGGCACAAAGTCAAACACCACTCCTTCAGCTCATACAGCACATGTACAAGCCATCTCCTACCTCATAGCAACCTCATTTAAGAAAAATCACTAATCATAAGAAAAACATGACACTGGTATCATCCCCTCAGCAGGAGGATGGACAGAGGTTGCCGTCTCACACTGATGAGGCCAGAACAGGCACAGTCTGTGGCAGCCTCACAGCAGATGCTTCACGGGGGCAAAGTATCGGTGGCTCTCACAGGGCCTGGCGCCTACAAGCCACAGCTTTAGAAGAGTATGAAGCCTTGAGGCAGAAGAGGAAAGAGGCGGATGGAGGTGCTGATGGGTAGAGAAACCCAGCATGGTTCTGCTGGCCCACCTGAGGCCAAGCAAAACCCCTTGGTCTCCCAGCACAGCTAAGCCAGCACCTACAAGAACCAAATCCATGTAAACCGGGACCTAGAAGGGGCAGGATGGGGGTCTGAAGTCCTAAGCCTGTGTTTGCCTTTGGGGCATTTCCAGATGCTGCCATCCTCTTGGGACCTGGCTGCTTTACAAGGCTGTTTACAGGGAGATCTGCCCCTGCTCCAGGGTGTGCCTCCTATTTTGTTGTAGTCCATGTCTCTTCCTTACTGATGTTGGCACAGGTATTCAGGCAGTGTGCTTATTTATTGGTGTATTGTTGACTTACACATTAACATCTTCTTTCTGTTACAGAAAGCCACCAACAAAGCTACAGCTGTCAGTCAGGTCCTTGAAGCCTTCTTGTCACTCAAGCCTAAGCTAAGCATCACAACCAAATTTAAGAAACGGCATCTGTGGCCCACTTTGGCTTTACTACCCAGTGCCGAATTTGAGCTTTGCCCTTTGATTTAAAATGTTGTTAATTGCATCTAGCTACATATGTAGATACATGCACCCAAACATCTACCCATGAAATCTGTGTCTGTGTGGAGCCACGGCGGAGCACTGCCTGCCCTGGCAGCAAAGTCTTGTGGCTTTTATTTTTTTTTTTTTTTAAATTCGTTGGAAACAGAAGTGCTGAGGTACGAACAGGCTGACTCCTGTTCTTACCTCTGCTGTCAGAGTGGTTCCAAAGAATGTTTATCAATATAATGATAGGCGCTTTATATATATAAATATAAATATATATATATATATATTTATATATGAGGCCAGGGCCAGCGCTGGTGCAGCAGGATGAGGGCCCTGCTGCTGCCCTGGCTGCTGCGGCGTCCAGAGGCGGCTGGGAGAGCTCCCGTTTACTGAAGGGGCTCCCCCTTGTTTCATTTAGGGCCAGTCCCATCAAAACAAAGCAACACTGCAATTTATACATAATAGGTAATTTTTATTTAAAAAAACATTGCAACTGACAGAGAAAATAAACTCTGTGAAATGTGCCATACATTCAAAGAGATGTATTGAAAGTAACTGATTTCTTATTCTGAGGTGATCATTCATACAGATACTTCCTGACACTTAAAGAACAAAAACAAAGTTCTGTAACATTTTGTCCCTAAAGTATCTTGCAAGATGAAGTTCAAGAGTTCCTGGCCAAGAGTCCTACCTTGCTAAATGCCACATACAGAAGATGACTTTAGACAGTTTCACTGGCTTCTCTTCCAGCATATGCAGCTCTGGTGTGAATGAGACTGGTCTGCAGAGCTCGCTGGTTTGGGTACTGATGACAGACTCAAGAATATGCCCAGGGAAGAGTTCCAAAAGGAAAAAACAACAATTGTTTTATCCTCAGTAATACCTATAGTTCAAAGCCGACGAGGTGGCCAAAAGTGTGTACTCCCAGGTGAAGCTATAACATACAGAAGTGTATTTCTTAAGAGCCATTTTTTTCTTATATCCCCATTTCATAGAATATTAGAAAAAGACCACCATATACAAAAACCTTATCATTACAAGTTATTAAAAAAAACCCTCAGACCATTAAAACACACAAGAAAGTGTTTGTTTGCATACAGTAGAAATACAATCCTCATTAAAGCAGCATACCGGAGAAGCCAGTTGTTAAGTAAGTTTTCAATTAAAAAAGACAAAAGCCCAGGTGTTCCTGTAACATAACCAGAACATTGGAGACAAAAGAAGGAACAGAACATTCATAGTCTGCCATACCAGGTACAACGTCTTTTTAAGGTCACTTCAGGCCTAAAAGAGTACGGTATCAAACAAAGAGCGTGGAGTCAGTGCCCGGGCAGAGCATTCTGAAAGAGCAGCTCTCCTCGACCCTGCTTTACTCACACAGATCTGACTGGATCTGCTGGGGCAGGAGGGACTTCCCAAGGACGCCCTTCCTTCCACCTCCAGTGGTGCCCTGACCAAAGAGCAGGACGACTTGGCCCCAGGGCAGGACTTCTGCCCACAGGTTTCAGCCTCAGCCCTCTGGCACCAACACGTCAGCTCCAAAACCAAATGGCACATGCAGCGGGAGCCCCGACCTCAGCGTGGGGCTACCTGGGGAGCGAGAGGGCACAAGTCTGTAAAGCAGCACAGGGACAGCCTGCTCTTCCCTGCCTTACAACGGACATTCCCAACCGAGCACCACGCAACCACTGCTGCAGCCTGCTGACACTTCCCCTCCAGAGGACAGTTTGCCACCAATGAAGACAGTCCAGACTCAAATCATGAGGTTCCCAAATAAAACAGGGTAGAGGAAGTATCTGATTTACACACCATAGTTATTAAACCTCAGACTTGCTGCCATCAGTAAGAAAACATAAGCTTTTGGGCTAATCTTGGAGAAAAAACAATTCTCAGAAATCTGTCCCAGCTCTCACACCTTGCCTGTGGTCAGACGAGGGTCACCCGGCAGCAGGGAGGGAGCCTCATGAAGAAGAAAGCAGCGCAGGCATGGCTGTGCCTGGGACCAAGCATCTTCTATGGCTGCCTCATACTAAGCAGGGCGGTTCCATGACGGCAACTGGCAGAAGCCCAGGGGCTTGGTCACAGCCCGCTGTGGGTCCACAGCACCTGCAGCTGCCAGACACGTGCAGTTCTCAGAAAGGGCACCCTGACCTACGTTGGCAAACAGCCATTATAGACAACATCTACATTTATAAATAAACTCTCCGCTCTTTCAGGTTTCTCAGCCCCTCTAAGTACAGACTGCTGATTCTTCTAAGAGCCTATAAGATCTTAAGCAACAGAAAAAGGAAAACATGGACTCCTTGCTTGTTGGGTCAAGGCAAGAAACACCCCAAAACATAAACTGGTTCTTGCTTGGCATTAAACAACATGAACATGAATCTCAGCCTCAACAAACCAAGCTGTCAGATGCTAATCCTACTCCATAGGATACAGCTTTTTCTCTGTCTCAAACTTTTTCACTTCTCCTTCCGAGGCAATGGAAGTGGAGTTGCTTCTACCTTTGTGGCTCTAGAAGTACTTGCCTGGCAATACTGGCAACAGGCATCTGCTGGCCCCTTGGTTTGTGAAAGCCATCCTACAGCCCAGTTCTGTCCATGCATAGCTCGGGAGCAGTGCTGCCCCCCGAGTGCAGGGCGGGCTGTTCCCAAACCCCACTGTTTCAAAGCCCGACTACCTAAGTTACCTGCAGTCTCCTGTTAGCTCCTCCTTCTGTCTGACCGCAGGACTGGCTGTGCCTGCTCTGAACATGGCTCCAGCACCATCCATACTCAGAGCCCCGTCATCATCTCCGCGACGTGTCCGCCTGCCACACTGATCCCGCAGCGGGGGTGAACACCTGCCGTTCACTCTTTAGCACACTGATGCTTTACGTGGTGTGCGACTGGTTCATTTCTGCCTGCTCACCTCTTTGCAGGGCGTCCCGCCCTCACCTTCCCTGCCCACCAGACACCCTGCTTAAAAGAGGAAGCTCCTGCATTTGCTTTACAATACTTCTTCCTACATCATGGAGATACTGAGTGCTAGCATATGCCACAAACTTCCTGCCAATATACAGACTTTATATTATATAAATAGGTAAAAGTTTCAGACAAAATATCCTATAATTTCTGTGGTGTAACATTTTTAAATAGCATTAAAAACACAAACCATCCAGCCCTTGTGATTAAATATACAAACATTTGTGAATTGATAAGGCTCATAGGTACATATGCAAAAATAAAGTGCCCCTCCCCCCACCAAGAAACAGTTCTGTACAGCTAAGTCTGAAAACAGAGAGAGCAAGTTATTTAAAATAAAACCTCCCAGTCTGGAAGCGCAGCCAGATTTTCAATCCTTGTCCTCATTTCTGCTTTCAACTCGGCAACACAGGAGTATTTACAAGCAGAAGAGGAGCTGCCGCGGCTGACTCTGCAGCGCCGTTGACGTGCAACCTGTCCAGCTAAGCGCTTCACAGGGCCTTGGTGCTGGCTGGGTGTGCAGTGTGGGACACGGGCTTCTGAGGATAGCTGCTGTACAAGTAAACCTGGAACAGGATAGCGATGTCCACAAAAACCTGCAGGAGTCCACAGATGGAGAACTGGAAAGGGGCTTGATTCAAGATGAAGTAAACAGTCTTGAACGTGTCCCCACTAGTCCACATCAGCACCATCTTGACACTAAAAGACAGAAAAGAAGAGTATTTAATGAGAAGGACTTGGCTTGTGATTAGACCTGCCGAGCCTGAGGATCCCACCTACTTCAGCGAGGGCTTATACCCAACAGTGGGCTGGGACTCCCCTTGACGAGGGCAGACAGCGTGCCAAGCCAAGACATGCAGCACTGTACTTCGAAGGAGGGATCAAGTCCTTTACCCCACAAACTGCAGCACTCTTATCTCGGCAATTACAGCTCCAAATGCCTGTGGCTATGAAGGTATCCAACATTTTAAAATATCCATCTAGGATATTTGACTCAGCGGTGCTCTGTAAACATGACTGCCACATGCTGACAGCACTGACCATAAACCAAAGGAATCCAGGGCATACAAAACAAAGGCAATTCATCCCAGCAGTTCTTTCTTGTGCACGCAATTTTGTGCTCACGCAAGGTGAAGTTAACACATAGACTGCTTTCTCATCCATGCACACTTTTTTAGCATCTGCTGAAACAAACACTTCTGATAGACACAAGAAACCATTTCTTATTGCAGAAAATGCAAAACCAAAAACAGAAAGACAGATTGTCCAGTAATACAGAAAGAGGGGAAATGACATGCCTGCAGCTGTTACTGGAAGGATGAACATCACTAGGGATTTTTATCAAGGACACAGATCAAGAGCAATGCTCAGACTCCCTTTCAATAGCCATCCTTGCTTTCATCTTGCTGTACTGCTGAGCCATCCCCTGTCCTGCAGTCCATCTCCTGCTCCCCCACATGAGGAGAAACTCTGGGGATTAGAAGCAAATTCTTCAAACAGACCAAATTTTTTTCAGTGCCCTCAACAAAATGCGAACAACCAGATCCTGAAGGCTGTTTCTGAGCTTCATGCCCTTTAACAGGAGAGCTTTTTACGCAGCTGGATAAGCAGTAGTGGACAAAAGCTTTGTAGTTCACAGTATGAACATTGTGCGTGATTTGTCATAATTATGAGCAATTATGTTTTGCCAGCACTGACTCCAATTCATCAAATGCAGTCAGGCCCATGCAGCAGGGCAGGACTTAATGTTCATTTCTCAAACATTCAGGCAGGGAGCTAGCACAATTTGTATTTTGGACACCAGTACACAATGCTATTGCAAGCCAAATGCTGCAGCCCACTCCTTCCCCATAGAGGAAGGGTGGCCAAGAGCATCAAATTATACTACCCCATCGCACTACAGGAACACAAGCCTTTTTGTAACTCATGTTACGTGACTGAGAGTGTAAATCAGGTCTAGAATCCTGTGGATCTTCCAAAGAGAGTCTCTGTGTGGAAGTGCAAGCAAGGATATGGAATTGAGTGAGCAGTCATTCCCCACCCAAGGTCATTCTAAAAGTGTAAATAAATAATCAGAGAAGGAAAACAACTGCTAAACCCACAGCGCCATTTGTGCTCAGTGCAAACAGCCTGCACCACCTACTTTGTGCATGTTTCCAGTCACACCAAGTCACCTTACATCACACTTAGGGGAGGTTTACAGACTTAGGCGGTGGTGGGGATTGTTTGGGATTTTAATTAGGAAGGGTGATAAACTCTGAGGGTAATAAAACTGGCACCTTGTTTGCAGGCAGCCAACATTCCTCCTCCTCTGATTTTAAGCTTATCAGTGTTTGCTGATCACAATTTAATTGTGAATCTGTCCTGGCGGTGACTGGGGAAACTCACTAAAAGCACATGCTAAACCTGGCAGGTCAAACTAACTGCTCGCTGTTGACAGAAAGGCAGTGCAGGGATGCCACAAAATATCTAAATAGGAATTTAATGTGCAAAAAATATTTGTCACATATTCCCCATGGAGAAAGCTAGCTGGGTTTTAAAATCAACCCCATGGTGCAGTGCGGATGCGGATGAGAAAATACACACTGTCAGAAGATGTACAGCCTACAAAAGAATTTACTCCCCCAAAGAAAGAATAATCATTGGGGGAAACCTTATGGACACGTGAAGTTCAGCAGTGCAGTAGGAGCCAAGCGCTAGAAGCACACCTCTAGCTGTCACGTGCTGTGCTGAGTTTGCCAAAGCAATTCTGGGCTTTGCTAAGAAGTCACCTGTGAACTCAACAGCCTGCAATACCAGCTGGGTAACTTGGTGCATGCTCCAATGACCTTTGCACATTCCAGAGCCCCACTCTTCAGCTCGTTCATCACTCAAGGAAATCAGAATCATGCCTGGGTTCTCACTAGGACATGACAATGCTCTATACACAGGAAAATCTCAACTTGTCCTTAACAAAATTAGATAGTTTAAAGAGCTAGCACCACCAGTCTGTCACCAAATCAAAAAATACACATCCTCCTCTGTCCAGTAACTTGGACAAAGCAGCAGAGAAAACCTGCAAATCACCAAGGTACTATAAAAATGCAAAATAAAAATACACAAAACATTCGATGTTCCACAAAACCTTAGTACTGCAGCTGCATTGAGGTTCTCAGAGCCCAGAGTTAATGCAAAGCAGTGACTGGGGGATTGCTGGCTGCTCTCCAGAGGAGAGGCTGGGACTGGACAAAAGGAGCATGTCCAGCACAGACCTAAAGGTACATGGGGTAACCAAAAACAGCTTGCAAGGAGACGAGGACAGTGTCACTCAAGAAGTGAGCAGAGGTAATGAAGAGCCCCAGAGGAAAGCCAAGGAGACATCAGAGGAGTAGAGAGGTCGGTCAGATGAGAAATAGGTAAGAAAAAGAGACTGGAGCAGGACAGGGAATGAGAGGAATGGAAGAGAACTGGGAACTTGCAACACAAGTCCTTGAAAACAACCTGAATTTGGGGTGGACAGAGGAGTACAGCCTGGGACAACAGTGTTCAGGGTTGTATTAGGTTTGTGTGGCAGGGTTTTGGCAGTGGGGGGAGCTACAGGGGTGGCTTCTGTGAGCAGCTGCTGGAAGCTTCCCCATGTCTGACAGAGCCAATGCCAGCCAGCTCCAAGACGGACCCACCAATGACCAAAGCTGAGACCATCAGCAACAGTGGTAGTGCCTCTGGTATAACATATTTAAGAAGGGGGAGAAAAGCTGCTGCACAACAGTAGCAGCAAGGAGAGAGGAGTGAGAATATGCAAGAGAAACAACTCTGCAGACACCAAGGTTAGTGAAGAAGGAGGGGGAGGAGGTGCTCCAAGCACCAGAGCAGATTCCCCTGCAGCCTGTGGTGATGACCATGGTAAGGCAGGCTGTGCCCCTGCAGCCCCTGGAGGTTAATGATGGAGCAAATATCCATCTGCAGCACATGGAGGACCCCACACCGGAGCAGGTGCATGAGCCCTGATGGAGGCCCGTGCTGGAGCAGGCTCCTGGCAGGACCTGTGACTCCATGGAGAGAGGAGCCCACCCTGGAGCACGTTTGCAGGCAGGACTTGTGACCTTGCGGAGGACTCACACTGGAGCAGTCTGTTCCTGAATGACTGTACCCTGTGGAAAGGACACATGGAAAGGACCCACGCTGGAGCAGTTCATGGAGGACTGTCTCCCGTGGGAGGGACCCCACACTGGAGCAGGGGAAGAGTGTGAAGAGTCCTCCTGCTGAGGAGGGAGGAGTGGCAGAAACACGTGATGAACTGACCGCAACCCCTACTCCCCATACCCCTGTGCTGCTCAGAGGGAGAAGGTAGAGAAATCCAGAGTAAAGTTGAGCCTAGGAAGAAGGGAAGGGTGGGGGGGAGGTGTTTTAAGATTTGGGTTTTTTTCTCATTATCCTACTCTCATTTTGACTGGCAAGAAATTAAATTAATTTCCTGAAGTTGAGTCTGTTTTGCCCATGACGGTAATTGGTGAGTGATCGCTCCCTGTCCTTATCTCAACTCACGAGCCTTTTGTTATATTTTTGTCTCCCCCTGTCCAGTTGAGGGGAGTGATAGAGTGGCTTTGGTGGGCACCTGGAATCCAACCAGGGTCAACCCACCGCAAGGGTGAAGCTAGGGAATGAGCAGAAGAGGTGTGCACTGGCCCAAGACCCCCACCTCATCACTGTGATGTCTGCAAGCATCCCTGAATGCCCCCAGCACCCTGTCCAATTAAGTACGTGTCTCACTCCTCCAGTGCCCTCCCTAGGGAGGGGAAAAGCTACAACTGCTATCGCATCTCCCCTGTCTCAACCAGCACCCATTTGCACACACAGCCAGAAAGTTTCAGCTTGCTGAGAAACCCATTGAGTGTCTGTGTGGCTTCTCAGTGGGGAACAGAGCTGCCCCTGCGCCCACTACCACATCAGAGGCCTGTGCTTCAGGAGGCTGGGAGAGGGGCCGAATGAAGTTTACACCATCAACATGGCTTCTGCCATGTCCTAATTTCCAGACACCCAGGTACAATAGTAATGGTCCTCCCCCCTTACTTGGGCTGTGCAGTTGCCCTGTCCTCACTGCATACGCAGATGCTGCTGACAGTAATGCATTGGTGCGTGCATGACTATGTGTGACTGATCGCATGGATACACCACAACTGCTCTCCTACTGCCAGCTATTGTGTCACTTCAGGATGCCAGACGCAGAGAAAAGCCAGCTTTGTCCGCAGCTTCTCAGCTTCACTTCTTGGGGAAGAGAGGTAATACATGTATTTATTCTTACTTTTGGGTTAGAAAAGAAAGAAACCAACCTATCTTGGGCAGATAGATGCCTCTTACCTGCCCTGGAGGAGAAAAGAGCAGTTTTTGTGCAGAAAGGGAGGTTTTGTTGCCCAAAAGAAATGGAGCTTTCAGTTGGTTGTGGGGAAGGAAGAGGAAAAAGAGGAGAGCACACCCAAGCCCTTCTTCCACTGCTCTGCTGTAACCTCCATTTGCTGAATGAAGCTCCAGACCCTTCCTGTAAGACGCATAAGGCTCACTTTTAACAAGCTACCAATACACCAAAGGGTCAACCCTCTAGTCTCAGCTTTCTTCCCCTGCACGGCTCTGCATGCCACATAACAGAAAATCTGTGGGATCACAGCAACAGCGTGAGTCTCCCAGAGAGCCACAGGATGCAGCAGTGGCTGCAATGCAGGCTGCCAGCGGTGGTGAATGAGCCCTCTGCGTGGCTCTGCTCCTCTGCAATGCCACGTGCCAGGTGCCGCCGGCTGGCAGTCCGCAGCCCGCTGGCATACGTCTGGCCCTTGGTTTCATGGTGCGAGAGGGAACACCGCGCTGTTAATGTAGATGAGGCTTTGCTGCAAGAGGCAGCCCAGGCCCACCATCAGCCCTGCCTGAGACTGGACAGCACATCACGAGGAAGCTGCATGCCGCAGAAACTTCCCAACCTATCTCACAAAGACCAACTTCACACTATCTTCTCCTCACACCTGCAGAGCCACGTGAGCGAAGCTGTTCTGTCCAGCACTGGCTACACAGCAAAGCAGGATTTAGGAGTAACTGAAGTGATGTCTTTCCTGAAAAAGCCCAAAGCTAAGCTGGGGAGAGGTGGAAGGTTGGAAATGCTCACCTAGTTGATATGGAGGATACAGTCCAGCAGAACAGCAGAGTTGCTCTTAGCACAAATGAGTGAGCAGGTTAGGGGTGAGCAGTGCCACAAAGCAATTTGGGGAGGCGGAAATAAACAAATGGCAGCATTTGGTTGTGTGACAACAGAGATGCCAACTGGAGGGGCAGGAGGCAGGAACTGCGCTGAAATAGCTGGTATTGCCAGAGGCTTGAAGCAGACTTGCGGTAAAAATAGCACTTCCCAGTAATGTAAATCAGTACTGCAGTATCCAATGACAACAAACCTCCTAAAAGCAAGCGCCTTCCTTACAGTTGAGCTTGTTAGAAGGAGTTGCTAATGTAGTAACAGTCAGTGTCAAGTCTGTGTAAATTGCAACTGACCACAAAGAGGAAAAGCTGGTATTTGTTCTTAAAATCTGAAAGAGCTCTTATTTATTCTGCCATTAGAATTATTTCTCAGAAAGACACCACCGCTTCTGATCAGACGCTAGACTAGGGGTGGGTTGCTAAATGCTATTTTTTAATATGGTAATATAAAAATGCCCTACAGCGCTGCTGTTCTCTACCACTGATAGTAGATTTCATAAACACACTGTAGCAATCTTCACTTGCTAAATAAATAAATGGCATGCTGGAAAACAGCATTCACTTTTCTCAAGGAACAACTTGCTTCATTCAGGTTCCTTGCATATTGTATATTAATTCTGAAGTGACAGCAACTAGAGGTAAAAAGCCTATTAGTACGCCGTATCTGCAGTCTGCCAATGAACCATAATTTTTACAGAATACTCCTCAAATTATTCACATATAGAAAGACCTTGTAAAGTGCATTCAGAAAAAAAACCCAACAAAACTTTGTTGCTTCTCTTTGAGGAACTGTACTAGAGGCTGAGTAATTTACAGAACAATGAGATTAGCCAGATATTTAGGCTCAACCCCCCTTATGCAGGACTGATGCTACTTGAATCAAAGCTTTTCAGCATCTTCATTCCTTCTGCTCAAAACCTGGCTGCAACAGTCTCAAATCTCTGATTTTCCATTGGAGTCTTTGCACACTCTGTTCAACATTAGTCACTTCTTGGTCATTACACCTTCCTTCTTCCTTCATCTGAAAGAGCAAACACTATCAAAAAAAGGATTTTGTAAAAAAATATAAGAATGTGAAGCCCCCTCTTCCTCCGCCCTGGTAAACCAGTCTGTCTTTAAGACTAGTTGCAACCATCCATCCGAATCACTTACAAACAGTAGCACATTAGCAGAGCTTCAGAGCAGCAGTCTGCAGAACACGGGCTGGTACTTACAACAAAACCTACACAAGAAGAAAGACATGGCAGTACTTGCTTCCCATTTGCACTGTAGATCTTCTCACATCAATGTTACGACTCTGCATGTTTGTAGCTTAACACACAAACCCAAAAATACCCTGCAAGCTGGAAGACACAAAGAGAATCAGACATTACACAGTGACTTCCGTTGAGAAATTCTGTAGTGGTTTGACCAGACATCTCAGCACAAATAGCAACAGGAGGTACGTGTTGCCCTGATGTAATTACATCCTGCTACAGTCACAAACTTAGTGCTAATTGTGCTCAGACAGTCAATGAACTCAAAAATCCTAAATTATTCTCAATAACAGAAAAATTAGTATAATTTACTGATCTTTATCTACTTCAAAATTTGGCAGGGTTTTTTTCTTTCTATCCCACGCAACTGGAACTAAAAAGAGGAGAATTAGCCTGGACTTTTTTTGTTCAAGAATCAGTGGAAGTTGACCACAACTTCCCCACATCATGGCCAAGACACAGGTGATGCCAGATTCAAAGATCTGACTTTTTAGATTGCCACAGTTTCAGACATTTCTTCATATATTAGCGCTTGGCTTTCACATATGTTAAAAAATGGTGATGATTGTTTAAATGACTGGGGATATAAAAGCAGAATAAAACCATTTAAGAGCTGACAAGCTAGTATGTCCTTCAGGAATAAGGTCCACATCAAAACAGCATGAGTATTTTGAACACTGCATTTGGTTTTGGGAAGCAAGGAAGAGGGTACAGAAGGTATCTCTCCTGCAACCTTTTAAGCTGTTACCTCCCACAAGCCATTTGCATGGAAATTTCTGGAAGAGAAAGCAGATTCAGTTATAACATCCTGACTTTGGAAAACTTTCAGCTCCCATTTGCAGCTCCAAAATAGTCTACTTAGAGAAGACAGCAAGCATCCGTAACACTGCACTTCAATCAGAGGCTGGCCTGCCTTCAACAGTGAAACACAGACCAGAAAACATGAAACCCAAATGCCACAGTATTTTTAACACTGCACAAAACAAACAAAAAATAATAAATAGAGCATTTGTTCCTAACAAAAAGCCATACGGCTTAACATAAAAGGAGTTCTCCTGATGCTAACCAAATTGTTTAGCCTGCCAAAATTTATTAGAAGAAAAAAAAGAAAGAGAAGAAGAAAACATTGGAATCAGATATCCAAAGTGTCTGAAGTTTGAAAATCTGGAAACTAAACATGCATACCCTAAGACAGGTCCTTCTGTGTGAGCAAGTATAGATCTTGTTTTTATAAACTGCACAACCAGCTGGGGTTCCAAGCATGAAACTGTTCACCAGTCCCTTGTGCTCTGCCTTGGCGAGAGCACCTTACCTCACTTCTCAACAATTCCTCTGAGGCTGGAGCAGCACTGACCTTCTCCAGAGGGAGTCATTTGTCCAGCCCGGCAATACTAGCAGGAGTTAAGAGAAACATGCAGCAAGAGAGATCCAACATTCATTTTGGATTTCTGGAATCGAGCTAAAGCAGTTGAGTTAAAGCCGCATCCATGAGCAATGGATACCACAGAGGGCTGCAATACAAGAGCAAACTATCTGAAAGCTCCTGTGATTTCCAAGGACACTGAGGAAAGATGAAATGGAGGGTTTCTCTCTGGAACACTGTCAGGCAAACAAACCCAGAAAGATGCAGTTAAAGTGATTGTTTGTTGGTGGCTTCTTTTTTAATAAATGCATTTTATGCAGACTCACAAATAAACAACAAGGTTTTATGGAAAAAATAGGGTAAACAGGTATTTGTCAATTATTTTTCTTCATGAACATCTGTTTTCTAAACTCCTAAGAGCGGTGGGGTGTCAGGCATTTTGATCCCGCTTAGCACACTCACCCAAAAGCCAGTATTTGTTAGAACATGTCTGTTAAAGGAGAGTCAAGGGGAAACTACAAGACACAAGATCACTGGGATTGCCTCTGGCTACTAAAAGCAGCTATGCCTAAAGTTTAGTCTGTAGAGGTCCAGAAACTGGTAACCCTTAACAGCTACAAAATATTTCTAGTACTCTACAACTTGTGCTGTAGAATGAAGGGCAGCAGGTCTTAACAGTTTCAAAGGCCCTAAGTATGTGCAGCAGGTGTGAAAATAAATCTCTTCTGTGGAGCAGAGGAAAGACTCGAACCACAATTCACACCAGTGCCCTTCCTGCCTGAAGACACAAAGGGATACTGGCCAGACTGCAAAGCTCAGGTCTGCTCAGACATGTGGTATGAACACATGAGATGGGCTCTGCTTCTGCTGCTGGCGGATTTGGAAGCTTCGACACATGCTGCCATGACAGGGAGCGGCTTTCCGCAGGTGCCAGAGCAGCAGACGACGCCCTGCACTGCTCGCAGTAATACAGTCAGCTGCCCACGCACACGGTAGCATCAGCTTCATGTAAATGGTACAGAGCACACCTAAATTACACCTTCAGCATCTCACTTGCAAACTTGTTCTTGAGTGTCTGTCCCCCCTTCCCTGTCTCTCACCTCCTGCTGAAGGCGCTGCAGTCAATGGAGCTGTAGACACAGCTGCTGGCTAATGCTGCTCTGGACGCTCTCATGCTGCCCCTCCACCCTCCGGCCGCTTGGCACCCCCGGGGCCCCACACCACCCCCTGAAAGGTGAGTGGTGAAAGGGCCATCCCCACGATCTGGCAGCCAGCTGGCAGCAAATCCCAGGAGGCAGCATTCCTTCCCATGGCTTGCCTCCCTGCAGGGCGAACTGGCCGCCCATACCCTGGCTGCTGCCAGGGGTAAGGGATGGCAAAGTAATGTCCCTGTGTAACACCATTCAGTGTATTTCCTTCTCTAGTTCTAAATAACTTGGGACACATTCAATTTGAAAGGTAATAAAAAGACAGGAGGGAAGAGAGCTTTGCTTCAGCACAGCTGTGTATCCCAAGGCTCAGATCATAACGCTTTTAAATCTTCCTTTCTTCCTGCCCTAGACAACAAAGGAATCATCAGACTCTTCATCCAATTTAACTTGAGGTAATTTGAGCACATTTTTCCCTTCATCTTCATATGGTAACCAGTACATAGCCTGAGTGCAATCTTAGTATTCCAATTCAGTAACTGCAATTATCACTTCGGTCAACATACACAAGGTAACAGTCCTAGCTCTAGTGCTTACCTTGTACTAGATGACTAGCGTTCAGTGGTTGTCTCCAAAGCCAGCACCCCCAAGGACAAAATCTAATAATATTACAGTCATTACTTTTCATGAATTAACCACATCCTTCAGCTAGTAAAATGGTTCTCACATTCTAAGAAACACTGGAGAAGTGAAAACCCCAAACACACTAGTGTGTAAATAAGAGCAACCACTGAGGGACTAAGTCCTACCTTCCAGTCAGCTTACTGCCTGGAAATAAGAATTTTGTAAGAAACAAAGCTCATATTCTTCTCAAAAATGCTTGACCGTTATAAGGAAATATCCCCTTGCAAGCTCTATATGAAGGTATGTCAGCACCGAAGTCTTCATATGAAATGCCAGGTTTCCCCCTATCCTTCCACACACACGTGTGCACACAGGTACAGAAGTGAAGTTTATGGTGACAGTGATGTACCACATGCCTGTGTGGTGTTTCTCAAAGCAAAGCCCAGCAGGAAGGGTGTGCTTTGTCAGAAGGTGCCACCACAAATCGAGGCTTTCTGAGCGACTTCCCACGTGCAGCATTACCACTGACCCACAGTGGTTGCAGAGCGGTGCTTTAAAGCCCTGCTCTGGACAGAGCTGAATGCCGTAGGGAGGAAATAAAAGCATCACAATCACATCCCACACACAATAGCATGACACAAATTTTAAAATTTCAGCCTGAGTAGGGTCTTTGCAGTTCAAAAAGGACAAACATCCCCTAGCCTATCTTCATTCCCAAACTCTTGCCATCCACCCCTTTGCACACTATGAATCCTGTTTCAGGAAATTCTCTAATACAAGACTTAGTATCTGAAGGGACAGGGCTTCCACCACTACCCTGAAAGCTTACCTGACAATGCCACAACATCTTGCTTGGCATATAATTTCATTCCCTTACATGGACATATATCATTCCCAGCCATCCTCCCCGGAACCAACTAAACCCCTACCTTTAGTGAAAGAAGTATCACCAAAGCAAATCAATGAAACAAGCAAACCTTCCCCAGAAAACTGTATGAATGCTGGCTGAAGCTTCAGAAGCAATGACAATGACTTCCACAGACCCATGGAGAAAATTCAAGATCTGAGAAGAAAGGAAGGGCATTTAGGAGGACAAATGAAGGCAATTACAAAACTAAATTATAAGAATAGTTTAAAATAGGCAATTTGTAAGCACACTGACAGTTTTGATTAACTTAGTGCACCAGGAAAGACAGTGAAAATAAGGAATGGCCTATACAACATTAAGTGTAAGTACAAACCACTTTTAAGTAGTGCTAATAATTCTGCATTTACCCAATGTATTTCTGGCTCACACTCAAGACCTCGATTTCTTCATTTGCCAGAGTCCCAGATTTACTTTTTAGTTCCTAATTATAAAACTACTTTCACTTTTATAACTGAGTTCCGTAACACAGAATCATCTAGGTTGGACAAGACCTTGAAGATCATCCAGTCCAACCATTAACCCAACATTAACAGTTCCCAACTACACCACATCCCTCAGCGCTATGTCGACCCGACTCTTAAACACCCCCAGGGATGGGGACTCCACCACTGCCCTGGGCAGCCCATTCCAATGCCTAACAACCTGTTCTGTAAAGAAATGCTTCCTAATATCCAGTCAAAACCTCCCCTGGTGCAACTTGAGGCCATTACCTCTTGTCCTATCGCTTGTTACTTGGTTAAAGAGACTCATCCCCAGCTCTCTGCAACCTCCTTTCAGGTAGTTGTAGAGGGCGATGAGGTCTCCCCTCAGCCTCCTCTTCTCCAAACTAAACAACCCCAGTTCCCTCAGCCGCTCCTCGTACGACATGTGCTCCAGACCCTTCACCAGCTTCGTTGCCCTTCTCGGGACACGCTCGAGTAATTCAATGTCCTTTTTGTAGTGAGGGGCCCAAAACTGAACACAGGAATCGAGGTGCAGCCTCACCAGTGCCGAGTACAGGGGCAAGATCCCTTCCCTGTCCCTGCTGGCCACGCTATTTCTGATACAGGCCAGGATGCCATTGGCCTTCTTGGCCACCTGGGCACACTGCTGGCTCATGTTCAGCCGGCTGTCAATCAACACCCCCAGGTCCCTCTCTGACTGGCAGCTCTCCAGGCACTCCTCCCCAAGCCTGTAGCGCTGCTGGGGATTGTTGTGGCCCAAGTGCAGCACCCGGCATTTGGCCTTATTGAAACTCACACAGTTGGCCTTAGCCCATCGCTCCAGCCTGTCCAGGTCTCTCTGCAGAGCCTCCCTACCCTCGAGCAGATCAACACTCCCACCCTACTCGGTGTCATCTGCAAACTTACTGAGGGTGCACTCGATCCCCTCGTCTAGATCATCAATAAAGATGTTAAACAGGAGTGGCCCCAAAATCGAGCCCTGGGGGACACCACTCGTGACCGGCTGCCAACTGGATTTAACTCCATTCACCACAACTCTTTGTGCCCGGCCATCCAGCCAGTTTTTTACCCAGCAAAGCGTGTGCCCATCCAAGCCGCGAGCAGCCAGCTTCGTCAGAATGCTATGGGAAACGGTGTCAAAGGCCTTACTGAAGTCAAGGTAAACTACATCCACAGCCTTTCCCTCATCCAATAAGCAGGTTGCCCTGTTGTAGAAGGAGATCAGGTTTGTCAGGCAGGACCTGCCTTTCATAAACCCATGCTGACTGGGCCTGATCCCCTGGTCGTCCATTATATGACTTGTAATGGCACTCGAGATGACCTGCTCCATGACCTTCCCTGGCACCGAGGTCAGACTGACAGGCCTATAGTTTCCTGGATCCTCCTTTCTGCCTTTCTTGTAGATGGGTGTCACATTTGCCACCCTCCAGTCCAATGGGACCTCCCCAGTTAGCCATGATTTCAGGTAAATCATGGAAAGTGGCTTGGCGAGCACATCTGCCAACTCTTTCAGCACCCTTGGGTGTAACCCATCCGGTCCCACAGACTTGTGTGTATCCAAGTGGTGTAGCAGGTCTCTGACCACCTCCTCTTCAACTGTGCTCTTCAACTATGATAGTCTATACTATGATAGTCTATACAATGCTTTCTGTAATGAAAACCTGCTCCTCAGCTGAGTCAGACGATTTGAACCCACAAAGCCATTCTGCCTTTT
The DNA here is from genome assembly GCF_047716275.1 of Strix uralensis. Classification (NCBI taxonomy): domain Eukaryota; kingdom Metazoa; phylum Chordata; class Aves; order Strigiformes; family Strigidae; genus Strix; species Strix uralensis. The sequence continues at coordinate 70,665,254 of NC_133972.1, read as the reverse complement.
TTTTTTTAAACTAAATGGCCCCCACTTCCCATATCCCTCTTTCACCTTCTCTGTTTTAACTGTTTAATATATAAAGCAGCTATTATTTTAAAAATAAGAGTAGATCCTGTTGTATCAACATCTGGAGGCTACAGTTCCAAAGCCTGACAGGAACAGTACTCTCTCTTCAGCAGCTTCCTTGGTGTTCATCCCACTACTAACTCAGGTCACCATTGTACTGGCCAGCATCTGCTTTGTGTATACAGCATACTCAGAAAAGGAAATCTCTCATGCAGGCATCCATTATCCCTACTCCTATTTCTTTGATTTTGCTCTCATCCATGCAATTTCTGTCAGTGAGAAACAGGAGCTGGGGGGGGGGGGGGGGGAAAGAAAATCAATATTGCCATTGCCTTCATCATACTATTTTAACTTTCCTTCTTTGTAGCACTTTTTAAGTCCTTTTTCAGTTAATTTCTCTTAGTCCTTTACTGAAGGCCCCAAAGAAGCACAGATATGTAACAAAGTTGCTGTAACAGATGTCAATGGCATCTAACATCTCTTTTCAGCGGAACTAAATTCTTTAGTTAAGAAGCTAATGCATAGTACGTGAACAGAAACATCCACAACTCTTGCTACTTCTCTCTATTAGGGGTTTGTTTTATTTTAAACAGCAGAACTCCAAAGAAAGTAACTCACTGGAGCTGTTTTACCTATTCACTATTCAAAAATTTCCTCAGGCTAAAAAATCCCAAGAAACCACAGCAGTGGCATTTTTAGAGCACTTGCCCAATCTCCTTAAATCTAAAATCTCACTAGAGGAGGTGGCCAGACATTGGTTAGCCAGTCCTGAATAAAGCCTTCTACATCTGTTCATCACAGCACCTGGCTAATTCAATACAGGCAGAAAAATCTAGCAGCTCACATTAATCTCCACAGAGTTTGAATAAAGCCAGGATTTGCCTCTGGGACAAACACTGTCCTCAGAAATCAAAAGCTTCTCTTAAAAAATTATATGAAGAGCTGCATATGTCATAAACGAAAAAGCTATAGAGCAGTACTAAATAAAAGCACCCCACAACAAAATTTTATCTCCTGAAAGAAATACTGTCTTCTAGTATTTTTAGTATTACCTATAGGGGAAAAGAGGAAATCATCTCTCAGGATATGCATTTAATATAATTTCTTTCTTTCACACCTCTTTACACTGCACTTATTTCACTGGATACATTTCAGATAAATGCCTGCTCGTAACAAGCTCACAGCTGCAGCGCACCTCATAAAACACTTCTGAATGGAAAAGCATTCTTAAGATTTGCAGCTCTTGCCTCCAGCAGTTTCTGAGACAATAAATGCTGATTGTTTCTCCTTCAGTGACTTGTGGTTTTTAAAACAGGATAATCACAGTGACCGACCCAGTACTGCCACAGGAGGGACTAAATATTTTCTTTATTTCATCACACAATAATCTGATTGAATGCAATATTGAGATCGTTCTCATTCAGCCTTTTCAGGCCAGATTTCTCAAGACAGGCTCATATCAGCATAAGCAGAGTAACTGATTGTGCTGGCTGTCTCTGGGTGGCAAAGTTTTGAGCCTTTCACCCAACGTGAGCCAAACATGACAGTCAAAGATATGCAGAAAGAAGGTTCCTTTCACAGAGACTGAAAACTGGCCACAGGCTAGGAGGGAGACCTAGGAAACAGCTTGCAGAGGAATGACACAGCCTTTCCCCAGCTCTGTTCCTCTGACCCTGCAGCCTTGAACACGGCCCTGAGCCAGGCACAGCACGAGCTGCCCCATGCCCAGTGTGTAGCCAGGAAGAGACAACCCTGCACACCAGGGGCTCAACAACCGCTGCTAGAGGAACTTGCTTATTGGACCCTCGTGCTTCCAAGCTAACCACTGATGGGCACATTTGGGACTGCGGCTTCTGAGACTTCAAGATACACAGCTCAGTCCTACTGCCAGACCTCTTTCTTGGACCTGGGGAGATTCCACCATCCAGCAGCTCTGAACTCCAAGCACTGACTGAAAAGAAACCATTGCTCCATAGGCTTGGAGCAGCAGCTGACAGTCAAAAAGGGTCACTGCCAGGTGATTTCGATGAGCTTTTGTGAACAACTTTTAACGAAGGGCAGTTATTTTTTCCAGAGCAGAGCAGGGCAGGGCAGCAGACAGGAATGCAATACAACAGACTGCCCTGGAGCAAATCCACCCTTGTGGAGTCCCAGGGTTGACACATCCTTGGGCAGGACAGCACAGCACACCTACAATTTTGTCACAAACATAGAGGAACACCCTCCACCCTCCTCCTTTGATGGAGGGAGGTCTGATGGGATTATGATGAGTGCATACTAACACCGGTGCCTGCCTGAGCCTGTGCCTCCCACAGAGATGAGGTTCTCCCCACCCCTGCACAAAACCACACACTCCCCCCCTGCAGGAGCTCCACAAAAGCTGTTGTCCCCACAAGGATGTGATTCTCCCAATAAACTGGCCAGCAGGTCCCTACCTCTGTGTACAGCAGCACTGCCAGATCCAGAGCCAACTTCCCCTCCATCTCCATGGCCTCACGCTGAACACTACCTTTTCTCTTGACTGTAGTTTATTAGAAGGAGAAAGTGACTGGGAGGCAAGTATCTTAGAAGGAGTGGGGACACAAAGATAAATGACAGAGGAAGTTCTTGTCTGTATGGGTTTTGTCACAAAGCAAAAGCAGGTAGTAATATGTGGAGCATCAGACCCCAACTGTAGAAGAATCAGCATCTCTGCCTCCTGGAAGATGGGAGAGGGGGTTTGTTTTTAATGTCAAGATCTTAACATATTTTACCACATAATATAAAAAAACCTTACAAGTGATGAGCAATCTTTTAACCTCGTAGTACCTTTTTTCCCCATATAACAGGATGCTTCCTATATTCCAAAGCTCTTAAGTTTTGGCGTTGCTTTCCTCCTTTTTCTAACCGATGAAAACATAATCATACTCTTGATTCTAACCCATCCCAATAACAATTAATGTCATTGAATTAGTCTTTTACTAGGTGACTGGACAGAACTAATTTAGTTCTTGAACTGAATGGAGATTTAATTAAGTGATTATTTCCCTGATAAGTATTAACACAATTCATTAAAAAAAGCACTTCTGTCAAGGTTAGTACCATATTTAATAGAACTGTGACTACTATTTATGTTTGCAACTATTCAAAAGTATGTAAATGCTTGAACAAAGCTCTAAGTTTCTATAAATTGCTAAACCCAAAAGTAATCAGGTGAATTGTCAAAGAGAACATCATGAAAACTTCTGTTCCTTTGACTGGCTTAATTCTGTTTACTCAATCATGGGAAAATTTCCACCCTTCAGTCATCAGCCCACCAGGACATACCACACTATTTTCCCTCCACAAAAGCTGTTTGCATGCATCTCCTTCCTGTTTTTATTGTTCCCATCTCTTTCCAACTTCTCCTTTGGTCTCTGCTCTCTGAGAACAGAGGAGGAAACTACAGGACCTAATAGTGATACTGCTACAAAAAGAAGGAAAATGAGAGAAGTAGGGAGAACCAAAGACATAAAAATAAGAAGTAAGGAGCTCTATCGAGCAGAATAGAGATACCAAAGAACTGGAACACTCATTCTCAGGAGCACTACAATGCACATAACTGTGATTCCTTCACTCCAGCCATGCTCTGTTAAATAAGCGTAACTAACTCAGCTGCAGATGTCCTCTGAACGTTTACCTCTGAGACACTGAGCACTTCTGCAGTAGGGGACTTTTCAGGCAGATTGAAATATAGAGGTGAGATGACGGGGCCCTTTTCACAACAGACTCCCAAAGGGTATCCTGCCTGCCACCACAGCCACCTGTCCCATTTACCTCTCTCATGGCCTCTGGTCTCCAAGTGTGTTTATCAGGAAATGACTGTTACCTCAAGCATGAGATATCCTCAACTTCTCATTTAAACAGAAAGGGGTGATTGGGGCAGGGAGGCTGTGGGGTTATTTGTTTGCCATCTTTTTTCAGAAATAGTACAATGTCTGAGGACTCTGGCAGAATACCCTGATCAGATGTGGCCAAATACTGTAACCTTATTCTCCAATTCTATTTTGTCACTTTAAATTTAGGAAAGGAATTATTTGCTAAAGTAGAAATAGACTTAATGTATCAGCTGCTGCGGCCCATTCTGCCCCAGTTCAGAGACAGATGCATGTTGCTGCTTTTCCCAGCCAAGCCATGAGGATCTCCAAACAACCCCTTCTCTTGCAGTAGTAAAGGCTGTGATATTTGTCAGGGACATGGGCTCCACTCATGCACCACAGATGGCAGAACTACTGTGGTTTAAGAAGTTACCACCTCCAACCAGGCTGTGATAATTGTCCAAAAGGCCACTAAATAGAACAGCTTAATTCTCATTGCCCTCCCAATCAAGCTTAAAACCACAAAGACACTTGAAACTCATCTGAGGCTTGCTAAGAGCATGTCCAGCAGTCAGCCATGATGGCCCAGCTGATGGGCAGAGGATCACCAGTGCAAGTGCTTCTGACAGTGTAACAACCTGCATGCATGTTGTTTCTGCACTGAGCAGTAAATAACTGCACAGAGCAGTGGGCATCAGCTAGCCCCCATCTGGTAAATACACATGCAAGTTCATAAACAGTTCTATGAGTAGCCTGGCTGGACTGTTACATGCTCCCTTCAGTGCTTCCAGGACTGGGGTCTCTTCCCTGACATGCCTTTAGACAGAGAAGCAGGCACAGGAAGTTCAGAGGAAATACTTCCAAAAGCTCCTTCAAAAGAAGGTGATACACTAGCAGAAGTCACTCTCACAGTCGGAACAGCCTGGTAATGCTTAGAGACCACCAAATCCACTCAGGATTGCATGGTGCTAGAAAGTATATGTGGTACCTGCAACATAATAAAAATCCAATGTAACCTGAAAAAAGAAAGAGTAGTAACATGCATTTGCACGAACATACTCCCAACTGCAGTAAAGCAGCATAAGCTGTGCATTGTCTCATCGGTCCCCAGACCTATCAGTGTCCAATGCCACACAAAGTACTGCTTCAAGAGCAGAACCAGAGAGGAAAATGCATTCTCGAAAACCTGTGGGCACAACCGATAAGGAGGGTGGCTATTGCTGGACCTGGTTCTGTTTGACAGCAAGGGAACGAGAGCTTTCATGCTATTTTCTCTTCACTAAACACAGCACTCTCTTGCCAAGCAGTTTTAGATGAGAATGCTGCAATCCTGTCCTTAATGCTTTACAAAGAAACTGTTGTGAAGATCAAAGGGGTTTTTTCTCCTTTTGCTAAATAGCATGTACCGGAAATTGGAAAACTGAAACTCGGATCCCCGGAGAGGAACTAAGGAAAAGCAAAACACTATCTGGCAGCGGCTATCGTAATATGGCATTATGATTCACAGATAAAAAATGTAAAGGGAAAAGTCAAACCAGAGCGTAAAGAAGGTCTAGTAGGTGAATTGCCTTCTGGATTATCACAGGTACAGAATTTTCCACGGCAGTGTGTGCATGAAAAATACCCCAATATTTTGGAAGTAAATCCTGCCTCACTCTGTACCAAAGGGGCTCCCAATCAGAAAATGCCTTAACCATCAAGGCAAATTTCTGAACATTCCCTCAACAACATTTCAAGCTAGAAAAGAATTTAGAGTAGCTAGTATAAGCATCTCCAAGCCAAACAAGTAAAGAGAACAATGTCAACAGGCAAAGGACAGAATTGCTTTGGTTTGGGGGCGGCGGGGAGTGCTTATTTGTTTTGACCAAAGTAAAAATTATCCCAGCAAGTTTAAAAGCAATGAGAGAGAAGTAATTTGAAAACAATGAAAGAGAAGGTGGTTAGAGTCACAAATGATCACAGCACTCTGTGAACTGAATTTGCTGCTGTACTCTTTCTACAGACCAGTGCACTGATGCACCACAGTGAACGTTTTCTCTCTTAAAAAGCTTTATAAGCTGCCTTGGCAATTTGGAAATCTTAGTGTTATCATTGAGATATCCAGTAAACAGCATGAAAAGGTAATCTAGATTAACGCTCCAACAGTGGGCACAAGATTGAAATTTTCTGTCCCACACTTGTTTACAGAGGGTTTCCTAGTCATGACTGTAAATGTTTGTTTGAGCTTTTTTAAATGTTACAAGCTTTGACACAAAAAGAAATTCTGATGTCATTTGCTACATACATAATAATGTATTATGAAAAAGTGATGAGTAGATACGTGAGAAAAAGTGATGACCTAATATGAGTTACACTTACAGAGTTATTCGCTGCAGGCTCAAAATATTTTCTTCCTCTTTATTACTTTTGATATGCAAGATCTCTTTAGTCCATTTCTAATTACCAGTGTAGCATAGCCTGAGTTGAACTATAATATATTGCTAATGGCAACAGCAGTAGTTCTACATGTTTATTTCACTAAAACATGTTTCACCTTGGAACTGTCCAGCTGGACTTGGACAATGGGTCAGACCCCAGAGGTGTAACAGATCTCCCACTGCTGCACCCGCTCCTACTGACAGAGAATCTACTCCAACAGCTGCTGTATTTTCAAGTAAAACTTGGACAGATGGCATTGCCCTTCTTAGAAAAGTATTCCCACACTACACAAGGATTTACCTACGCGCACACACTTACTTGTTTTATGTAAGACAAACACCATACCTCATTCCTTCTGTAGACCTATTTTGGTAGTTACGGTAGAGCTGAGGAACGCCTAACATCGCCTCGGTGAACACTGCAAGGAAGCCCAGGGTTTCCACAAAGAGAGATGAGTCAAGCCAGAGGTAAGTGATGTAACCGGTCACACCAGTGAAGGTCAGGACACACTGCACGTAGTCTGTAAACTTGCTCCAATGCCAAAAATAGTTCAAGTCAAAATCTGCAACACAATAGGAATGGGAGAAGAATAAAATATGTTTTCTCAACAGGACTCAAAGTTAATCAGGGTGGAATTGAGAACTGGGAAGCATAAGGGAGCCACTGTCAGTCTTTGGAGGTAGGGGAAGGTAGAAAATGAGGGAAAGGATTAAAAACAAAACAAAAAACCCATCAAACTCAAAACCAACAAGAAAAATAAAAAATAGGAGTCTTGATTTGGAAAACATTTTTTGGGGGGGTGTTCAATACAGAAACAATAAAACAAAGACTTGCAAACTACCAAAACATTTACAAAGATGATTTTTAAAGAGAAAGCATTGACCTTCAGTTATCAAACATGAAGAACTCTGGATAGGACTCTAGCAGAGTTGGCTCAGGAAGTCTTTCAGAAAAACCTTCACAATACTAAGTACAGACCCCAAGCACATCAATGCAAGCGCTCTCTCTCATGTCATTATCTCCACCTTCAAACAGCCTCAATCCAAGCTGCTTAGAAGGTCACCTAAATTCCACGGCTCTGTTCCCTGGTGCAGTGTAGCTGCCTGTGGTGAAGGGCAAGCTGCCATCTGCAGTTGGTACAGCTTCACTGAGGTAGGTGCAAGACAAGAATCCTCCCCGGAACAAGGCCTCCCGCAGATGTCACCACTTTGCACTCCAGGGGCAAAATGCGCTTTGCTCTTGCCTTCGCCTGTACCGGTGAGTGCAGGGTGCACATCCATTTCTACATCCATCAGAACAAAACGCTATACCACAAAACACAACACACTCTCTTGAGAGGAAAGAACAAACCAACCACAGCTTTTGCTTGGCACATTTCACAGCATACTGCTGGAAGATACGTAGCTATCTTATTGATGAATAATAAAATACGCAACGCCATTACCATTGACTGTGTAGCAAATAACTATAATATTGTGTAAGAACTCTGAAATAACTGTTCATTAGCAGGTGCTGCTCATGTCTTCCTTTCTCAAAAGCACTTGAAGTTAATAATATCTACCTCAGACCAGCTGGACTCTGTTAATTATCAAGATGATGAACCTAACAGGGTAATTACAACCAGCCCAAATATGTGCAACACGCTGGCACATCACTAGTCAATTTCTGTCGCTGTGTCCTCAGCAGAAGTACAGAATGCTACAAAAAAGTCCTACTGTTAACTCAGGCAAGGAAGACATTGACCTCCACTGACTAACAACAAATTCAGTGAAATGGGAATACAGGCACTTAGCTGCCTGAGGATACATATCATAGTTTCATTTTCTGCATCTTTTCACACTTTCATATCATTATCAGTCTGGCCCTCAGACACTCTTTATTAACTAGTCTCCCCTTTTTAGTACTTGGCAAACCCATGCCTCAAGACAACTACTGACTACATCCAGCTGAACCACTTTGCCACACAAAGAGGACAGCAAAACTGGCCAGGAGCTGTACCCAACCTGTAGCATTGTCAGCCATCACCCAAAACTGAATTAAATAATCTGTGGCAAAGCCACTGTCAATGTAACATTGACCTTCAGTGTTTTATGGCAGTAAAACTAGCTCCTCAGCCTTAGAATTCAGAGATACAAGACTAAGTGAAAGGTAGACCCAACGCTGGCACAGTCCACACAGCACGTGAACATCATGCATTTCTGGAGCTTTGTGAAGGCTTTCCTTTTTGAAGATGAAGGAAGAACAAAATAGAATGCAGCAGAAAAAGGAAGGTACAAGGCAACTGCAATGCTAGGAAAAACATTATCCATTTTAATTTATCTCTACTGCATTTTCTGGAGAGGAGCAGAGTCAATGAGAACCTCTGACAAAGTAGAAGGAGTAAGAGACACCCAAAACTCCCATTCCTTTCACTTTGCCTGACCTACATCTGCACAGCATAAAATAGCAAAAGGCTATTCACACTAATTTTCCCAGCGTCATGAGCAATACTGAGCAAATGACCCAACACAACAAATCTGACACGACGCAACTGTTACATTTGCAAGAGATGCTCTCTGGGACAGAGGCATTTGGGATTTCAATGGGGACAGAATAATAAAGAGCAGAAGAAAAGGGGATGAAGAGAAAGATGAAATTGGTGAGGTCTCAGGCCATTTAAAAAATCAACATCCATTCTGGAAAAAGAGAGCTACTGCTGACTTTTGAGTAAGATTTAACTGCTTACCAGACGATTTTTTTAAATCTTCTGAGATGTTCTCGCACGCCTTTAGTTTCTTCACAGACACCTAAAGCACTGGCTTTCAATCCTCAAAAAAGCAGGTGTTTCATTTTACTTCAGAGCTCTCGCATTCAAACATGCTGGGTGGAAAACTTTCGTTTACTTTCCAGCAAGGGTAATTCAACTTTGATACAGTGTTTGACAGATACTGTCTCAGACCAATACCTGAAAACTAGCAACTGGTGGCAGCCATAGCCAAGAACACGCGAAGCATACTCTTCCAGACAGTTCCATCCCTAGAAAAAACCATCTTGGCTCTCAAGATAGCTACATAGTCATTACACCTTGAACTCTGGACGCAACAGCATTTAGTTTGGATCTGGATGCCGTGCTGCCTTGGGCATGCAGGACCCTTGGCCCCTCACTCATTAAACCCTCCCACCAGCTGTCAGGGCTGCCCTGCATACACTTGTGTTTCTCTTCCTGCGTTCTCCACATCCTCAATGATCCTTTTGAAAATACCCATCCCTGTACACCAATCCTTATTTCCCCAAGTTCATTTTCATAACAGAAATGAAAGAACTAAACCTACATGGGGGTGCAGAAGTTTCGGAACTTCAGGGAACAAAAAAAGTCAATGTTCACACAGCTACTGTGAGGCCAGCTACAAAATCCATGGACCTGTGCAAACAATTAAACACGCAGTTACCTCTTGCTACGCCAGCTGTTTATGTGCATATTCAGTACTAGTGCACTGAAGTCTATTGCCATTCACATAAGTACTAATGTCCCTGAACCTAGTATTAGGCAGTGAAGAAATCTGGTAATGATGATAATTTACTCATCATCTTTTGTCTGAAAATCTTAAGTATTATATAATAACATACATAGATGAGAAAACTATTGTGTGAAACAGGACTTCAGATGAAGCAGGAGAGTTAATTACTAGCACAGGAAAGAGACTGATACTCTCTTTTGCTCATAACTATCATGATGCTATATAGTCTCCATTTCACTATACTAGGTTATGAGTAAGTTCTAGTTTCTGCTATAAATTTTGCTTGGTAATGTTCTCCTGAAAGAAAGAAAGGAAGTCAAAATGAGATAAGAACAATCATAACCTTGGTAATAGCCTTAGAGAAAAACATCTGAATTATCTTAAGAACAACCCGATACATAATCACTAATTGCTCTACTGAACAGATGTATTTTCCAAATGCAGAAGTCTATTTTAGGACACTACACATAACCAAACTCTGCATTACCAACTACTTCCAGAAAGAAGTAAAAGAATGACTAAACTTAAAATTAAAAAAAAGTAGATAACAGCATACTTGACCTTTCATATGGGTCGTAGTCTCTCTGGCCCTTACTTGAACTGCTGAACTGTTTTGACACGATTGCTTCTTTTTAACCAAGGCTGAAGCTTATCTTCTGTGACAAATGGTTTCAGAAATTCAGGGGGAAAAAAAACAAAATCACATAGCCATCTCTTCAAGGTTTGGAAATAAACTGTGACTCATTTTTCCAAGTGGCTCCCTCCTCAAGAGTCCAAACACATTAATTCTGTAATAGGAGATATATACTTGGAAAGAAAAAAATGTTGGTTGTGCTGAGTACTGTGACAGGTATATGCAAAAAAGGCTTTTAAATGCTTAAACAAAAGGGAACTGTCCCTTCAAAAAAAAAAAGAAAGGAGGAGTTTTAAATACAGAACAAAATCCACACGTGTGTGCAGACCAGTCCTGTCGCCCTCCATACAGAGCAATCTGCACCAAGGGGAGAGGCAGATGTCCCAAGAAGATAGCCAGAGAACATCAATCAGTGCCCTGGGCCATATCTTCTGAGGTGCAGAACTGGACAAAGTTATAAATATTCTTGCAAACATTTGAAGAAAATTATGAATAATAAAGATGATATTGGGATTTTTGCCCCCTCTCCCCCAGCAAACATCATCCCTTTTCTTTAAAAGGGCAAGACAAGAAATCCCACTGCACCACATTTTGCTTCTATCAAACATCTTAAAATCTGTCCAAGTTAAATCTGGATGCATATCTTTCTATTCACTGAAATGGGAAGGCACTGCTTGCACAGCTCACTCCATTCACTAGCTCCCCATCCTGCCCAGAGAGAAATTCATGACACGAGTTTGTAACCATACTCAGTTGAGGCAGTTCAAATGCTAACTCCCAGTCACTAACGTCCTGGATTGATCTGAACGGGCATTACTGCAGTGAAAGGTACTGTATCTTACTACCCATGCCTGAGCTCTTTAATCCACTCAGTGAGCTGCATTTTAAACATGTTAATCCATTGATAGATAAGAGAGTTATGTTGGAAAATCCTATTGATGCTGGGGGAAGGAGCAGCACAGTAGGTTCTTTGTGCACTGACTGGAGAAAAGTCTACACAGTTTGAGGGTGAAGATGAGATTAAAAGACCTCCTCTGGGAGGCACACTGCATGTCAGATATGAAAAATGTAAAGCAGGCAGAGACAGCATTGCAAATAACCATGGTTAGCACTAGTCACGCCAAAATGCAAGTAGTAAATTCAAGATTCTGGTGAGGGACAGATGAGAAGTGACACAAAGACGGGTCCACAGTTTCAACTTTCACTTGAGAATGACACAGAGCTCTGAACAGTTACATTATTTTTAGTCAAGAAGCATTTTATACCAAGTCAGCTACCACACTAATTCCTTTCGGGAAAGTGAAGCAAAGACTTTGACATCCTAAAAATTATTTACTGTAGCTCTCAATGCTCGTTGCATCTTATTTTGTGCCTTGACCTTTCTAATTCTGTACCTACATCCTTGCGCTACATCCACTCACACTTGTCCTTAGTAATTTGACTCAGTTCCCACTTTTTGTTTGACTCCTTGCATTTGAGGTCAATGAAGAGCTTTCAATTTATATTCCCTGTCTTTGTGAGGTGGGAGAGTTTGCATTTGAGCCTTTTGTATAGCTTCACCAAAGAAATGAACTTCCTTCTTATGAAGGCTACTGGTTTTATTTTACTGTGCTCCCTCCCACTCCTTATAAACACCATCAATTCATAGCCATTCACCCAAATGGCCCCCCATAATCAAACCCTTAACCTCCTATATGAACAACACTGCTCACCAATTCATTCTAAGAGCATGCTGGACTGTCTCTACTCCCAAGTGCCTTTCTAAACAGATGCCTGGGTAGTTAATCCTCCTCTCATGGATTACAGCTAAGTCTTGTGCTTTGGGAGACTGCAGTGCTGTTCCAAGAAACTCTGATTTCCATCATCTAACTCTGGACCACAGTGCCTGCCCACCTGACCCAACTGTTCCTGTCACAGCCTACTCCTGTGCATGATCAAAGGAGTCCAGCCTGAGCAGTCAGACGCCCAATGCCTCCCTTAACACTGGAATCCAAAACCTGAGGGCTTAGATGCTGTGAAAGAGCCTGATAATGGTAATTCAGCCAACCTGGAACAGTTACAAAATGCAGTCATGGCTGGGAATTTCAGGTTATTATCCATGGTCTGTTTACTGAAAAACGTACACACAGTTCAAGGATGCAGGAGATGGAACCTACAACTCTCTACCCTGCCTGTGGGTCTTAACCACTGGGCTACAGTGCAGCAGACTCCCCCTCACTTGCTCTTTTGTGTGTCTCAAGAAGCTTGTGGTCTCTCCTGTAAAAGGGTTTCATCGTAAGTACAATGTCCCTCCTCATCCCAGCCTGGCAACAAGGGGCAACTCTTTGGATAGCTGGAAGACGCAGGCTTGTATCCCCAGGCTGACAAGGGAAATTAACTCAGACCTCTCACATCTTGAGTGACTGCTCTAAGCTACACACAGGCACTGCACTCAGCAGTAGCACCTTAAAATAAATAAATTTTGCCACATCCTCTGAAGAGGACTTGGATGGCACCTGCCGCAAGAGGTGGAGCCCAGGCAGTGGATTCTGAAAAGGCGCCTTCTACACTTGCAGTCCTCCAGCTGCAGCAAATCCTCAGGCATTTGCCTCAGGCGTTATCTGTCTCCCTGGCAATACTGATTTCAGATGCCTCATCTCAAAACAGCAGCGGGATGACAGAGCAGCATGCTGGCTAGCACTCCCCACCTTGCTCATTCTGAGTAGCTCCCAGCCAGCAGGTGGGTTTGTCCGATCCTCTGTTCTGAAATTCCCGCGTACCCCACAGGGCACCCAGGAAAAAACTGGGGTAACAAGAGCAGAAACACTCTGCATGACTTTTAACAGGCAATCCATAACTTCTCTCACTCTCATCAACTACATATCCGGCTAGGCACTTTCTTCTTTCCTTCCAGAAAGAAGGAAGGAAGCAGCATTAGAGACAGACAGTGAGAACTGATACATTTAGATTTTATTTCTGATAGAAACCTGCAAAATGCTGTCTGAAGCCAGCATTTCTTTCACACTCACTGGGACTGAAAAGGGACTTGTTATGTTTCACTCATGGTACAAAAGAAATGAGAGCTTAGCAGCAAAAACTTCTGGTTCTGATCCAAACCACTCTCCTTCTGAAAAAAAAATTAAGGAATCCACCATCTTGCACAGTCTCTATAAAGATACTAATATCACCATTCTCCATCTCCGTTCCTTCAGGCCCATGACTTGGGAATTTCTGCGTCTCTGTGTACTTTTAAGTATCTGCACAGACCTGTCACCACAATACCTGAGCATCCCTCCATGTGCCTTTGCCTTATAACATTCCCATCTACAGGCTGTTCTCATCTGGCCTTCACACTGGGTAGTACCCAAACACTCGCACTTCTTCCTCTGTAGCACCTTCTGAAAATATCACCCTAGCGTATACTAAACAAATTACTGTCACTGAATTAAATCCATTTTTGACATCCTTTGGCCCACACAGTGCCTTTCTTGGCCACATCCAGATTGATGTCAGAGTTTCAGTAGAGCCAATCCTCTTAGTATTTGACTCTCCTTAAAGCCCCAGCACAAAGTCCTTACAAAAAGTAATCAGTAGATTTTCATGTGAGAGGGGAAAAATGTCAAATCTTAATTGCAGAGAAAAAGGCTGAAAACCTGAGCCAAATAAACCTTGAAGATTCATACAAAGAACCTTTGTTTTTAAAAACTCACTGGAGGTTTTGGTACTTGGTGGAAGACTGTTGAACACCTGAGATTAGAAGCTCAAGTCTGATGAAACCTCCTCTACGTCAACATTATCCCTGTCTCCCTCAGTCATCTCCTCCAGTTTGAAGGCCTTGCTTTTCTTTGCCTCATTTTATGTGGTGTCACCAGCTTCTAAAATCTCTTATGCTGGATCTCTGTTTTGTCATATCAGGTTCATGTTTTTTCCCCACCATCAGGATTATTACCCACTCTTCTTCCTCCTTCTCAAAAAAAAATTATACACAAGTGGGCTGAAATTGTTCCAGCACTGTGACTCCCTCAGGGCTTCTCACTCATCTTCCATAGTGTTCCCCAGCATAACATACCTTCGAGCATCAGCCACTGCTTTGCCCTACCCCTTCAGGTCCTATAAGGTCCACCCTATGTCCTCACCAAAGGGAATCAGTAATTGCAAGGTTAAGAGACACATGTTATTTACAACTACTTAAAAAAATCACACACAAATGCACCGGTATATATAAAAAAGTCAAACAATCCATACTCTATTTCATAATACCCTGCCTTTCCCATTAATTTGCTACTTTCCTGATTTTATGCCATTTGGCTTAAGGGAAACCTTTGAGTAACAACTTAGCACAGTGGTCTTGACCACAGATAATCAGCAGTAACAGCTATATCGACCATTCTGTGAACCTTATAGAACAGCAATTAAGAAGTTACATGTAGTCTGAAAGCTCTAGCCCTGCTGTTAACACACAGGACAAGTAAGACTGAAAACCTAAAGCAAAATATCATACCCTGGGCACCTCCTGTGCAGCTGACAGCCTTTGCTGTGCTATCCACAGTGTAATTTGCTTTGTACACAGTTTCAGTTTATGGGAGTCTCACAGTAAAGAGAAAAAAAACATTTTAGAGAAAAATGCAGTTAGATAAACCCACAAAATTAGGTTGACCTTTAACTCCTCTTTGACATTTTCCATTGTCTTACAAAAGGATGCAGAATTATTTACATCACTTGCACTGCACTGTTACCAGCCCTGCTAAAATTTTCATTTTTGTGTGTGTTTATATATACACCTAAATATGCTTGCATACACATACATACCTCTTCTTCACACTACAACTGCTAATGTTATAAGCATTAAAAAGAAAGCAAAATCATAAAACCAAGCAGGGGAGAGTGAAGTTTTTTTGTTCTAATACAGAAGAAGTTCTAGCAATTATGGTATCTGTGAACAAGGCTCCAACTGTTGGGCTCAGAGACTGCTGGCAAATGCCAACTGAGCTGGGAAATCCACATGGAGCAGTCTAGCTCAGCCCAGCCATCTCTGCACATTACTGCAGAACGAGTGTAACCAATTCTGGGTGAACCAGAAGCAACCTCCTTCCCTGCTCCCCCCAAAAAAGCCTGCAGAAGTATACTCTGGTCTAGTCTCTTCCAAAGCAAGGACATTTCTTGGAGTTCTCCAGATGGCTGACGCTTTCAAGGCAGTCTTGCAGGGGGTACACTTGCAACCCCCTACCAATTTACCTTGTGCAACATATGCCATCCAAACTTTTGTTTTCTTCAAAAGTCCAGATGAAAGAAAACACCAGGTCTGTACTCCTAGAGCTGGCCAGTAAGATTAGGAGAAGAAAAAAGACAGACAACGACCACCACAGATACATACCAATATTGCTATTAGGGCAAGGCACTCAAGCCTAGAGATATCTAAATCAATGTAGTTATAGGACTGTATCTTCTCTGTGAAGATTGGCCTCCTCAGTAACATCACTACAGAAACAAATTATCTACTCTGCTGCTGCTACTTTTGCCTGTTCAGTAGGGAAGTTGTCCCTCCTTTTTCTATTCCAATGTATTGACCTTTCTTCTTAGTCCCTGTCTCCATGAGACTGTCTCAACAGCTGGCAAAAGCAGCTATTAACTGACTTACAGATGACTGATGAAGGAGACCAGCCTAGTAACTAGGCAGATCATGGGGCTAGGAAAGCCACTGGAATGAAGTAGCTGTAGCCCAAAGGAATTAGTGCTACAGAAAATAAGCTATGTATTTGAAAGGTGGAGCGAAAGCAGCATAAACAGCTTTAGAAATTATGTGAGACAGAGAGAGCATGGACTTCAGAAGGAAATCCTTCTCTCACAGAGCAGCACGTCCTCCTCTCAAGGCACCACACAGGAATGAAATGGGAAGCCCAGGGTCCGCCACAACAGTTTTGATGACTCTGGGCAGCCAATACTTTCACTACAAACACTCCTGATTCTGCTCACCTCCTATGCCAAGAGCATCGAAAGTCCCAAAGCAAGTCAAACTAACGAAATTAACTCCTCAACCCTTCACCTGCAAGCACAGCTCTGAAGTAAGGCCTTTGCTCCCAACTGCGCTAATGACGGAGGCGGCAGATTGGAGCCAAGCTCACTCTTCTTTTGGCTAAATACGCCTTCCTGTGCTAACTATAGAAAGAGACTTCTTTTTCTGACAGCAAGCTAAGCAGGGATGATGAGAATGTCACAGCAAGAAGAACGTGTAGTACCAAGTTACTATTTTTACTATCGTTTTAACAATATTTTACACTATCCTCAGCATGGTTTATCTAAGCTATCACCCACAGTCCTACCAGGCAGTACACAAAGGTCTCCAGACAAAAGGCAAAATGGAGTAAGTTAATCACTGCAGAGCAGGCAGCCTTGGCTCCAAATTCTTGGAGTTATAAACTCTCTATGAAAACAGTTTAATTTATTTTGAATAGCACTGAAACTTAATTCTTTGAATTTAAGTCTCAGAAGATATCAAGACTACTATAGTATTAGAAACACTTATCATACTCCTTCTCATTCAAAGACTGCAATTAAAGAGATGAATAAAAGTTCTTCTAAACATTACAAACCCAAGCTGTGCATTAGCCCAGGTGCAGGCTGTCTCAAATTACCATGCCACGGAATACAATGCCAGGTTGCATGTATAACACAGCAAGTTACTCCCAGAAACTCTGGAGGTAACTGTCAGGTAATATTTCACGCCCCTTTTGAACTGCAGATCTTGGGGGAAAATGATGAACTTACCTTAATATAAATCATCTCTCTCTTTTTCAGCCTTCTCTGAGCTTGACATACCTGAGGTCCTATCTCCTCTATCGCAAAGACACCACAAAAAGAAAGTATTTATGTGATTTTTTTTTTCAGATACTGAAGTCAGGCACACATACAAGCATGTTTAAGTATGTATACACCACAAAGCTAAACACTGTTCGTAAAAATATAAATTCTCCTCCTCATTTAAGATTTTTTTGGGGGAAGTTTAATCCTTGTTTCCTAGGTAACCCACCACCAGCCAAGACAAATTCTAGCCCCAAAACTGGCCCTAGTAATTTAGCATCCAAACAGAATAATGCCTTGTGCAGCTACCTCCTTTGCAAAAATAATGTCATATGGCCTGCTAAACATCTCTTGGCAATTGCCTCAGTTAACCTCAGAACGACCCATTTTAGTATCGATAGTTTAATGCTTCAAAATCATCACAAGCATGTAGGAAATTGTAGGAAGCTTTCTACTCTTTTTTTCCCGCTTGCCTCTCTCTTCTGCCCAGTCCCTGCTACACATAAAAATATCAGATCTTTTAATTATCTGAACTGCATTACAAAGATGCTAATATTCCATAATGACCGCACAATCTACTCTGTTTCATAGGGCTTCCTTTCAAATATCTATTGCAATTAAGAATAATAGGGCAGACTGATGAACAAGAATCCCATTCTGAAAAAAAGAAATTGGTATTTCTGGATTTCTATGCTGGAACAAACGCAAGACTCTGGAAAATCTGGGGGAGGATGAAGAGAGAGGCAAACACACAGATGGGATTTGGGAAATAAACTCGAATTTTTAACACGTCTGATTTGAATTAAGGACCTTCCGCCCAAGTTTTTCCAAGTCCTAAGGGAGCACCCAGTCATAAGGCTATTGCCCAGTCAGGTCAGGAAGCGTCTTCTCTCAGCATAAATTCTGTCTTTCCAGGCGAACAATTTTGACCAAACAGATTTACTGAAATAATTTATGTGTGTGTTTGTGAAAATGTGACCATTCACCACTGACAACCCTTATCCCCAACAATCAATTCACAAATTTCTGGCCAGTAGTAGCAGAAAAATCTCATACTTACAATTTCTCATTTGCTACCATAAACATAATTTAAGCATACTGATATTTGTAAAGTTGACTATAGAAATTCATCCACTTTTTAAAACAAATATAGGTAGGTGAAGCTGGGAATAATTTCAATCTCCATATGACTTTCTAGGGAAAGGGGGAAAAAAAGACTTCTGGTAGCAGGTTTTCCAGAACCTACATGCCTGCAGTGTTGTCTCATAACCTTTAAACCAAAACTCACTCTTATTTACAACAATAAGTCTGCATGGATCTAAATTACTGTATACAGTACCAAACAGGAGGAATTTCCTCACAAATTACTTCATTGCATTAGCAGGAAGAATTTATAGGGAGGGAGACCAGTACAGAGTTTCACTTGAGTGCTTGCAGACTGCCTTACTGATTACAGCACTTGTAATTCGAGGAGTCAAGCGAGACAGAGCTACCCTGAAACAGAATTTCCCCTTCAACTTCCCAGCTGTTTAGTTTGACCACAGACAAATCCCTGCTTTGGCATGAGCGGTGCTTGTTATGCAAGATGCACTTCTGAATACCACAGTTGCTGAACACCTTCTGTCTGCAGTTTAATGTCCATAGTCAATGTATCTTCAAGATCTGGAAAGAAAGGTAATGGTAGCAGACTTAAGGTGCTCTGTTGTGAAGATTTTGGTGGTGACACAAGTGTATATTCCCAAATTGTTCACATTTCCCATGAGAAGTTTAAGCCCCTCTCATCCCCCTCAAGCTACAGCAGGACAACTGTTTAGCTCCCTGAAGCATTTCTCATTGAAGCCACAAAACGTGGGCTTTTTTTTTCTAAGATTTTTACACACATAAAAAAGAACAAGCCTGCATTTTAAGCCAGATCTGTTCACTTATTTGGTTCAAAACATAATCCCACAAACCATTCTGTCAGTACAACTGAGGGGGCAAGAATGAGTGGGGGGGAAAAAAGAAAAAAGAGGATCAGGAATATCTTAGGCTGGCATTGCTGCCAAACATCCTGGCACCCAGCCACTGCCGGAGGCAAAAGACTTTGGCTGTTATGCCCCTTATAAATATAACTAGTTTTAAAAAGGACAACAAAAAAAAAACCTCCACACCAAAACAGACAGTGCACTGGCAGTGTTCACCAGTGAGATGACTTTGCCACCACAGGGTACTGTCCTTTTTTTCCTGGCTGAGTGATACAGGAATTTGCCCTCCATTGTTGTTTCCCTTACACATCCCATACTCAAGAGGGCAGGGGATGCAGAGCATGACAACAGGTGAACCATAAACAATGAGCTGCCGACAGTAGTCCTATCCACAAATTCCTCATTAAATTTGTGCTCTTCTGTGAGGAAATAGTAAATATCTTCAAAGACTGATCAGTTCTTTGACATCTACTGTACACAGAAATAGTGAGGGACTTGTGGATAAGACTATTTTAAGCTGTTTCGATATTAAGTTTGCTTTATCCCTTGAGTGCAGAGTTACTTGTTCTTCTACTACAAGCTACTCCCAACAGGGGGTGAAGGAAGGCATGAGGGAGTAAGTAGTGTCTCTCTGAAGACACAGTAAAAAATTTAAGGCAAAAGACATTTTCTGAAATAACTGCTCCTGATTTTTACATGCGAAGGGGTGCAAAAACGAGAAAGGGCAGCAGTGTAAAACCTTAATATAAGCAAGACGTCATTCCAAGTTTTTGGTGATTTGTATAAATGGACAAAAAAATGGGGGCAAGAGGAAGCAGAGAATTTCAAGACCAGCAATCATTTCTTTTCAAAGGCTATATAAACTGGAGATGGGGGGGGGGGGGGGGAATTTCCTAGCAACAGCTGCACAGTTTGTGGCATTTACAAAGCAATCTACTAAAAAGTCACTTTAAGGAAGGAGGGGATGACAAAATTTTTATTATCAAGAATATAGTCTTCAATTTTTAAAGATTAACTATGCATGCATGCACACACAAAAAATGCAGTGAGCTTGCAAAGGCTACTGAAGTATGTATAAAAACCAAAGCACTCCATGTATTTTAGAAACAGCAGTATTAGTCCTGATTTTGATGGGGAAAAAATCCTGACTTATATACCTTAAGCAAAGAAACAGTGATGTTTTGAATATTTAAAATGTTGCATCTCCCAGGCTCTCATCGGGCTTTTGAACTGCAATGAGTAATAGTAAAAAAGATGGTTTTAAGCAGCTATTAAAAATAAAAAATGTATCATTGAAATACTCAGGATCTGTCTTCCTTTCAGTAGTTTCTATGTCTCCATGGAATTGTCCAGGATGAACAAGACACGTTTTTTTAAATGTACAATGCAAGTAAAACTAAATCTGCCAGAACTGAATTCTAGGGTTTGGATTTTTTCCCCTACCCATGGGAGGGAACATAGGATCCCGATGCAGTAGATGTAATGCATACTGATCACAGAGCAGAGCCAAGGGAAAGTAGGGCACACAATAAATGCATATGAAAGGAGACATTCATAACTTCAGGAATAGTGGTGGTATAGTTCCCTCCACAAGGAGGGAAACATGCTGATTACAATTACGATCTGAGGGTCTGGAAGGAGACTGTGTGCATCCTGACCCTCACCATAAATCCATGATTCACTGAAAAATTACACCTTTTCTGCTGTTGATTCAACAGGATACAGGAAGCACCTTCTCACGAACAGCTAAGTTACATCCTTTCTTCCCCAACCTCACTCAGTATTATGTCATCTCCTCATGTAGACAGAGACTGCATATAATTCTTTTAGTAACAAGATAAAATTTTGAAGTTTAAAACATTTACTCTGAAAAATAAATTAAAATTTTAAAATGTGATTGTGCACACTTCTAATGAGGCCTATGTTTGCCAATCTATTAATATCATTTAAATCACTGAGCATCTACTGCATAGCTTTAATGAGTCAAATACTAAATCTAAAGAATTACTGGCTGATGCACTGGAACCAGACCTCAGAAAGCTTTGTCTGCTTCTGCAAGAACAATTTTTAACTTTTTCAGGTTAGCTTAATAAAAACATCTCATTTATTCAGACAATAAGAAACTGACTGGGAGATGAGCAACCTGCTTTGTTCTGTGTCTTTGAATAGTGACTGAGAGTATAAAAGGATGAGATGACCAGAAAAAAAAAAAAAAAGAGTAAATACATTTTACTAAAGATCTATCCAAAAATAATACCTGCTTTATTTTTTTTTAAAAGCATGTTTCCACAAAATGGACCTTCAGTACAAACACTGCAGTTTATTTACATTTTTAAAATTTAAATAAGTTATTCCACATTTCTATTTGAAATTAATTTTCAACCAAAATAGCGTGATATAAGTTACAAGTAAAAGTAATCTAATACATGACCATTTAACGTGTTTATAGTATGATAAAAAATGTAATTTGAATGGATCACATACCATACTGTATCATTACTAAACTGTACAGGTATTACATTTCCTTCATCAGCAACAAAACATACTTCAGCATAATGACTATATTGCTACACCCACCACCACGTGAAACAACCTTTCTTTAGTAAAGTAAATGAAAGATACAAAATCATTTATTCTATTCCCATATTTCCTACTTGATAATTTAAATCATAATTTGCAAGGGCAGCTCCAAACCCTCACAAAGAAAGAGGAAAAAATATTTTACAATGTAAGACTTCATCGCAGCTTCAGTGAACTAGTCTTTGGAAGTTAAAAGGGAGGTGGCTTGGACCTTAAAAGCAGGAACAACTGTTTGTGGCACAAGACTCTGAAATGAATTCAGGAACTGATATGACTTGCAAAAAAATCCTTCCACCTTAATCCTGTCTCTCCCTTGACACAATGTCCTATACAAACCTCCAGCAGGACAGGCTGCAATCTGGAATGTGGCTGTAAGCCAGCACTGCTGAACACTCTGCACTGTCACACCACTAAATATCTAAAGAGTTTGCCCCAATATCTAACGTAATTACCTCTTCTGAAATAATCTATTTAGGGTGCATGCAATAGTAAAAAATATCAAGCCGGGGGGGGGGGGGGGGGGGGAGATATGATGTACTGCCCATCCTCTAAAGTTGACTATCATGTATCAGTGAAGATTAAATAGAGTATGGGCACAGGAAAAAGACTCTTAAAACACAAAGTTCAGAAGAAAACATTTCTTATATTGTCAAAAGTACAACAGAGCAGGAGTGTTTGGTTATTAACTTCTATACCTAGGCCAAGTCTGTGCTACTGCAGCATTCCCATCAAACAGCCTCCGCACTAAATGCCAAGGTCTGTGCCGTTTTGCATAACAATGCCCATCTCCCCAGCACACAGGAACAGAACCAACGAATAATTCATAAACAAATTTCTTCTCTTCAACATTGGTAAGTTGTTCTTTGGGCACCTGTCAAACATCAGAAGTGACAATTTGGCATTCACACCAGAGGGATGTTTGGTTTGTTTTTGTTCTTCAGCATGCCTTGGCCCTGCAGGTTCATAAAAAATTACTCAAAAAAATCAACATAAACAAAGGTAACTCTGAACTGACTATTGCAAAAGAAAATTAGGAAGGAAAATTTCGTAAGGCAGAGGGAAATTTTCCATGATGCAGTGCCGATCTCAACACCACAGAGGGGAGGCAGCATTCACCTCACCAGGCTTGAGATCTTGAGTGTGATTCACTAGCCCGAGTTAGGGATTCGGGCCCCTTGCAATCAGTGGAGAGAGACTGGCCTGCCTTCCGCTTCTGTGATCAACTCGGGGAGCCAAGGGTAGGACCAGAGAGGAGGCCTTTTTATTTTATGGGAAACAATGAGATTTCAGACGTTTCTGCACTCCAAGTCAGGAGGAAATCACTCTTTCAGGTAGGCACGTTCAGACAGGGAACCTGAGTGCCTAAACAGCCGAAGGGCTAGAGCACTTCCTCCAGGCTGCCCCTGGGGCCCCTCTCTCCTGCCTGCAGCCTGGCTTCCCAGGGGACCATCAGAGCCGCTTTGCTCGGACTTCGGCACTCAGAGTTACCGGTGCCAGCAGGAACCTCCACCTCAGTCTCTCATATCCCATGTGAGTGCCATGATCCTGGCTTATAGCCCGTACAACCGGACTGTTGCAGCTCCAGTCTTTACAAGGCTAAAAGCATTCAGAGGCAGACACAAACTGAATGTGGGGTGAGGGCAAAACAGAGCCAATCGCATACATCCTTTTGTGATGGCAACAAGGGATCAAGAACATACAGGAAAGCAGGAGCACCTAAGCCCCCTGCCCTGATTCGCCCTTGCTTAGCATTCCCATGGGATACAGATACAGAGCACCTAGGTTCCACTGCTTAGTTTTCCTGCTTCAGAGCTGTGACACAAAATGGAATTTCCTGTATCATCTCCCAAAAGTGAACAGCCCAGGGAGACTGGCTAGCTGGAGTGTAGCAAAGATCTTTCTTCTTTCTCACTTGAAATGCCCATCTAGGGCTTGAAAACCCTTTGCCAATAAAGGTATCTTTGGTGCATCACTGCCTGTGCAAAGTGGGAGTATAGAGCAGGGGGAAGGTGGGAATCTTTCAGTAAAATAAAGCTATCCCTAACTCTTTTCAGTCAAGGATGGTCAGTGCAGTGCATTACAAGTTAAAAGCATGACATTTGTGTCTAAATAGAAAAGGTTTTATTTTGTTTTCCCTTTATACAGCAGTGAAAATGGCAAAGCAGTGATGCATCGCTGTAAGTGCCTTTCAATATCCAGCATAAGGAAATGTCTTGTTAACATGTCATTATTTATAAATAAGAGCTTCAGAAACATACTTATTAAATATATTCCCTATTTCTAGCTTAGTAGAAACTAGTAATTGCATATTCCCAGTGCGCTTTAAATAAAAGAAGGCTAATAAAACATATAGAACATAAAATGTAGTGAAAAAATAAATCAGGCTGAGTGCAACAATCAGGTTATACCTTGAGCATCAACTCCACATATAGTTAACAGAGCATATTAAGTCAGTTCAGACAACCTACTGTCACACCAGCCCCTTGTAACACCATTTAAACTGGGACCAAGTGAGAGCTGCTGCCCAGCTCAGCACTTCAAAGTACTAGACTTTGGATCACCTCATTGTCCATTCTTCCCACTCTGTATACTGCAGCGGGTATGGTTATCTCGGCAGGCTCATTTCCAACAGACTAAGACAAACTGTAAACAGAAGCAAAAGTTCTGAGCAAATGATGCCTGCAGGGCCTCAACGTATGAAACAAGCAGCTTTCCAGAGTGACAGTATGTCTGTCTTTCATATGGATTCCATGTACAAGAGCCAGCAGCTGAAACTGAGCATAAGCTATGCCCTCATCTCCTGTACAGGACATAACTCTTGATGTGTTGACTCTGATGACGTGTTCACACGTTGAACTGTTGATTCTACACCACTTACATGTAAGGGAAGATAACATTATTTAAAAATACATAAAATCTACAAAATGTGGATGTGCCAGGATCTGTAACAAGCTCTAAAAATGTGCTACAGCCAGGATTTTTTTCCCTAGCGAGCTGTCTAGACAACCCATTACATCCAAGCAAGCAGCACTGGGCAACAGCGCTTCTTTAAGCACACACCATGTCATCCAGTGTTACAAACCACTTAAAAAACCAAAAGCAAGCTACCAATGCATCTGTACTAACAACTAAAACCACACCAGCTTGAAAGTTTATTCTGAAGTCTGTGGGGAGTTGAGTTACCCTTCAAATGTTTCATTAGTAACCTTTTGCACTCAACTGGCAACTTGGTCATCGTTTAGAAAATCACTTCTCTTCTCACCTGTTTTGCTTACAGAAACTGAAAGACATCAAACAAGCAGCAAAGCATATCACAATGAAAGCTAAACTAATTCTCACCATGCCTTTAAACCTACCTATTGCCTTCTTGCATTAATAATGCTTTAATGAGCTTTTGCTGGTAAGGTCTGCCCCCTACAGCTCCTGAGCCCTACTAGCAAAGCTGAGGAAGTGAAGCAGTACCCACAGAACAGGACGGTATTTATGCAAGTCATGGGACACAGATGGGAAGCATCCGGGGATACCGACAATGCAGGCTGATGTCTTTTCAAGGCTGCTCTAACATCTCGGAAGTGTCATGGTAATTGGCAGGGGTTCTCCATGACGGGGGGGGGGGGGGGGGGGGGGGGGGCGGGGAAGAGGGAATCACACCTTCACATCTTCAAGAAGGATCCAGGGAATTACAGGCCAGTCAGCCCAACCTCATCCCTGGAACGGTTATAGAAGAAGTCCTCGTAGAAGTCATTTCAAAGCACATGAAGGACAAGAAGGTGACTAGGAAAAGCTAGTGTGGATTTACCAAGGGCAAATTGCACCTTACCAACCTGATTGCCTTCTATTACGAGATGACTGGCTTTAAGGACAAGAGCAGAGCAGTAGATATTGTTTACAATGCCTTTAGCAAGGCTGTTGACAGTCTCCTACAGTATATTTATTAGCAAAACATCAACTGGTAAGTGGACAATAAGAATGTTAGAAAATTAGCTGAATCAGGCACAAAGAATTTTTCCTCTCAGAAGAAAAGCATACAATTTATGACCAGTTACAAGGCAGCCCACAGTGATCAATACTAGGATCAACACTCTTTGACATCATTTATTAACAAGCTGAATGATTATAAGTTCATGAATGATATCAAATTAGGGTGAATGTGTGATAAACTGACGGATAGCACTGCTACTCAGAGGGATCTTAATCTGAAGATACAGGCTGACAGGAATACCATGTCTTTCAGGGTTATCACACAGCTGGAAAGGGATAACCACACACCACAGCATGTGTGCAGGGGGCTGACTCACTAGAGAGCAGCTTTGTAGACCAGTGGAGGGTAGCCTGGCAGACAACTGAGCACAAGTCAGTGGTGTGTCCTCATGGCAAAGGCAGCTGATCACTTACTGGGCTGTACAGTTGAGCAAGTCCGTGGCCAGCAGATGGAGGGAAGTGTTCATTCTTCTCTATTCAATACTGGCAAGACTGTACCTGGAGCAATGTGTTCAGTTTTGGGGTCCCAAGTACAAGAAAGACATTGACCTACTGGAATGAGCCCAGTGGTGGGCCACCAGGATGATTACACAGTGTACATGAAGAGAGTAAGAGAACCAAGTTTGATTTCGTTCAGCTTTAAGAAGACTTCTTGCTGCTTACAGCTATCTAAGGTGAGAGTGTAGAGAAGATGGAGGCAGGCTCTTCTTGAAGGTACATGGTGACAGGACAGGAGGTAGCAGACATGAGTTACAACAAGGGAAATTCGAATTAGATGGAAGAAAAACTTTATCATGAAGATGGTCAGACACTGGCACAGGTACCGGAGAAGTTGTGGAATCTCCATCTTTGGAGATATTCAAAACTCACCTGGACAAGACCCTGAGCAACCTAATCTAATTAGACCTGCTTCAAACAGTGAACTGGACCAAATAACCTCAGAGGTTCCTTACAAGCCAAATTATTCTGTGACCTTGTTTAAAGACCAAATCTCATCATTCAGATCTGGATGTGACCAAGTATACAACGGCATATGACATGCTCAAGAAGTAGGCAACTGCAAAAGCTTCTCACATCTACCAAACCGAAGCAGTAGCTTTGCTGCACACATGTTCCCCCTGATCTGCAGGATGGGCAGACAAATCGGTTGTGTTTGAACATTTAGATGTTTCATCACTGATGTTATTAAAGCACCTAATTATTCTGGCTCCACGAAGGAAAAGATGTTTCAAAAAAATCTATGTTTATTCACTATTTCCACAGTTACCACCGCAGCTCTTGAAAGCAAGATCAGAGACCTCTCCCAGGTTTCAGCTGAGGAGCTTAGCAGGCAAGATTTGGAAACCCAAGAGCACCCTCACGTGGCTAGATGTTGCTATGAGCTCTCCTTCCTCCGGTTAAATTGCATGCAGCACAAGCAAAATTCACATTTTATTCACAGCTTTATTTCCCCACCAATTAGAGGTGGTACTTGTGCCAGAAGTAATGTTTCTGCCACCGCACATTTCTTCCAACAGACCCTCTTTAAGTTGTCTTCTTTCCACAAGACTACAGCTGGGTGATAGGCCTGGGACTGCTGAAGGGCTGGGCAGGGCCAGAAGCAGTCAGAGCCAGTGAGAACCCAGAGCAGCACACTCCAGAAACACAGCGTTCTTCCCTCCTGAGATACCTCTTGGTATTACTGCTCACATCAAGCTGGAGAGCCACCTTTACTACCTCTTGCTTTTCTCCAGTGTTAAAGAACAATTTTCCCTCAATTTAAGATAAAACCAAAATTTCATGGTAGCGATAAGCATTTTTCATTTCCCTGCCCACTTTTTTTTTTTTTTAAATAAAGAGAGGCTGAGAACACAGGTTCACTCCTTCCCAGCTCCCCCAACCACTGCAGCGTGTGCTTCATGCCACATGGCAAAAGAAAAGCCTCCCACTGTACAAGCCTTGCTCGCTCCACCATGTCCTGCCTGTCCATCCCCTTTCTCCTCGGAGCAGGTAGGCTTTCAGAATAGGCATGGGCCCTTCACATGCTACATTCAACCTGGCTGATCATTTTAAAATATAAACACAAGCACTGTAAACTGCATTAGAAATAAATAAAAAGAATGGCCAGCTTCTGTCTTCACATTGAAGATGCTCAAAAGCAGTAGCAAGGCTGGTGCAAAAGGAGGGGTCAGAAGACCTGTAACTTGGGTCTGAACATACTGCTCTACCACCAAGAAACGTCTTACTGAAACCATTCTGACTCAGCGGAGATTTTACAAGTCTCTGGCTGGCTGTTTTCCCTACTGCTTGTAAGCTGAAATCTTAAAAGGGAGCTAAATAATAATTTTTAAATGTGGTAGCCCCAAAAACATAATACTATCCTCCAGGTTCCCTGCCCTGACCACTAGTAAACACATGTAACACCTTCTTCTCAACTCCCTGTTTTAGGGATAGAGAAGATGTGTATTGTTTGATTACCACCACTGACAGGAGCCAAATAAATTAACTTGGGTGATGCAAAACATTACAAAGCTAATACAGCTGACAAAATTAAGAACATAGTGTATTTGTGATTACTGTAGAAGTATTCTTCATTAGCTAATATATATATATATATATAACCTACAGTGAAATGGAGAAGTGAGTAAAAGGAACAAAAGGACTGCATTTTCAAATTGCATGTGGCAGTATCACAGTATACCATTGGCAGAGTATCTTATTTACAACCCCACGGTTGCTTGGATTGGAAGAGCTCTCTGCAGGACACCTCATCCAGTCTCCTGTTCAAAGGTAACCTGTTAAAAATTTAAAAACAGACAACATTTCACTTTACCAAGCGGTACTTTGGAGCTTTCAGATCACAAATAGGTAGATTTTTAAACTATGAACCAGCTGGACTACAAGTTACTGTGTGCGCTACAATAATATATAAGCAAAATGTTACTGCCCACATTATGCATGAGATAAGAATAATCCCTTCAGCCCTTAAGGCTTTGGAGGTTTCAGCTTAAGAACTAAAAGAAGTTTCGGGTAGCAGCTCCAGTTTCTCAGGCCTTTTGAAAAAACACTTTTTACAATGACCTTTTGTCATAGTTTAACCCCAGCCAGCAATTAAGCACCACACAGCCGCTTGCTCACTCGCCCTCACTCAGGGGGATGGGGGAGTGAATCAGGGAAAAAAAGTAAAACTCATGGGTTGAGATAAAGACAGTTTAATAGGACAGAAAAGGAAGGGGAAATAATAGTAACGGTAGTAGTAGAATATACAAAACAACTGACATACAATACAATTGCTGACCATCTGCTGACCGATGCCCAGTCAATCCCTGAGCCGTGGTGTCCCCCAGTCAAATCCCCCCCGTTTATATACTGAGCATGACATCACCCAGTATGGAATACCCCTTTGGCTCGTTTTGGTCAGCTCTCCTGGCTGTGTCCCCTCCCAGCCTCTTGTGCACGCCCAGCCTCTGCTGGCAGGGCAGTAAGAAAAGCTGAAAAGTCTTTGACTTGGTATAAACACTGCTTAGCAACAACTAAAATCAATGTGTTATCAACATTATTCTCATTTTAAATCCAAAACACAGAACTACACCAGCTACTGGCAAGAAAATTAGCTCTATCCCAGCCAAAACCAGCACAACCTTCCAATACAGACCTCAAAGTCCAGAGATGCTACTTATGCTTATCACTGAATGTAAAATATTTCATGCAGTGTATCAAATGGCCTGGTGGAAAACATGTGGCTAATATTAAACAACCACTATACACCAACTCCCACATACAAACTCAAAGGAGAGAAATATTACCAGTCAAACAAGGTTTTCATTGTCGAAGACACCACCTCTGATCTCTGAGGGGAAGCCTCAAGGAAGAAATTTTTTTCTGCCACATTTACAAAAGACAAGCCTAGAAACTAAAATTCATCAATAGTTATAAAAAATACTGACACTCCAGAACTGTTGGCTTCATTGCATGCTAAAAATATTTTCTGAAATGCAACGCACCCATCCACATTCCATAGTGAGTGTTTATTCTATTTTCCATCCCGCCCGAAGCGGACAATGACCTGACAGGTAGCAACTATTCTTCTCACTTAGCTGGTCTAACTGATAAACTAGTTAAACTTGGAGAAATTTATCTTCCAAACTGAACAGAGCTTGAAGCTCACTGCTTCTGTTTCAGACCTGCACAAGAGATTGCACAGCTGAAAACACTTCTTTCCCCAAGTAGTCTGTTAAAGGACATTACCTCTCTACCTACCAACCTTAGTCTCATCTTAAAAGAAGATACAGCGTGTAAGTTCCAGTCCAAAACCTGAAATTAGCAGGAACCTGTTCAACCAATCATTGTGCTAACCAAAACTCTGGAAATAGGATTAAGTGCTACCACCCAAAACAAGACCCCACTCCTCCCTGAATTATGCTACCTACACAAAGAAAACAGCAGGTCAGCAGTCAAAAGAGCTGTTTACCTGGCTGATACATGTCATTCCACTTTCAGATTACGGTCAGACCCAGTATGAATTCAGCATGAACTGTGCTGACTAAGAATATAAGACTGCAACTTGAAAAGAAGGACCCATGTGCTAGCATGAAGTAACAGGCTCTCTCCACAGATCACACATACTAATAAACCAGAAAGCAAGATTAAGACATGAGTCCTTGGCATTTCTTGGTCTCTGGAAAGAACCAGCCTTTTTTCTTTTTTTATATAAATCACATTCCATCATCTTACCTTTCTCCAAGAGGGAAGAATGCCCAGATGTCTAAAAACTGACTACTCAGTGTAATATTGGTATTTAATTGGTCTAGACAATGGCCTTTATGCAGATGTTTGTTGTGGGAAAGTAAGGGAAGATTGGCAGGAGGATTGTAAATATGCTCAAGTGACCTGCAGCTGGGGTGTAGAAAAACACATATATCATACTAATTGCTGCTTCTGACAAGCAGAACCTCTGTGTTTAGATAACACAGACCTGTGATAGACTTAAAGGCACCCTATCAAACATGCTTGAGATTCCTGTCCTGCTGTGGCAAAGATCAAAGCACGGTGGTAAACTACACCTGCGCGTTAATCCTTGATAAAGAGGTGAAAACAGCAGGGTTGTCAACCCTCTGGCACAGACCAGGCTCTGTGATGCCTGCATATATGCCTCTACCCAGGTGCTGCTTCAGGGATCCGCCGGTTGGTGAGGTAACAAAAATAAATTTACTTTGCATTTCCTCTGTGGTTTCGTGGTTGTTCCTGTGTACTGCCTGTGCGGGCTCACATTCATCAAGTGAACACAAAAAGTGTAAGCAGCATGCTCAAGAGGAGGAGGTGGGGATGTTTGGAGTTACGGATTTTGTCTTCCCCAAGTAATTGTTACCCATGATGAAGCCCTGCTTTCCTGGAAATGGCTGAACATGTGTCGGCCGATGAGAAGCAGTGAATTAATTCCTTGTTTTGCTCTGCATGTATGCACAGCTTTTGCTTTACCTACTAAACTGTCTTTATCTCAACCCATGAGTTTTCTCACTTTTACCCTTCTGATTCTTCCCTCCACCCCACTGCAGGGGAGCAAGCCAGCAGCTGCATGGGGCTGAGCTGCCTACCCGGGTTAACCCACAACACAGGGACAGGTGTGTTATTCCCTGTGGCTTTACTACAACTACTGATGGATTCATGAATGGAGCGATACATCTGAAATCAGCTTTAGTCTTGAAAGCTATTGCCTCATACTTTATGTATCATTCATGCAGGTAATGACAGTCTCATCCCCTTCTACTGCTGAGTTCATCCTTGAGAAAACAGCTGGTGATCACCTTTACTCTCATGCATCTCAACCACTTGTCTCTCAGGTATAAGCCTGTTACATGCCATGCATTCTCATGGTGACCTGCCCACCTGGATCCCTCACCACAGCATCTGTAAGTCTGTGGACAGATTTATCACAGGTCTCCCTCTTCCCTCCTTGCTCCCCAACACAGCCACATGGCCCAGTTGCCTCTGGCACAGGGAAATCACAGAATGAAAGAAAACCTAATATTGCACTGTGGCCAGGAATGTGCTTTCACATCGAGCTCCATGTTCTACCCTGCAACAAGCACACAGGAATGCAGCAAAGACACTGGCCTCATCCCACCACCTCACTGCAGGGGGTGCATTGTGTGTGTTTCTGTGTCTCTCATGATAAGAAAACCACAAACTAAACTACCAGAGGGAGGGATCATAGTTGCACAGAGGCCTCAACAATCATAAACTATTATTTGGGTTCCTCCCTTCCCAGCTGTCTTTTCTAAAAGGAAAATGTCTCTCTGGAATACAGAATTTAAGTAAACTTACTCTTTCCTTTTATAACTTCTGAATAATACTAGATGCCTGCAAAAAGGTATGCCCTCCTACTGAATAACTTCCAACACTTTTCAACAGGACAGGAAAAGGCCACAGTACAACTTTTCAGTTGAGGCCCATTAGCTTGAGGAGCTAAGGAAAGATTTACACTGATTGGAACTCTGAAGCCTGAAAGAGGGTATCTACTGAGAAATATAACACTGACCACAGAAAACAGACTGACCCAAATCCATTCTTCTCAAGTTTTCTGAAAGAAAAGTACTTTTGCAATGGTTCAGGAAACATAAATTCCCCATGAAAATATAAGAATCACCTTTTTTATGAAATTATTTCCTCTCTCTGTCTGCATCTGTAGTTAAAAAAAAAAATGTTACCTGTACTGTATGCAAAAGATTCGTAAATTCTTTTTAAAAAAATTAATAGTGTTCTATTTGGATTGAACTATTCTGAAATGACTGAATAGTAACTTAGACTTCCAGCACAGACTTATGTTTGTTTCATCTGCAACATCAACTAAGAAGAAACCAAAATTACGTATAAAAAACCCCAAAGATTCTACAGTTTTCAACTTAAGTATTTACTTATAACAAACTGAAAATGCCACTTCATCCTCAGAATTTCCATTTCTTATTTTCATTTGTCTCCTGAAAAGATCTAAATATTGATGTAGAGAAAGATGAAGGGAAATAACTGTTCCTACCATACACAGAAGTACAACCAAAGTGCCGATGCAGCCATGCCACTTCCTCAGGCAAAATAGACCCAAATTCCTCAACAACTAGAACTCTATTAACAAACAAAAAAATCCTTTTGGCATCCTTGTTTCACACAGAGACACCGTTATAATCCCCATCTCCTGGACACGCCACCCCCATCCCACCCCCCAAAAAAAAGATCAACAAAAGCACTCTGAAATTAGTCTAACAAGGATACTTAAAATCCTGGGGAGAAGGGATCTAAACCCCTCCACATCCACGTGCAGTTAGTTATGCACAGATAGAGGTGGTGGCAGCTCAATCCCAGCAACAACTGTGCTTTTGTTATGTATTCAACTGCACAGCAGCTATACAGGGGAATTCAACTACTAGAGAACATGGTGTCAAAGTCACATACTTTCAATGAAACCAAAGTGCTGCCCACAACCCGCCAAGGAAAACTGCGTCTCTGCTCTGTCCTCAGCTCTGCTCAGGATGTCGAGGCCTGGACAGAGAAGCACATTGTGCACATTATTTACAGAGTGCACTACACATTTGCAAGCCGGATGCCCCTGCTGAACCCAAACAGACCAAACGGTCTGAACAGAGGGAGCCAGAGAGCCAATTAAATAAATTTTACGCCCTTCATGGCACATGTAACATATTAGTGCTGTTCCAGAGTATGCCAACACTTAGTTTATCACAAGCCAACTGATGCCCCAAGTAAACAGTGAGGACAACAGAAGTGGAAACCGTGCACTTGCTTAATTTACATTACTATTTTCTCTTATTATGCAGATACTAACTCTGTGAAGTTAACTACATGGATGTTTTACATTTCCCTCCCCCTCTCCCCCAAAAAAAAGTAGGTTTAGATTCACCAAATACCTGTTGTAAAAATATTTAAAGTTTTTGTCATTTCACTACTACTGTTTTAAAACTTAATGTTACTTGGATAGCTTTTTGTTTGGGCTAAAGGCAAGGTTGAAGGTTCAGAAATATGGCAAGTTTTAAAATCAACTTCAGAGAAGGAAAGAAAACCCTTGTGATCTTCCAGAAATGTCCTTCAAAATGTTTAAACATCTACTTGGAAAAAAAACTCAAGTCACATTCACTTTGAGACTTGCCTGCCACACCAACGAGACCACTCTAAACAATTTCAAAAGATACACCCTCTTTGGAGCAGTGTCTTTTTCAGTGTTTTGTTACTTCTGCCCCAACAATCTCCAACACTCACAGGGCTCAAAATACATACATAGGAAACCTGTATTTTAGTGTAACAGATTAAGACATTTATCCACATTTGTTCTAAAATATCCCATCAAGAAAAAAAAATACCATTCAACTGTAGCTTTGCTCAGCCCCAGCAGTAGCCATCAAATGGTAGCAGACACTAGGTAGAACTAGATACTTGCATTAGAAAACAAAGGGAATAAAGCATCACTCTTTCAGAACCTGAGCTACTTAATTCTTTTTAATCCTTCCCTCACCTAGAAAAAGAGAGCAATAATTTTATTTCTGTATGAAATCACAAAACCCTACACTCTGGGGCCCACCATACTGTAAGTTATATTTCACAGAATTGTCTAGGTTGGAAAAGACCTTGAAGATCATCCAGTCCAACCATTAACCTAACACTGACAGCTCCCAACTACACCATATCCCTCAACGCTATGTCAACCCGACTCTTAAACACCTCCAGGGATGGGGACTCCACCACCTCCCTGGGCAGCCCATTCCAACGCCTAACAACCCGTTCTGTAAAGAAATGCTTCCTAATATCCAGTCTAAACCTTCCCTGGCGCAACTTGAGGCCATTACCTCTTGTCCTATCGCTTGTTACTTGGTTCAAGAGACTCATCCCCAGCTCTCTGCAACCTCCTTTCACAGTAATCGAGGTGCAGCCTCACCAGTGCCGAGTACAGGGTTAAGATCACTTCCTTGTCCCTGCTGGCCACGCTATTGCTGATACAAGCCAGGATGCCATTGGCCTTCTTGGCCACCTGGGCACACTGCTGGCTCATGTTCAGCCGGCTGTCAATCAACACCCCCAGGTCCCTCTCTGACTGGCAGCTCTCCAGCCACTCCTCCCCAAGCCTGTAGCGCTGCCGGGGGTTGTTGTGGCCAAAGTGCAGCACCTGGCATTTGGCCTTATTGAAACTCACACAGTTGGCCTTAGCCCATCCCTCCAGCCTGTCCAGATCTCTCTGCAGAGCCTCCCTACCCTCGAGCAGATCAACACTCCCACCCAACTCGGTGTCATCTGCAAATTTACTGAAGGTGCACTCGATCCCCTCGTCTAGATCATCAATAAAGATGTTAAACAGGAGTGGCCCCAAAACTGAGCCCTGGGGGACACCACTCGTGACCGGCCGCCAACTGGATTTAACTCCATTCACCACAACTCTTTGTGCCCGGCCATCCAGCCAGTTTTTTACCCAGCAAAGCGTGTGCCCATCCAAGCCGTGAGCAGCCAGTTTCGCCAGGAGAATGCTGTGTTTATTTTACTTAGGACAGTGAAACTGCAGCAACCTTCCCCCACACCCTCAACTCCCCTCAGCACTGACTGCTAGAAAGTCAGTTTTCATTGTCATGTGCCAGATAAAGGCTTTTTCAGATAACACATAGAAAAAGCAGTGGCAAAGTGGTTTGCTGGATTACTGACAATAAAATATACCTAAATCAGTCCCAGGGAGCACAGCAGGAGCTCAGTTCCTATTTAAACAGAGGCATGAAACAAATGCCTCAATATTTATCTAACAAGTTCACCTGAAACTCATTGGTAGACCAATACATTTTCAGATTAACGATTGAACAGTTCTACAACAAAATAGCATTCATGGACAGTCAATCTTCAATTACAAACACAATACACAGAGTGTTTACTACGTAACCGGAAAAATAATGTAATGGTTTCTGAAGCCTATAAACATACTGAAGAACATTTTTTACACCACTGAAATAAACAGAGGAAATGAAGAAGCCATTTTGTTCTTCTTGAACAAAAGTTTAACCAAAACTCATTAAAAGACATTGTAGAATGCACTGCCACATGAAAGTATGGCAAATACTACCCTTACCTAAGCTCTAAGCAAGCTTCCCCAGAACTGTAGCAAAACACAGCACTGGAGGACATAGCTCTGTTGAGCCCTCTGTAAATTGAAGTATGACTTATGCTGTGATGTAAAGCACCATGCATCCCACTCTTTAAACCACCAGGATATACTTCTGTACATACAATATACACAAATATCTCAAAACATTTCTAATTTGTTTACACTAGTAAGAATTACCACATTCAACAGACTTGCCCACCCCAGTCTTTAAACTTCTGAGCAATAGTGTAAGACTGGCCTGTTCCTTAAGTGATAATTCGATTCATCCCATTTTGCTAAGAAATTCCAAAATGAACTTCAAGTAACATTTATTAACCCAATGTTTCAGACTTAAATCAGTTGGATTAAGCATGGTGCTTTTTTCTACAAACCTCAACTTTTTAATTTATCGAACTACCAAGCAAATGACTTTTTAACCAAAAAAGAGCCAAGAAAAACAATCTGAAATGAGTAAAAGGTCACATGAAGTTACTTATTTCTGTTTAATTTTAACCACTTGAAGCATTTTTTAATAATCTACTCAATTGTAACTAGGAGCACAGACAGCTGTTTCTAGCTCTGACACTGTAAATAGCACATTGCTGAATACTAGTAAAAGACAACAGGAATATATGCACAAGGAAGACAGGACTGTTTAAAGGTTACATTATATTGGTTAGTGTTGCAAGCCGGTGAGAATGACTACAAACTAGAATTGAAGACAAACAGAAAAACAAAATAGTTTGATACCAAGCCCAGAAAAAAAATGTTTTGAAAACACAAAAGGAAAAGTTGCTTTGCAAAATACTGGTGTCAGACCAAAAAAGGTAAATTTCCCAGAGCGTGCATTTTGCCCCTAAATCTGGAAGGGGAGATCCCGAAGATGAATCATTAAAGGAGTCTATTTAACCTTAGCAGGAATGGCCTTATGGCTTCAAGAAAGCACTCAGGTTAATATTACTCTTTGGTAGGCTGCTCAGAGCTAACTCCAGCCTAATTAACCATATGTTGACACATACAGAAGTAGAGGCTCTCCTTTTGCACCAGTAATATTCTTCCTTACCCTGTATTGTTTTAGTTCACTCCTTACTAACTCGAGAATTGCAACACAGCACAACTAGTATCATGTGAAATTCTGAATCAGTTCAATTAAAATCAGTCTAAAAGTTGACTTTGGGGAACTTCTGTTCTCTAGTCAGTATAACTTCTTTAATGTGTACCCCAGCTAATTTAAAACAAAGTTACCATGACTGTCTTTCCAAACTACTGAGTTGAAAATACTGCAAAGCTGGTTTGCACCTAATATTTCCTCTTTAGGCAAATTAAAGAACATAGATTCCAACTCTGAAACTGAAGATTGGAAGCTCTCACCTGAAGTGTTACTAATCCCCCAAATACCAATTTTGAGGCTACTCTAATGAAAGAGAGGAACAAGCCAGAAAATTTCACAAGGATGCAGGCATTTTGTTTGAATATCAAGTGTGGTGGGAAACTTCTTATCTAGCATTCTGAACAATGCTGAAAGATACTCTTGTATTTTTCATAGTTTCCTCCAGAGTGAGAGCTGGAAAAGGAGGAATACGAGTC
Organism: Strix uralensis; assembly: GCF_047716275.1. Taxonomy (NCBI): domain Eukaryota; kingdom Metazoa; phylum Chordata; class Aves; order Strigiformes; family Strigidae; genus Strix; species Strix uralensis. The sequence goes on along the minus strand of NC_133972.1, from coordinate 70,627,818 downwards.
TGAAGAGATAGATCCCTGTATCATGTGATATTTTGCTTGTCTAGCTTGGGAAAGGAAAAAGGAAGATATCATTGAGACACATAATGTGGTAAATTCAACTGTCTTCAAAAAACTGGTTTCCGAAATAGAGCTGAAAGCATCTTTTCCTCTATAAAAGTTAAAAGTGGGGAGGGAAAAATTAAAAAAAAAAAAAAAAATCACGCACCAGGTTTTAGTATGTCAAGAAAAGGTAATGCAAACATTCTCTATAGAAATGATCATGCAATCATTTCTAAAAATGGTTACAAAAAGTAGCAAAGCATGAAATATGTAGTTGAGGGGGCAACTTCATGCAGAATGGGTTTGTACAGTACATACCCAGATAGGATCTCTTGGGAGGTGCTTTGATTTCTTCATCTTTACTATCTGCAGCTACATAAAAAACAGTTGAGGAAAAAAAAAAAAGGGAGGAAAGACAAACAGACTTATATGATTAAATGCAACAGTGGGTCTTCTAGATACAGTTTAGTCAGTTAGTACATTTTGCTTATAAAAAAAATAATAGCCAAAACAAAACATGCCAGAAATTTTAGTCTCCATGCTTTCTATAAAGGCTCCCACCCCATAATGTTAAGATAGGGTCGAGCAGTAGGAAACTCCAGAACAGTCTCAACGCACAACCCAACAGCACTGTACCTAGGGGGAGAAAATGAAGACTTAAAAGCAGTGAAACAAACAGCTTAACTCGTACCTTATACTTGTCATGAATCAGTGAAAACAGGTTGTTACCTCAGCAACATCGAGTGTGTAGATATGTATGTATCATCAGCTAACTGCTGCCTTGCCTCCTGTGGAAAACACTGTTCTAAGATAGTTTCAGAAAGCCTGAGCTAAAGCCAGTCATCAAGAAGGACAGAGTAGACCCCATCTGCAACCATTCTGCATGTTAAATTTTTCCACTCTAGCCTTCCTCCGCCACCTGAAAACCATGCGTTATGCAAGAGTGCTTCCCAGCGCCAAAAACAGAGCTCCTGAAGGGATCAGAGTGCTATAACAAGATATAAGTTACAAAGCAGGTTAAGACAACCAGCAGTTGGAAGGAAGACAACCAAATGAATGACTAGAGGAAGTCATCTTCATGTAAAAACACGAGCCCATGTTGTGCTTAAGGAGCCTGGGTTGTACTATAATAAGAAGAGACGTCTAAGAGCCCATTTTTAACAACGTTCACTGGTTTTCAATACAGCTCATACATTCAGGGTGCTCAAAATCTGTCACAATGACTTGGGCATAACTGAAATCGAATCTTTGTGGGAGAGAGGTGGAAGGCTTATTTGGAGAAAGAAAAAGAGAGTTCTCTGTAGAGTGCCTGTCTCTCCAAGAATATGAAGAGACTGCTCTGGCCTGCCAACATTTTCAAGTGACCAGATGTTTTTAGCTGTCTGTATCTGTGAGCACCTTGCTTCAGCCTTCTCTTGATTAACAAATCAAGACATGGCACATGCACATTTTCCTTTTCAATATTAGTTATCGCATGGTAGCACCATCATGTCCCAGAAATACTACAATGCTGTGAACAAAACCAACTACAAGAGAAACTACCACTGAACCTTGAATCTTTCTGTACTGAGCCAACAACACTGCATACACAGGGCTGCAGGCACCAATTTAAAAGTGGGCAATGAATAAGGAGAGCTGTTGTTACCACAACAATGGTACCAGGAGATCTGCATTAAAGCAGTCAAGATGCGATTAAAGTGGTGTTAAATAACGGATAAAAGATGAGGAGGTATTTATTGTTCGTGCCTGCTGATTTAATCTGAAGACTCCTTCACATAGCTTTCAAAGTATTCATATGCAGGAGAAAGAACTGTCCTGTCATTGGAGGTTTTAAAATAAAGTCCGGTTTTTTTGTTGTTTTCTTGTTTTACTTGTTTTGGTGGGGTTATTTTTCCAATTCAGAATAGTTAAACACAGGCTATACAGTCCAAATTTAAAAAATAAGAGTTGGATACATAAGATGACTTAGAGTCAGCACATGTAATTGAAGGATAAAGTTTATGTATCCAGAACAAAAAGTCAGAGAAGGCAGCAGCAACACAAGATGGGCTCCACCACTTTCAACTTACTTTCACTTTGCAAGACTAAAAGAGGGGGGGAAATCCCATAATTGAGAAGTAACAGAGAAAAAAAAAAAAAAAAAGATTATGCAAGTTTTCCTAATAAGTTCTCCATATAGAGCCTACAAGAAATAATCAAATATTACTGGAAAGAGTCCAGGGAGACTATTTTTCATGCTATGATAGTTACCCTAAATGCAAGTACAAGCATTTCGACTGAATGGCTTTATGTCTATGTTCTGAATTGCTATTGATATGTATTTTAACCCAGTAACACCACAAAACAGGCTAGAGAATACAGAACAAGCTTGTCAGGATTAGGAGAGACTGCTCCTTAAAACTTCAAGAAATTTTAAATAGATGCCTTCTGAACTAGTTATACTTAAGGGACCTTATCTGTGAGAATAATAAAAACAAAATTAAAAAAGGCTAATTCAACATAATTCAAAACACACTGGTAAACATATACTAATGTGACTGGGGGGTGAATACTGCATTTAATAACAATACAAGAAAACAGCAAACTCCCTTCCACTGAACTATTCCCTTTCTAAATATTTTGGATTACTCTTCAGCAAGGTTAATCAAAAACACTGACTTCAAACGTAGCTTCTCACTGCCACAGTAAGCTATGAGGAAAGAAAGTAAGTACACAGATTTATCAGCTTGCCTAGATCACCATAAAATTTACAGAGATAAGATTAGGTATAGGATTAGAAACAGGACTCTCACTCCTACTCATATTGTGCTTCAAATACAAACCTATCTTTCTGCCTCGCTTGAAAGGAGCTTTGTATGCATTTATATGTTTATTCTGAGCCATTGCATTATAGTTAGTTTAACTAAAAACCACTCACAGGTAAGAAAAAGATTTTAGCTGTTCTCAAAGTTTGTGGGAAGATGCAAGTGTTTTGATGAAAACAAATAATTAAGGACCACAAGCAGGTAAAATCAGTCTCTCTAGCTAATTAAACACATGACAAGCTGAGTTTCAGGAAGAAGGATCAAATGACACAATGCAACCTTGAGAAGTTTCCATTACCTGGTAAGGGAAAGACTGATTATCCTTTAGGAGACGGTAGGTCTTTCAGGGAGAGTTGTTTAAGGAGGGCTATATACTAAACTGAATAGCCTCCCTTTTTGTCCAAAGGTTACTGAATGAGCCTGCAAGAGTGTGTGTGTAAACGTGCATGAGGATAATTTCCCCTCAGAAAGGGCAAACAGAGAAACCCTTCTGCTGCTTTAGGAAACACTAGCACAGAGAGCAAAGGAGGGAGAAAGGATACACGCCCCTCCCAAATGCTTCCTGGATTTCCAACTGCTGCTAAATCTGGCTGAAACTAGTTTTTAAGCCATTCATTCTGTCAGACTAACAACCCTTGTGAACATATCAGTTTGTGTTTGGGAGCTGGAGTGCAGCTCTTCTTCCACATGAATTCACTTACCTGCATAGTTTCACACTACACTCCACAATGAGCAAGAAAGGAAGTAGCTTCCTTAGCTTTTAGATAAATTAGCCTACTGCACAGCCAGTAGCTGCTGCCTTTTAATGATGGCTGTGGATATCATTAACCCTCAGTTATTAGGGAGTGAGGGAAGAGAACAGATGGAGAGAATAAATTATACATCCATATTGGCAAAACAACTGACAAAAAGCTCACAGCATTAATTCTGTTCTTGTGGGTAATAAGCTGTAACATAAAATGTTGTAAGTCAAAGTCAACAGAGAAACACAAAAACAACCCCTCGCATATTTCTTATCTGTGAAAAAAAAGCAGGGACTTTCCACAAAGTTTGAACATTTTGTTAAATAAAGAATAATACTCTGGCCCCAACTGAAATTATCAATGCGTAAAAATTAACACATAGCCAAAATTAAAAATATGTGAAAATTCCCATAAAACCCAATTACTCCCACACTAAAGCCCAATGAAATAATATACAAAAAGACATAGATTTGCAACTATGACATGACAGCACTTCCTATTTTGACAGCCAATAACTCGGCAAGTAGAAAATAAATTATGTATAAAAGCAAGTGTTTGCAGTTGCAAAATAAAATTTCAGATAATAATATATGATCATACCGAAGAACTTGGTAGAAAGTACAGCTGAAGAAAATAACTTCTTATTATGGCCAAGATCTTAAAAAAAGCCAGGCTAGCACAATGGTGTAACAGCCAGCTCTATATTCAGGGCATGGTGTGAAACATTAAGAATTGATTTCAATACTGAAACAAGACCCATCTGAAATAAAATTACAGCTTTACATATTTACCTGGAAAAAAGCACTTTCAAAAAAAGAAGTTCAAGAAGTGCTACACTTAATTATCAAAAAAGGAGATTGCATTGCAATTCAGACAGAACTTACAACCAAAGTACAGTGCACCATGCTTTCAAAAAGATTTATCCGTTCCTGTCACTAACCTGCAAAAGAGCGGCGTTTTATGTTTAGCTCGTTGGACACACGTACTTCAGTGCACAGTTTCAGCATCAGTAACATAGTAATGATCATGATAATGCTTTGCCACAAAAGAGGGGATTCAAAACGCCTTCCAAACCTAAAAAAAAAGGAAAAGAAAATATATAAAACATCTCAAAGATGACAAGTGTTGTACTCAGTTACTTTCATTCTTTGATCTTATCCAAGCACCTGAAAAAGGAAAACCTAACAGTAACAGGTACGAAAGGCTGAAGTCACCAGCCAAATCTCGATGCACATACAGTAGTAGCTCAGAGTCACAATCCCCTTGCAGAAGTATCTGAGAATTACAACATCCCTGTGGACTGATCCTAGAGATTCTGAAATGAGAAGCTTAAATCATTGTTTCCAAAGCCAACAACAAACATATTATTTTGAAAGGAGAAGAAGATTCATTGAGAGGTCAAGGCAGTACACAGAGACCAGAGAGTTATGCTGCATTAGTACCAGTTGTGTGTCCTCTCCACATACACACTCCATAAATTTCACAAGGACTTCTGTGCAAAACTTACCTCTCTCAATTTTTCATTTTTAAGGTGAAATCATAAAAACAGGATCACTTTCCCTACAAAGAAATAGATACCCACAGCTATTAGCTTGCTAGCTTTAATATAACGTCTTTCTACCAAAGTGGGGGGCGGGCAGCAGGTATTATGCTTGGTCTGCCTTGTCTGCCTTTAGACATCTGAGTGGAAAGACCAGGTCTGCAGAAGACACCAATCAATTCATCAGTTTGCGTCCCATTTGCACCAAGGTTGGGGGAAGTAAGAAAATCCGTAACATATAATTTGTCCTCTACAGCTCTCCTCCCTTCTGCCAATTTAATTTCTGCTTGCTTACAGATGAGTGAAACTTGGTGGGGCCTACTGAGCCCTTCCTGCATGTAACACAGAGAGGTGAACTTAGATTGTGGTCAATCTTGACTGAAGATCTTACTCTTATGTGATTGCACAAGGTTCTACCACAGGAAAATGAGACCCTTCAGTGAAGACTGGTGATGCTCCAAGCTCCTCTTCCTGCATTACTTGATGAAATTTCAACAGTCCCCACCAGACACACTCAATAAGTGCTTTAGGGGTAAAAGGTGGAAGCTTTTCATATGCAGACCTCAAAGTATATTAGATTCACAAAAGGAAGGCTGAATGCACACCAGTGAGCTGCTTCTCTGTGCTTAGTTCTTCTGCCAGGTTTTATGCTTTGAAGACAGAAATGTTGAGGAAGGGATTTGGTGAAAACACACTGCTATGTTCGCCAACTTCTTCAGCCTGCACCGTGAGGCACACAGGCTTTCTAAATTTCCTCACAGCACTGTTACTAAGGCCATTCTCTTGAGCACATCATGCTGCCTGAGACCTCAGCCTCACAGGGATGACAACCACTGCCCTCTTCTTGACAGTTCCTGTTTTATAGCACCCTGGCAAAATATAATTTCTTATGCTTGGGCTACTTTCATGGCAGAGCTCCGTGCTAGCAAAAAACAACTAGGTTCACCACCACACTCTCTCACACAATACTTCATTTCCACTACAGTCTTTTCACCAAAGAGATTTTTTGTTATGAGTCAACCAATAAGGAACAGGAGAGAGACTGGAAAGTCCTTGACCAGCTTCCTTGGAAATCTTCCTGTGCAGAACAGCCAAGCCACCCACACCAATAAAAATGGCCAAGTATTTCCTGCCTAATGGCATACAGCTAAAGAGAAGTATAACAATGCCTTGACACCACCAGTAGCTACTGGAAGAATAGCAGTTCCATGTACCTTAGTCTCACCCTTTCTTTCTGCCGTTGATGGATTTACAGTGGGCCATATGAAAGCCGTTATCATAACAAATTTAGAGGACGCTATAAGGAAGGAAATAAAGAACACAACTAATCACAGGCAGAGTGCACTCTGGGTAAGGCTTTCACTGCACTAGGAAAAAATGCAGGGGAGAAGAGCAATAGTTTGTCCCAGACTATGCCCCATGCCCATGATCCTAAAGCTCATTCAGCCTGTGTGGCTGACTGTGACCAAGTTCCCCTGAACTGCTGGAATTCACTACTGTTGTGTCTCTTGTTCAGGGAATGAGAAAGAAAAAAAATGGGAAAGACCTACTCAGAATTACAGAGCAGTTACAACTGTTTACATCAGGTTTAGAAAAGCCATCTCCAATTACAAATGCATTTGCATGTAAAAATATAGTAATGCATTTAAGGGGGGTTGAGCTAGCAGCACAATAAGCTAGAAGCTATTATGATGGTAAATCCAGCCACAGATCATTGCAAGGTTAGTTTCTCCCTGCTGATGAGATTATTGGCCATTTAGTAACAGGTGCCTCACAAAAGTATTGCTTGCACTATAAACATCCACCCACTACAAACACACATAAGCATGGCCACCTGCTGTCTGATCATAATTTGCCATCACCACAACCTTACTGGAAATGAGACTGGAAGTATTGCTGCAGATCCTCTACCCCTTAAAAACTGAAAAAAGAAAAAAAAAAGTAAAGCAAAGCTCACAACACACAATAGAGGCAAACTGTAAATTTAAAAATTCTTATAGGGACTTCCAAAAATGCACACCACCTGGCTTTTTTACAATCCTTCAGCCAAAAACAATTAAGATTACACAGCATGTGAACTACACCTCCCCAAACAGCAATCCTCAAACCGAGTCTTGCAGGCAACACACCCCTCTAAGCTAGGTCACATCTACAGGAAATCAAACAGCTGCCATGGAGACCAACAAGCAGAGCAAACAGGACACGGCCTACACCACACTACCTGGACAACAAGACTGAAGGGCATACCAATGTCAAGGGTGATTGTTGGGTTCTTTAAGCTTTAAAAGTAAAGCCAGAACACTCATTTTTTTCAGGATCATGGAAACAAACACCACTCCAAGCTGCTTAATCTACTTCGCACTGATATTAGGGCTTGCCAAAGCAACACTAATCCAGTTTAAGACTCCTCAAGCCAGCTTGAGCTAGGAGCACTGCAAGATGCAAGCCCTGCAGGGAGAGCATGCTGCTCCATGTTCTGTTACTGTCTGCCTTGCAGGTGTTATTCCTATCTTTGCCTAAGCAGGAGCCAGGAGGAGAGGAACATTAAAATAGATTATGAGAGAAAGATGAAGAGCCTTAGGATACTAAATCAGGCTTGCAGAAAAGAACAACTTTGAAGTCCTGGGGATGAGGGGGTCACCATCATTATTCTGCATTTTCACCCCACCACTACAACATTATGTGACATAAAAGTGACATAAAACAGTGGCATTTGCAGTATTCAGGGAATTCAAACTTCATATGTCAGACTACAGAGACACAAAGAGTTTTTCACTGTTTACTTAATACTGTAAAAACAAAGTAACTCTTTTTTCCTGTACTAGTCAAATGTGCAAATAGAGGGGAAGGGCTTACATTTTATTAGTATTTCAACAGCTGGAAACAGATTAATGCACTTTCAGAGTGATGAAAACAAGAGAAGTGAACATTCAAGCCAGAGCAGAGACTAACTGGTCATTGAGAAAACTACGTAATTCCATCAGTACGACTCAATTCTGTTGCAATAATCCTGCTATTCCAGTCCTGGGCCTACTCAAAACAGCAAATGCCAATTGTACGAAAGAGGCCACAAAAGGTTTGCTTATCTCTTTTCCTAAGACATCTCTGAAAAGAAACTGACTGCTGTTGGTGCAGATCACCATCACCCTGACCACACTGCTTCCTCCTATGCTCTGTGATGCTGTTTCAGCTTCCACTGGCTGGCTGCTGCCCCAGGCCGAGCCCTGTCTCTGTCCGGACACAGGCAGGCCTAACACAGCACCGCCTCAGCTCACAGAGGCAGTTTCACTCACCGCAAGAGTGGAAAACACCAAAGTTAGTACAGACCTCACTTTTCCAGCTCTTTGGGAAGTTACAGATTCTAGGCAACATGGAAAGCATGCGGGATACTGCACACACCACCAGGGCCATGACAGACAGCCAGGGTAGCAGCATGGCAGCTGCCTTGAAAGACAGCCCATACAATTACAGAATTTAATCAGCAGGAAAAACAAGAAACAAACTAGTTTTACAACAGGATGTCTTGACATGAGTTTCTCCCTGACACACAAACTTCCAGGATTTTATGGAGCACCCAATCCAAGCTTTTCACTTGGGCATACAAAATCCTACGTTACCTTTACTTTCTGTACAGAAGAGCAGTGCATTTTATCCTCGCTCTCTGGTATTTATAAAAAGAAGAAGGAATTACATAACACTTTTGCTCTCAATATCTCAGCAAGATTCCACCAGCAGGCCATATGTAATGCAATCTTTCAAAGTTGTAGTCACTCTGTCAGCTTGGTTTATAGCATCATCCCACCTTGCCCACATGGTAAAAGCTGGCAAGATTCATTTTAGTAGCATAAGTCTTAAAAGCAAAAGTTTCTCCTTCCCACAGGAAGTCCTACAAACAGACACCACTGGCCCACTATCTGAAGCCAAAGCAACCCCTGACAGCAGGGACCTGATCCACAAGTAGCACTGTAGGTGTTACAGCACAATAAATAAATATGTAGGAATCTACCCCAGACAACAGCAAGTCCAACATTTTCCTATAAACGACCTCCAGCTGCAGTAAACCTCTACTCATAACACAGAGCTTATTCCCCTGGCTCCAGCACAGAGCGCTCCCAGTTCTACTGACATTACAGTTTTCAGAAAGCGCTTTGTTTCAGGTGAACTGATGTGGAATGGGTAGAGGGTTACCTCTGCTTAAAAATAGCACACTCCATAGTTTTCATCTTTCCCCTGACTGTCAGAACTTGTTTCCACAGTTTGTCTTAAGGCAACTATTTTGTGAGAACAACTTCTAAATTGGACAGTTTTATTTTCTGTTGTTTGGATTTCTACGGTGTTGCTGTATGACGTTTAGGCCAGTGGCCCACAGAATTGCACCTCAAAACCTTTGGAAAGAATTGTCTTCCAGGAAAATATACAAACCATATTATACTATTACATAAAACATTTTATGGACTGCAAAACTGAAAAAAAGTCCAAAAACCTCTGGGAACAGCAGGGAGCACAAGTACTTTTGGCTGAACTTACTCAAGATTCAAATAAAAATGCCTACTGCTGACTTCTAAGAAATCTTCAGTTCCCTTTCCTCTAGCTATTTATTCTGATTTTAATATTAAAAGAAACCATAATTTATCTCACCATAAGCTCTGTTTTAAAAAAAGAAAGGGGGAAGAGAGAGAGGGGGAAGAGAGGGAGAAACTCACAAGTAAGTTCTTCTGCATTCTCCACCCCCAACTGATGATTACACAACTCTCGCCCGCCTTCTTGTTCCTGTTCTTGATCATGACAATGCAAAGCTAGTCAGCTGGCAGACTGCAGGCCACACGAACCAAGAAGATATGTCCGTCTTGGTCACAACTAAGTTCAAGTGCCATTGTCTGTTCTGAACCACAATTTCAAAACAGCCTAGGGCAGCTTAACCAGATGATTAACCATCTCAAAGCTCAAGCATGAGTAAGACTCAGGGTATCCCTTGGATATTTTAACAACCAGTCTTGAACAAGAAATCAGTGCTAACTCTAGCAACTACAAAAAGACATTAGCTAACAAAACCGGTAATGAACTGTTTTATTAAAAATGCAGAGGGAAAAAATTGGTATCAGATTTTTTTGGAGCATGCCATACATCTTTGTATGTACTAGAATTACAAAGGCGTTGAGTTTTGCACTGTTTCTTCCTCTTTAGCCACAAGTGCAGACCTTCTCCAGGCTGACCAGTCCTGAAGTTGAACTGAGTGGAGAGCAAGAAACAATGACCTATGGGGTCTGGAGAAGACAGACTGGAGAAGCAGTACTGACAATGGCAGAAGGACTAAAACAAAGAAGCAGCTGCTTCCAATCATAAATCATGACCAGCCGCTAACTAGCGCCCCAAAATAAACGTTGAAGTGTTATATAAAATTATAACAATAGATTATTCCTAAAAATAAAGGTAACTTGATACCAAGTCTAGCCACAGCACAAAATCTACTTTTCACGCTAATAAACAGAGATCCCATTGTGTGATGCTGTGAGCACAGACTGCTTACTTTTCAAATTTTTTTTTTCAGAATCCTCTTTAAAAGGGCCAAAGGCTCCACATACAGTCAACACACTGAACCACAAGTTTGCATGGTCAAACTTCTACTTTCTTTTTCCTAAACAAAAGCCATGTGTGCAGAAACAAAGTGGAATCATGCCCATTGCTATCTACATGCAGTTTTCATTCCAGTAGACCAGCCCTCTCTCACTGCTTTTCCATAATAGTTCTGACATATAACTCATTGTTGGAACACAGCAAGGCCAAAGATACATAAGTGAAAGCAGAAATGTCTCTTTAAAGATGACATTTGGAGACATTGTGAAACTGAGAAGCATGAAAAAATGACTTAATGGATAATGGGTTACTGTCATCAGTAGCAAACAGAAGTTCTTTGAGCACACCCTGAAACTAAGGGATTAGGTGGGAGGGAAACAAGGAGGAGAGGCATTGCACTGAGTCCTCTTGACTTTAACAGATGGCTTACCATTGGAGACAGTCTAATTGGAGGAAGAGAAATTGTGAAAACGGGTAACTGGAAATGGGATTGTTATCCTTGATCTCAGCAGTACTTTGTTCATTGGCTACTGTCACAGTGCAATACACCAGCTGCAACTCTATTGACACATAAGACATGCCAAGAAGATTAGGAAGTAAATACTCTATTTGGAGGAGAGACGAAAGGTCAAACTTCACCCACTGTAAAACTAAACGTTAAAAACACCACAAAAATAAACCCCTCAGAGATAACTAAGTACCGTTCTAGGAACATGTGGAATCTGCCAAGTCACAAATAGGAGATGAGGGAATTGTCCCCACAGCTGAGGTGAACAAAGTATAGTAGAGCCGTAGGGGAAAGGTGGGACTGGGTCTGTTATGGGTGACAGAGATACAGAAAGACCAGCTCAAGAGTGAAAATACAGAGGAAACCCAGCATAAAAGGCAGGAACTCTCTGTTTCTATTGCCTATGTATCTGAAATATGGAATGCTCCACTCTGAGCCTCAAATTCAGGAATATATGAAATTCAGGGAAAATCTGGAAGTAACAACAGAAACAAATTACAGAAATGTCTTTGAAGTCAAACAAAAAAAAACCCCATGAGCCATCCTAATAAATAATTAAGGCCTGAAAAGCAACACCATTAGAATTGAAAGTTTTTAAGGCCTACCACTTCAAGTACTTATTTTAGGATCAGGATGGAGGGGAAGTCAGGAGGGATGAATCTGGCACAAATCATATGCTCAAAAGCCAGAGGTAATGAAGTAAAAACAATTGAAGCAATGAAGTAAAAACAATGAACTAAAACCAACTGAAAACAGGAGCTATACATCAGTAAAGTTTTCAGAAGAGAGACTTGGATTAAGGTCTGGATTGGTTTGCTAAAGGGAAGGAGAAGTAATCTTATCAACTGGTATGCTAAAAGTCAGATTGGACAAAAATTATGCACAAAGCAAAATTACTTGTAGGAACAGTTCTGGCACAAGAATGGATCAAATTATTTAATAAATTTTAAACAAAATAAACAAAAACTTTCTAATTCCTTCCAATGAATATTACAATTAAAATAATTCTGTTGTTTATGTCACATTATCTAGAGTGCTGTAGCCCAGATAATACATCAGCCATAGGTGACATTAAACAATTAATGCAAAAATTGAATTGTCAGGCTGTTCTATGGGTGCATTTTAAACATGTTCATAGAAACCAGAGGCTCTTACTCTGCTATGTTCCTTTAATCATCCATATCCACCCTCAATGCTGCTTTCACAATTTATGGGTGTTTATAATGAACTACGAGGGATGCCTAATCTTTATAAGTAGATATGCAAAATAGTCTCTCTCAGGGAACACTGTATTATCTTTATGCAAGTCTTCATTTCTGTCTCTTTTAGTTCAACAGGACTAGAAAGAGACGATTCATTGTAAGTACAGACAGAAAGGTTTCTGCAGGCTCATGCCTGGAACATTTCTCCACAGAAGTGGCTGCACCACAAGCCAGCAGCACGCTTTGCACTCCCGCTGTAGCCAGACACACGTGTGCACCTGCTGTGTGAAGACATTCTGTGCCATCACCGAGCTCCAAAACGACCAGAGCCTACACAGAGCTAGTATGTGTCAGGGAGCCGTACTATTCTGTGGCTTAAATACAGTAAAAAAATCATATAATCAATAAAACTGCACTCTCTTTTGAAGTGTTGACAAATCTTTTAACACTGACATAAATTACAGCTTTTCATTACTCGTAGCATTTATTCTTCTGCACATCTCTTAACTAGATATAGTTAGAATCAATTCAAATCAAAGAGCTTTCAGTTCTTCCATAGTCCAAATCTCATTTAACAGATGCACTTGCCTGGGCTACCTAGAAACTGCCAGCACCTCCACTCAGGTGCAAATCATTTGTATATTTCAACTACCTCCACTGAAACAAAAAATTAGACAATTTTTATTTCTCAAACTGTCAACTTGAGCTTTTCACTTCTCCTCCCTCTGTCAGTTCCTCTACTTCCTTTCTGCCCTCTGCTTTCTACAACAGCTGCTCCATGTACTTCTCCCCAGGAAAACACCGGCAAGTAGCTCTGATCTAGTGACATCTCATCAGTTTGACTGCCAGATGTGGTCCCAAGAAAGGATCCCCTGTTTTCTCCACTCCAGCACAGCACTTACATGTTGCATTTTGCTGCAGAATAATCCAGGAAGTTCCTTATACTTAAAGAGTCAGAGGAGCTTTAAAAAGAAACTGGAAACCAACAAAAGGATGTAGCCTATTACCTATCAGTTCTTTGTGGACTACAAAGCAGTATTTTGTAGTCAAAATATTCTTAGAATAACTGTTCTTAGTTGCAGTAATTTCCAAGACTACTTTATCTTTGGTTTCTCAAGTACCTTCCCAGTGCTGTGGCATCTATATTATAAGTAGTAGTGAGGAATGTAAGTTAATAAAATTCATTCACGGAAATCACACCCTAATAACATTTTCTCGGTCCAACAGCACAAGACCTAAACATGGAAACAAACTCGCTTTTAAATATTGAAAGTGGTGTTGAAAACAAAAATCATTCACTTTGAAAGACAGACCACCTTTTGCCCGCTTATCAAAGAATTAATATTTCCCTCTGTAGTTGTACACGGAGCCCTAGAAGTGATCCCCTCTGAAGCCAGCTGGCATCCCGGGAAAATGCAAGAACATATGGCAAGTGTCCCAGTGACGTTAACACCAACTAGATGCTACAGTAAGTGCGCCTGACCGGGGCCTTCGCTCTGAGAACAGAGCTAGAGGGGCGAGGGAAACAGAAAATACAGTCAGCAAGAAAAGAGATCTGACTTACAATAAACCTCTTTACTGACGAGTTAAAAAGTTGCATTTTAAAACATCGGAGCGCTGATGATCAAACCGGGGAAGGGTAACAGACGGCGCTCCTGAGTCCAGTTCATTTTACTCAATGCAGATTCACCCGCTTACGGAACGGCAGTATTTTGATCTTCAAGAGAGGGGGAAAGTACGTAAAACGCATTATCTCCTCAAATACTCCAAATCAAAGCTCTACAACCAGCAAGCCGGTAAAGAACGTTTAGAACTGGGCAGACACACACACAGAAGGAACCAACTTACCAGAAGAGTATCCGCAAAATGTTTGCCACCAGCAACACCAGGCAGACGTAGGTGGAAAACCCCTCCGCGTTCTGGGTCCGCCGGATGTCTCTGTACTGGGGAATGTAGGGCACCACGCCGCCGAACACCATGGCCCCCGCAGCACCCCACGACACCAGCTGCTGCATCGGGACCAGAAGCCACTCCAAGCCCCCCGCCTCCATGCCGGGGGGGCGCGGGGCGGCTGCCCCGGGGGCAGTCGCGCCGGGGGGGAGCCTTCCGCGGCAGCTCCTCGGCGGAGGTCGGGTCTAGCCACGCACGGGCCCCTGGACGGGAGGCGGCACCGTCACTGCGCCCTCTCCCGCAGGGCCGGCACCTGAGGAGGGGGACGGGACGTCAGCCTGGTTCTGCCGCGGGCTGCTCCGCCCGGGCCGCCGCCCTGCCACAGGCAGGCCGGGGGCCGCCGCCGCGACGCTCCCGCCCTCGCGCGGCTTCCCCCTCCCCCCCCCCCCGGAGGGGGAACCCCGGCTCCGGCACGGCCCAGGGGCGGCACCCGCGCCCACTCCGCCGCTGAGGGGACACCCCCACCCCGCGTCGAGGGCCGGGAGGCCAGGCTGAGGGGCGGGGAGGGGCGGGGAGGGGCGAGGAGGGCACCCCCACCCGCCGGGCCGCTTCTCTGAGGGGGCCTCCTTCACCCGCCCGCTCCCCAGCCGGCCGGCGGCTCCCCGCCGCGCCCCGCTCCTCCAGAGCCACACGAACGCGCGCGTCCGTCCGTGTGTCTGTCTATCTGTGTGTGTGTGTCTGTCTGTCTGTCTGTCAGTCAGTCAGTCAGTCAGCCAGCCCGCCACCGCCCCACCTGCTCCCCGAGCTCTGGCGGCCGCCGTCATCCCCCTCGGCCCGCCGCCGCTCCGCCGCTGGGGGCACGGGCCGGCGGCAGCGGCGGGCCCTGGGCGGCCCGTGACGCCACGATGACCAGCCGCGCCTCCGCCAATGAGCGGCTGGGCCGCCCCGCCCCGTCCCGCCGCGCGCGCGCGGCCCCGCGGCAGGCGACGGGGTGGGAGGCGGTGGCGGGAGCGGCCGCGGGGCTGGCGGGGCCGGCCCATCGCTTTGCCGAGTCCCGAGGACCAGGCGTTGCCGGTGCCGTGTCACCGGGGAAGGCCGCCCGCGGGCCGTACCGGCCCCGCCGCCGCTACCTGGGTCGTGAGTGCCCGTCCGCCGCACCGGTGCGGCTCCCCGGGCAGGCCCAGGGCACGCCAGCCGGCTGCGGCGGCCGGCCCCTCGCCCCGGGAGGGCGGAGGGTGGCTCAGCTCCCCGGGAAAGATGCGGGGCCGGGTGTACCGGCGGGGCCTTCCCCCGCCGCTGGCTGGTGTCAGGCGCTGCCCCAGGTCTTGCTCCCCGGGCTCTGACGGCTTCCTTTTCCTTAAGGGGTCAGAGCAACTCCGTCACGCTCCGTGAAAATTACATTTCCGTGGCTCTCAAAATTGCAGTCGGTCCTTAACTATACGCAACACAACCGCGACCGGCACGACTTCCTTACGAGAGAGGGTTTTCCCCACAACGGCATCGATAAAAGGTGGCGGGGGGAGGGAAAATGCATCTCCTACCCAAAGCGGTGAGCAGGCCTGCGCTGCCGCTCGCACCGGGCCCGCCGAGAGGTACAAGTGCTGCAGGCAGATGCTCCAGGGTGGCACGGGCACTGCACCCACAAACGGCTGCTTGAGGCAGTGGCAAACTTCAGTGACGCTAAAAGGGATGGTTCATCCATTTAACCTTACGAGCGGCTGCACAGCGGTCATCCAAGCTTGCTCCTTGGGCTCCCCATAACGCGCTTTCATAGACGTTGCCTCCTTCCTTCTCCAAACTACTCCTGCTGCTCATCCAACAGGCGGGAAATGAGTTTTCCTGCAACGGAATGACGTATTATTTTCTGTCATATATCAGCAACTGCTAATGTCTGTGGTGAGTCTTGAATGGAAAGGAGCAGAATTAAAAATAGAAGTGGTTGGTTGAGGGCTTCTGAAGCCTTTTGTTTACATCCTGCATAGCAGCACCTTACTCAGCTGAAACCATTTCTGCCACCTGGCAAGTTTTTGCAGTGTACATGCAGCACATCAACCTGCACATTACTGCAGAGTGTATTTTTCAAAGACTGTTTTTAAGGTACCATCACACAAACATCCATAACACTTTCCCACATAGATGACGTGACCAATAATAACGTTAGGACTCAGGTTTCCTACAAGGAGGTAGTAGCTCTGCTATGGGAACGAAGCTATGCTTTATTCCACAAACCTGGAAGTTTGATTGTCCAACTTAAAAATACACAGTGGAAGTCTTCAATTCTGATTTTTGGATGAGGAGCCTGAAGTTCTTGATTTCAGAGTATCTGACTCATTCAGAGAGAGTATAACAATCAAATTATGTATAAACTGCATAATTTAAAACTTATTGTACTATTTAATGGATCATATTCCATATATCACTTGTGCATTGTTATAATCATGCAGCTATGCCAACTTCTTTCCAAACTTTTCTTGGGAGCCCTTGCCACATTCTTCTTCCTTAAGCACAATGGTCTAAAGCCTCAGGCTGAAAATAAGTGTAGCCCTGATTAGGAAGCCAACTTTTGTTCATGGAAGTGTTTTGAAAAAACGTTGAAAAATTGTCTCAAGAAAATAGATATTTTGAAGTAATGGTTACCTACATAGAAGAAACTGCCCAGGCTGACACCAGTTCTCCAGGTGAGCTTCCACAATAATTCCAAGACACTTTCAAGTCTATGTGATAACAAATTTCATACAATAATAAGTTTCTAAAGTACTGAACTGGAAACAGACAACTGCCTTAACTTAGGTTGTTTACCCTTACTCAAAATTGCAAGGGTAAAAATGGCGAATTACAGCATATTGCTGTGTGAATGTAGTTCAGATCTGGTCACTGAAAAATGTCCTAGTTTAGGAGTTAATCCGTTGATGTAAGCTAAACTGAGTAGTGATGCCAGACACTGGGCAGGGGGAGGAATGACAGGTTGGCTTGAACTGCGCAGGCTCAGCAGCTGCACAAAAAGCTTGTGCCAGCCCCAGGGAGGGACCATTCAGGTCTCAGAATATTCTAAGCAGCCAGGGGCAACTTTCTTTGGTGGTCGTGCCATCCTAAGGTGCTCACTGACAGCCCAGCACACAGAATATCCAACCACAACAGACCCAGCAAGACTCCAATAGGACAGTCCCCTGGAGAAAATTTATCTAAAGCTTGGGTGATAACAGGTGATTGAAGAGAGTCTTCCCTCATCAAGGAGAAGTTCCACAACCTGCAGGTCTGACTGCAGCCAGATGAGAACACTCAGCCTTGCCAGGCTTTGCATCGAACTAGTTTTCTTTGTCTGGTAGTTATAAAGCGAGAGGGAGCTCAGAAGGACCACTTCCTTGGTGTAAAAGCAGAGCCTACCGTTGAAACAGTACTGCTTCATGGCCAGACAGCAATTCTTTGGTTTTGAGTGAGGAGAAAAAGAACAGGTGCATTTATTTTTCCACACAGACTGGCAAACTTCCCCCTTTAACAAAAAAAAAAAAAAAAATCATCTCCATTTGCTAGAACTGCATTACCCATTCAGAAAACAGAAGCAGGCAGTGTGTTTCACACCAGGTCTTTGAAGACTAATATTAATCTTTTTATGACAACTGCTGTAAGGGAATTGAAATTGAGTATGCGAGCAGCTCTAGCTGCCTAGTTACGAACTAGCTCCTAGCAGTTAACATTTTGGTGACAGCGTAGTCCCTAAACCTCCAATCATAACAAGAACTTTGATTTACTCCAGTTTAAGAAATCTGATAGAGATTATACTTGTTAAGAAATGTTCCTATAATATCTTTGGATACCGTTTAAGCAAGCTAAAAGTGGTGAACAGACATGGGATGTTTTCAAAGGGATTATAACATTAGTAGAGGTGGTAAAAATTGTTACATAAGGTTTTGTTTTGCAAATAGGTCCACTGAATTAGAAAAGTAAGTAGAGGTTTATTTCTGCAGTTTGCTCCATGTAGCCGTATTCCTAGCAGAAGGACAGTAGGGCCAATAGGACACAGGAATCAACCACACAAGTTGGACCAGTTTCAAGACTGAAGCCTTAGCTACCTCTTTGCAGATTTTTACAGGAGGAGGGGGGCTGTTGGTGCTTCACTTGTAGTTACTGCAGTAGCAAAAATAGCAGATTGCTGCAAGTCTTCTAACCCGTCTGTTGTTCTGTCAATTGATTTTGAAAGATGAGTATTAAAATTATTTTATATTCTACATTAGAGAAATGCTGTTGCACTGAAGCAAGCATAGGAAGTCCCTGCAAGATGTAGGCTAAAGACACAGTGCAGATAAGCTCTAAGTCACTTCTTGAACACATTGCACAACAAGTGTTGTTGTAAGGATTATATGAATTCCTACGGTAGCCAAAATCCCTTCAAATATCACATTATATCTCATTCTACAACTATAGTCATGGTGAGATTAAAAAGAAGTATTTACTGTACTGTTCATAAAAGAAGTAAATGGGTCTTAAATACCTTGAAATTGGCCTTTCAAGGTATTATCACTAAAGTGACACCAAGATATATTATCACTAAATCAGCTGTCCTCTCCACTTTTGATTTTCTAAAGCAACCCCACTGCAACTGGTGGCAAAAGCTACCTCCTGGCCCCGTCAAACAGTGGTGAGCCCGTTTTTGCAACTGATGGACAGAATCAAGCTAGCATTAACAGGAGATACTGTTTTATCGCACATCTTCACCACTTTTTCTTTCTCCTGCACTGGCCTTTGTAAACAGAGCAGTGAGTATAAGCATGGGTGAAGCACCCAGTGGCATGCAAAGGAACTCCATCTCCACTTTCCAGGAGGACCTCCAGCCTACAAGCCCACCTCTGAGCAGCACCATGCAGTGGGAACCAGGACCACGCAGGCTGAGCTTGTTAGACTCCTCTCTGTACTTGGACTGCTACCATCTCCACAGACCAATGAAGAAAAAGCCCCAAACCAAACATGCCAGAGAAGCGGGAATCAACCTGACAGCTGGCAGAGATACATGAACCCTTCAAACCTTTGAAAAAATGGGCAAAGTTCAGGCTAGTGGAGAAATAAACAAACAACATATCACACAGGCAAGAAGTTGGAACCGGGACTGCTTAACCCACGCCTTCTGTCAAACAGGTCCATCTGACTACAACCATTTCTTCCCCACATGCTCTTCGTATGCCACCATCGCGCATGTCCCGTGGCTGCAGGGTCACCTCAGCCAGCGGGTTGCAGCAGAGAAGCCTGCAGGCAGCTCCCACCTGGCACCTGTGCATCCTTGCCTGTGTCTAACAGTGCAGCCAGAAAGTTCTCGCGTCAACAACCTTTAGGAGTAGAGTTGTTTTCTCTTAAGAAAATATATAACAGCTGGAAGGACCAGAAACAAGGAATGTCTCCACAGATGGGATCTGCACAGTGTGCGGTGGGAAAATCCATGCGGGCTCCGTCCAGTGCTGAACCAATGCGTGGTGCCCAGCATCAGACAGGATGTAAGGTTTACTCGCTATCTGTATTCCTCTATTCTGTCTTATTAAAATGGCTATTTTATTAAGCCATTTTTTGTTGGACCTTTCTTGACAAGATGCAGAAAGAGCCCTGCACCATCTCCCTCTCTCCTGCACTTCACCCCTCCCCAGGGCAGAATACTTACTAATTACAAGATCATTGCATTCAGCAAGAAGCTGCTGATGCTGGGGAGTGAGAAGGGAATGAGGGAGTGTGGTGGGTTCACCTCATCCAGCAGTGAAGCCCCCACCCAGTCGCTCACTCGCTCCCCCCCAGCAGGATCAGAAAGGTGAAACCGAGAAAAAAATACTAATGGGTTGAGATAAAGTCAGTTTAATAAGTGAAGAAAAAGAACAAAAATAAGTGATGTGAAGGCAATCACTCACCACGTCCCACCATCAGACCAACGCCCAGCCAGTTTCTGAGCAACAGCTACTTTGGAAGAAACTACCCCCTCACGCCCCCAGCCCATTTTTATTGCTGAGTGTGATGCTACATGGTCCAGCATGTCCTCCCTTTTGATCAGTTGGGGTCAGGTGTCCTGGCTGTTTTCCCTCTCACCCTCTTGCCCACCCTCAGTCTACTTGCAGCAGGGGGGAAAAAAAACCAAAACCCAGATTTATTGTGTGAGTAACAATTGAGTCCAAGACAGTAATTTAGATGAGACAGACAAATGTTGCAGCCTGATTTTCTGAAACCCCTATAGAGGTCCTTGTTGACTAATACAACATTTATCCCAGAGTGAAGCTCTTCACGTGTCCTCTGAGCCCTCTGGCAAGCACCAAAAGTGGGAGCAGCCTTGGGGGCGGCGCTGCCATTGCACTGCAGGGCCGTGCCACTGCACCCCTGCCCCTGGCTGTGGAGGCCTAAGTCTCCAGCAGTATTCTGCCCCAGTGACACTTGTGCCAGCCTACACGGGCAGTGTCCCTTGGCACCCTCCTGTCCCTGTATGTCCTTGCTGTTTCAGATGCCTTTTGCCAGGCGCACTTGGAATACGCACCCACAAGACTCCTGCTGGCAAATGCCATGTGAAGCACTAAACAGAGTAGGGGTGGGAGGGCCTCCTACAGCCCCCAAGCTGCACAAAATATCTGTCATACTCTTAGCACCCCCCTCTCTGCTGCAAATATCTCACAGGCAGGCCACTCAGTAAAGGTTTCAGTTTTAAAAGCACATTTGCAAAGGATCTTTGTTTCAGGCAAGAAAGCACAAGCTTTTTCTCCCAACAAAAATAGCCAAAGAATCAGATTTCCATGCCTTTGGGTTTTTACGTTACTGTCATTGCTCACTGATACAAACCTTGCACTGTTAGAGGACATAGTGTTTATTCTACACCTGATATTCCCCAGTGTTCTTCTTCATATTTGCTCAAATCCACCCATGTTTTCTGCAACCATAGTAAGTGCTTTCCACTAATTCAAGGTGAATTTAAACTGACTGTACCAGGAAAACACTCCAGTTGTCTTCTCTGTGATAAATTATCTCTGAAGCTCCAAGGAAGGTATCTAAGCTTGCACAGAGCTGCAGTTTGCTCCCAGGAAACTTTAGCCACAATTCTTTACAGCTTTTGGAAGAGCAAAACACGTGTCCTCAGACGAACCATTCTCTCCTTTTCCCAGCTTCCAGCCTCTTCAGCACAGCCTCTTTTATCAAACTTTGTAGAAAAATACTCTTTCTATCACACACACACACACACACACACCCATGCCACATTTAATCTCTGTGTACAAAACACATGTTCTGCTGTGGATCGTGAGGTACTGGAAAGAGAGCCACACAAGGCTGTGGGATCTGAACATGTGGGGTTGGATCACTGTCCTTGTGCTGCAGAGCCTGCCTCGTCTCGCTCTCACAGCAGACGTTGGCAGAGACTTGCCTGTTACCCACTGAATTTTTCTTCAAGAAAGCTCCACCGTGCACATATGACACCCAGCATAGGGAGCAAAACTGCGAGATGATTTGAACGCAGCCTCCAGATCCAATGTCGGCTATGCCACCGGTGGGCCACAAAGCTGGAGAAACAGACCCTGCTCTCTTTTCCACTCAGGACAAACACCTCCAGCTCCCTCCTGCAGCCCTTCAGGAGAGAACTGCTGGATGAATGCTCCTCCACCTTCACTGTCCAAAGACAGTAGGGACAAGGCTGGAGCGGAAAGCAGTATGGGAAGTAGCATCTCTTACCAGCCATGCTTGGGAAACATAGCTAGGGATTTCTGGATCTCCACATAATAATTCAGTCAACAGCAGTTAGATGGGTGACTTCACACAGTCACAAATTACACAACTCTTCACAGAGCCAAAGGATGCCATCACACCAGCCTCTGTAGTTGAAGCATTTGCAGCGGCCTTTCTGCTGCTCCTACATTTATCCCCAGTGCAGAACACTTACAAGGAAAACTATGCCCTGTGTTCTGTTACAGTTACTTAGCGATACATGATGCCCATAGTACACACAGGGAACTTCTGATAGAGAATATCCTTAACCCTGTCATTTTTCTTTCTGGAGAAGCTTGCAGAAAGGGGCTGACTGAACAAGTTTCACAATAAGGGGATTTGTGAGCAGCAGCTCAAAACCAACCGCTGGAATTACCCTTTTATCTTCAAAGATACAGAGCCTGAAATTTGAACCATGCACAAACACCCAAGCTTTTAATATTCACCTCAAATGACTTGTCTTTCAAAGAAGCACTACAGTTGCCAGACACCATTGACCTGAATGCCTTTTCCCCCCCTGTGCCTGAAGCATTTGCATTTCACTCACCACATCTTTCCATGCTTTGAAATAACAGCAACTTGTTACTTCTACTGATGTTACCAGATGAAAGAAAAGTGTTGTCTTCACCAGTACGTATTCCAGTGGAACAAGCTTTCAGTGAACTACACTATGCTGAGTCACAAGAAACAGGTAAATGTTAACAGGTAAATGTTTGTTTAATGAAACAGGTAAATGTTTGCTTGCAAGAACCATGTAGGATTTCAGCATATAAAAGCTGATGACCTAGCAAAGCCAGACACTTTTTCTGCACATTGTGTCCCTCTGATTGCAAAGTGACACAAGAGGAGCTTCCGAAGAGAGAGGGAAAGACCAAGCACAGCATGACTTAAAGACCCAACCCTACAATTTGGTAGCAGAAATACCATGACTGTGGTGCAAGAACTAGCTTGTTCTTGTAAGTTGTAAAGAAGGTTGTAAAGAAAACTTTTACAACTGACCATGCCTCTGTCAGGAAGGGAGAGAAAAAGCAAAACCCCCAAATTTGCAGTGTGATTTGCATCCTGCCTTCTGATCTACAGCCAGAGAAGCTGTCATGGTGGCTCAGGAATACTTGCCCTCTTTTCTCCTTCCAGGACCAAATTTTCCGTTTTCTTTCTTACCACAAATGTAATATTAGGTTTTTTTTTTTCGAGACACCCTCTCTCACCCCCATTTCAAAGCAGCCCTGAGCCAGACATGCTCGGAGTATGTGACTGGAGTATTCCTGACTGGTATATAAAATCTCATTTGTCAGCAAACTGCAGAGGGAGGGGACTTTATGTAACATCCAAACAACGAGAGTAATGCATTTCTACAAAACAATTCCTTTATTGCTCCACACCGCAGGCTTTTACAGCATGGCATTGTATAGTAGTGGCACTGAACTTGGAGCTTAGGACTATAAATGTTTAAACATACTTTTATTTCCTATCCTGGTACCCTGATTTATCCTTCCAGCACTGTAGGGACTGGAATTTTCCTAGGAAAGAGCAAGAGAAACAGCCTTTGGATACCATTTCAGCATAAAAGCACAATGTGAAGAGTTCACAGCACAGGCCTGCAATTCTGAAACAGGATAGAAGCAGATGGATCCCCAGTCTCTAGGTCACCCTATTTTTTATTTTTATTTCATGTGCTTCATAGCAAGAGGACATATCTAAATTCAAAATTACTAAAGTCTAAACTTTTTACTGAAAGTGACATAGAGCATATTTTGGCATGGAAAATTAATTTATATTGTCAAATCTTCTCTTTTGTTCCTCTCTCTAACCCCCTCAAGACCCGTTTTTGTATTCATTGCCAACACAAACTTCTTGGTACCCTTTTAACAAATGAAGTATTCTTTACTCATTGCAGTAAATACTCTTATGAGCACTGGTAGCACTGGTTGTTTACTGGTTCTTGGCAAAACCTCTGCTTTTGAAACCAACACAACAAAAAGATTTTTGCTCAGCTTCCCTTAACCCATGGATGCACGCCTAACATGGATTACTGCTTTTAAAATATGGTTCATCTTACATTCCCAGATTTCAGACCCTGAAAGTGTATGTAACAGATCAACTCTGAAAAACTGAGCCCTCTGAGGTAGGAGAGAACAGAGGACAGCAGGGCAAAGCCAAGAGCGCCAGTTCTATTTTAAATAAATTCATTGTTAAGCAAAATCTTTTTGATCTTGCTGTTTGTCTCTTCTAAGGTTTTCTGAACTTTGAACTTTTCCACAACCATTTTTAGCTTTACAGACACTTCCCTTTTTATTTCATAAACCCAGCTTTGGACTAGTGGCTTAATTCAGCTCAAGATTTGAACTAGGAGGGCCATTCAAATTCGCTGTGGAGGCCACAAAGTAAAAGAATGGTACCCTTGGAGGGGGAAATGCATGGTGAAATATTTCCTTCAGTCTCCTTCACACTTTTAATCGCCCCTCCTCCACTGCTGTGCTGGCTGGATACCATGGTTTTTTGTTCTGACCCTACTGACCTGCCTCTCAAACAAGAAGAGCTAATTACAAAAAGCCTTTACCAAGTCATGCTTGTTTTCAGTTGAACTCTCACCTAGCCATTGCTAAAATGTGGCGTTACAAAGATTTAGTGCAATTCTTGCAAATTCATTGGTTATATAATGCTTGCTCCTCCGTATTTCCAGCTATTTCTTTACCCCTGCAAGCTCTTCACTGCAAATAGGACTCTGTGACTTTGTCCAAGGTGTCTGGACACAAGCAGAGCCACTTCCACCGCCTCCAGGGATAAATACTGCTGCCTTCCAGGGGAAAATACTCGAAGCTTATGTAGGTGTTCTGGCAGGAGGGAAAACCAAGAGAACTATTGCTGTTAACAGGAGTAAAAATGCAAAAATACTACAGCTCTACTGTCTAGCCCTAAGTGAAAGGAGATTTATTAGCAATGAATAAACAGGTAAGAAGCAACAATTGTTTCTTATTATTTAAGCAACAGAACAAAAAAGCGATGTGGTTGCAGGTAGTGGCTATGTACAAATGCAAAGCATAGCAATATGCATATTATTGCTCAAATTGTTTTATCTAGAAGCTTTCTAGGGCAGTAACGCTGCTAGAGCACTCAAGCTCTGCAAAACTTACTTGATTTTTCTTTCTACAACGAGAAAGGCAGAGGAGAATCTGAGAGAGTGGGAAGATAAGGATGTACAGCAGAGAAGCCATGATTATGGGAAGCAGGCAGCAATGTGGAGGTTTGCTTTGATGCCAGAATCTCACCATGGAGATTAACATGCCTTCCCAAATGAGGTGGGGAAGGTCAAGAAGAACAATTAAGTTTATTAAGAAAGATTCTAAGTGGTAGGTTTACAGGAGATAATCTTTCCATCATTTGAGGTCACTACTAACTCAGGAGAGAAACTTTGTGGATGAAGGCACTGTTACGTGTTTGGCATATCTATAAAGTAATAGACTAAGGAAAGCTGTTGCCCAACAGTGATAGTCTCCTAACCATAAAGGCACCATAAATGTAAAACCTCTTCATTTACATCAGCAGCAGTTACAGCACCCAGGATATCTGCAAACACAACAAGACACCTCTGCAATAGATGCACCAGAAGCTTTTTGTGCTACTGTCGTGATTCAAACCCGACTGGCAGCCAAACACCATGCAGCCCCTCGCTCACCCTCCCCCTGCCCTGGGGAATGGGGGAGCGAATTGGAGGGGTAAAAGTAAGGAAACTTATAGCTTGAGATAAAAGCAATTTAATAATTGAAATGAAATAAAATTAAAAAATAATAGTAATAACAGAATATGCAAATGAGCGATGCACAATGCAATTCCTCACCACCTGCTGACCGATGTCCAGCCCGTTCCTGGTTAGTGGTCCCAGAGGTGTGTGTGCCGGCACAGGCAGGATGCAGGAACAACCAAAAACCATGGATGAAACACAAAGACTACATCTATTCTTGTTACCTCACAACCTGGGGGATCTCCGCAGCAGCACCCAGGCAGAGACACACAAGCGGGGATGCAGGCACCGCACAGCTCGGTCCTTGCTAGCCAGAAGGAGGAGAAGAAAGAAAAGATCTCAAACCTGCTGCTTTTGCCTGTTTATCAGGGATTTTCGCAGGTGTAGTTTTCCACGGTGCTTTGATCCTTCCCAACGCAGGGCAGGAATCTCAAGGATGTTCGATAAGGTGCCTCTGGGTCTCTCACAGGCCTATGCTATCTAAATGCAGACATTCTATCTGTCAAGCACACACAGCTAAACAACAACTAGCATGATATATGTGTTTTTTGACACCCCAGCTACAAGTCACTTGAGTGTGTTTACAAACCTCCTCGCTAATTTTTTGTTGTATTCCCACAGGAGGGAAGAACCCAAAACCGCCATCTTGGAAGAGAGAGTGCCCCAGCTTCCTGGCCCACCTTCATCTATATACTGAGCATGATGTTATAGGATATGGAATATTCCGTTGGCCAATTTGGGTCTGTTGCTCTGGCTGTGCTCCCTCCCAGCGTCTTGCACACCCGCGCACGGGCAGGACATGGGAAGTTGTAAAGCCCTTGATCTCTTAGCAACAACTGAAAACATCAGTGCTTTATCAGCATTCTTCCCATACCAAATCCCATACTCAATCCAAAACACGGCACTAGTCTAGCTACTAAGAAGGAAAATTAGCTCCATCCCAGCCAAAACCAGGACAGCTATGAAGCTGAAAACCACAGGGATGACCTACATGCTGGCACGACTGTGAGAGGCACCGCCCAGCCCTTGCTGATGCCTTTGCTCTTGTCTCTTCAGACATTCTGATGCGAGGGACATCAACGCACACAGTGTTTTTACCACTCTGCATTACAAACCTAATCACACGCGGAAAAGGAAGCAAATCTTAAAAAAAAAACCCAACC
The DNA here is from genome assembly GCF_047716275.1 of Strix uralensis. Lineage (NCBI taxonomy): Eukaryota > Metazoa > Chordata > Aves > Strigiformes > Strigidae > Strix > Strix uralensis. The sequence continues at coordinate 70,600,900 of NC_133972.1, read as the reverse complement.
CCAAAACTCGGCCCTTGTTGGTAGACAAGCATTTTCCTTCGTTTAATTTGTTGCTTCTATGAAATCGTAAGGCCTCTGGAGATCAGAGCTCAACATCCTTATTTCGCTACTGTCCTGCAGAATTACGATTTCTCTGGCAAATAAAGGAACACCGCCGCTGGGCGGTATTTACCGATTCACCCAGGCCCTTCAGCGCGCCGCGGGGCCTCCCGCTCTGCCGCCGGCGCGGCGCGGGGGGCACCGGGCACTCACCTGCCCGCCCCGCCCCGCCCCGCCCCGCCGCGGCCGGGGAGGCGCCCGGCGGGCCCGGCCCGCAGCCGCAGCCGCAGCCGCAGTGGATGGCGGCCGCCGACCCGCCGGGCGCCGGGGACCTTTCGCAGCTGGTGAGCCCGGTGGCGGGGAGCGGGGGCCGGGTTCGGGGCCGCCCTTGCTGCGGGGCTCCACCTGGCCGGTGGGTGTCCCCCTCCCCGGTGGGGCCGAGTGGAGAAGCGCGGCGGGCCGGCGGGGAGGCGCCGTGCCCGGGGCCCGGTCCCTGCGGCCCGGCCCGGCTCGCTGGGCCGGAGCTCCCTCCGTGCGCCGCCGCCCGGGGCTCCTGCTTTCTGCTTTGTCTTTTATTTCCTCCCCCCGCAGGCGGAGAATCTGCTGTATCAGCTGCAGGAGAATTTTCAAGCTTTGACTGAAAAGATAACGCTGAGAAATATCCTCTTTCGTCTTTTGAGCCCGGGTGACCGACCCGCGGGAGAGGCATCGTGCTCCTGCGGCTGCGGTTCTCCCCTGGACCGGGCTTGGTGTGAAGCGGGGCTTTGCTTCTTAACGGCGGGGTGCGCTTTTGTCCTAAACATCAAATTAAGATACAGTGATTAACGTTAACACCTATGGTGTAAAGATAGCTGAACTGCCCCCCAAGACCATTTATTCTCCCTTAGGCTAAGAAGGAAATCCTAAAAAAGGTTGGACTAGAAGTACTATCAATCCCAGTGATCTAGTCTCTGTGTGACAATTCTTGCTTTCAAGTAAAATAAGCATCAAGGATTCTGTATAAAGATGATGTATAAAAGGTATTAAAAAACATCTTCAAGAATGCCACTTACGTCAGTGTATCGCTGCATGTTGTCGGTTTAAAAAACAGCTGCTGCCCTCCAGAGCGTGGGAAGGTGAGCCCTCAAAAAGAGAAATTAAGACCTGAAGGGGCTCTGAGCTTTCTCATTAGATGTACTTACAGAAGCTACCTCTGCTTTCTGAAACTGCAAATGTATTACATTTTCTAATTTTTCTTGACCTTTCAGGAAGTGGCTGCTTTAGCGTAAGAGAAGAATAATGTTTTAGCAGCACTCCTATTCTGATTGTGTATGTTGACTGTATGGTATCACCTAAAATAGTTCCTCAGAAAGAAAACAATCTCTTACACAGAAAATACTCCAGTTCACTCTTGGGCATACAGGAAGGCATTTGAAAATATTAAGAATTTGAATGCTTATCTGTTGCAAGAGAATGTGGGATTGTCTTGTAATAATACAACCTTGTGCATGCTTCATCTTGCATTAAACATGAATAAGTAAGAGGCTGAGACATCTGTAAGAAAGCTGCTTGTTTTTCTCACAGAAGGAAAAAACCTATAAAATCCTAGAATTAGTTATAAATAAGTTATCTTTAACTTTTTACTGGAAGAAATGGGCAAGCGCATTGATGACCTTGAGAAGCATGTTGCTGACCTGATGACAGAGGCTGGGATAGAAAACACCAATGAAGAGTTGAGAGTAAAGTAACTTAATTTTTACTGTATTTTATATGTTTCCACTATGGGTTTGAACTGTGGGCAGCACCTAGCATGAAAATATTGTTTACATATTTATCATACCTGCGTTTACTTGGATTTTAAAGTATACTTCGATTTTTAAAAAAATATGTTTAAAATTACCTCAGATTTCCTTTTGCCAAAAGCCAAAGAAAGCTACCATTTTTTCAAAAGAAACCTGTAGCTTGCTGCTTCTGTTCCAGCTGAGTGCCAAATACAAAGGGGTAGTACAAGCTAATCCCAAACATGTAAACTGAGGCTGTTACATTTGTAATAAAATGTGTGTGGTTTAGAGCACTCTGCCCACCATGCCTGTCCCTCAAGTATGCTAACCTAGCTGACTGAGGATTCTCGCTGGTATGAATTTATGTACATCTGCTTTTAAAGGTGCTTCAGCTTCCCGATGTGTCTCAGAGCACACCTCTGGAATACATTCACCCTGAACACAGCAGTGGTTTGCTCCTGCAGCAGTAGGATGGGGGATGGAAGGAGCAAGGATAACTTCAGTATTATTGTCAAACACTCTGTAATACAAAATCATGCTACAGTTCAGGATTGTGTGATTTCATATCGCTGACTCCTGCAAATGCCACCCCCCCTCCCGGATGGATGCCTTAGTTGGTGTTCTTAATATTTATGTGACAGCATTGCTTCCGCGTTCTGTGGGTGCGAGTGATGTCTTCTTCCTGTTGCATGCTTTCCTGATTCAGACTGAGAGACATCAATTATTTTTGTCACTTAGAGACCGCTTACCCAGTGAAAGAGGAATGTCTGTAAATATATTTAAATTAGGCATCTATTAATTCTGATGCCTTTTTTGTGATAAGCTATGAAATAATTTTCAGAAATATAGAAAGACAATCTGTGAAGATGTATTTAACGGTACTTAATCTTCCTATTTTTATTAACTGTACTTAATCTTCCTATTTTTATGCTGAATCACATTCATGAATAATTAAACCACTAACCTACTTATTCACTGTTTCTTTGCAGCACTTAAATGAGGATGTGATCAAGCAAGATAAAGGGAGAACAGCACCACACTGAATGTAGAAGTTTACAACCAGTGTCACTAGTCACAAAAATCATCAGTGAAAACAAACATGCTTGCATCATGTCACAATATAATATCTCTCTTTTTTTTTTTTTTTTTTTTTTTTTAAACTGTTACCCCAGGAAAAAAGCAGAAAGCTGGGTTTATTCATCAATGGGACACTGTATTTCCTGTAATTGGGAAAGAACTGTTAAATTTCAGGGAAGGCAAACCCACTATTTTGGACAGAAAACTATATCCTATATAGTGAACTTATCCAGTCACAAACTTCTTCAATGTATGAAAATGTATTTATTTTAATAATACTAAAATTGTCATTATAGTTCTTTGTTGCCTTTTCAACTTAAATGTTCTCAGAATAACAAGATCCTTCTGGGACAAAACTTTTCCATTTGCATGTGCCATTTTGATGCTTCTTTAAATGTTTTACGTTACAAAATGCACCTTATCTTACCTGATGTTGCTACAAAGGTGCCTTTGCAAAACTTCATTGGTCCAGTAAATATAAACTATTCTGCACTGAAAGAAATGGCAGTATTTGCACAGATTACAGCTGTTCAGTCGTTACTCTTTTCACAAGCCCACCCAAAGCTGTGCACACAAAATCATCCAGGTATGCACATTGTACCAATTTCCGTTCTTTAAATTGGCCATTTTGAAGAAAGAGCCTATTTTAAAGACTTTGAGATAGATAAGGGATTGTAGTTACCAAACGTGTCCTGAACAAGACATGCTATAGTCAAACAAAACAGGACATCTGCACTATCTTTAAGGTTCTTGTACACCAAAACAGTGGCACTTTTCACAGAAAAGATTGTTTGAAACTTAATGGGAACCTCTTATAACAGAAATTGAAGCATTACCAGGTAAATAGGATACCTCAGCTAATGAAGGATAGATTTCCAGTCTTAAAAAGGGAAATAAATAAGACCTGGGGAACTACAGGCCAGTCAGTCTCACCTCCGTGCCCGGTAAGATCATGGAGCAGATCCTCCTGGAAACTATGTTAGGGCACATGGAAAATAAGGAGGTGACTGGTGACAGACAACATGGCTTCACTAAGGGCAAATTGTGCCTGACAAATTTGGTGGCTGCCTATGACAGGGTTACAGCGCTGATGGATAAGGCAAGAGCAGCTGACATCATCTACCTGGACCTGTGCAAAGCTTTTGACACTGTCCCACACAACATCCTTGTCTCTAAATTGGAGAGACCTGGATTTGATGGATGGACCACTCAGTGGATAAGGAATTGGCTGGGTGGTCACACTCAAAGAGTTGTGGTCAACAGCTCAGTGACCGAGCGGAGAGCAGTGATAAGTGGTGTTCCTCAGGGGTAGGTGTTGGGACAGGCGCTGTTTAACATCTTTGTTGGTGACATGGACAGTGGGATTGAGTGCACCCTCAGCAAGTTCACTGATAACACCAAGCTGTGTGGTGCAGTCGACACACTGGAGGGAAGGGATGTGCCATCCAGAGGGACCTGGACAGGCTTGAGAGGTGGGCCTGTGCAAACCTCATGAAGTTCAGCAAGGTCAAGTGCAAGGTCCTGCACGTGGGTCAGGGCAATCACAAGCACAAATACAGGCTGGGAGATGAGTGAATTGAGAACAGCCCTGTGGAGAAGGACTTGGGGGTATTAGTGGATGGAAAACTATGAGCCAGCAACATGCCCTCGCAGCCCAGCAAGCCAGCCATATCCTGGGCTGCATCAAGAGAAGTGTGGCCAGCAGGTAGAGGGAGGGCATACTCCCCCTCTACTCTGCTCTGGTGAGACCCTACCTGGAGCACTGTGTCCAGCTCTGGGCACCCCAAAATAAGGACATGGACCTGCTCAAGAGGGTCTAGAGGAGGCCACGAAGATGATCAGGGGGCTGGAGCACCTCCCCTGTGAGGACAGGCTGAGAGAGTTGGGCTTGTTCAGCCTAGAGAAGACTGGGGAGACCTTATAGCTGCCTTCCAGTACTTAAAGGGGCCTACAGGAAAGATGGGGAGGGACTCTTTATCAGGGAGTGTAGTGATAGGATGAGGGGTAATGGTTTTAAATTGAAGAGGATAGATTTAGATTAGATGTAAAGAAGCAGCAGTTATTTACTGTGAGGGTGGTGAGACACTGGCACAGGCTGCCCAGAGAAGTTGTGGCTGCCCCCTCCCTGGCCATGTTCAAGGCCAGGTTGGATGGGACTTTGAGCAACCTGGTCTAGTGGAAGGTGGCCCTGGCCCTGGCAGTGGGGGTGGAACTAGGTGATCTTTAAGGTCCCTTCCAACCCAAACCATTCTGTGATTCTATGACTCTGTGAAATATTCTTAAAACTTCAGCAGGTATTAATACTTAGCATCTATTACACAGTTTTCATTAATATCAAGAAATCATTGTAATCAATGCTTCAATCATGTAGATTTGCAAGCAATGTCAAACTCAGGGGAGAGGTTGATATGCTAGAGGACAGGCTGGAGAAATGGGCCAACAGGAACCTCCTGAAGTTCAAGGGCAAGTGCTGAGCCTTGCCTCTAGGACAGGGTAAGCTTATGCTGCAGGGCAGTTGTGAGGGGCTGGCTGACATGCAGCTTTGCAGGAGAGGAGTGGGGTCTGGTGGGTAAGTTGAACGTGAGTCAGCAGGGTGCCCTGGCAACAAAGGCTGCAGCCATGTACTGGTCACTATTAGCACAAGTAGAGCCAGCAGGTCATTCCCCTCTAGACCACACCTAGAATATCGTGTTAATTTTGGGGCTCCCCAGCTCAAGAAATATGTGTTATGAGAGAATTAAAACAAAGCCACCAAGATATGGTTGAGTGCAAAGCATACGAGGGTTTGAGAGAATTCTGTTAGTTCAGCCTTAAGAAGACTACAACTTCTTGCTAGCAACAACTACCTCATAGTAGAGCATGGGGAACAGTTAGACTAATTGGAGGTGTTTTACACAAAAGAGAGTTAATAGACACAAGCTGGAACACAGGAAATTCCAACTAAATGCAAGAAACACTTTTTTCAACTATTAAAATGCTCAAGTGAAAAAGTGTTTTTTTCAACTATTAAAGAACAAACTTTCCAGAAAGGCTGAGGAAATCTCCATCCATAGAGATACTCAACAGTGGACACAGTCGTGGGCAACCTGACCAAGTGGGACCTGCTTTGACTGGGAGGTTGGTGGTGTCTACTTTGTGTTGTGACAAACTGGACCAAAAGTACAGGTACCTCTCTTCTGCAGAGTCTGGTTTGTTTTATCTTGATCCTGTACATATGCATGTATCAGTTTAAAAAACAAAAAAAACCCAAAAACCCCCAAAAACCCCAAACCAAGAAAACCCACACAACACCAGCTCCACTACCACAAAAGCTGTCAGAAATGCAAATGGAAACTTCAAAAGCCATGCCACAGTGGACTCTAAGTCTCACAAGTATATATGCATTTTAATACACCCTTAGACAAATTGGAGGTCAAATGAGAGAAAGCACAGCTCATCCTTTCTTCAGCTGTTGATTACGCAGTCAGCTCCAGAACCGCAATTAGCCTTTGGCACTGCAGAATCTACTAAGTACTTCAAACTGACTACTGTGTGCATAAGCACCATAAAAAACCAAGTCCATCACAAGTGAATTAATTGGGGGGGGGGGGGAGGGAGGCCACGAGTGTGTGTGCACAAAGTCATGGAAGATGTTTTCTCTGAGTTTTGCTAAATATTAATAAATGCACCTTAGTGTTTTATTCCTATTTTTAGCGGGTACAGAAGACCAAGATACTATGCAAGGAAATCCTGACAGAAGTGATAAGCCCTCATCTTCAACATTATGACTTTGCATCCAATCACATTTGGTTTTATTCTCAAATTTAAATAGCTAAAGAAAATAAAGGTCAATAAGTGTAACTCACTTTATTCTTTTAAAAAAACTATAGTATAGTTTTCCCAGGTATTTGTGTAACAAAAGCAAACAGAAACAGTTGAAATGTTTTTCTGCAAACAGGCTTTTTGTGTATGAAAATATGTAATACCATAAGGACAACACAAAGTAAAGTCTTTAAAATTAAAAATAAATAAACAACCCCAAATTGGTTTCAGGATTACTGCAGTCAGACAGTTCCAGGCTTCGTGTCTTCTACTTCTCCAAATGGACTTCAAACCTTTCAAATAATTCAAAATGTGCTCAAAAATGAAGGATTTGTAAGTTTTTTTCTTTTAATATATATATATGTACACACATACACAAGAATAAATTTAAGTGGACGTAGGGTTAAAAAAAAGGCAGCCCCAAAGAAATGTCAGTATCTGTATTTAGTGGAATAATCTTTTGGCGATACCACCAAACCTCGACCTTTGCGGGCTCCTCTATAAACAGTTTCTATAATGTCAATCATCTCTTGCTTATCTTCCATTGCCCAGTTGATCTTGTTGTTATTACCTGTACCTAAATCAATCATGATGTGTTTGTTCCTTTAAAGGGAGAGAAAAAAAAAAAAATCAGACAAGTTAACAAAGTATTATAATTCAGAAAAAACCTCTATATTCCCCACAAGAATGGCTTGTAGGATTCAAAAGAAGCCCTTATAACATGAACAGGCTTGCAAAATGAGCCTCAAAGAAAGGAGTATCCACTCCTGTCACTCAAGTTGACATTTTACTGCCTATTTCTAAAGCTAGAACAAAGACTGCAAACATGCCCCCGAGATTGTTACTCAGTGCAATCATCCTTCAGCATATTCCTCATTGTTTGTATTTCTTTCCCACTACTGCCTAACACCAAAGAGAGTTCCACGCTTGTCAGCAGCACATTTTATCTCATCAATGTAGACGCCTTAGCTCCAAAACAAGTAATACTTTGGGTATATCTTTAAAGCAAGTTTGACAGGCTTGACTGCTGTATTACTGCAGTATTCTATACAGGGAGTTTCAGATTTAAAACTAAAACCAATGGATAATAAAACCAGTTTTCACTATCACTAATTTGTACTCTATTATCAGAATATTTACTAGGCTAGCTGGAAAACATGCCATTTTACTATTTAATCAATTTACTCTTTTGTAGAGCAATGAAAATATAAGCATCAATATGCTGATGTGTATTTAGAAATGATCTACTGAGACACTGTATTTGATACACAAAAAATTTAACTGAGTTACATTCTAGAACCATCATGTACCTGAAGAAAAACATGACGGTACAGGGATCATACAACTCATACATCTTGTTGAAGTCTGGTACTTCAGTGATATCCACAAGATAAATAACAGCAAAGTTTTTTACCTAAACAGAAGAAAACAGGAAATATAAAAGCAATATATATTACCAAGCCCTTATTTGTATTACTGATTAAAAGACATAACCTTTCAGTACTGCAACATTTACTTTCCAAAATACCGTCATAAAATCACAGTAAACTATCTTGCCATTATTTTTAGCCACAACAACCAATTAACATGGAAAATATTTTAAAATATAGCCAAGATGCTCATTTCACATCCAGTATCAGCTGGAAAGATACTATGCTAAATCAACATCCAGAGAAACAAATGCCCTTTATATACAACTGAGACCTCACAGTGACATGCCCAGCTCTAAACAAGTGGAGTAACTGCTTTGTGCAAGCCAAGCTGACACATTTTGCTTCTGTCGTCAGCTGCTTATAGACTTCAGAAAATTAATGATCTAAACTGTCCTGGTGCCTGCTTCCAAGCATTTTTTCCCCCTCTAAACCACGTAATTTGTTTAACGAGGCTCAATAAATGAAAATAAACCTGGTAATAATAAAAACTCACAGCTTTTTTTGAGAGGTGTAAAGCTAAAAAAGGAGCTTAAAAATTCAACTAATAATGAAAAAAAGACCTTGATGAAAGCTATTCTCTGGGCAGTTCTAGTAAAACAGGCTTTCATTTTGCAGATTTACTGAGTTAAATGCACAAGAATCCCTCCCCTTTAATGTCATAGTTAATGTCTTCATTCCTGAAACAAAAACATGTCACATTTTTGTTTCCTAGATGTAGCATATTTGACCTTAAGTGGAATTAGAGGAAGTTTTAGTTTCTAAATTTAGCTCATACACACATAGTAGAAATTAACACACACGCATTAAAATAGAAGTCAGTAGGCATCTAAATTACACAAACCTTTAACGGTAACTGTACTCATGCATTATACCATGAACGCACAACCTTGCTGCCCCATCCTTACTTACATACAAATACAATTTCAGTCCTTCCCATCTGACTATGCAAAATTACTAGTTTGAGATAACACATCTGGTTTAACATTTATGACAAACTTACTGTTTGTCACAGTACTTCCCACTTGTTAATTTTGCTGTCAAATGTCTGGAAATGCTATGATGAGTATAATTTTTGCTTGATGTAAAGATGTTTTATTTTAGTCCACAAAATAGGATTAGACTGTACCAGAAAAATATTATCTGTGGTGTACCCTGTACTTAAACATCCTAGCAGGCACTTTAATTGAGAAGTATGGAGATGCTTGTTTACAAAAAAACAGAAGCACACAGTAAATAAGTTTTGATGGACTTCTTGTCTCAAGACAGTTTCTAAATTATAAAAAAATAATCACACTTCGAAGATGTACGTAAGTATTAGTAGCAAAGAAAGTAAAATCTCTTCTGGAGTGAAACAGCATTTGAACGGTTTTTACTGTGCTATTACGGAGTCAGTTATAATCCTAGACTCTGTCAATAACCTAATGAAAACATCCTATTTAAGCCATATTCCAAAACAGGCAAAAGGCAAAGCCTTGAAAACCCAAGTTACTCATAATATCAAACTCTAACACCCTCTGAAGTGATCATTCATGCCCATTTCAATTTTATATGAAAGATTTCTAAGAAACTTACTGGGATGTTCAGAGTCAAAAATTTAGCTGGTAAGTGACTGAAGTTACTCCCTGGTTAGCCTTAGGAGGCAGAAGACAATTTTGTTTGTTTTGAGTTTTTGTGTTGTTTTGTTTTTAAAACAAAAAAAATCCAAAACTTGAAGAGCCATTTTCATTTTCTCCCATCATTTCTTCTTCCATCCTGCTGGCATTTTTAGCATCAGCAGCACAGCTTCACCGTGTGGGGAAATTTCTATAACACATGCAGCAATTCCACAAACTAAACAGAATCTCTGAACAATTACTTCATTTGGAGATTAGAAAGTAATTTTAAGTTAAACCAAGCATTAATACAACATTCTTAGGACCTGCTTTGTTCCCTGAAAAATTAGTGCAAGGAGATTATATGTTGCACCAGAAGGCCACGATGAAGCACTGCTAAACCAAAATTTTACTTTCAAGAACTGTGTACTCCACATAGTACTGGAACAACAAAACTTGCAGTTAGTTTTGCATTATATACATTTAATTTAGTTGAGCTGTTGCAAAACCAGAAATGCTTGTCACTAACAATGAACATCAACAGCCTAAGATTTTAGAAAAAAGAACCAGACTATTCAAGTTTTAAATAAGTTATTACATAAATCTTACTCAAAAAGACTGGATCATTTATACCACCTTTGCACAGCATATACACAAGTTATCACCGTAACCTAAGTATCTCAGGCATTAACTGAATCTTCTCTACCTACTTTTATAGAAGTGAAACTGATGACAGTTGCTTGCTCAAAAGCTTGTATGAAGTCTAAAGCGTACCTCAAAGCTAGATACGGACTCTCAAATTTGTTTTCAAAACTTTAAAAGTGGCTCTATTCTCTCCCCCTTGCTTTCTGAATTTCAAATCTGACAAGATTACCACTCCAAAACCACTTAGCTTGCAAGGGTGTTGAATAAGGATGTGTTTTGTTGAGTTTGGACACTGGCTGCCAAGGTTGCCCATGACATGGGCCTTGCCATGCTACGCTCTGATATAGGTAGCAGCAGGAGGTTGGGATTCAGGCCTAAGAATGAGCTAGATGAAAACATGGGTAAGAGGCTAAATATGGAAGGGGTGATGCAGAAGCACTGCTGTGTCCATAATATCTACTGTTTAGCTGCCAATGCCAGACTGGGCAGGCTTGTCACCAAGAGGTATTTTATGGTAACAGAAGACAAGCCCTGCAGAACTCTCTGCACAGTATTGACCAGTTTTACAGCCCGAAGAAGCATTTACTGTCTCAGACACAATACTGGAGCCAAGATACAGCGGCACGGAGCCAGCTGCACAGCAATACAGGGCAGCGTCTGAGCCAGCTTCACACGCAGCCAGCTCTAACTCACAAGGCTTTAGCTTAGGCTTCATTTTAAGCAATAGCAAATGAAGTATTTATGGATTCAGGCTGGTATGGATGCAGGAGTTGATCTGTACTTTAGCTAGTAAGTCTGTGGAGACAAACCAAAGCCCAACCTCTCCCCATCCATGGACATGAATCCATACCCCAGACACAGCTGTCGGAGCAAGAACTACATTCCTACATAGAACAAGCTTCGCTGTCATTTATTTCAAGGCAGCGGTTGCTATGAAGTTCTCTTTCTGACTTTTGAGTTATAACTGGGGATACAGTCTTGAGACCTCCAGGTAAGAAATAAATACAACTCTGATCAAGCAAACCACACTAAATAAAAGCAGTTGCAGTTGTAACAATTGAGACTATACGGAGGTTGTTAATGTGAACCAAAATTTTACTGTCCAGACAATATGCAAAAAACTTGTGGTATTTTAGCAGTTGAACACATAACACAAATTTACTCTGAAAGTGCTTAACCTCATAACATATACTGTAGATTTGTTGCAGTGTCAGCTGCTTTCTGAAAAAAAAAAAAACCCTCTAGTGATAGACCTCCTTTTGGACAGCTCCATACTTGTTCAACATCTGAAGATAAAAACATTTTCAGCAGAAAAACAAGACAGATATCAAATTTTGAATGTATTTATTTCTGACACTCTGACTTTCTTTATCCATCTTTCAACTCAAAACTTTCTGTCTTACCCGGCCATCATAGCTGCTGTTCACAGGGACAAGACAGAGTAGGAAACTAGAAGTCAACAGCAGCATGGATTCAAAATTTTATCAGACTTACTTTCATGTGTTGGGCTTCAATTTTGGTTGGGGTTTTTGTTTGTGTTATTTGGGTTTTTTTTAATTGCTGTAGCTTCACAGATTAGTCTACGTTATCAACACGCATATACACAAACCAAAAGTACATGATTGCCTAGCCACAGTTACAGACTATTTTAATACTTGACGGAACTGTATCTGCTTAGGTGGACTAAATGGAACGGCTCAAGACTACAAAGCAGAGGAATCTATAGGACCCTTATCATCAGATACAGATTCTGTATCCTATCTTGATCAAGACCACACACTTAGCTGGTAAATAGGAAGACACAGATGTAGGAAAAACCATATGCCAGATGAGAGAAATCTCATTTGTCCTCCAGAGTTCTCCCTCCTGACTTTCTTCAGCAGCAATGTCATTCCAAAAACAATTTAATGCATTCTGACAACATGAGATTGCCACAGCAATATGATCAATGACTAGGAAGAATGGCAACAATCATGAAGTTTCTTTGAATTTCTGTTAGAGATAAGCAATACTCTTCTTTTTTTTAAGCTCCCTTTAAGAAGCAAGTCTCACAGCCATATGTTACTTTATGGCCCAAAGCGCATACAGCAAATACCTAACAAAATCTGAGAAAATATCTCAGATTCCATCTCATCTTCCTAACCAGTTTCTAGACAATATTTTTTATGTTTAGATGGCTTCATGGACCAGGAAATCACAGGAAAAGGAAGACAGGAACTGAGACTAGCTTTTGCAACAAATCGTGCAGGTTGATGGTGGCTAGCAGATCTGCATTACTGAACTGAAAGAGGCTGCTAACACAGTAAGTACAAACTTGAAAGTCTGTACTGTCAATATTTATTTGAATTTCTTTTCCTGATAATTATGCTGTAAGTTTAGGTGATAAATTTCTACAGGAAAAGAGAAAGACATTATACTGCTGAGAGCAATGCTTACAGCTAATAATTCTGAAAACTATAGATATGAGTAAGTGGATTAGCTTCGCTTAACTTTAATTACAAACACTAGTAACTATAATACTGATGTTTTTTTATAGCTCTCTCTTTCCATGTCCCCCCTTTTCCTCTCTCACTTTTCATGTAAGCTTAACAGAAAGGCAGAGGCACAACTAATGTTTGAACAAAAGCCACAGCTATTCACGCCTCTGATTACAGTTAAATAAATGTAAAACATCTGAAAAATCCTCCCTAAACCCACATTGACCCAATACCACGGATTGGTTAAAGTGACCTGGTTTCACAAGAGGTTATCTGATTTACAGTATTCAGTTCTAGATAAATCATGGGTTTAAAATATTTCTTAAAAAAGGGGTACAAAAAGTAATTTAGCAGCCAAAGCCTTGTATTTCAGGGGGTGTTTTTTTATAATTGTGAGCCTCCTTTCAAAAAAAGTATATTTTTAAGAAGGTGTTCCAGAGGAATTTTGTGAAATGCAGTTCTTAGACGTTTGAAACCCTGACAAAGCAAAAATTGAACATCTTACAATTATCATGTGGTTTTGAAACTCAGTAAAACCTTGCTTCTTTTTCACCTAACACTTGGGAGGGGAAAAAAAAGTCAACTGTAAATGGAGTACATTTCAGTGAAAATAATCTGCTTTGTATTTTCACATAGTGTTCCAGTTTCTTTTTCCCCAAAAGGATTCAAACTGAAAAAAACATATTTTCCTAATATAAAGTACAGATAAATATTACTGCTACACAAAAATATGCTGCAGACTACAATATTGCACCATGGTAACAAATGTAAAATATGGCTACATTTTCTTCAAATGTAGCATGCAATTATAGCATGTTAACATTCTGTATTATTCTCTAGTATAAACACCTGTACAAGTGGAACTTTTACTCACTCTTTAAAACAGCAGAGATCCAAACATGGCTTGTAAGCAAGAGGATGAGGAAGGATCTCCCCTTTAATTTGCCATTTCTGCAGAGGGAGATTTTTAAATAAGAAGTTACATTGTTCTTTCTTCCCCCAGTCACCCCTAACTGCCAATACGTCTGCCAAATTGCCAAGCATCCTGCCAAAAGTTGATACTAACAGTATCTGAGCATAAGACACTCCCACCACGTTAAACACAAAATGTCTACATTAAACCATGTCACAACTCCTTACTGTATTCTAATATGTCTCAACATTTGGCTATAGGTATAAATCTCTTCTAGGGATTTTTGAGATAGAAGTTCATTTACTTAAAAGTAACATTAAAAGAGGAAGGAGTACACCATGAAAAAAGCTCTATATCAAGTTATGCAGTACGCACACAATTTTACATGAAGATTGCTGACTCCTTTTCCTACCCGAGTTACCATTTCTGCTTCAGATTTTTTTGCTTCATTTCAATGTGGTTCAGTTAAAGAAGAGCTGTCAATTGTCTGCATCTATCACTATGCAAAACCTTTACCAAATACATGAAAAGAGAAATTATAGCTGATTGTGTATGTTAACAGTCTTAATTTTTCTTCAATATCTATCTTTCTTAAGTGAGTGACCAGCTGCCAGCAGGCATTCAGTTTCCATCTGAAAACAGCTTCAGAATTTGGCTCCTAAAATTTAATTTTGCCCATGCAACTCATGTGCCTCCACGAATATAACTGATAGATTAATCAACACCATCCTGTACATTTTAGGATCTCACCAGTTTTAAGAGTCAAAATGAAAGTAAGTTTTCAAGTTATTCAAATGGAAATCTGAAGTTACTATACATTCTTATTGTAAAATTAGTACTGCATTACCTAGTCACAGCAGTCTTACTACCAAGCACTTGTTTCTGCTTGCTGACGTTTGTTAAATGAGGGATTATTAACAGGCAGCGATTTTGATTTCAGAACTGGCAACGCTCTTTTCACCCCATTAAATACTACAAATATCAGGGCAGTCGATGACTTTAGGAGACACTCATGAAAGCAAAACAAACAGCTTTCTCACTGCCTCCTAAAGCTGGAATACCTCTCCAGAAACCTGCCTCAGGGTTCGTATAAACCACCTGAAACGCTGAGCGCAGAAAGCACCCGTCTCACGTTACAGCTGCAGTTTACCTTCTCAGCAATGCTGTATAAGACTTCATCCATTTTCATGCAGGTCGGGTCCCAGTCGTGTCCGAAGCGGATGACGACGACTCGGTCCTCTTCCGAGAGGATGGCCTGGTCCACCTGCCAGCCGTTGTGCAAGTGCGGCAACATGTACGACATCCTGAAGGGCGGGCGGCGGGCCTGCGGGACGACAGCGGCCACCCGGGAGCTGACAGCCCGGCCTGCCCTCGCACGGCACCGCCGGCCCACCCCCCTCCCCCGCCTCCCCGGCGGGGCCCACCACCCCCCGCGGGCCCAGCCCGGCGTTTAGCGGCCGCGGCGCAGCGATACCGTCAACTCGCCGGGCCCTTACGGGACGCCGGCGGGCACCGGGCACCGGGCACCGAGCTCCAGGGCCGAGCCGCCGAGCCCCCGCCTCGCCCCGTCCCATCCCCACCGCACCCTGTGGGCGTCCTTCTCTCGGAGAAACGGGGCAACGGATCCGCGGCGGGAAAGGGCCCGGAAGTGAGGACAGACGTCGGCAGCGCGGGCACGCCCCTGGGAAACGCGCTTCCGCCCCGCGGAGGGGGCGGGGCTTCCCCAGCGGGCGGGGCAGAGCGCGGCGGAGGGGCGGGGGAGGCCGCTTGGACCGTACCAAGTGTGAAGGCGGGCGGGAGGGAGAACGGCTTGGACCGTACCTAGCGGGGGAGGGGGGCCGAGGAAGCAGAGTCCCCGGTGGCGTGTCGCAGGTCATCGCCGCCGGAGTGACGTGGCGGGGCCTGCGAGAGCCCCTGCGTCAGGGCTGGGGCCAGGCAGCCGTGCCCAGGGCCAGGCGGAGGCGTTGTCCTCTCAGGGGTCTCTGTGCCCCCATCCCACCCACTGCGGAGCCAACCCCAAGCGAGGGCGCCTGGGCTGGGGCCTGGCCCCTGGGCGATGGCCAAGAGGGCAACCAAAATGGCAGGTGGCCCTGTGGGGGTGTGCCTGCAGCCCGAGAAACCAGTTGCACCCAAATGGGTGGGCAGGTTGTGCTGCCTGTCTGCTGGCTGGGGCCACGGGCATGTCCCCTCACAAGAGGGATGTGGAGCCACGCCGCGGTGGTGGGTGCAAGTGGCCCAGGCGGAGCTGCTGGGTGGCACCGGGAGGATGAAACAGACGTCACCACAGCCCAAACCTCCATCTACCTGCTACTGATCACTCTACGACGTTAACAAAGCTCCCTGTGCCTCCATTGGAGTTTGCCAAGGAGATACTGCAACAGAGAGAGAGCAACTCCATGCATCTGGTTATGGAAGATTTTGTCAGTGCATTAACCCACAGCAATGAACATCTTCACGCTGGAGGTAGTGCTGCTTGTGGCTGGAGTCCTGTGTGAAGGTGCAGGTGTGTTTGAATCAGCTGGGTCACAACTGCACGTCCATCTTCTGTGTTTCTTTCTGATGCTCCCTACACCCAGGACTAACCCTGCCCGTGGGAGCTGCGCTGCCCGGCCCCTGGCAGTAGCTGCACTTGGGGACCATTACACTCTCTCATCTCTCGCAGTCAAAACGCCAGTAACACACTGGGTAAACGTTTCGGTTGAAGTGATCAGCAGCGAAACCAGGACATTTCGGCTGCAGAGTCAAGCTGGCCATTGCGATCGGGCATTCCAGGCCAATCTTTTTGCTCCCTGAAAGGCATATATATTATTGTACGCTGTGCACTCATTTAAAAGTTTAGCTTGCAGCAGACAGGGAGAAAAACATATTTCCCACTATATCTCCACCTACAAGTTTTCTCACTTTCATCCTTCCGATTCTTTCCCCATCCCACCGGGGGGGAGCAAGCGGGAGGCTGTGTGGGGCTTAGTTGCCGGCTGGGTTTAAACCACCACAGGTACCAAATTCCTTTGCCCCGGTATTGCAGACCTCTCAAAAAACTATCAAAGTCCTCGTTCTGCAGTATCACCTTTCTAGAAAATTCAGTGCCGGGGAGTGTGAGAGGAGAGGAAGGCACTCTGGTCCCACTCCAGACAAAAGCACCCGGGCTCTGGCCGTCCCCGCCGCGTGGGCCGCAGCCGGGTCGCAGCCAGGCCTGCCTGGAGGCGCGGGAGTGCCCACGGAAGGAAGGAAGGGCCCACGGAAGGAAGGGCCCACGGGCGTGCCCACGGAAGGAAGGAAGTGCCCACGGAATTGCTGGCAGAACTGCCGGCACGGAGCCGTCTGGTAGTGAAGGGGTTAAGGGGGCCCAGAGCGGCGGGGCCCGCCCGCCGCCGCCACCGGAGCTGGGCAAGGGCAGCGAGGGGACGGCTGCCGGCGTGGGCCGGGGGCTGCCGGGGCTGGGAGCTGGCGGCTCCTCCACATGCGGTAGGAGCGAGCTGTGAAAGAAACATCGGCAGAAAGCAACCAGCCGCGGTTAATTCTTTGGTCGTTATCCAGGTAATTAGTTTTCCCCTATAGAGAAGTCCGTGGGAGGAGTTTATTCTGCATAACGCATGCTATTACCTTTTAAAACGGAGGTAGGAAGAATTATGTAGGTTTAGTTTGCTCTGATTTGGCCAAGTCCGAAGTGGTACAGCAGTGCCAGTCAACAAACGTGCAAGTAAGTCGTCAGTCAAGCTCCACAAAAGAAGTAAGGCCAGCTTCAGTCAGCACGGAAGTTAATACTCAAGTAGTCCTTTTTATTTGCCCACTTGTCTCAATCTGAGTCATATTTTCAAAGTTTTCTTAGCAATGCGAGGACCAGAACTTAGTACACGTATGTTATATTAGTGTGTTACATGTCATATACATGGAAGCAGATAATCTTCTAAAGTAGAAAATCTGAGGAGAGACAGCTTTTTTTTTTTTTTTTTTTTTTAAGAAAAGAGTGTTAGTGATTCAGCAGATGATACTAGTCCAAAACCAAAATTGTCATATCCTTAACAGGTGTTACATTTAGCACACTGGACAAGACATCTGATAACTGAATAATTATGTTCAGAAGCAAAGCATTCAGTCTGTTAAAACTGATTCCCTTGATGCCTGGCCAGTCAAATTTGGCTTATAAATACATTCATCCAGCTATTGCTTCTCATGGACATCGCTGTCACAGGAGAAGTATGGATTACAGACAGGGGTACAAGACATGCCCACGTAGTGCTGAAGGACAAACAATAAGTACTCCTCAGACCAAGGTTGGTATCGGAATAGCCCCCCTTCCGTCTGCAAAGTTCCTTTAAGTGTTTTTAGTTTACTGCTATCTCTCAATTTTTTAAGATTATACTAGCAGATTATACTAGCACTAGCAGAACCCCAGTTCTTGAACCAAAGCTGCAGTGTGTTAATGGTTCATACGCACATCAAACATAGCTGAAATTGTGGCAGACTCAGCATATCCACAGTAATGAAAAGATTAATTACACGCGACTAGCCTGTTTCTAGTCCACCATCTGGTTTGTTTAAAGCTAAACCAGCTCTCGCTGTGCTGCACTGTGGCTTCCTCATGGATCACCTTTCTGCTTGTGAAGTTTAGGAAGTGCTTCTAAAATGAATATGGGTCTGACTCTGACCTTCATGAGTGGTGTATTGTATCAGAGGAGAAAGTGGTGATGAGAGCAAATAGTGTAATGCAGTGCTGCCTTACTGACATCTGCCAGTCAGTTGATCATATCAGGCACCCAGTTTTCCATCCCTTAACAGCATAAGGTTTAGTTGCTGTCCAGTCTAAGTAAGTTGCTGCAGGAGCATCAGGTTGTGATCATCAGGAAGCTGGACAACGCTGTCACAATATGACATCAAATCTTATCTTTTATTCTATGTGTTATTCATTCTGGAGGACAAATCCAGTTTATCCTTCTAACGTCATGTTGTGTGATACTCTTAAGAAATATACAGACTACAGCTGGGGAAATTTGCACAATTTTCACAACCATATGGGGCTGGCAGGGTTCAAAATACTTCAGTTGACAAGAAATAGATTTGATATATATTTAAGAACAATCCCTTTGCAATATGGTTGCACTATTCATCTCATGGCTTTGTTTACTGCTGTTCAGAACCAGTTAGTGTTATCAGAGACACTGTTCATGGTGAACTGCAGATCTGTCCTAACATGGAGGCCCCTTCTAGCCCCTGTACAGCAGCAGACTGGAACTGAGGCAGAAATGCAGGTCAAGGCCAGGGTAAAGCAGTATTACTGGTGTCGAGATTGGAAGCATATAATAGCTGCAGTTGCGATAAGCCTGAGTTGTTTGCTCAGGACAAGGGTAAATACAGTTTGTCAGAAACTTCCAATCTGCATTGATGCCTTTTTGTCACAGGTTTGAATTCTGGTTACTCACTGAAGGCTCGTGTGAGAGGACTGAAGCAGCAGGAAATCTCTGCCCAGCACTGTCTGCCCTGAATAAATCAGCATACTGCTGTGGAAAATTGTTCTGATGCAGTTAGCACAATGCCAGGTTTTCTGGACCCAAGTCTAGGACACAGTATGGGATGGAGACCTAAAGCGAGTGGTACACAGCAAACAGAAGTGTAGGAAATTAGACAAGACTGTTGTTAAGACATGCAGGAAATTTTCAGCTACCATTTTGGTTGAAAAGGGCTGCTTCTAATTAGGTGTGTGGCTCTCTGTGAAGCCCCAATCTTATTGCAGGATACAATACATTTGCATGAGTGTTGCAGAGAGGACTGGGCTCAGAACTGTCTGGGCAGGGGAGAAGTTCTAGTATGAAGAACTGTGTTGTCAGTACCACTGCTAGTGCTCTTCCCTGCTGATTCAGCATATAGGCATGGATGTGCTAAAAATTTTGCGGGAGGTAAATTCAGGTACAGATCTGGATGTTTAAAACACTGAAGACAAGCAGTGTAGCAGCTGTCCAAGGCCCTTTATTGTGCAAATCTGTTAGACCTAAACCATTCCTGACAGATATTTGTCAGACCCATCTGAGCCTCAATGCCTCCCTACACTACCTGTGGCTTCACCAACCATAATCAGTAGGCAAGAAACTTTCAGTAACTCTCTAGTGGCTTCTGTTTCATACCACTGCTTATAGAAATGACTTTGTGAATGAGGTTGAGAAGCTACAAGATTTGTATTAAACCAATACTGATTCAGGACTAAAATGAAACTATTTGAGAAGAACACCCTGTAGGACTGGATTTAGATCTAAGGGGGTGGATATTCCTTGGTGTTATAGTCTGAATCAGCACTTAGTGAAAATACTGGGAAGTTGTCTAATGTACCATGCTAGTACCAAGTGACTGTGGATTTATTCTGTATCCTTAAAAGCAGTGTTGAGTTCCACCAGTTTCATGTTTCACCAATGTGAATTTAAATGATCACTACAGCATCACTCCTTTAAGGGTGTTCTAGACAAAGGAGTATTTCTTTTCCCCTGTTGCAGGTCATGGCAGAAGAAGAGTTGCCAGGCGTTTTGATTCTGGATATAGGAGGAACTCATGGTGTGCTAGAAAACCTTGCACCACTTTTGAAGAAACACTTTCGCCTTATCACCATGAAGGAATTTCTTGAAAACAAAAAAGAAATGAGCAAAAAAATCCAATCTGTCTTCGTGTTTGAGTGCAGGCCAACTGTTGACCGGGAGCTTCTAGAAAGCCTGCCTAATTTAAAGGTAATTGGAAACTCTGGGGTTGGAGTCGATCACTTAGACTTGAAAATGATTTCCAACTTTGGTGTAAAAGTGACCAACACCCCACATGCCGTGGCAGACTCAACAGCAGACATAGGAATGGCCTTGATGCTGGCCTCTGCCAGAAGACTAGTAGAAGGTAATGTTTTAAATTTTCCTGGATCTTAGCTACTTCTTTGGCATATCTCACTTGATGATCTGTCTGAATCAATATTTGGGATGCTTTTACAGGGAAAAAAATTTCTGAGAACTCCCATTTTCAGAGGCCTCTTCTTTTCCTATGTCTCCTTTCTTTTTAAGGCAATGGTGACAAGAGTAAGGCCTTCGTCTAAATTATGCGCTTTAAAGTTACTTGTGATATCCTGTTTGGAATAATGTCTGGGGCTTAATTCTTCTCTGGCTGTTCACTGGGTGGGTTGTTTATAGCTGTAAAAACTGAATGCAAAATACATCCAAACCAAATGTCACCACTTCTCCATTTCCCCTTGGAACAAGTGTTAGGAGCTACAGCAAAGTACAAAGCATTAATGGCCATGTCCCCACCTCTAGAGCAATAATTAGTATAACTATTCATTTTTTTCCTGCTTCTGTAAAGAGTTTGTCTAAACTAATGGGTTGTATTTCTGGAAGAGCATCAGCACTATTATTGAAATAGCTGATAATCCTTTTGATGAGGTTATTCCAAACTGTACCACCAACATTAGTTCATGTCCTTAAAGGTAGGTCCTTTCCCCACATGCCCTTCCTACGCAATGCCTTTCAGGGGAAGGAAGGTGTCAGTAAAGGCTATCACAAGAAGTTGCCTCTGTCTTCAGCAACTAGTAGTCTTTCTGTCACTGCTGCTTCACCCCTGAGCATGAAATAACACCGCTTTCTGGGTGATGTTTTCTCACTATTGCATCTTGTTGGACCTCAAGTTCTTTGTATAACAGCTCATAGTCATCCCTGGCTGAGCTGGAATTTGCAACCTTCACCCCCATTCAAGCGGTGGGGCTGCTCTGGGTTGTGATTCAGAAGAGAAATCGTGAGATTTATCCCAGCTAAAAAGAAGTGAAGTCAATGCTTGCAGGGTGGTAAGTGCCAAAGAAACTGTTTTTGAATTTCCAAGAAAATACTCCAGCCACAGAAGAGTTAATTCCCTGAGGAGCCTTTTGTCCCAGCACAGTACCCACCCGGGAGACCCCCTGTGTTACTGTCTCCAGCCCTGGCTGCAGGGAATGACACCATGCAGGCCCTTCTATAAACTGGTCAAAATTAGGAAGGATGTTTTGTAAGGAGTGCTCCAGAGCCCTGCTGCTGTGATGGTGAGAAAGTTTTTCTTTCCCCCAAACCTACTTTTGTGGTCAGTTTGTACCCATTTAGTATGTATTTACACTCAGGCTGCCAGATTGCGGTTTCTCCAGACACAAAGTGTTTTGCTGTTGACTGGCTGGGAGTGGAAGTAACCAGAGCAACGCTTGGGATCGTCGGGATGGGCAGCATTGGGTACAAAGTGGCTCAGAGAGCCAGAGCCTTCAACATGAGGATCCTGTACCATAACAGGAACCGGAGGTAAAAATGACTGGTTTCTGCATGTGATTAGTCAGGGGACAGTGACAGAAACCACAGCTCTGCTCTGTGTCCCCGGTCTTCCTAGGCACTTGTGACAGTTGTAAGCAGCATGAGGAGCACCAGCATGCTGCCACTTCCTCTCTTTGGCTCCCTACTGTTCCCCTTGAGAAGCAGCTCCCCCTCGCCTCCGGCGCTCACTCTGCCCTGGTTAGCTACTAGCACTTCGGAACAAGGGCTGTGTAACCTTTCTGAAGATGTTATCAGAGCAAACCAGGCCTTGTGCCCTCACTGTGTCCCCTGTCCTGCCAGACTCTTCTTCAGGCTTCTGGCAGCATCCCTGGCCCACCCAGCCAGCCATCCCTCTCCTCAGCCCAGCCAGATCACTCATCACACCAGCACCAATTACAAGGGTCTTAACTTCTCTTAGTTTTATAGTTCCCTTTCTTTCAGACTTCACTTCCCCTTTATTTCTTTTCCACTCCAAGTCCTAACTCACATGTCAGGCAAGGAGAGACTCTACAGGGATTGGCATAGATGCAGGAGAGAAGAGTGGGGTCTGACTGCATCCTCAGCCTCCTATACCTAATACTGTCTATGTGCTTTGCTTTCACACATATGTCACTCCTTCAGGGTCCTGCTGCTCCTCTAACCTCTTGCTCCCTTTAGCCCACATCCTCCCCGCCTCCCTTCCACCATTTGTACTTATCAATGTCTTTTCCTTTATCTTGGCCTCAAACCTCTCGATCTCTGTGCTGTTCTAGATCTCTCTAGGGTTGATTGATTGTTAAAGCCAGTTAGAAATAGTTGTGTCAGTTTTGGGGTGTGTGCATTTTTCCTTCAGAAGAAAGGAGGAGGAAGAGGCAGTTGGTGCCCACTACTGTGAGAAGATGGAAGACTTGCTGCAGCAATCTGACTTTGTTATGTTGGTTGTGAACCTGACTCCCGAGACTCACAAATTGATTGGGAAAAAGGAGCTGGGGCTGATGAAACCCACCGCTACTCTTATAAACATCAGCCGAGGTAGGATGATCTGAAAGCACTGTTTGTGGCTCCACGGTTAAGGTTGTGTTGATTATGTTGACATTCCCCCCTCCGACCTCAGTCTCTGATGGCCCTGTATTGTTTGAGTCATGAAGTAGCTGGCAGTCTACAAATGAATGACTGATCATAGATCAGACGCTATGTGTTCTAAGGTCCTGTAGAATTTAGGGATGCTCAGCAGATGTTCTGTTCTCTTTAGCCTTACTCTAAAGACAGCTTTTTTTTAGTGAAAATAACTGAAAGGTTTATCATCACCGATGATGAATGGGATACAAGGAAAAACAAGGGAAAACACAAGTTTCATTTGGAACAGCTATATAGAAAAGAAACATCACATGGGATTACAGATCTGTTGGCACTGAGAGAGACTATAGTTTCAGTAAACAAAGCAGAGATAAAAGAGTGGAAAGCTTGAAGAGATTAAATTATTTGTCTATAATAGTACACGAAATCAGTGTCAAAATGGGGAAGAGACTGAAACTGGTCACATCCCAGGAAAAGCCTTATGCAGTGGACCATAATCCTCCTCTAATTAAAGATTAATAAATAAAATCTCTGTTTTGTTTGGTTAATGGTTGTTAGAAAGACATTCTACTTTCTAACAAGCTGAAGATTCTGTAATTTTTCTCACTGGACCCTGGAGACCTTTCCTCACTCACAGTTAAAAATGTGTTCATTAACTCATCATGACAGCAAGATTTCATTGCAATGCAGGTGCAGTTATTGATCAAGATGCATTGGTAGAAGCTCTCCAGAATAAGGTTATTAGGGCTGCTGCTCTGGACGTCACATACCCTGAGCCTCTGCCAAGGTAAAGAAACCTGTTTTCCACTCTATTAATCTGAAATGTTTTAAATTGTGTGCAAAAACATGCTCATAATCTTGATCTCCATGGGGACTCTTTCTCACTGTTTAGAGCAAAACCTCAGCCTGTCTCACACAATCATAAATAAATGACAAACTATTCACCTTTCCCACATCTGTCCGTTCTTTGCCAGCCTAACTGACAGGCAAGGCAATAAGACCAATAGAGAAGAAGATGAAATGGGTAAGCAAGCTTCCCACAGCTTTCTGCTGGTTCTGTGCTTGTGGCCCTTTCTTCTCAACATGCCACTGCTGTTTCCTGAGGTTCATTCTTGACAACTAGCATGGAATGGCAGCAGAGTAAATTCCCTGTGTAATACATTCTGTTCTTTCTGTTTCTTACAGAGATCATCCTTTATTAAAATTAAATAACATCATCATAACCCCTCACATTGGAACGGCAACAGTCCAAGCTATCCGTATGATGGCAGAAGAAGCAATAGCAAATATGCTGGCTGTTCTCAATGGCCAACCTATTCCAAGTGAAGTGTTTCCGAAATGATGTGTGCCAGATGATATCACTAAATCTCCCGTGTATGGGAAGGCACTATTTCTTGCAGTACCACTTTTAAACTAGAAAAAAAGCAACCTGTTCCTGCACTGCTCTTGTTGTCCTGTTACTGCAAAGCTGTCATCTCGCTATACTTGATCTGTACTGTTATTTACAATCCTGAAAAATAAAGTGGAACTAATAAAAGGGATCTGTTTGAAGCTTTTAAACTGCACTTTGATATCTTCAATCCATTATTTCAATGAATACCTGTGTTCTCTTCCCAGTACTTGCTGCAACATAATGATAAGCAAGTACACCAAGCAGTTTGTGTAACACTCCCAAATATATTAAAGGTGAATTGACCATTAATTCCCTGCAGAAATTTGACTGTATCCTGAAACACTTTTCAGCCAATATTGTAATATTCTATTTTTATATCAAAACACTGAAGAAAGCAGACTTCTTTGAAATGGTCGTAGTCCTACAGTTTTCTAATGTAAGAAGAGCTCTGCTTCATCTACATGTTAAATCAAAGCCAAGCCAATCATTGAAAAAGTATCTTTTATTTTCCCAAGGGGATCCTTTGAAAACAAAAGTAAAACCCAAGCGAATTAGTTCCTCCATGCAGACAAAAATGATGTTTTTATCTTGACTGGCCATGAAGCAATGGTCTACCACTGAAATCACATGGGTGAGGCACAGTCTAAAGAAGAATTAGTGATCAGTCCTAACTTGCAGCCCAGGGCCAAGCTTTTTCATACGTTCTCTTTCCTATGAGCAAGCAACAAAGTCAGAAAACTCAGTAAAATGTTTGTCACCTCCATAAAATCAGGGAGCCTTTCCAGTATTTTGCAATATGCTCAGGCTTCTCGAAGAGATGGTAGAATGAAGTTTTAGCACAGGAAGTGTTGACAGGCCAAGAGTTAGACATTTGGCTGCACATAGTGAAATACTACTAACAAGACAACGGTAAGAACTGCAATAACAGGACAACAGCAATAGGGGATTCCAAGATCTTCAGCCCTTTAGTAGCTCTCCATGCAGCTCTTCCCAAAATTCCTATGGAAAATCAATGGTAGCTGTGAATAGTCTAATTAAAAGAAAAAAAAAGCTGTCAATTCACAGACCCTCTGGGAGCTACAAACAGATGGTCAGTGATTCCTGAAAAAAAACCCCATGTTTTAATTTGAGTTCATAAGCCCTTCTCGGAAAACACTTGCCTAAGCATCTGTTATTTTGTTAACTTGTGATAGCTTCAGGAGAAGGCACTGACGTTAAAAAGTCACTGGTGTCTCTTCAGGATGGTAGGCTGCAAAAATCTCTGCAATGAAGCATTTAAAAATTAACCTGGTAACTCAAAGTTCATGATGAAGCTGCGCAATTTATTTTCACGAACTAGATTTGGTCCAACATTTTTCTAAACTACTTAGACGTGGTAATTTGGATTTCAGAGTAGGGAAGGAGAATTATTGCACCAGACTATTGATGGTCTGAAACTAAGTAATTAATGTGAAGTAATTGTGTGTTATGAGCCTGGTGGCAGTGATGTGAAACCTTACAGACCATGAGGGACAGAACTTGTTCAGACTTGATTATGTGAATACCTCTGTGTGTGTGTGTCTAATAGTATACTTAAAAGAGCTGCTTTCTTGTCTTGGTTTGTTCGCCTCCCTATCTAAATTCGTGGTTTATAAGATCTCTTGTTGTAGATATCATGAACAGGACATGAAAGTGATTATTCTTTAAAATGTCTGGAAGTAATTATATGTCTTTCTTCTGACATTTTGTGTCTTTCTTCTTTGTGCAGATCATGGGAGGAGGAGAGCTACCTGGGCTTTTGGTAGATGAAATTGGTGGCATACATGGGATACTGCATGGCCATGTGGCGCTCCTGAAGAAACATTTCTACCTCATCACCATGAAGGAGTTTCTTGAAAACAGAAAACATATGAGTAAAAAGGTCCAAGCGATCTATTTGTGGTGGCACAAACCAATAATCGACCGAGAGCTCCTCCAGAGCCTGCCCAACTTGAAAGTGATTGCGAATTCAGGAGTAGGGATGGATCACCTGGACTTGAAACTTGTAGCTAGCTTTGGTGTGAAGATGGCTAATGCTCCATATGCTGTTTCCAGCAGCACAGCAGATACTGGGATGGCTTTGCTGCTGGCATCTGCTAGAAGACTAGTGGAAGGTAACATCTCAATTCTTTTGTGGCTTCTAAAATTTGTACAAAATTTACCTACCATTAACTTGACTTTTCCTAGAGTTATCTGTAGTGCACATAGTTTCACATAAAATGTGAAAATCTAAATATGTTGGGTTGGCAAATAGAATAGTTGGTACTTTCATATATTTTATATATCATAAATATATCTAAATTATTACATTATACACAAACATACATAACATATATTTCAATGAGGTATAAATAAAATGCTGTGAGTATAGTTTTCCCAGGTCACCAGCCTGAGTTGAAAATGCTTGAGCAGAATCTAATCACATTCAATTCAAATACAACTTTTTGCTTTATGAACCAAGTGGTCTTAGCAGCTGGAATTTAGTTTTTAGAATAAATACGGCTGTAGACTTAGTTTAATAGTTTCAGATGAACAACACACTGAAGTTTGCTTCCTACGTATAAAAACTTTAAATTTCGTTGCTTTCTTCAGCAACACATTTTCAGTGACGATGACATTTGGCTGATGTAAGACGTGCTTCTTGATGTGATAGTATTACAGTGCTATTGACCAAAAGTGGGGGATGCCAAAGATCAGACGATTGCTGCAATCACAGGCTGGCAGAAAAAATTAGAGTGTGGGAGGCAACAATGGAGCAGAATAAGGGTATATGCCGGAAGCTGGGGCTGAAAGACACATGGCCTTATTCTCAGGGACTGAAATGGATTGGTGGGTAATTTAAGGAACATTAGAGAGCAACAAGGCAACCTGCTCCTGCTTCTGCTAGTAGCATCCTTTCTAGTTTCTTCCACAGTTTTTTCTTGCCATTTCCCCAGAGAGACCTACCCTTGGCTTGGTTGAAATGCCTCCTGTTTCAAGAAAAGATCTTCCAGATTTATCCGATTGAATTTACCTGCCATTAATTTGCCAGCTGTACCACAGGATTCATAGAAACTCAAAGGAGACTTGTCTCCCACTAAATCTGTTTCTACCTCACAAGGAGGAGACAGATTAAAAGGGAAATTAATTTCTTCTTCCCATCTACATAAACTATCCCTGGTGGCATTTCTGATAGCTCTGCCCTGGCATAACTGAGTTTTATCCTGAGGCATTTTTTGATACTTTCACAATATTCTGCTTATGTTTCAGAAGAGTTGGCAGTATCAAGACTGAAATACCAGAAGCCTGTCACCTTGCTAGCAGACTATTAAGTGCTGTCTCTGTGCATATAAGTGTATTTTCTGTCCAGAACTATCTAAAATTTTTTCAGGTTTAACAGATAATTATGGAAATTACTGAGTAGTGATTTTTAAAGAAGTCACACTTTTCTTTCCAAGGAGAGTGGCAGAAGTGAGAGAGAGAACAGGAAACCTATTCTTATTCTAAACAGCAAAACCAACACCTGGTGTTATTCTCCACATAAAAGTTCCAAACTCTGTAGTGTTACTGGCAATAATTATTTTTATAGTTGAACAGGGCAATATTTTAATGAGTCTAAAGCAGTAAAAGGGTTTTTAGGGGAGATTACATCAGAAGGCTTTTTGGAGTATGGTGAGAATAAATGGGAATGTCACAAGTGGCAGGGAGAGATGATATATTAGGGAGTCACCTAGGACATTACCAAAACCATTGCTATTTAAAATTGTGTGTTTGTAACCGTTAGAAGTGTGCTACAGTAGCACAACAAGCCCAGACTTTTTTGCCTTGCTCCTCTGTGTTGGACCCCATTCATTTTTCATATTGGAGTGTTTTTCTTGCAGGCTATCATGTTGCAATTTCTCCAGGTATGGAGTACTGTGAAGCTGATTTACTGGGAGTTGAAGTTACCGGAGCTACTCTGGGGATCATTGGCATGGGCAGCATTGGGTATAAGATTGCTCTGAGAGCCAAAGCATTTGAAATGAACATTTTGTACCACAACAGGACACGGAGGTAAAGATGAGTCTTGACCCTAATTACAACAGAAACTCTTTTAGATAGTCAGTATTTCCTTTCTAAGGAATTATGTCAGGAATATAGCAAGAAATGAGGGAATAGGGCCAAAATTAAAACAAAAGGAAGAAAAAAGAACGGTTGCCTCAAATCAGTCTTGTAAAAAATTATTTGAGGATTAAACACTTGGAAACTTAATTTAGGTTTTATATCAGAAATTCCAAGGTTTCCTGGAGATGTGAACAGAAAAAGGAAGACCAAGCTTATACCTTTTTTATTCTTATCATATCTTACTATAGTGACACGTAACTCTGCCTTTTGTTTATTTTTTCCCCATATTTTGAAGGTCAGGATTGATCTTGTTGAAACTCTGAATGACTGGAAACATATACTTGGCACAATATGAAAACTGATTAACTTGAGAGCTGTTCTTGAGAAAACCTTGTTTCTCTTCAAACCAGTGGGAATTTTGCCAAGTATTTAACTGGATTTCACTCGTTATTTCTAGCCCCTCCTAGCTTGTGTATCTGGGAATCTGATCCTTGTTAGAGATTCAGCACAGGGGCTCTTCAGTGTAAAGGTGGGAAAGATCCCCATGTACAACTCAAGGCTGTTGCAATCAGGCAAGGTGCAACCAACAATCAGAACAAACATGCTATAAACCATGATCTGCCCTGAGACAACTTTACTCCTCCCTGACTGAAGGGAGAAGCTGCAGTGCTACTACATGTGGCTTCCAGTAATTTTCTCCTTATGCAGACTGCAGAAGGAGAGTTACTGCTCTAGCTAGCCCTAACCAAATCACAAGCGTGGATGAGGCCAGAAATTTCTAGCTTTCCTTGGCATTCCTGTTACTTCAGAAATTATAAAAACAGCTGAGAAAACTCACATTTTAAAAAGTACTACTGAACACCTTCCTTAAGATCTTTCAGAATTTCTTCATAAATAACAAAAAGCAGAAAATAAGGTACAACTCTTTTTTGTTCTTTTCTGTGGATCATCACTAACTCCCTTTGTTTAATATTTTTCATTCTTTAAAGTAGTATTTATGTAAGAGTGCTGTGATGCATAATCAATGCACAGTGCATCAGAAATTAAAAACCTGCTTATTTTAAAGTACATTTACACTTCAAGTTTATGTGCTGAAGTGAGATACGCTCTGTATTCTGCAAAACTGGCTGTAGTTCCAGTCTGTTCTTTACCCACTTAATCTCTGGTTGTTGACCTGGGCACTGAAAGAAAACAGTGAAATGCATGCATTAGGAGACACATGCTGCAAAGTTACACTGAAGTTATTTTCTTAGTGTGACTTCTTTCTTTAGTTCTAGATTAGGGAGGAGATAATTCAAAGCCATTCTCTTGCAATTGGGAGCAGATGATTGTACACACAATCTCCTATCATTGTTTCTTTAGTTCCCAAAGTTCAGGCAGCTAAATTTACAAAGAACAGGAGAAATGGCAAGTATTTTTTTTTTATTGTGAAAATTTCAAACTAAAAATCTCTCTCTACTTTGGTAACTTTTTGTGTTGAACACCTTAATTTGTGAAAGTCCTGGGACAGTCAGGAGCCTGCCAAAGAGCTGCCTTGCTGATTCCACTCATTAGAAAATGACAGGCTCACTGGAGGATGCCAACAGGATGAGGACCACCAGCACGTTCAGAGCTCACAGGCATGAGTTCTGGTGAATACCACTATTCTGGTTTGAACAATCACTGCATCCTGTGAGGTGCAGCTTCCTCACAGGGGATCCTGGAGACTGGACCATGTGCTGCCATCTGTTCCAGTGCTTGGTCCTAGTTGACTTGCAGACTTTAAAGAAGTCCCTTGACCCTGCGCTGCAGTGGATGAGAGGCAGGCATGTTATCCATCCCCTGCTATAGGGCTTGAAGCCCTCCAGAAGGGCCTAAACAGACAACTGAGACTAAATTCACCTTTGTTTGACACCTGTTTGCTACATGAATGTGATAATCAGATCCTTTAGTTTGCATACCAGTGACACCACTGAAGAAAATATTTTCATGACTGATGCCCTGAAATACAGTATGATCCTTTTTTCCCCACCAGGAAAGAGCAAGAGGAGCAAGCTGTTGGTGCTACTTACTGCGAAAAGATAGACAGCTTGCTCCAGCAGGCAGATTTTGTGATGGTGGTGGTGAGCCTGACACCTCAGACACACAAGCTGATTGGGAAAAGAGAGATGGAGCTGATGAAACCCACAGCTACTCTCATTAACATCAGCCGAGGTACCATCCAGAAGCATTGACTGGCCTGACCAGAAAGTATGAGCCAGCTCCTGTTGTGTTACATGCAGCACCATGCTGCATCCACCACACAGCTGGTGCATACGTGGAGGACAGATCAGGCATGGTGAAAATTCCTCTCTTCCCTTCTATTATCTTCACTCTCAGATCATTACTTGCAAATGGCACTCAGAGACACTCTTATTCCAAACCAGGTGCAGTAGTTGACCAAGAGGCGCTGGTGACAGCTCTGCAGACTGGTGTTATCAGGGCCGCAGCTTTGGATGTCACCTACCCGGAACCACTGCCCAGGTTGCCATCTCTGCTTATTTCTCAGAAACCATGCCAGAGCCCCACCAGAGGCAGGAGGCATCCCTGCAGCAGGCAGGGGGGGATCTGTCAGAGGCAGCCCCACCACCGCCTCTGGCGTAGAGGTTTGTGTAAAAGTGCCATGAATACAAATGGGATGCAGCCCAGATGTTGGGTCTGCTAACAGGCCAAAGAGAAGCCTGGGCGCCAGGAAACAGCAGGAGGGGGCTTGTGTTCGGAGGGGAGCACTAAACCCCCTCCACAGAATCACCATATGAAGCTGCAGCAGTGCTTCACTTACAAATTGCTTTATCTGAAGGTGCAACTGGCGTGAATGGGTGGAAGCTGCTTGAATCATCCCTTCTTAGATCTATTGCATTGCCCCGAGGTTTCCCTCCCACAGGCTTGTTTCCCCAGTACAAGGCTGAAGTACTGCAGAGCTCTTGGGCACAGAAGCTACTTAGCTTCTGTAAAAAGACACCTCTACCAGAATGATGCCTCATGGAGTTGACTGTGCTGGCTAGATTTTGGGTTGGGGGGAGTTTGGTATTGTTATGTCTGTGTGCCAGGACATCATTGTCCATTACCTGAATTGCATAACTACAGCTCAGACCACTACATAGGGTTAATGTGTCAGGAGGGCTTAATCTTCTCTTCTGACATAGTTCAAATTGCTGCCTAATGGTGAAACTCTGTTTCTGGACAAAAGAGCACAGTATAAACTCTTAGTGTGTCCTTTTAATGTCCAAAATTACTTGAACACAGATGATCAGCTTCTGTGGATGTAAGTGGGACTTGTAAAGCTATATTAAATTAACTTTATATTTAAATACAGTGCAAAAGCCAAAGTAAGACTCCTCTTTATTTGGATGAAGAACAGTAGGTAACTTAACTATCTCTTTTTTCATTTCTTCCAGAGATCATACATTGTTAAAATTAAAGAATGTCATTATAACGCCTCACCTCGGCATTAAAACAGACAAGGCCACCTACATGATAACAGAGGAAGCAGTTGAAAATATACTAGCAGCTCTTAATGGTCTCCCCATACCCAGTGAAGTGCTCCCTAGCTGATATGCAAAAGGTTATTACAGCTCTTTTTATTCTTCTCTTTCCCCCCATCAGCTCTAAAGGTGTTTATTCTTATGTTTTCCCCATTAAGAGAAGACTATTCCAAGTAGACACTGAAAGCTCTAGCTTGGGCTCACATGTCATTAGAAAGCACCTTTTACATTTTAATTTCCTTGCAAATTGGAGGAATACATTACTTTTCACTTCTAACCATAGATAGATGCATGCAGGCTTTAAGTGGCTCTGGGAAAAAACAACTTCTGATTGCCAATGCACTTCTTGCTAGGTTCCCTAGTCCGAAAGAAAATGTAATTTTAGATTACATAATTCACTTTGTTCCCATTCTATTAGCTATCAAAACCAACAAAGCCAGCTACCTGGCTAGAAATATTACTGACTTTCCATATGGAAGTCTTCATTTAAACTAGCTCCTGAGACACAAAATGCTGAGGCAAGAGTCAGTTTTCAGAAAAGAACTCAGAATCACTTATTTAAAGCAGACTGGATTTTAGAAGATAATTTAAAGCACTAGCACTAAGTAAAATTAGTCTTCAAGATGAACATGTTACTATATTTGTAATACCAAATTTATGTGCAGTCTACCTCCAGATTTTCAACTTTGAGCAAATATTTGGAAGAACACTTGGAGCCCTCTAAGCCCCCAGCACCATTCTGTAAATTAGTGGGAACACAAAAGTCTATAAAAACACATGCATCATTAAGATCCAAATCTCTACCTTTTCCTTGTATCATTGCTTCTAGACATTCGCAAGAATAATTATATTTGAAACTGGGAGCTTCACTATTGTAAAGAGAAAAAGATACTCTGACAAATTGTTTTTATTACTGCAATTATTATTATAGAAAAAAACCCCAAATCCCATGGCTTTCCTCCGCTAGAAATAGCACCTATATTGCAATTAACCGTTCAAATTCCACAGGAAGAGGATCTCTTTAAATAGAAGAATGCTCATCTACCTCACTATAGTTTTAGAGGAAACAGTTTGCTATACTCTCAGTTGTCTTTATGTACTCTCTGTTCTCGTAATACAAGTCCAAAAGATAAATAAACCAATACACAACTCAAAGTGGCAGTGCTATGCCTTTTATTATATAGTATGCTGTTATGAATAGTATGAGTATTTAATCTATCAGTAAAATTTATAGCAAAATTCCCATTAACTGCAGCTAGGATTTTGCTTGTAGTCTCATGCATCTTTACAGAGCCATTTCCACTTCCTTTTTCTTGCAGAAGGTTGTCACTGGTGCTTGCCAAACGACACTTCCTTCCACCAGTTTAACATAGGATGTTACCAACTTTTGCAGCTCAGGGGAACAACACTGCAGATTTTCAGGAGCAGTAAGTCGGCAGGCAAGAATTTCAAGACTGTCCCAGGTACCTCCCTGTTCTCTGAGGTACAAGCGCCCAGTATGCCTTTCATTGTTGCCTGTATGACCTTGACAAAAATAAGTTATATATTCTTTCAAAATAAAAGGCTAAGCAATAAATTACTGAGCTGAAAACAAAGCTACAAGAAGCTAAAACAGCAGAGAGAAAAAAAAACCCTTTTGTTAGATCAATATCCTAAAACTGGAAAAAACACACAAGGTTTTGCATAAGCAAACTTTTCCCCAGACGTGAAGCAGCAAACATAAAATCAGATACAGTACTTCATTTCACTTCTACATAAATCAATAGAACATGCTTGGCACTTACTTAGAGTTTTATTTCTGCTTTTGCAGATATTTCAAGAATCTGGGCTGATTAGTTACAGAGGTGCTCCCTGCCAGTGGGGTGCTTTAGACAGGAAGACACAGTGCTAGACAAGAGGATACCTGTCAGTCATTGGAGTGATGGGTTGACTCACACACAATGCCTAATGACTTGGCATTCCACAGACTGGAAATCATCACCTGAAGGACATCTTCCCAAAATGTCTTCAGGAACCTCTCTTTTCAAATTACATTGCTAAAAATGGCCCTTTGTTTTCTGCCTTTCCTCAATCTATAAATATTTATTGAATGGTCTCAAATTAACTGACATACAGTTAAGGAAACTTTCCCGTGCTTACTAGATGCTGTTTCCCATCTCTGCTGTTCTAGTTAGATTGTGCTTTGGAAAACACAATACATTCAATCTTACAATTACTAAAAATGGATCAAAAAATGCAGTGGCCACCTGAACAAAGAGATGATCCATTACAGTTACTCTGGTGATTCAAATTTGTTTGAAACATTTTGACACACAAACAGTTGATGATCTGGAATAAAGTGCTGCTATAGTAGTCTAGTGGGAAAGCTGGCCTTACCTATGGCAAACAGATGCGTTAGTGATAACATTTTATGATGGTGAAAACAAATGCATCGCTTGGGTTAGCCTTGCCTGAAGCAACAAACTCAGGAACATAAATCTCCTGCCTCTGCTTTTTTTGTCCTATGAATCCTGGTCACATATAATATTGCTTTATAACACATAATATAGACCATTATCCAGTTTCATGCTTAAGATAGTCTATACATCCCACCTGGGAAATGTATAACATTATACAAAAGTACAAAAGTCTTTTAGGCTAACGTAATACTTCAAAAGTCTAATCCTAAGAAACAATTATTATGCAGACATCAATACTTGCCCTGCAGTATTACATGGACACCAATGGGAATATTTAACAATGGGAACGAAGTTCACAAACTGTGCAATACTTCTCTCCCCGTACCCACAGACATTATTAATTTCAGAGAACTTTGTCACAATGCTGGTATAATAGATCCCTTTCTATGATAGAAAACTGCACACTGCAATACTATGTAATTCAGCTTTACACACTGCATGAGGTCTATACGGTACTTTACAAATTAAATCTACTTAAAACATGATAGTGCACTGGTGCAACACTCTCATCTTGTTTTACCTTAATCCGACTTAGTTTATGGTAACTGTTGTTTGGTTGCTGCTCACGCTCTACTCTGTGACATTCTGTGTCCTAGTAATTTGAACAGCTCTCCTACAGGTATATATCAGCCCTGAACCATAACTTGAAAATTAGATGTTCAAGTTACACGGACTTTGAGGCCATCTGATTCTCTCCACATCTAACCACATAATACACCCATTTTCTTGACATTTGATATGTATGTCACAGATGTTTCCTTCAGAAAGAGTAACATTCCTTTGACTATTATTTTTTTTTTGGCTCCTGACTAGTTGCTTCATCTTGTTCATTCAGAATTGTTGATTTGATGTAGAAAGGGAAAAACTACCATGTTGTCCTTCCAAAGTTTATTTGTACCTTCACTACTAAAAAGTGGTAGACCTCTTTCCTTGATTCATAGCAAGAATGTCTTGTGTCTTTGAGAGGAGCTTTACAATGGTCCTTTGATCTCAGGTAATGTGAGCAGTAAGTTAAAAGATCACCCATTATGCCTTATCAGCAAACTTGGAAGCAGCTGATGTAAAACTGAATGTGTAAGCATTTTAGGGTCTGTTGTTTTTTTAAAATTCAAGTAGACTTAACTAAGAATCTAGTTAATATGCTATAACTTCATCTTGCTAGTTAATGAATTTTTGCTTTAAAGTTTAACCGCCTGAACTTGAAATCCAAATTATTTCAATGATTTTGAGTAAGCAAATGATACTCAAAAATCATCACCAGGATAACAAGAACAATTTATGGTTTTGTATAATTATTACAGCATTTTATTATACTTTATCTTTTCATCAGTCATTTTATAGAGGATTTGGTATTATACTTGACTGCATTAATGCTCAGCATATCAAAATGCGTTTGGCAGAATTCAAGAAGACGTGATTTTTGTGATCCATTCTTTGACACAAGTCAGGAGAGACTCAGCAGTGCGCAATTGCTGGTTGTTTCGTAGGATGGAAGAAGAGAGATCCCAGGTGCTGGCAGCAGCAGTGTCCCGGCTCCTCAGCTGCTCTGACCACAGAAGCCAGGCACCCTCCTAAGTGTCTGCTGGCCACCAGCACAGCAAGGCCAATCGCCCCAGCACAGGCTTAGTGAACAGACTACTGAAGCTGTACTGGGAAGCCTCCATCACTGGGGATTTACAGTCCAAGTAACCTCATCAGGAAAATTGTCACACATTTCTTGGCTGGGATGGTCACAGGACTGCCTGTAGCCAGGATAACAGCTGCAGTGACTGTGCACCTGAGCCTGCCCCTGTTCCTTAGTTCTCCAAGAGAGGTTTTGAGGGTATTGTTAGAATCATTTAGGTTGGAGAAGACCTTCATGTGTGCAAGGAGATCTGTCACTGGTGTCTGACAGAGACAACTCTTTGTGCCAGGTTAACTCATGTGCAATTTAGTGTACTGAGCAGCAGAGAGACCGGACCATAGCTGGCATTCAAAGGCAGTATGGAAAAAACCGCCTGCTTGATGTTAATGCAAAATCCCTGTTATTTTGAAATTACTAACAGCGCAGAAACACGACGCATTTTCAGAAACACACAATTATTTGTGAACACCTCTTGCTCTCTCTCTGTCGGCTCCCCCGAGGGGGTTGGGGTGCACCTGCCCCCTGCCCCGGCACCTCCTCTCCTCCCCGCTCACCCCAACCACCGGCCGGCAGAAGCAGCTCTGCGGGTGGCCGCGGGCACCTGGCCGGCGCCGCCTGGGCAGCTGCGGAGGGACGGCCCCGCTCCGCCCTCGCCCTCGCCCTCGCCCTGGCCGGGCCCGGCGGTGTGGCTGGGGCGCGGCGGCGGCGGCGAGCGAGGTGGGTGTGGGTGAGTGAGTGAGTGCTGCGAGCGGCGCCGCGGGACCCCCTGGCCCGGGACCCCGGGAGAGCCTCCGCCGGGCGGTGGCTGCCGTCCCCCTGGGGGTCCTCCGCACCTCGGCCCCCGCCACAGCCCCGGCTGTGCGTGGCCACGGCTCAACAGGAGATCGGTGGTGCTGTCGGTAGGATCGGGCGTGCGGGGCACGGGGGTCTCCCGGGGTCCCTACACCCCACCCAACCGCCCGTCCTGGCTGGCAGCGGGACCAGGAGGGGATCTCGCCCGTTCCCCGCCATCCTTCAGGGCCGGACCAAGCCCTGCGGCCGCCGGTCCAGCTCCTTCCCATCTCTAGACCCACCTGCAGGCTTTACCGGGAAAACGGCAAACGCCTTCGGAAAGGGTTCAACCGGCCCCAAGCCTGTAAAACTGGCCATTGCACCGCGCTCCGGTGGCTGGGGACTGGGGGGGCGCTGGTCCCGTCAGGCTGGCGGTGCGAGAGCCCTGGAGCTTTGTTTCAGCAGCCCGGGAGCTGGGGATCAGGCCCCATATACATCTGTCTTTTCTGTACCTCTGACCCTAGGGCTGTTTCCCACGTGGCTGAGAGGCAGCGTGCGGTCTCTCGTCTTTAACCTGAGATCACAGACTTGATTCTTTCCAGAGTCAGCAGACTGTTGTCAGGACACTGAAGGAGACTGAGGAAAAAAGAGGTAAACTTATATTCAGGAAGGAAATTGATAACTCCAAAGTTCATGATTGGTAAATTATAACTCTGTCATATTAAACAAGATTTTTCCTGAGATAATCTCATTAATGCTAATTACTTAATATGGTTGCGTAGATGGCAATCAAAGGCAGAACTCGGGAGCTAAAAGATACCCTTCCGCTCACATGGCCTCATTCTTGAATTATCAAGACTTGGGCCTTTAAATATTGAACACTGAACAGGAGCAACATCTGGTAGGTCTTTTGTTTAAGTGTTAGCATAGCTGGTATATAAGGTTTTCTTGTCTTTTAACAAGATTATATAAAAATTGAGCATATTTCTGAGTAACACAGGGAGAACACAAGAAAAGTTCTGCATGTGGGAGTGAATATCTTTAGCCAACTCTGTCATCAAGTGGGAAATCAGCATGTAATGGAGCCAATCCCTGTTTTCTAAAAAAGGTGTAATGGGTCACTTAAGGACATGTCCTTTTGGTTTCTCATTGCTTTTGTAGGGCATGGAGGTTCAGGAACTGCCTTATGTGCTAATTGACTGTATAGGAGGGAGGTATGGAGTATATGAAGATCATGCTGAATTTCTGAAGAAACATTTTCATCTCATCACCATGAAAGAATATCTTGAAAACAAGAAATTTCTCAGCAAAAAGATCAGAGCTATTTATATGTGGTATCACAAACCAGTTATTAAGGAAGAGCTGCTCCAGAGCTTGCCTAACTTGAAGATAGTTGCAAGCTCTGGAGTGGGAATAGATCACTTGGACCTGAACCTCCTCTCCCGCTATGGTGTAAAAGTGTCCAACACTCCATTTGTGGTTTCCACCGACACTGCAGACTTGGGGATGGCTTTGATGCTGGCATCTTCCAGGAGACTTGTGGAAGGTAACAACTGAAATGGTTCTAGTCTTTTTGTACAAAAGGTGACTCATCAAAACATGCAGTTAGAAAGCGTGTGCTGATGCAAAGGTAAGCCTGAAAGTAGAAATACAGGAAAATACTGGAATGAGGAAAAAGTTAAGACAAATCTGTCGTGTTGACAATAACTTGCACGCAGGGCATACCATTTCCAAGCAGGCGTATCAGCAAGGTAGGTGCATTCCTTTTTCAGATAGCCCTAAATTCAGGCCTCTTCTCCCTCAGCTCATAACCACTTATTTGTTGTATTTGTTCACTGCAGCCCTGCTTTTCAAGTTTTAATAAAGGGGGATTAACAGGAGATATTTTCAAGGAGGCTTGAAACCTGTCTTTGCCAAGCTGACATGTATCTGAGTCATTACGAACAAGCTGTCCAGAAATCTGTCCACCATGTTCTGTGTTTCTTTTTCCTGCCAACTTTGGTGTATCTGCAAGATAGCTGGGAATCATATTTTGGCCTTACTGAAAGTCTTGATGGTACCACAACGGATTCATCAGTTGCACCATTCAGTATTTACAATGTAGGCACTGCCAGTTTCGTAAGCCCTGCTGATGAACCACCACGAGCAAGAAGCTGTGTTGCTGAGGTGCGTTTCAATGGTGCAATAAACTGTCCTGCAGGCAGAGAGAGATGATGGGCAGGTGTGTCAGGTACATCAAAGGGAGGTTGCTGCTTCGGCCTTACCTTCCTTGTCTGCCAAAGGGGGGCTGGATATGTTTCTATGCTAAGCAAGAAATCAACACCAGATGTCATGTTGACAGTGCAACATTATCCACTTCTTGTCCAGAAAGACAATAACATTACCTTACTGTTCCTGCCTTGTCTTATGATAAAAAGTAAGTAGAAAAAAAGTAACCAGATGCCAGGACATCCTTCACATGACATACTTTCTTCTTTTCCGTCTTCCAAGGTTATCAGATTGCAGTCTCCCCTGACACAGAGTATTTCCCCGCTGACTGGCTGGGGGCTGAGGTTTCTGGGGCGACCCTGGGGATTGTGGGAATGGGCACCATTGGCTACAAAGTGGCTGAGAGAGCCAAAGCCTTTGAAATGAAGATTTTGTACCACAACAGGAATCAGAGGTAAAGCTGGTTGCAGCTCCATGGAAAGTCTGTTTTGTCATTGCCTTTAAACGTTATTTGTACCTTTCACTGTCAAATTGATCTCCTGTTCTCTCTGTGTTAGGATAGGATGATGTGCTCTCTGCGCTATTGTTATTAAATATTGTGTCAGGAAACAGTGAGGGCCACAGATCGTGGCCAGGTTCACCCAAAAGTCCAAATCATCAGGCGAGCTCATGATGATAAGGCAGGGCGGAGGCCAGGCCGGGGCTGAGGGGAGCTGGAGACCATCCCTGCTGTGGCATCGCTGGGCCAGGGGCTGGCAGCACCGAGGGGAGCTGTCATGAGGTCCTGGGATGTGGGGGAGCCCCGGGGGGCCAGACAGGGACAGCCAGGACTGGTGGTGCCCTCAGGGCCATGACAATAAGTCGCTGCCTTATTATTGGCTCTTTAAGTGGCAAAGTACATACACTTGCTTCAGAATGGTCATTAATTTCTCAATTTATACAGAAAGAAAGTCAAGAAGGAATGGGAGAAATCCATCTCACTGGTCTCCCCATGAGTCAGGGCTCCCTGGGCCTTCCTGTCATGTTGGTGACATTGCAATAGACTGAGGAAAGGAGAAATAGTCTGGGAGGACATAACTCCCATGACTTAGGTGAGGCAGGGACGCAGGCAGAGACATCCCGTGCTTTCAGAGCCAGATGACAATGAAGAGCCAGACTTGCCAGTCCGTTTGCTGTCTTCTAGATGAGGTGTATGTGCCCTTCACATATGCTGTGACACCCATCAGGCCCATCCCATCCTTCTCAGGTAAGAATCTGATGGGAGCTGGGCAGTACGTGCCCCAGCCTTGTCCTGACATGGATTGAATGCACAGACAGGTCCTGCAGCATGTGGTGTCAGTGGAGCATGCACAGAGCAAGACAACTGCTGCTGACACAAATTTCTGAAGATGTAACCCCTGCCCTGTCTTGTGGGTTTCCTCAGCAATTTTTAGATGAGTTACTTTTCACAGGGAAGGGAATTCATATCAAATATCAGTCTTGCTTTTGAGTTGGTAAAGAATCCCCGTTACAACCAGAAGCTGTGACACAAATGCTTTTATTATTTATTCAGTGCATTTACATGATACTCATTTCTTACTTCTCATCCCCACAGGTACAGTACTGCATGTTCGTGTATGGTGCACTTGCTATTGTGGGAAACAGCTTAACATTTTTCTTTACTGTTTCAGTCAGATAACTGGCTAACTGCTTTGCACTACTGAGTGAAGAAAACAATTAAGAAACCTTTTCTCTAACGGTGATTTGAACTTTATCTTGTTGCTTACTACTGGATTTTAATTTTGGATTTTTCTCCTCAGAAACACGGAAGAAGAAAGTGCGGTTGGAGCTATTTACTGTAAGAAGATAGATGATTTGCTCCAGCAGTCAGATTTTGTGTTGCTGTCTGTGAAGCTGACTCCACAGACACACCAACTGATTGGGAAGAGGGAGCTGGAGCTGATGAAACCCACAGCTACTCTCATTAATATCAGCAGAGGTACGGTACAGAATAAATAAAACTGCATTATGGTTTGCTGCCATAAAAAGTCCTGGGAAAAGCCACCCCTAATATAGAGTCTGTCACACTGAAATTGTCAGTAAATTCTCTGATTACTAGATTGTTTAGATGTCCACGGTCATAACTCAGCAAAACATTTAAGCATTTCCATAATTATGAGCAAGTAGGTCTCTAAAATGTTAGTGAGCTTGGAGTGTTAGAAGCCCATGTATATTTGTATAATCGCCTACTTAAGCTTTTTATTTATTTAGTGCAGTGTTGTTGCTAACATACATCAGGGTGGCACAGCCCACTCTGAAGTCTGGCACTATACTTTGTTTTATGGTGCTATGTACTGCCTTTTAAAATTCCTGTCTGTCCGACTCTACCCAAGCTTTCTCCTCCAACTTTACCACACTCTCTGCTGCCGCTTCTGCTTTGTACACATTGCTAGCCCTGCCATTTACCTGACCACCGTGCCCAAAAAGACGGTGAGAGAACAGCACAGAATATGAAAATAGAAGTATCCTTCTTACTGTAAACCAGGTCTGGTTGTGGATCAGGACGCTTTGGTGGAAGCCCTTCAAAACAAAGTTATTAAGGCAGCTGCTCTGGATGTGACATATCCTGAACCTTTGCCAAGGTAGGACATGTATTTAGGTTAAATATAAATGCATGGGTGTGTGTGTGGTTCAAACTAAGACCAAGTTTGTGACCACGTGAGAAGTTACATAATTTTGTCAGTAGGAGCGCATGATGTACGTGCACTAGTCCTGCTGAAACGGTGTCCCCGATCCTTCAGTCCTAGCCAAACAAAATTCACACCGACTCATCTGCAGGATTTGTTGCATAAAAAAACCCACAAGCTAGGCAGCAGTTTGAACGCCTCTGAGTATACATGGGTCCTGCAATTAGTTTTTATTTTTAATTATTATTTTAAATATTTCCCTGGCTCCCTTCAGGTGACGAAGTAACAGATGAATGCTCTGTGAGTGACTAGCTCAGTATTTCTTTTCCTTTCCCAGGGATCACCCTTTGTTAAAGCTGAAGAATGTCATAATAACTCCTCACATTGGAAGTGCCACCAAAAAGACACGCCGCCTTATGATGGAAAACATGGTGGAAAGCATACATGCGGGTCTCAGGGGTCTTCCTATCCCTAATGAAGTATTACTGTAACACGGCCTTAATTTGATGTTAATGCCATTAGTGTTTATCCTGGTGTGAGGAAACAGTAATTTGATCA
Organism: Strix uralensis; assembly: GCF_047716275.1. Taxonomy (NCBI): domain Eukaryota; kingdom Metazoa; phylum Chordata; class Aves; order Strigiformes; family Strigidae; genus Strix; species Strix uralensis. The sequence continues at coordinate 70,558,536 of NC_133972.1, read as the reverse complement.
CTCTTCATGTAGCGATCCCATGTGTGTTATACAGATAAAACGTTATCATGCATGGCTTTAATTCATTTAAATAACCGAAAGCGATGCTGTATGGAAAACTGCAGTATTTTGTTGTGAACTTCAATGAAAAACTCAAAGATTCCAGAGTTTCGCTTCGGTGTAATTTATTTTAAGTCGCCCGTCAGTGTAACTCCGAACTAAGGACGTTTAAGTCGTGTCCGGGTGCCGCCGCAGCGCGGCGCGGCCCAGCCAGCGGGTCCGGCCGGCGGCTCCCGGCGCCCCGGCAGCAGCGCGGAGCCTCAGGGCACAGCCTGCGAGGCCGCGGCCGGGGCAGCCCTCGGCCGGGAACGACGGCTGCCGGCTTGATTCTCGCTTCCGCCGTAACCCGCCCACCCGGCCAACGACCCGCGCACGGTGGTGCCTGCCCAGGCGGCTGCGGGAGGCAGCCCTCCTCCAGCTCGGGCCCTGCGGTCCTCCCGTCCCCGGGGGCAGCTCAGCCTCCCGCCTGCCCTCCGGGGCCGCAGGGCCGTCCACAGCCGCCATCGCCCCCGCCGCCGGGGCGCTGCGGGCCCGGGCCGCCGCGCCGCGAGGGGGAGCCGGCCCCGCCGGAACCGCCGCCGCGGGGAGATCGGGGCTGCGCCGCTGCGGCAGCATGTGGGGCGGCCGGGCGGTGGCGGTGCCGCGGTGGTGCCGGGCGCTGCGCAGCTCCGCCGCCCTGGGCGGCTCCAGGAACCTGCTGAAGAAAATGCTCCACAAAAAAAAGTAGGGGAGCGGCGCGGGCTGGGCCGGGCCGGGGGGCTGGCGGGCAGCGGGGCCTCCCGCCGGGCTGGGCCCCGCTGCGGGGTGAGACGGGCCGGGGCCGGGGCCTGCGGCCTGGCGGGCGTGCTCCGCGCAGGCAGTGCCGCGCCGGGCCGGGCCCTGGCGGGGCGGTTCGTGGGCGCTGGGCCAAGTGGTGTGAGCGGGGCTATGGGGCTCGGGGCGCTGCCGGCGGCCTGGCGGGGAGCCGCCCACCCCCAGCCGCCCTGCGAGCGGCGGTGGGGCTCTGCTCAGGGGCGTCAGCGGTGTGCCGGGTTACACCGATCTCTGGAGAAGCCGGGGGTTGTTCTCCCCGCGCCGCGCGGCCGTGGGTGAGCGGCGTTGCTGAAAGATAAAGCTGATTTCCTTTTTCCAAAAGAAAGAAGTTTTGGTATGACAGCCCTACCCTGGGATCTAAAATGGTAAGTGCAAGCTTTCGGAGTGCTGTGTTTATCTGTGCCAGGAGGAACAAGCTTGTGCTTCTGACGTCGTGTCTGACTTTGGGAAAAGCCTTTTCTGGTGGAGAAATAGCAGAATGTTGTGAATGAACGCTAGGGCTCCGGTTTCACTATGACATTGCTGTCGAGAGAAGCCATCTGACTCCCCGTGGCCGTTTCCTCTTCTGTGCTGATCTTTCATCCGCGCCAGCACCAACGCTCTCTTGCACGCTCTTGAGCCCATAGCAGAGAACTGATACAGATTAAAACTGTTGTGTACCAGCTTAGTTTTATGGAAAAGAAGTTTTTAGGTTTGTTTTTCAAACAAGCAATGCCTTTCAGTTAATACATGCAGTATTTTAGAAAACTGATTTATTGAGCTGTGTAACTTGCTACAGAATAATAACCTAAGAAACCTTGACTGTAATACATTGAAGGTCAAAGATACTGCAGACAGAAATATTCTTTATTGAAACATGTGATACATAAGACCTATATAAAGCCATCACAGCTGCAATAATGACATTCTGAGAGCATACTTAGAGTGCACAAGACTATATAATTGCTTAATACCAGTTTGTAACTACTGATTAATGTCTTGTGGTTTTTCGTTGTGTTTTGGGGTTTTTTTTAAGATGTATAAACCAACCCAGTTGGCCTCTATAATAAAAGATGACCAGACAAAAACTAGGAAAGAAGATAACATACGCCTCAGAGTCTTGAACAGTCTTATTCATAAAGCTGTGACAGAGATGATGAGTACCAGTGAAATTAATCAAGAACTTTATGATCTCAAGCTGGAAATCTGCAGGGTAAGTGCCAAAGCTGCAGCCTGTGTTGAGCTGCTCTGACTGCACCTTCAGGTCCTCCGCTGGGTGTTGTGTGCAGGAGGAGTTTTACTGCATTGCTTCTGATGCGACAGAGCACAGCAAGATGAGGCTCTGGATTCACCTTGCACACTAGGAGAACTTTGCCGCTGTTGTACCTGGCTTAGTAGACCTTTGCCACTAGAATGGAAATGCAACTTAGGCCAACTAAATGGTGATTCTCCTGGTATGACTTCTATTTTCTGTTACTCAGACATGTACTATTTGCCTTGCCCTTTCAGGAGGAGCCTGGTTTTACCAACATAAGTGTATCTTTCCGGGACTCTTTTCTTTGTGCAGTTGTGTGAGAGTTGATACCTCCTTGTGTCCCTCAGCAGCATCATTACACAGGCAGAAGACCTAAGTGGGGCATGAGCTTAGTTCAAAAAAATAAAACAAACCTAAGAAAATGGCATTGGCCAGCAAGGTTCCAGAAAGAATTGAAATTTGTACCTAATCATAGCTAGTGTTGTCATCGTTCATGGGTTTGAAAGGGATGTTAAAGCTCTGATTCAGGAACTAAGTCAGTCTCCATATTCTTGTTTCTTGTCTGTAGTTTTTTCTTTTACATTTGCTGTTTTGTAAAGATTAACTGATACCAATATGTGGGTTAAAAGCTTGGTGGACTTAGCTTTGTTAGAAGCATGGAAAAAAAATTGCACCTCACAGCTGCATATATGACAAGGGGTATGTCATTTATAATTGAAATGTGTTTGCCAGCTGAATTCAGTCTGTCTTCAGGCAGGTGATTAAAATTGCATGGGCAGGAGGAATCTTTTGTCTCTATATGTGCTGTATCCTTCATTACAGTATTTCTCTCTCTAGGTCTTTGAGTATAGCTTTTCTAGCTCGGATGGCATGTCAGAAATACTGGCTGGTGTAGGCAAGCCACAGCATTTTCAGGAGGCATTGCTGTAAATGAAACAACTTAAAACATGAGAGAGAGAAAGGAACAGCCTTCTTCGAAATACAGTACAGATTTTGTTACAGCTGTGTAGTTCTTAGTGTTGGTGCTGCCCTGGGAAGTGGCTGAAACTCAGTCCTGATTTACTTGTGAGCTGATTCTGGTCTGATATTGTTACTTCTGTTATCAAAAGAAATCTATTAGGCTTTCTGCAGTCCATCAGAACTTGGTTTTTTTGGTATCAGAAGTTAAAATTACATAATAGTAATACAGATAAAAGTCATGCTTCAGGCCTGATACATCAGACTTCTATCCGCTCAGTGACATGGCTTGTGTTAGGTAGGGTTGGTTATGCACTTGAAACACAAGAAATGGTTTGTGTTCGATAGGGTTGTTTATTGCTTACATTGGACTCAGTGTGGGAGGGTTGATCCTGCAGTAGAAACAGCTGGTTAATTATCACAGTGGGGTTTTTTAACAGGCGGTGTGTCTCCCAAGGGAGGAGTTATTTGGTGGTGGAAAAGATGAGTATCTACTTTGGTTTTTGGGGACAGTCTATTTTGCCCTAGGAAAGAGTAGCACTGTCGACAGCAGACTGTGATGCCGTTTTCACTCCTGGGAATACTCTGATGGAGTTGTCTTTTCCTGCTGGTGTATGTAGACACCTGTTTGTTTGAAGAGTTAGTTTCTGCACTAGATGACCCTGAACTGTGCCTTCCAATGGGTAGTTTATGCTTTCTCCTCCCTCTTCCTCGGCTTCTTCCTTCGGTTGAGGCAGGTAGGTTGTTAGAAGTTTGCTGAGCATACTCTCATAGTGAGAACTTGTTCTATAAGACATTGCTAGATGCGATGAATGACAGTTGTAGAAATCTTTCAGAATCCAATTTGTGTTTCAGAAGTTTATTCTTCAGGAAGATTGTCACTCTATCTGATGTGTGCCTCGGCCCCTGCACACCATGTATTTTCGTTGCGTGCATGACAATGTGAATATTACCTGTTAGTGAGGTAGAGGTTCAGGCACTGGAGGTTCCCAGCAGGCTTTACAGCTGGAGAGGCTCTTGCATTACAGTGGTGTGGAGGGCCTCCTCTTCTCTGCCAGTATCAAAACCAAACTCTGGCTGACAGCACACTAGGCAGTGTCACAGGTCCTTCTTTAGCGGAAACTTCCACTTTGAACTGTATCCCAAACCAGCATGCAATAAATTGTCATTCTGGACTATTTGTGATGATAGCACTGTCACATTGACTAAATGTAGCACTGTCAGAAACATACAGGTGTTGACAAACTTCTCTGTTTAATTTCAGTTGAAGAGGAGATTAGGCAGTGACTTGCCTCAATAAAAAAAGTCCTTTCAGGTACTGAATGTAAATCTTATTTGGTGTTAAACTTTATGTCTACAAAGGCACCATGTAATTATGGGTCTTAAGACCAGAGATGGAAGAAGAGATTCTCCTAAGAATTTACATATCCAGTTTGGGTCACTTTATGCTTATTCATGAATTAGAGACTTTGTTGTATATGGTGTATGTGTATATATATAATTTTAAAGAAACATTTGTCTTTTTGCAGGTGTCCCTGGCCTCAAACTTTTCAGCATGTCGTTTGTACTGGAATCCTGCTGCTACTATGGAGAAAGAAAGTTATGTTGAAAGTGTACTGCAGAAGAGTGCTCCGCGAATACGGTACTGCTATGGGATAAACAGACCACTTCATAAATTCATAGCCATGTACTAGTACCATTTCTTAAGTATTTCTGACAATCTCTATCTGACTGTTAGGATGCTTTAGGTTTCTAGATATTTAGAGTCAGAGTATCTCCTGTGATGAGCCTCTCAGGGAAGGATGGCTGTGTCAGACCAGCTGTGTATTCTCCTGCTGGGGCCCAGCGGGCTTATTCAGCTTCTGTGCTTTCCTAGGATTGGACTGGGTTGAGCAGAAAGGAAGAGGAGTCTGGATGAAGTTTCACTTCATTGTACTGGTGATGGTGGGCTGGACATGCTGTGCACCACAGTAGGCCAGAATATGATGCTACACCAGAGGACTGGCAATTACAAGAAGTTACCTCCTTACAGATTCACTGGGAAATTCTGATTGCTAGGGACTATTTAGACCTCCAGAAGGGATGACTGATACTACAGAAATTCTTCACAATACTGATATCAAAAAGGAAATCTTGGGATGCTACCTTGTATTGTGATGCTTTTACCCATTTTTGGCAGGGGGTCCAGTGAGTTTTCAGGCTATCATAGAGATTTTTTTTCCTTGGCTTACCCTCTGCTATCCAGCCGCTCTATTGGAGGATCAGGGCTTCACCCCATGGGGATGGTGGCATTGAAGCATACTTGTAGGGCTATCTCTTTTCCTTGTTTCTCTAGGCTGTGTAATTCCTGCTGCAGCACAGCGCTCTCTTCTAACAGCTTCCACTCTGGGAAGGAATGTTGCTGGCTGGGAAGAAGACGAGGGAAGCCTTGTCAGTCCTTCCTGCAGCTAGCATGTAGGACTTGTCTTGCCCTGCTATGTGGGCTCTGTCCCCCACTGCTCTCACCCCTACAGTGGGGATAAGGAAGCAAAATGAAGTGGGGAAAGACCTGTGCCAGCCTGTGCACAAATCTGGTATCATGAATACTGGGTGAGATCTGCAGCTAGTAGTTTTTGTATGTTACACATTCAGAGTTGGGATTCTGCAGTGATGTATTGCTTAGCACTAACATGAATGGATATCCATCAGACCGTAGGCTTTGCAAGCCATATCCTTAAATTTGCAGTACTGCTGGAATTAATTTAACATTTTTTTTTCTGTCCTGGAGGTGCTGTGCTGTTACTTATACTGGTGAATGCTTTATTTTTGCCAGGTATCTTCTGATGAGTCAGCAGATTGTAGGAAATGTACCCCCAGTACTATTTGTAAAAGACAAAGAAGCTGCAGCTGTAAAAGAGGTAATTGTAATCTTTGACTCAATGTACAAATATAATGATATGCAAACATCGTGAGTTAGCATACCATAATGCTTAGGAATACGGAGAGAGCTGATCATTCAGTTACTCTACCAATCTACATTAAAAATCAGTCTTTGTCTATAGCATTTCCTCTTCATGTTCCAAAGCATTTTAGCAAAGAATCTTGAGTAAGACTGATGCTTACTTGTAAGCATCCTTGTAGCTATCGCTCCATGAACTTTTTTTTGATGCTACTATTAAAATTTCTGAAGTGAAGTTTTCAGAAAAGCTTGTAGGCCCAATCATTAGGCCACTAAAGAAATCCTAAAAAATGAAATTACAATTTTAAATAGAAATATAGAATAGGCTGTTGTCTGTTGCCTCGTGTATTAGATTACAGAAATGAGGTCTGAGGAGCCATCTTCAACATTTTAAATGTTATGTATTTTTAAAGTTCCATTGGATCTAATCAGTGATTTTTAATTTTTTTTTACCCCAACCTTTTTCCATCTGTGCATTGTTAAAGTGTTTCTAGGGAAGTGCAGATCTTTGCATAGAGGATGTAAGATCACTCATACTACGTTTTTTTTAACTTTAAAAATTATCTTTACTATTTCACATATTATGCCAAGGTGTTGATAGTTTTAACTAGTTGAAATACTGCTAGAATACTGATGTTTTCTAGGAATTTGCTGTCATTAGGCCCGTGAAGTGAGATGTCTTAAATAGTGAGATTTCCAGAAGAGAAAGATGACACCAATGAGTGGAATTTCATTAAAAACGTTGCCTCAAGTTGTTGACGTGAATGGAAAGAACGTTAGTTGAAGAGAGCATGTTCACATTTCTGTGCCCTGAATTGCCTTATTCTTAGATGTGTTACTGTTACCACCAATTACTGTTAGTGGCTTACAGGCTCATGCAGTGTGTGTTAGCAGAGCTGGAAGGGATAACAAGAACTTCTGACTCTCTAGAAATGCAGTGAAGTGCTTGAACTTTCTGTGATCAGAAAAATTCTTGAGTTTCATGCCAGTGTACTGATCTGCAGTGCAAATATTTTTCACCTGCATTAGCATCAACTAAAAGCACAAGAATAGATATGAACTAAATGCTTCTGAAAGCTGTTTATATTCTTTATTATGCTCCCCCTAATCAACACAAGAAATTCTACGCAATAAGCAACAAGTGATTATGGAAGCACTTTGTCATTACTATTACTCTATTATTAACATACCTGGATGGAGCTACAAATATCTACTCCTGCAGGTCCTGCCTTTCAGGTCAGTTATTGTGGAACCTGTTCCATTATGTTAAATGACCACTTCTTTTTGAAGAAGGGAAGCCCTGGTCTACCTTACCTTCAAGTTCAGTGCATAGGCACCAAGAAAGTTAACGACACAAGACAAGTAAAATCCCTCCTTGTATAGCTTCTGTCAGTGAATGGCACTTGGAAGCACTTACATTGATCATCTTTTTACACTTTGCAGATCATCAGATTTATGTAGTCCACAGATGTGAATAACAGGGCTTGAAATACTGTAGCTGAACCTGGTTTTTAAGTATTGGAAGACGGGGAAGGACCATCCAATTCAACTTCTAGAATAATACTCTGAATTAGAAGGGAAGTAGTGTAAAGAAAAGTAGGAGTAAAAATTTCAAATGAGATAAATTTTTCACAATTAGGTACAGTCCATGAACACTGAATATACTAGATTTGTAGCATTTACTGGTTAGGTGCCATGTTAAAAGAGAGTTGGGAACTCGATATTTACATGTAGTAGAAATGCAGACTTGCAGAAAGGGGGAAGAAGCGAAAAAAAAATCTCACCGTGAGGATGTTATGGAAGAGGATTTGCAAGACTGAAGTAAGACCAAATAAAAGTTACATATGTCACACAATCCCTAGCCAACTGTTCAGAATGAACGTAAGGCAAAAAACTTTGTAGGAATCCCTGGCTCAGTCATGATATTTGACACAGATTTCCCAGGCAAGAAGTATAAGCAGTTCCATGTATATGGTGGAAAAGGCTATTTTTAAATGGTTTTGTTAAATATTCCAAACATGTAGAAAAGAAAATATTTGTTGTTAGATACTCATCTGTTTCTTGTGTAGGTGTGAGCAAAGTAAATTTAATACAGGACCTTTAATATGTATTGTGTTCGTGTGTTTACAGATTGAGGAATTATTGTCAATTGCTGATTTTGGACCTCCAGAAGAAGAAGAAGAAACATCTCAAAATCATTCCAGGTGGGTTTTTTGAATCAGAATTGTACAAGTGTCCTTTTTTACCTCTATTGGCCAATTTAAATCGGGTATTATTTGACATGACAGAAAGTGTACTTTAATTAGATGTGTACATTGTTGTTATCTCAGAGTTCAGCAAATGGTGTTATGAGGAAAGAGAAAGTGGAAGAGAGAGACTTTTTGGAAGACCTTACCGAAAAGGCATCTCAGCTTTTAAAGAGATCAGTTGGGCCCTTTTAATAACACAAGAGGCTACAGAATAGCCTGGGACAAAACTAATATGTAATCATCCCAGCAATTAAATGTAGAGGATGGCATTTTATTTTGTGGTTTAAGCTTTCTTTACTGCAGTTAAACCCATTTATTAAAATTAAGGGAAAATATTTCTTATATATGCTCTGGTTTACATTCATATTTTAGTGCAGAGACATTTTCATAGACTATTTTGTTGGTGGTTCTTGTGCACAGGTACCTTGCTGCAGACCACAGCTTTGCAAATATGGAAAGGGAAAGTCTATTTTTTATATATAAGTGGACCTCTGTTAAGCTGTGGAGAATGACTGAATTGTCACTTGTAACAGCATAGTGTATATGCTTTCAAGAGGCAACTAACCGTTAAGGTGACACCAGAACACAGACTTAGAAGTCAGCTGTGTTCGATGTCTATACTCTGAGTGACATAGTCATCAGACTTATTACTTGCAGACCCACTACTTGTTCTGGTATTAGTATCTTTATTTTCATGAGGGAAATATTTTTAGAATTTCTAAGAATTTAAGACTCAATGTGTTTGTGATAATTCAATTTAAAAAGATGTTTTACAGCAGTAGTATTTGTTTCTTGCTGATAATTTTCTCATGAGGATAAAAGCTCTACATTTACCAGTACTCCTCTACTTGGCCACTTTTTTTCTGGTATAAATTTGGTTTTTATACATGAGTTACAAGTTAACAAAAGGTAAGGTACTTTAGAGCATTCTTCTGTGAGGGATTTTTGGCTATTGAGGGATATAGCTAAACAATCTATTGGAATAGTGATTCTGTGGACTGGATGCTCTCAAAGCCAACAGCCTTGCACTTGTGTGCTGCAATCTGTTGGTGGAAATGCCTTTTGTGCCTTAATGTCTTGGGGTGGTTCATCAGGTGCAAATCAGAAATAGCTTCTTGGGGGAAATCATTGTTGTGACAGACATTCCCACGGGGCACCTAACACCTTCCTCTGTTTGTGTTTTGTGGAAATACTTAAGTCCAGCTTAAGGTGCCATATGCTGCCGTTCATACATATGACATGTTTTGGGCACCAACTGCTGCTTCTCTCTTCTTGGAAGAGCTGGGAGAAGCCTAACTTCCTTGGGGCTCCCAGGTCCAGTGCTCACTCTGTTACCTATGCCCACCTTTTCCCAGAAACAAGTGGTTTAATCTTTAATGTAGTTGCTTTATTGGGTTCCTCTCATTAAATCTGTTGACATGCTGACAGGCTTATAGACAGTCTGTCCATGGACACATAGTACGGTGGTCTCTCTTCCTTAACACGGGAGCACAGTGCTGAACACAGTGCATTAATAAAATCAAACTGAAAACTCCTGTTTATTTCTGTATTACTCAAGTTGTCACCATTAACAGTGACCCTTAAAATATACATGGGGCAAAACCCCCACATTTGTTTTCCTTTCCACAGTGAAGTGTTGTCTTCAGCAACTCAATCTCCAGATTCACCCATGCGGTCTAATCTTTTTGGTATTGATCATGAACTGCTGAATAAGCAGATAATGGACTACAAAAGATTGAAAGTGTCAAGAGAGAGAGAAAGCATTGCCTGGACAGAAGAGCAGGAGCAGCAGCTTTCTAAGATTCAAAGGAAAATTAAAAAGAAGAAAACAAGGAATCCTCCTGATGATGACATTACACCACAGGAATACTTACTGGACAGATATCAAACTGATTACAGGGATGATAATGCTGAATCAGCCTTGGACTATGAGCTGGAGGATGAATTAGAGGAAGAGGTAAATGAGTTGGAGGCGGATGACGGCAGAAGTCTAAGTCAGCCTACTGATAAACTGAAATGAAGTGAAAAAGCCACTCCCTTAAAAATGGAGGCTGCCAATAGCAAAAAAAGGACTGCCATAGTACTGAAAGGTTCGTTTTGTACAGCCTGTTTACCGCTTTCTCTTTCGAACTAATAGGTTTGCCACACATGGGGGGTTTTGCTAGCACAAGGTGTGTAAGAAAAACAAAAATGCTATTTGTGACATTCTGTTAAGCAGCTTTCAAGCTGCTGCAGTTGTAGGACTTTCAACCAGAGAGCAGTTTTGTAATAACAAGATACATAGTGCAGCACTGAGTTAAAACTTCTTGCAATTTTGTTGATTATTTCCAATAAAATTGTGGTTTCTGTGTTGAAATAAAATGTTGTTTTTTTTTTGAGTGATAAAAATAATCACAAAGTGATGGTGTCTGTTATTCTAAGGTCAGGAAGGAAGAGGGAAGCAAAATAATGACAGTGGCATTCAAAGAGCAGCCTTCAGCTCACGAAGACCAGGACAGGGTATTCTCCAGAGGACCTAGTCTAATGGGGGATCTCTTTCCACAGAAAGTGAAACTCATTGAAATGGTGGCCAATGATGTTACAACCCTGAAAGAAAATAAATTTATTCATTTTAATATTCAGAAATTTAGAGTTGTGCAAGGGGAACTGCAACCAGAAAAGGATGGAGAACAGCTCATCTGTTGGGTAAAATTGGGCAAAGCATTGGCTGTGACTGAAAACCTGTGTTAAAAACTCAAAGGTGGTGAAAAAGCAGCAGGGAAGAATGCCTCGGTAGCTGAGATTTGGAAATGGGTGGGGAATCATAAAAAGTACGAATAAAGGTTTCTGGCTCAAAGCAAGTAGAAAATAATAGCATGAGTGTATAAAGTGAGAAGGGCTGAAGCCTCAAAATGTGACGACTAACAAGGTAGTAAAAAGGAATTCTTAACAGAAATAAGGAACATTAAATTTCATTAGTTAATGGGGAAGTAAAGAATGACAATGCAGGGGAGGTTGCACTACAGTGTATGCTGCTCTAGTTTTTCAGAAAGATTTAAAAGACAATGAGTATAAGCTCCAGAATGTAAAAAATAGTCTAAAGGATTTTTAGGCTGAAGAGAAGAGTTCAGGTCAGCAAAGAACACTGAAATTCACCGTAGGTTATTTAATACTCCCTTTGAAGCATATTCTGAAGATTGACTGCCTGGAAGAATATGGAGAGAATATGGGCTAGGAATGTCTATAGGATATTCCTATATTTGAATAAGGGTCAGAATCTTATAAATGTAGGCATTACTTTTATTAGGATACATGTTGAAGCTGTAGCTCACATTAGTAGTGGCCTAACTTGAAGTAGGTGAATAATCCCACAAATTCCAGTGTGCCTTGTTCAGGCTTTCCAGGAGTTCTTCCTGAATTCCATGGGATGGACACACTTTGAGGTATATGCATTAGTTTATTTTCCAGTGAATGAAAGTCTTTATCATATCAGAAACTGTTCTTGTGCAGTATCACTGTCAATCAAAGCTAAGCATTAATTTCTTGCAACTTGGCCACAAAGCTCTTAACTTTTTGAATGAATGACAGGAACCTGTTAATTGGTACATGCTAAAAGAATCCACAGAATACTAATGTATCCATCTTTAGTTTCTGCTGTATATAGTGTCCTGAGCCTACCTAAAGGTTAAAAAAGGAAAAAACCGAAAAAAACCACCCAAGCAACCCACATATTAGACTTTTGAAAGAACAAAGAGAACAAAGTTGATTACTTTTGCTCTTGCTTAGTTTGGACATCTGTAAACTGGGTTTGCAGTTCATAGATTAGATTTCATCTAAAAACGACACAAACCATTCTCACTGTCAGGCCTAATACCCTTAATCCCTCGTTAAGCAAGTGAGGGCAGTTGAGCTCTTCTACTTGCCACAGCTAACGTCACAGAAACCAGGCTTTGTTCAAGAAGAAAGATGGCCCAGCACTTACTCAGGGTGTCCAGGGGTGGGACAGCCACTCTGAACCTGGTGATGAGGAAAATGAAGCAAAAGCAACCAGATTTAGAAGAGATGGAAATCTTAAAAACAACCAGGCAGGATGGACTGGAAGAAAGAAACAGCCCAGGGGATACCTGGAAAATGTCACCAGAGTGGGTGGGTGGGAGCCGCTGCGACCCCGTCCCCAGCCTCCCCCCATTAGTGCTCAGCCGCAGCCTCCACTGCCTTCCCAGGGAAGCACAGCGGGAAGTTTTCTAGCAGTGTAATAGTAATGCAACACTTCCATAGCCGTAAAAGACGATGAGTGAGTGTTACACTCTGTCTGAGCAACATGAACTATAATCGCTTGCAGATTTCCTTGATTTAGTTTTTATGTATTATATAACCACAGATGGGGAAGGATTTTTGTGGGGCCTTCAGACCTGGCCCCCTACCTTTAATGGCAGCTACTTGCTGCAGTACTGTATTCAGCTGTTAATCCTGGTTAGGAATATGCAGCTGGGAGTGATTATTTAACACTGGCAGAATCAGACATGCAGCTGAATTTAAGTGATTGGTGCCCCTGTGAGCATGTGCTACACCACTCATGTTTGAAACAATGTGATTAGTCAATAACAGTTTTAAAAAACACAGGAGCTTTCACTGTTTCCTGTGACTGTCAAGCCAAATCTTCCCAGACTCTCTGGGACCCTGCAAGCGTATTGTTCATATCTTGAGTTTCAGACTGAAAGTAAAGAAAAGCCTGTTATCCCCCCAATCTGGTTATTTTCCTGAAGACCTGGTCCTATAAGGTGCTAATTTTGAAGTGAAAATGGAGGCACATATTTCCTCTGTTTCATTTTAGCCAATCAGTTTGATTTCTCTGACCCTTCTCAAGACCTTGCTGTGAAAGTGTTTATGCATTTTGTGTCTTTCCAAAACAGAAGTGTCTCTCCAGCAGAATTGCTGAGTAACACTGCTGTGCTGCAGACAGGCTGACAGCAAGTAGTTTACTAACCTTCACCAAAACATGTAACTCAAGGAGAGTGACAGTCCCCTTACTCATGTGAGTCAGAAAAGCCACTGGCATCATGCCAGGGAAATGAGAAAACCAAGATGTACATCTCAGCAAAATCTGATTTTCTGTCCAAGGAATTACTTATTTGTCATGAAATGCAATCTGCCCTTAAGCCTTGCTTGCATACGTGAAACCAAGAAATGCAGAATAAAAGCTCAGCAAAGGGAAAGAAATTGGTATACTGCCCAATATGTTGCCATTTTGTCCTATATCTAACTCTGCAAGAGGATAAGTGAAGACAAAAAGGTTTAGTTTTAAAGATTTCAAAGCTCTATAGAATGTGCCCTATCAAACCAAAAGAGAATCATTAACTAGGAATCAGTTGCTTGCATGTTTTTCTTGCATTCAGTCACTGCTGATAGCACATTACTGCACTGCGCTCATTTGTACTTTAAAATCTACTATGGTGAAAGACCAGTCATTCTCATAAACACCTAACCAACAAAGCATCCCACTTCAAACTGAGAATAAAAATGCAGAAATATTTGTCTGTTGTGGTAATTCTGACTTTTTTTGGTAGCGTGTGCTTCAGGTAGTCCATCTTACCTGGTGGGCTTTTCTCAAACTAACTGAGAAACAAATTCTAATGGAGAACACTTGTAGTTAATTTCAGTTAATTACTCTCTCTCTGGCTCTGAGAAATAGGTAAGGAAAGTAAGAGAGAGAAAACAAAGCTGTGGGAATGGGCGTAGTAAAATGGCAGTGCTACAGCAGATGCGTTGAGATCTGTGGTGTGTTATAAAGGAGACAAGTTCTGCAGCTGGGATCCATGGGCTGTCACGGTTTTCAGCAAGTTGCCTGGGACAACCTGGCATCATTTCAAGTGATGATTGTTTCATTCTGCAGGTTCAAGCAATATTTGTAGCCTTTCATTGAACCATCCGCAGTTGCAAGATTTATAAACTTTTTGTTACTGCTGGTGTGTTAGTGGCTTTCCAAATAAAGCAATGCATATATGTCTGTTCCAGGCCCCCACACTAGAGCCAGAAGTCAGTATTTGCTCTCTTTGACATGAGGGTTTCAAGGGTGCTAGGTGCTTGCTTTGGTGCTAGACCGAGAAGCCTGTGAGTGTCTCCACTGGTGTGTGTCTCAGAAGGAGGCTTCTCTATTTCTACTGTTTACTTCCTCAGTGGAAAACTTTGGTTCAGGATTTTGCAACAGTCCACAGCTGTGGTTCACAAGACCTTACTAACTTTATTGACATTGCTAACTTGTAATTGAATATCATCATGATTGAGGAGAAGCTTCAAACAAACAGCAAGGAAGGAGGAGCTGTTACTGCTGGACTCTAGGCAGCTTAATACATATTTGCCTGCAGTTAGACCAAAAAGAGTCTCCTAGGAACACAGGCTGGCTCCTGACAAAAGAAAAGCCGGCACAATGGAGCTTGGTTTCTTCTCATGTTGGCCTGATGACAAGCCTCAGTGGCAACCACAAAATCACAGAGCAGTTGAGGTGGACAGGGACTTCCAGGGGCTGTCTAATCCAAACCTCCTGCTCACAACAAGGTCAGTTACTGCAGGTTGCCCAGGGCCACGTCCTGTCGGGGTTGAAATATCTCCAAAGAGGAAGACTCCAAAACCTCACTCAGCAACTTGCTCCAGTGTTCAACCATCCCCAAGCAGAAAAGGGTTTTCGTTTCTTGAGACAAGATTTCCTGCGTTTCAGTTTCTACCTGTTGCCTTTACTGTCACTTGGCAGCATGGAGAAGAGTCAGACTCTGTCTTCTCTGCACCTCCTACTAGATATTTATAAATACTGCTAGGTCCCCCTGAGCCCTCTCTTCTCAAGGCTGAACAATCCGAGCTCTCAGTCTCATCTTGTAAGAGAGATGCTCTGTGCCCTATACTGTGAACAATTAATAACACTGAAATAAATTATCATCTTAATATTAAGCCTATGTTACTTGCTAAATGAGGAGCCAAGACTGGCCAAATACATGCAGGTCTTCCAGAGCATGGTGTTCTCAGAGGGAAAGCGGACATTTCAAAACAAAAATGCTACAATGCAGAAGTACCTAACCCAGTCCTTGACCAACTCCTGAACTCCAGGGAACATCTGGACAGATACCAAAAATCCCCATCCACTACAAATTTATGGCTAGAAAGTATCTGGAACTAAAGCAATAAAATACCTATCCAGCATAAATCCCATGGTATGGAGAGAAAACCATGTCTTTTGTTTGATAGGCCAATGGAAAGAAAGGGTCAGCTATGCTAGAGAAATCTTGTACTTCTTAAATGCTGAACTGAGCACCAAAGGGAGTGCCTGACATTTTTGTCCTAGCCTGAGGTTTTCAAACAGGCAAAAATCAATGAGAAAAGTATGTTGAAGATGAGGCATCTTCATTCACAGAGTAAGTGCTGCTCACACAGTAAATCTGCCTTACCCGAGTGCTTGGCTGGAAACCATGTCATTTTTCCTGAGTGATGATCAAGCTAGGCTTTAATGATTACTCACAATACACGAAGATGGAGGTTGTCAGTTAATGGACTCCAAATAGCTGCATTGATGGACAATTTTTCTGGGGAGGAAGCTGAACTCTCTCTAACTTTTCACAGTTCATATATATATATAGCAAGCCACCAAAATGTTTACTTCACGTATTTTCTTTCCCTAGGCAGCACAACAGATTTGAAGAGCTGACATGCAGGCTGGTGTGCCTGTTGCTAGCAGTGCTAGTTTTGCTTGTGTACTGGGTCTGGCTGAGCCGGAATTGGTTTTCCCCTATAGCAGCCCTCATGGTGCTGTGTTTTATGTCGGGAGCTGGCAGGGTGTTGATAGCACACTGGTGTTGTGGCTACTGCTGAGTAGTGCTTACACAGCACCAAGGCTCTTTCCGACATTTTCGCCCCCCAGTGGGACGGGGTGGGCAAGATCTTGGGAGGGGACACAACCAGGACAGCTGACCCGAACTGACCAAAGGGATATTCCATACCATATGATGTCTGCTCAGTATAAAGCTGGGAAAAAGGAGGGAGGGGGCAGGGTCACCCTTGGTCCTCCGAGACAACCACTACGTGTGTCAGAGCCCTGCTTCCTGAGAAGGCCCGACATCGCCTGTTAATGGGAAATAGAGAATAAATCTGTTTCTTTTTGCTTCCATGCGTGGACCTTTGATTTGCTTTGCTTATATTAAAACTGCTTTTGTTTTACCCACTAGGGTTGGTTTTTCTTCCTATCTTATTTTCTTTCCCCTCCTTGCCCTGTTGAGAAAAAAGGGGGAAGGGAGGGGGAAGTGACAGAGCGACTTGGTGGGTACCTGGCATTTAGCCAAGGTCAAACCACCACAGCTTGGTAGATTCCACATGGTTATTACAGCTGTGAGCATGCACCTCCTTAAATAAATAAATATTTAATAACTTAAATGAATATAAAAAAGCAAAACAGTAAGCAGTGATACACTCAGATACCACCTCCTCATTGAGAGGCATGAGAGTCAAATCGTTCATCACTGGTGCTGACTCATGTTGCGTGGTCTCTGTCACTGGGCAGAACCTCAAACACAGGGAAAGAAACTTGGTAAGAACGCAGGGTGTGACAGTGGATGGTGGAGCTCAGAGCAGACACACAAATACAGTTATGCTGGGCTGCAAGGTGCTGCACCAAGCACCTGTGTGCCACCACACACATGGGCAAGCCCTGAACAGGAGATCCATGGGGGCTTTTTTACCTTTGCAGCCCTGCTTCCCCCCTGGCAGCAGTCACCTCAGCTGTCGAGCAGGACTCAACAGACCCAAAACATCTGAAACTGAGAGCAACACCACCATATGCCCCTTTAGTATGCTATGAAGGCTTACAGTACAAGTGGGAGCCCTCTTCATCTGCCATCAAAAAGCAATGAGGTTTGGCATAGAAGAGGGGAAACGCTGCCCAGGACACAGTTTCGTTACAGAAGATTTTGGGGTAGAAGCAAGGAAGTACCATGTCCCGCGGAAAATGCCCAAGAGTGGTCTCCAGGCTGGATGCAATTATTCACCTTATCTGTACTCACATTTCAGCCCTGTCTGAGAGCTACGACTACACTGAAGCTCCCCTTTCCCAGGTGGGAATGGGGTCTGGCTCCCGACTTGCGGGAGACCCCCACCTCTGCCAGGGGAAGGGAGGTGAGGCGGGGCAGGCTGTGGGGCTGCTGCAGAGCTACTGCAGCCTGCTAACATAGACCTTGCTGCAAAACTGAAATCTAAATTTAGCAGTTTAGTTAGTTCAAAGAGTCTTTGTTGAAGAACATGATTCCAGCAGCTGATAAGCAGCAAGACTGTGCATATTTGGTCAATGGAAAGTCAGTTCAAGCATTTTTCTTGTCACCTCTGAAATGTACTGCAAGAAAAGGGGAAATGTCTTTCAGTCTTTCCTCTCCCAAACTCACCTCTGTTTGCAAATTTTCCACTGGAAATTAGACCTTAAAAAAATAATTGTATTTTTGGCAATTTGTAACAAAGAACAGCAGAAAAAACTGTGGGGGAGCAGACTGGGACAAGCTCTGTGTACTCACCAGCATTCAAAGGCTAACAGAAGACATCCAGCCGCTCTCTGTGCACCACTCCGATTTGGATGCCTGAACTTTGACTTCCTCATCGGTACCTCTGATTGCTTTGTTTAAGAGCTTGACATTACGTGCATTTCTATTTCTGTCACAGCAGCAGCAGTTAGCGGGAGTCAACACTTCTGCTCAAATATAAATTAATGCCTATCACTTGGTCAGTTCCAGACACTCAGGCTACCATTTACCCCTTGGTGTATGACTCCTGGTAATTATTTGCCTGATGTGTTGAGATCTGTGGGATGGAAATCTTTAAAAATCACTATGCTGAGTGCATCCCTTATCGAATTCTTACTTTTTATTTATGTTGATAGGCTGTTTGCTGGCAGATTCATAAGACACTTGTCATGGTAAATAAACATTGCAATTTGCAAGTACAAGCGGTCAGACTTGCTTTTACTTTTCCTCCACAGGTTTTGCCTTTCAGCTTTAAGAACTATGCCACCACTTTGGCTTTTTGATCTTTCTGGGGAAATTTCCAGTAGGTTTAAGAGTGGGATGTGATGCAGCAATCCCAGTGAAGTGAGACAAGATGAGCAGAGGCAGAACAGAACTGTAAAACAACGCTGTGTCTGCTACTGTTGGGTTCGTTTCCAATCTCCAGGTCCTAGCGTTTTTGATATTTGAATATGTGCCATCTCCTGGATCATTCTTACCTGTAGAAAAGTTTTGTTTGATAGTGCCCAAATAGCATTGTTTCACATAACCCTTTTTTCCCCCTTTTTGTTTTTGAGGCTACATTCCCACCTTATCTTTACAGATGACTGGCTTTAACAGTATTTATTTTTATTTTCTCTCCTCAGGCAGGTCAGCAATTTCAAGGGAAGACAGACATTATGGAAGAGTTGATGATATATGGCTGTATACTAGAAGAGAAAAAGGAGACTGCACTTCAAACCACTGCTTTCATTCACCTACCATGCAGCCTGTTTAAAAAACGGAAAAAATTCTCTGACTAACTGCAGCTCAAACAGAGTTCACATTGGGTTAGTAAGGGCTATCTCATTATATCTATCTATCTATGTGTGTATATATATATATATATATATAAAAACAAGTTCAAGATTTGTTTAATCTACAGAAGCTCTGTTTCAGATCCCTGGCATGGTGTGGTATCCTGTGGCATCTGTGGGACCTGCTGCTACTGCAAGGTCAGTGAAGCAGTGTGGGATGTGCTTGACTTAGCTGTGACTGCTTTGCAGACTGAAGTTAGATATAGTAAACATACCATGAAGTTTTACAAGTATGATTCCAAAAATGTATGAAAGGACTGGGGACAGCATGAGAAAAGAGGTGCTATTTCTTCATTAGATTGTTGTTTAATTTTTACAAGAGTGTACACCTGTCAACTAACACTTTAAATCAAACTGATAGAGCTTTTAAAAGTTTTTCTAACAGTATCTCTGTCTCTATTATAACAGTAGACAGTGTATATTTAGAGAACGATGTAGTCATGTGGCATGAGACAGAATTGTTTAGGAATGTCTTCTTTTAGCTATCAGTCAGGACATTTACCACATTACTTGTTGGGTATGAATACAGTTTTTATTACGTAAAAGCATAGAATGGTTTGGGTTGGAAGGGACCTTTAAAGATCATTTAGTCCCACCCCCCTGCCAAGGGCAAGGACATCTTTCACTAGATCAAGTTGCTCAAAGCTCTGTCCAACCTAATCTTGAACACTTCCAATGATGGGGCATCTGCAGCTTCCATGAGCAACATGTTCCAGTGTCTCACCACCCTCATAATAAAGAATTTCTTCCTTATATCTAATCTCAATCCACTCTCCCTTTAAAACCATTATATCTTGTCCTATCATTATATTTAAAGAACAGTGCAATCATCAGGCACAGTCAACAAGGGTTCACAAAGGTAAAGTCCTGTCTAACTAATTTGTTATCCTTCTAGGATAAGGTCACCCACCTAGCAGATAAAGAGAAGGCAGTGGAGGTAGTTTTTCTGGGTTTTAGTAAGGCTTTTGATACTGTTCCTCCCAGCGTCTTTCTGGACAAGTTGTCCAGCTGTGGGATGAGGGGATTCATGGTGTGCTGGTTGAAGAACTGGCCAAGTGGCAGGACTCAAAGGGTTGCAGTGAATGGGGCTACATCTGGCTGGCAACCGGTCACCAGTGCTGTTCCTCAGGGCTCAATTCT
This sequence comes from Strix uralensis, assembly GCF_047716275.1. Lineage (NCBI taxonomy): Eukaryota > Metazoa > Chordata > Aves > Strigiformes > Strigidae > Strix > Strix uralensis. Next base: position 70,538,584 of record NC_133972.1, on the reverse strand, counting down.
AGGGCCAGTTCTGTTCAACATTTGTATCAGTGAACCGGATGCAGGAGTTGAATGCACCATTAGCAAGTTTGCTGATCATACTGAACTGGGAGGTGCTGTTGACTCACCTGAGGGGCAAGTGGCCTTGCAGAAGGATCTAGGTAGACTGGAGCATTGGGCAATCATCAGTGGCATGAATCTGAACAAAAACAAATGCTGGATTCTGCACCTGGGAGAGAGTAACACTGGGCACAGGTATAAACTGGGTGAGGAGTGGCCAGAGAGCAGCCCTGTAGAAAGGGATCTGGGGGTGCTGGTTGACAGGAGGCTCAACATGAGTCAGCGGTGTGCCCTGGCAGCCAAGAGGGGAAACTGCATCCCAGGGTGCATCAAACACAGCGTAACCAGCTGGTTAAGAGAGGTGATTATCCCGCTGTATTTAGCGCTGGTGCAGCCTCATGTTGAGTATTGTGTGCAGTTCTGGGCCCCACTATTTTAAAAGGGTGTTGAGGTATTTGAATGTATCCAGAGGAGGGCAACAAAGCTGGGGAAGGGGCTGACAGGAATGTCCTCTGCAGAGAGGCTGAGGACACTGGGTTTGTTTAGTTTGGAGAACAGGAGGCTGAGGGGTGACCTCACTGCTCCCTACAGCTTCCTGAGGAGGGGAAGTGGAGAGGGAGGTGCTGATCACTTCTCCCTGGGATGCAGTGACGGGACGAGTGGGAATGGCTCAATGTTGTGTCCCTCAGAGGAGCTTGAAAGGAAGAAACATTTCATTACCGAGAGGGTGCTCAGACCCTGGAACAGGTTTCCTAGAGAGGTTTTCAAAGCCCCATGCCTGTCAGTGTTGAAGAGGCATTTGGACAACACCGTTAATACCATGCTTTAACTTTTGGTCAGCCCTGAAGTTGTCAGGCTGTTGGACTCAGTGATCATTGTAGGTCCCTTTCAACTCTTCTCTTTTCACTTCTCCTTTCTTTTTTCTCTTTTCTCTTTTTTATTTCCTCTTTCCTCTTTCCTTTTCCCTCTTTTCCCTCTTTTCCCTCTTGTCCCTCTTTCTTTTCCCTCTCTTCCCTCTCCCCTCCCCTCCCCTCCCCTCCCCTCCCCTCCCCTCCCCTCCCCTCCTCTCCTCTCCTCTCCTCTCCTCTCCTCTCCTCTCCTCTCCTCTCCTCTCCTCTCCTCTCCTCTCCTCTCCTCTCCTCTCCTCTCCTCTCCTCTCCTCTCCTCTCCTCTCCTCTCCTCTCCTCTCCTCTCCTCTCCTCTCCTCTCCTCTCCTCTCCTCTCCTCTCCTCTCCCCTCCCCTCCCCTCCCCTCCCCTCCTCTCCTCTCCTCTCCTCTCCTCTCCTCTCCTCTCCTCTCCTCTCCTCTCCTCTCCTCTCCTCTCCTCTCCTCTCCTCTCCTCTCCTCTCCTCTCCTCTCCTCTCCTCGCCTCTCCTCGCCTCTCCTCGCCTCTCCTCGCCTCTCCTCTCCTCTCCTCTCCTCGCCTCGCCTCGCCTCGCCTCGCCTCGCCTCGCCTCTCCTCTCCTCGCCTCTCCTCCCCTCGCCTCTCCCACTGTATTCTACAGACCCTGAAAAACAGTCTCTCTTTGTCTTTCTTATAAGCTCTCTTTATAAATATCAAAAGGCTGCAATAAGTTCTCTCGCAGCCTTCTCTTCTTCAGGCTGAACAGCCCCAAGCCTCTCAGCCTTTCTTCATAGGTAAGGTGTTCCAGCTCTCATAATTTTTATGGCCCTTCTCTGGACCTGCTCCAACAGGTCCATGTCTTTCTTATGTTGTGGGCCCCAAAGTTGGATGCAGTACTCCAGGTGCGGTCTCATGATAGTGGATTAGAAAGGGAGAATCACCTCCCTCAACCTGCTGGCCAGGCTTCTTTCTATGCAGTCCAGGATACAATTGGCTTTCTGGGCTGTGAGCACACATTGTCAGTTCATGTCCAGTTTTTCATCCACTAGCATCCCCAAGTCCTTCTCCATGGGGTTGCTCTCAATCCATTCATTCCTGGGTCTGTACTGATACTGGTGATTGTCTGGACCCAGGTGCAGGACTTTGCACTTGACCTTGTTGAACTTCATGAGGTTCCCATGGGCTCACTTCTTCAGCCTGTCAGGGACCCTCTGTGTGGCATCCCTTCCCTCCAGTGTATCAGCTGCACCACTCAGCTTGGTGTCATCTGCAAACTTGCACTCAGTCCCAGTGTCAATGTAATTAATAAAGATATTGAACAGTATCGGTCCCAATACTGACCCCTGAGGGACAGCACTTGTTACTGATCTCCATTTGGACATTGAGCCATTTACTGCAACTCTTTGGATGTTACCATCCAGCCACTTTCTTATCCATTGAATCCATATGTCTCCAATTTAGAGACAAGGATGTTGTGTGGGATCACGTTAAAGGCCCTACAGAAGTCAAGGTAGATGACGTCAGTTGCTCTTCCCTTGTCCACTGATACAGTCACTCCATCGCAGACGGCTGCCAGATCAGATAGGCAAGCCACCAGATTAGTCACACAGCTGTCATATAGTCGTATACTTACTAAAATACAGTCGGTATACCGTACTACAGCTAACCATCTTAATTGCAGAAATGTTAGAATAAATATTATGCAGAACATGCAGACGTTGAAGGCCTAACATTCAGGTGGCCCATGTCTGTGTTATGGCCTTTGACACTTCACCTTGAGTTATGAGACAACAAAGTTCCTTTAGGTGACAAATCCGGAGTACATTAATGGAAAGAAAGGCTTTAATGCATGGTTTACCTTATGGAGAAGTATATTGATACAACAATTTTGTCTTCAAAACAGTCTTCCATTAAAAAGAAAAATCAACATAGTGTAACTTCCCAGCCTGCTCCTGATAGTTACATTCTGAGTATGGTGGCTGGTCATCTGAAAGTGAGAACTGCAGTAATCTGCAGGATTAGTGTGTTAAGTGTATTATTCTTAAAATTAATTACTTTTATTGATATATCTGTCTATCATTATCTCTTTTTAATGGAAGTGTCAATTCTGTCTGATGAGCTACAGATAACACTGCTAATGCTCTCCATTGGCCTCAGTTCAGTAGTTTTAAAGCAGAGCAATAAATGTGTAGCTGAGGCACGCTGAACTATCATGCTTGGGCAACTCAGAAGACTGTGAATACAAGTAACTTAAGTTCAGTAGAACCCACGGACCTGCCCTCTCCACTCCTAATTGGTTTTGGCTATTTTTTTTTTTTTCCAGGTAGGTGATGATCCAGTAAAGAGATTCCAGCAGTTGCTTCTTCTCAGGAACACTAATGACAACTAGGTTTGTACCTGTCATGTGTTTAGAAAGGCTCTACACAACTTTGCTCAAATTATTTCTGTTCTCAAATGGCCATCCCTACAGCCCTTCTCAAATGTCCCATACACAGACAAAAACACAAATAACTTTAAATTCCGTAGAGCCTTGCCCTGTTTTGTGCTTTGTGGGAGGTGTTCGCCTGTCAGCCTTACACAGCCTCTGAGAAACAGCTAGGCTTTGATGAAGAACAGGCCTTGGAAGATAGATAAGAAACTGCTGAGTTGTGCCAAGGTAGCAGGCAAAAACAGCAGACAGCTGCAACACTGAACTGCGAAAAAGTACTAAGCGGTGAGAAGTTACCGTCGCGGTGGCGCAGAATGCACCAGAGAATATGGGAAATTAGTTCAATTGACCCGTGAAACTGATAATGGACCAGCCTATACCTCTCAAAAATTTGCTCTTTTTTGTCAACTCTGGGGTATACGTCACATCACAGGTAGACCACATTCCCCCCAAGGGGCAAGCCATAGTCGAGAGAGCGCATCAAAACTTTAAAAGCGCTTTTGCAAAAACAAAAAGGGGGAGAGGTCTTGGCTGTTGCAGAATGACTTGCAAAAGCGGTGTATGTGTTAAATTACTTATGGCTCACAGGTGATAGGGAGGAACCACCAGTAGTAATACATAGTATGGGTCTGAAATTCGGTATAAGCTGGTGTGGAGATGGTGCTTTTGCTCAGTACAAAGATGTTGCTATAGAAGAGTGGAAAGGACCTGTGGAACTAAAAATGACGGGTCGAGGCTATGCCTGCGTTATTACCGATACCGGCACTAGATGGGTTCCGAGTTGATGGGTGCGACCCTGGAAAAAGGAAGTTAAGAAAGATGAAACAGAAACCGAATGAGATATTAACTTGGAGCAAGGGTTATGTTTGTGTTTTCACAGATGCCGGTTCTCGCTGGATTCCTGCTTGGTGTGTTCGGCCTGTATTGGAACCTGCCTCAGGGTGAAGGATGGGTGGTCTCACAACCAAACGCCACTGCAAGCCCTGAAAATCCGTTCTCTACGTGCTTGGTAGAAATACCTGTGGATACATGGCCGAACCCACTGCAGTTTTGGCTTAGCAAACAAACTAATGCTACTTCTTTAGCTTTAAGTGGTCTTTTAACTGATGCTGATAGTGTTAGACATGCTATGTTACAAAATAGAGCTGCCATTGATTTCTGCTTTTAGCACAAGGGCGTGGATGTGAAGATCTTGAAGGAATGCCTTATCTGAATGCTTTGACTCCTTGGGAATTACAGGATGGTTAAAAGAATTGTTAAAAGGAGTAATCATTGTAATTATTGTGATTATTGTGCTTGCTATTATTTTGCCATGCTTAATTTCCTGTATTGGACAATCGTTGCAGAAAAACTTGTAAGGAGTTTGGATTGCTCAAAAACAAAAAGAGGGATATGTGGGGATTCAGAAGGAGTCCCTGCGAGAAAATGGATGTGTGAGCAATCCTGCATATGAGCAAGACTGGTAAAGCCTCAGCATCGGCAAGGACATAACCTGGAAAGAATGAAGAGAACACAGGAAGTTAAACAACTTCAGGGTGTGGGTTTGGGCAGAGAAGGAAGTTTGTACAGTGTCAATGTGGCAGTTTTCATCCAATCAGAAGAAAGAGCTTAAGGAGCATGTGCAAAGCTAACTGTCCAATCAGAAAGAATTATACCATGTGATTGTATCATGTGATTCTCGCTAGCATTATAAAAGGCTTGCTTCACCACAATAAAATTGGCATTGCTTAATCAAACTGATTGTTGGCATGTCTGTATCTCCTGCAGTGCTTAACTCACTTATGCTGTTTTTCCAGATATGCAAGATATGGGGTGGAAAGAGTGATAGCTCTTCATAGAAAATGAATACATTAACTACATGAATTTTCCCCCCTTACCCTTAACATATCCCTGAGGTCTGCCACTGCTTGGATTGAGACTCTCTAGGTTAGTGGCTGACAACACAAAAACCTTAGAAAAGTGCTTTGCAGCTTTTTAATACACATATGAGTAGTTGCTGACTATCAGAAAACCCTGCTGTGTTGTGCTCTATAGATGTACCTAGAAAGCTCCATTTACAGAAGAGCAGACTGGAGTTTCATAGCAACAGGATTAGAAAACTGATCCATCCCTTGATTTTCTTTCTCCTATTCTACTGCTATTTGCATCCTACCTCTTTCAGCCTAACAGTACCTGAAATGGTTGAAGTAGGAACTGATCAGAAAATAAACAACAACAAAACAAATCTGACTTCTTTCTGTTTGAAAGGGAATAAAATAAAATGAGTGAAATCAGAGGTGGATATAGGACAGAAGGTGAGCCAACAGGAGTTTCATTATGGAAGGAGTGGATAATCTTGTTCATGTGAGGCAGAATGAGACCCAAGATAATACCATTTTTACTTAATGGAGAATGGGCCAAGGGGGAAACCTGCAACTGCAATCCTGGCACTGTCCTGCTATAGGGTTCGTTTGGCCCATATTAAATAAGACAGTTTAAAATATTAAACCTAACAGGTCTTAAGATGAGTGTGTATATGACTAAAATAATGAATGTCATCATCGGGCCATGTTATTATTTGTACGTTGCTCTGCAATTACCAGGCTATGTATATGTATCTTTAAAAAAAGAGGAAGTCAGTTGCACATTTACATTTGAGAAGCTAAGTTCCAAAATACTTATTATGAATGTCATTTTAACCATGTGAATTTCTGTAAAATAAACAAAGTAACACTTGCTGTAAGTGTGAGCCGGCTCACAGCGGGGACAGGAGCTCTCCCGCCGGAGTCAGTGGTGCACAGGCTGTGGGAAGCGGTGACAGGTAGCATGTCTTCTTCTGAGGTATTTCACTGCATGCAGACTACAGGAACACGAGGAGGCCAGAAGAGCCTCACTGTCTGCTCTGGAGTTTGTTGTGGTGTATTGGGTGCTTGTATGTCCCAGAGAAGTAGAAGGGGTGAGGGCTGAAGTCCTGTTGTCTACTGTGTCCATTGGTGGCTTAATAAACCACCAGAGAAAGGGAAAAAAAAAAAAAAAAAGGAAGATAATTAACTTTTTTTTTTTTTTTTCCCCCAAATGGAGACAGTTTTGACTGATTTGGGAAATTAAATTTTCAGTTAAACTCATGTTTTGCATTTGCTGTTAGTGGTAACGTCCAAAATTCCTACAGGTGCAGGAAGATTAACCTTAGGTACACAGCAAGCTCTAATTCTTTCCCCACTTTCTATATGGAAAAGTTCATCTATGTTCAGTAACATTCAAATTGTGACAATTGTGTTATACTATTCCCAGGTAGTATCTACTGTCTTTTTAATTTTACAACAAGAGGAATTATGAAGTGGGCAATTGTTTTCCACTGTCCCAAGGCTGATAGAGATAAATTAAAGTAATGCTCTCCTAACAGAAAAACATTCCCCTGCTCCAAACTCTGAGAGCAATGGAGACGTTGTATGTGGAGTCATGAACCTAGAAAAATGCATGGCAAAGTCTTTTGAACTCTGTTGGCCTTGTATATGAATCCTCAGTGCTATACAGTATCAACAATTAGATTGGGCTGCAAAGAAGCATAACTTCTTAAACAAGTGATTATAGAAACACCAAATCTTCCAAAAGTGGTAGAGATTGAAAGAGAATTTCTTGAAAGTGCCTGTTCCAACAACAACAACACTTGTTCCCCAACAGCAACACTTCAGTCATTAATTCCATCTTTCTCAGGTGAAGTTCTTGAGCTGTTCAAAGTGAGCACAAAGTTCAGATACATTCTTCCAAGGGACCTGTTCACAGAATCACAGAATCTTTCAGGTTGGAAAAGACCCTTGGGATCATCGAGTCCAACCATCAGCCCTACTCTACAAAGTTCTCCCCTACACCATATCCCCCAGCATCTCATCTAAACCACCCTTAAACACATCCAGGGATGGTGACTCCACCACCTCCCGGGGCAGCTTATTCCACTGTCTGACCACGCTTTCTGTGAAAATTTTTTTCCTAACGTCCAGTCTAAACCTCCCCTGTTGCAGTTTAAAAGCCATTCCCTCTTGTTCTGTCACTAATCACCTGTGAGAAGAGACCAGCACCAACCTCTCTGCAATGTCCTTTCAGGTATTTGTAGAGAGTGATGAGGTCTCCCCTTAGCCTTCTCCTTCTCAAACTAAACAGTCCCAGTTCCTTCAATCTCTCCTCATAGGATTTATTCTCCAGGTCCTTCACCAGCTTCGTTGCCCTCCTCTGCACTCACTCCAGCACCTCGATATCCCTCTTGTATTGAGGTGCCCAAAACTGGACACAATACTCAAGGTGTGGCCTCACCAGCGCAGAGTACAGGGGGACTATCACCTCCCTCCTTCTGCTGGTCACACTATTTCTAATACAACCTAGGATGCCGTGGGCTTTCTTGGCCACCTGGGCACACTGCTGGCTCATGTTCAGCTGCTTGTTCTGTATCATGTGTTCATTTTTAATTGCAATCAGAGAATAAACATGGACTACTGACAATTAGGCCAGCCATGGCTCTGCATGTTCAGGCCTCAGAAACATCTAAGGATGGGGGTGCCACAAACTCCCTGGGCCAGTTCCAGGGTTGGGACACCTTTATATAAAGAAAGTGTTTCTTAATGATCAATACGAACATCCTGACCTGCAACTTGTGGCCATTGTCCTTCATTTTACTCTCTGCCACTATTGAGAAGTGTTTGGTCCTGTCATTTTTGTAATTAACCTTGAAGTAGCTCTAAACTGCTATTAGATTGTCCCTCAGGCTCCCCTTCACCAGGCTAAGTCAACCTAGCTTTCTTGCACCTGGGGCATACCCTACCTAGCGCCACAGATTTGACATCTAGCTTTTCTAAGTAGCAGCAGTTTTGCTGTTCCTCACCCTCCTGAACTGTGCTGGTATGTACATAGGTCTGAGAGGAGACTTCGCTTGGGAAGAGTGAGGTTAAAAGACATTGAGCACTTCAGCCTTTTCCATGCTGCCTACCAATAAGCTGTATGCACCATTCACCAAGGGACCCATATTTTCCCTTGACCTCCCTGCTGCTAATACACTTGTAGAAAATCTTCTTGTTGACTTTTTTATCCCTTTAAAGTTTTAGTTCCAGCTTGGCTTTGGCCTTCCTGATTTCATCCAGAATACCCTTGCACTTACACTTTTCCTTTTCTGCCTGCCATTGTTTCTGCTCTGTATGCTCTCTTTTTGCCTTTCAGTTCAATGTCAAAGCAGGGAGCCCTACCTACCCTGCTTCTTTTGTACCCTGAATAAGCCAATGTCAACTCCCCCAGAGTCCAAGCCCCAACTCTGCTGCTTACCTTCCTAGCCTTTCTCCAAATCCTCAGTTTGATCGTCTGGTGGTCACAGCAACCCAGATTGCTGTCTACAGCCATATTTGCCATCATTTCCTCCCTGTTTGTGAGAAGCAGGTCAAGTAGCTCATTACCTGGTCAGCTTATCTAGCATTTGCATTTCCATAAATTGTCATGTGCCTAGAAAACTCATGGACTGCTTGCACAGTCCTGTTTTACTGACCTAGAAAATATCTGGATGACTGAAATTCCACATGAGGGCAAGGGCTTGCAATTGATGGGCTTCTGATAGCGGTCTATTGCTCATCCACTTCATCCTCTTAGTCAGACAAGCTGTAACAAATTCCACCACAATGTTACTTTTCATTCTGATTTTGAGGCAGAGACTCTCAGCCGGCAGGTTGCCAGCGTCACACTGTAGCTGTCCACAAAGTGCCCTGTTATTCATAGACATACACACATACATATATTTATGCATGTGTTGAGTGTATGCACTTTGGAACTGATTATTAGTAGCACTCAAAATCTAATTCAAGACAGGATAAAAAATGTTGATCCATTTATGTACACTAAGTTACAAACTATCTGACTACCAGGGCAAATGCAAAAGCTGCTCTTGGCTCAGCAGGTGGTTAGTGATACTTACAAGTCCCTATCAACAGATACATTTGTGTTACCTAGAAACCAACTTACTTTTCTGCACCCTTTCCTATGCAGCTATCCCACTGCTGTGCCAATACTATTCCACAAGACAGTGAATAGTTATTCCAGCATGGAAAAGTGTGGGCAATCACTATCTGTCAGGATGCACTGGGATCTTTATTTAGGAAAACATTTGGAAAGGGAGACAGGCAAGCTGCAAGAGTGCTTACAAAGCTGGAAAGAGAAGCCAACCTATTTCTCTTTAAAAGGTCTGGGCCTTTTAAAGTACAGCTTCTAAGTAATTAAAATATTTTAAAATTAGTTTCTTAATCTTGATACACAGTACTTGTATGTTTTTATTTTCTATGGGCAAGAGCAGACTTCAGTGAAGTCAGGATAAACATTTATCTCTAAAGCTTAATATTGATGAAAAAACAGTCCAACTGCCTAGGTGGTTAGAATAGCATTGCTGCATTATTGCTGAAAGGTGCTAACAGAGACGTTTATTTCTGTGCAGGCTTAAAGCTGATTAGACCATCCAAATGCATGCCTGACTGGACATGTATTTGCACTGGACTGATCTCTGAACCGGCTCATGCTAGCAGGGACAAATACGAAAAAACAACACAGTTTATAGCTATAGACAGCTTGCTGGCTTCGTGACCCAGCTGACAATACAAGAAAGATTTTAGATCCATAATGACATGGTGCATATTGAAGTAATTGTGATAGAAGACCAAGTAACCTGAAGCATTGTTTTCTATTCATAGATTTGGCATCCTTCATTTTGAAGAACTTCTGATACTTAGCCCAACGATGCAACTCTGTCACAAATAGCAAGTGGCCCCTCAGAATTTATTTACTTTCCCCAATGGTCAGCTGCAGCCAGGAAACACCTGGTACCCTTAGATGATAGTTCCTCCACAGAGCGCTCTTCCCTTCCAGTTTCCTATGCAGCTAAGTAGAAGAGCACCCTTTCACTGGCTGAATGCCTGGGGGAACACATCAGCGGTCACATATCACAGTTACAGGGATTGGCATCACGGAAGAACTGAGCACTGTAACTCCCACCCATTCCCTGAAATGACTCTTAGGTTTTAAGGTTATGGTATGTGTGAAGAAAACAATTGCCTTACAAAATGTATGTACAAGCACGGGAGGTGCAGAATCTATGGAAACAATTAAAAACAAATGAAAACCAACCTTTGCCATTCCTGTTTCTTCCTTCAGCATCTCAGCTTCCTTAGCAGCCTGTGACAGGCTGCCTGCTGTTCACAACGTCCTGACTGATAAGCCAGTCAGCAACTCTGCACCCTTAGGTTACGCTTCATGGGCACATGGTCTGGAATTAGGGACTGCCACTTCTTTTTGTCCTCTTGAAATGGTTATGGTTATTTAGGTTCATATCTTCTGCAGTCCTCTGGAGATTTTTAAAATCCATTAAATAAAAAGAATGTTTGAGATTTGTCTCTAAATAATGAGGGACTGACTGGTCCCACTGTGGAAGCACTTGACATACTACAAACCTGAGTTTGCTAATAACTGACCAGATAATGTCTGGGTCTCTCCTAAGCAGTTTGTTAGCCCACTGTGGGACAGAATTTCTTGAGCATTATTCAGCTCCTGGTCAAAGCTGTTATATGAACCCTGTATTATATGCAGCCATGTCTTTTGTAACTATGTCTATAATTAATGCACACAGCACATTTCTGTGTTGAAGACCAGACACAAAGGTGGTAGTGGCAGTGTGGGTGGCTGTGAAATATTGTGACATTTCAAAGTGTGTAAGGGAGACCATGCTAAGTGCAGTGGTTCTGTCTACTGACAGAATAGCCTACCGTAAATCAAAACAAGGTTTATTGGATAGCTGTACAGAGTCCCTTGCTCATGGACACCCATCGCATCTGGATCCCCTTTTGAGGAGTCCAGGCCTTTCTGTGTTTTTTGTAGGAGCCTGATCAGCCCAAGGTTTAAAATTCTACCCTGGAGAGAAGTGTCTCATTTTCAGGAGGACGTGGACAGAAACTGCTGACTCAAAAACCACGTGGTGAGTGAATACAAAAGCAGGATGAGAAATGAGCCTTTACAGGCCCTTTGGACCCTTCTTACCCAACACGCAGGCAGGTCAGATCCTGAAGTGAGGAACAGGACTGAGCCCACGGAAGGAAGTGGCTGCTACTAGAGTCAAGTACAGGGGAATGGGATGCAGGGGAGACTGTCAGGTCAGAGGGTGTTAAAAGCGTGAGGGCTTATAACATAGAAGCAGCAGTGGTGCAACACAAGACATAGGAAGCAGGAAGACTGAGGTGAGTGGGAAAGACTTGGAGGCACTTGTCCGGACCATACACCTCTCCATGTGTATTGCCTTGCCACAGTCTCACTCAGGGGAAAGGGCTACAGGGCTGCCTTCCTCGCTTGTGGTTATGTAAAGTGTATTTATCAAATTATATGTTTTATGTTATGTAGATGGTTCTGGGGTTAAACAAGCTTCTCCCAGTGAACTTCACTGGGTCCCATGCAGAGCAAAAGGACATTATCTTCTCAGTGGGTTAGTGATTTGCTTGTAGCTTATCTAAGCACTAGGGAAACTGCTGACTGACCACCTATACTGTCCAGATAGCTATTAACCGCTTTTAACCATGCCAAAGGGACGTGAGCATTTCCAAAAAGGGGAAGGCTGTCAATTATGTAAGGGAAAAGTGTTAAAAGCATTACAATTACCTCCCAAGCATTATTATAGTTCCATAATCTCTGGGAGGATGAAGAGAATGTGGCTGGACCTTGTGAGTCTAAAAATAGTCTGTTCTGTCAGTGGAGGAGAGGAAATGCAAGGGGACCCAGTCACAGACCATATGGATTAGGTAAAAGGCTGGTCCCTGGTGTTGTCAGCTGGCTAGAAGGAGAAGAAGAGAGACCTTTCAGTTTTCTTCTGAGTGGAGGCAGATAAAGCATGTTTTCCTTTAGTTACGGTATTTATAAGATTTGTGTCTTTGTTGTCTTTCTTAGATCTTGCAAATAAATCCTGTTTGTTGAAATCCTTTGGCTGAAGTTAAGGGCGATTTGAAATTGGTACCTTAATAGCCCTCTCCCTCCAAGACATGTCAAGCCTTTTCACTCGGAATCTGGAACATGATTCAGAGCACCGTACCTGAACGACTAATGTGTGGGTCTCTACCTGAGCTGGATGAGCCAGTTTGGGAGCAGATAATGCAGAGATCTGAGTGATAAAAAGAAATCTAAAAGTGGCCAAGATGAGTTAGGAAAACTACCTGTCATGTTGAGGGATAGAGGAGCACTCCCTGAACACCGGACTCTCCAGAGATTTTATGATAGGCCCAATAGGTATCTGCAGAATGTATCTGTTTTCCTCTGTGGTTGGAAACACTGTGCTGGGTTTGTGTGGTGGGGTTTTTGGTAGCGGGGGAGGGGGCTACAGTGGTGGTCCCCTGTGAGAAGCTTCTCGAAGCTCCCCTGGCTCCAAGTTGGACCCGCCTCTGGCCAAAGCCAAGCCAATTAGTGACATTGGCTGCACCTCTGCAATAACATATTTAAGAAGCTGAACCTGGGAGGAGGAGTGGGAGTTGGGAGGAGAAGTTACAAGAAGGACACCTATGCAAACACTGAGGTCAGTGGAAGGAAGGAGGAGGAAGGGGGAGAGATACGCCGGAGCAGAGAACCCCCCTGTATCCCGTGGTGAGACGGCAGGGCCACGCTCCCTGCCACCCATGGAGGTCACCGGTGGAGCAGAGATCCACCTGTGGCCTGTGAGGACCCCACACTAGAGCAGGCAGCTGTGCTTAAAGGAGGATGGGATTCTGAGGGAAGAAACTCCCGCTGTTGTAGTTCAGCACTGGGAGGACTGCAACTCACAGGATGGATCCATGTCGGAGCAGCATGGGAATGGGTGCATCCTGTGGGAAGAACTCACACTGGAGAAAGTTCGTGGAGGACTGTCTCCCGTGAGAGGGGAGCCACATGGAGCAGGAGAAGAATGTGTGCAGTTCCCCTCTCCTTCCAAGGAGGAAAAAGCGGCAGACTGACTGTAACTCCATCCCCTGCCCTCTGTGCCACTGGGGGGAAGGAGGTAGAGAGATCTGGAGCAGAACTGAGCTGGAGAGGGGTGGGAGGGGATGTTTTTAAGATGTGGTAATGCTTCTCACTGTCCCCCTCTGTCTGTTAATTGCTGTTGTTGATAGTGTTTGAATTAAAGTGATGCTGTTTTTTCTTCCCCTAATGAGTCTATCTTTTACCTGTAACCCTAATGTGTGAATCATCCCTCTCTATCCTTATCTCCACTCCTGAGCCTTTTGCTTTATTTTCTCCTTCCCATCCCTGAGGGGGAAGGGGCATCGTGGTGCTCAGTAGCCCTCTGGGCTCAAACCACAACACACTAGAAGGTGGTCCATGACACACTAGAAGGTGCCTCACTTCTGGTAGATGTCTTTCCTTGTTCAGAAGCTCTGCTACAAAAGGATGGCAGCAGTGGAAAATGAGTGTCCTGCCCTCAGGTCCTGCATTTTTTGTCTTGAGCTTGGTTCACATATTTTCTCCATCACAGACCCTGGCAAGGACAAGCCTGTCACAGCTGAGGTGTCTGAGCTGAGGGTCAGAACACAGCCAGAGCAGGGCAGCTCCACAGAGCAAGAGGAGCCAGGAGCCGAGGGGGACAGCAAGGCAGGCAGGCAGGCAGGGGTCTCCAAAAGGACATGGTCTCACAGCACTTGAGCAAGATGACCAGAGCAGGACTCATGATGGTAGGCACAGGCAGCTGTGCTCCAGTGGTTGCCAGACAGGTCCATAGGGATGAGGCAGGTCTGAGGTCAAGCCAGAAGAGCAAGTCAGCAAGGTATGATTCCTGAAAGAAGTATACCTACAGCCTTGTGGAGGTTAGGACCTGAGCTTAGAGGCTTCTCCCAGCTCTCTCAGCAGTTGAACCCTGGGTACACACCTGGGCTATGTGAGAGCTGGCCTTGGGTGCAGGCAACCAAAACCCTCAAGGGAAGGTGGGGGAAGAGGTTAAGAGTCTATTGAGGCATTCAGGGCCCTGATACAAAGATACATTTTTTTGTTTTCCAATCCCTTTTAGCTGTAAGCAACATCACCTTTTTTATTTAACAGTAAATCTTTAGGGACCCCATCAGAGGCAAGAGGGCTGGTAGGACTCCCATTACAGAAAATACTGCAGCATGTGCTCGGAGCTTACTAGGCACTAGAAAATCCAAATAAGAGCAAGGTGTTCTGCGAGTCCCAGCTGTGGAGAAAGCTGTGAGGGATGCTTTTACCTTATTAGACACTGAAACCCAATGATAAAATACTGTCCATAAGAAAGCATACTTCATTAGTCCATCTATTCCCAAAACTATTTGTTCCTCTTTACTTGCATTATTCTTTCCACTCCTTTCTTCACATTTATATAGGTGTCAAGGGATGTCCAGCTTGGCTGCAATGATCTTGAACTCTACTCTTCTGTGTCTGACCTTGTGTTACATTAAGCCTGGAGTAACATCCATATTGAGTTAAGTTCAAAGTGTGCCTTTCACCACAGTGATGCCAATGTCATCATCATGGATTTCACTCTAGATACACAAGTGCCTCACATATGATACTGGGTTGGCTTCCATAACCATACTTCCATGCAAGGTCACAAAAAGCAGAACGGTTACAGACTTCACAAAGGCCCCTGGGACTGCAGGAATGAACTCAGCAACTATCCAGTCCACTAAGTGATTCTCTTTTGGATTCTCTCTTTTGGAACACATTTGTTGAAGAAATGCTACCTGTCTCCATGTTTTACACAGAAGAAATTAAGCACAGACTCGGCTGAAGGGGTGAGGCAAGCACCTTTGGGTCAGTTGTCATAAGTCATGGTGGAACTCAAACCCACCTGTTTTATCTTTGTCTCATGCTCATCTAGACTTTTTCTCATCTAGGATATTGATACCCCTTCTTCTGATCGGGAATCAGGAAGAACAGTCCTTTAGCCCAGACATTCTCAATGTGAAGTATTTATCAACATGACACTAATTATCTCACTGACAGTTGTTCAACCAACTGTACCAGCCACTTTGGGACCGGCAGCTTTGATACCTGCTTGTAAACAGGACTTTGATAGTTGGATTAAGCTTAGAAATAGATCCAGAGTCTGTTAGCTAGATGTGAAACAGCTCCTTCAAGGAGAAGTTCCTAAGCAGCCAGGTAGGATGAGAACTCCAGAGATCTGTGAGGAGGCTGAACAAACGATATGTCTGGAGGGCATTCATATTAGCAGCTCCAAGCACATTCCTGGTATTAAAATCATGATCAGAACTAACCTCCTCACAGTCACCCCTAGGTGCTGTGCTCTAAAGAAATACGTGCTTCCTAACCATCACCATGCTGCTCCTCCTTTGCTGGCACTGAATCCAGTCAAATCTGTTCAGCTGTATTAAGCTCAGCTTCACAAAAATCTCACATTTTTTCCACCTTTCTTGAATAGTTTTTTGTTGGCCATGAATCTGCTACCGTCTGTGACCTTTACAATTTTCCTGAGATTCCAGCAGCCTTCATTTGGACCTCTCTAGCCAAATCGCATTATATGGCAAACTATAGGATAAGATAACATGAAGACCCTACTCTTGATAAGTCAGTTTTAGAATATCATTTAAACTGGCCTCTTTATCTGTCTTCTTTTCAAAAAATAATTAGAATTTGAAGAAAAGAAATTGTATGCAACCGAATTATTCAGAATTTGCTTTGATACACTGACAGAACCAATCTATTCTTTTTCCAACCCAGATATTTCTAGTCAAGACCAGCCACCAAAAAGTAACCTCCTCGCTGTGCTATCAGCTGACCTGTGTACCTCTCACACTCAACATAATCTCTCACAAAATATAAGGTAAATGTTTCTGTCTGCTTTAGGAATATGTCAAGACAAGGCATCTGAAAAGTTGTATAATGGAATAATCTCTTAAAATTTTAGGTATTGTGACTTAGATTTATATGTCAACTTTGGGAGAGGGATCAGCAGAACAACCATTTTTTCACTTACCCAGCTGAAACATCTCATTTCCAAGAGCAAGTCTGTCAGTCATCAGTGGTGGGCACAGGCTAAACTGTCTACAGAGACTGATATGATTCAATTTATTTCTGTTTTTTGATTGGTTTTGTTGTGTGGTGTTTTGTTGTTTTTTTTTTTTTTTTTTTTTTTATCCCCAGCAACACTTCATTAAACCTCTGAATCTATACAAGGGGAGGGATTGTTCCGGGTGTTATGTAGCTAAAGCACTATAATTGCAAATTTAAATATCTGTTCTCTTGTGCAGAGGGCAAAGAGGTTTCAGCCCTAGAAATATTCAAGTGGGATTATTATGTTTTTAAAAAGGAATTGAAAACTTTTTGAGATTGACCATGAACACTCATAGCATTATTTTTGAATTGTTAATTGTTTTGCTATTAACAAAAAGCTATTACCTTTTAAATGAATGGGAAAATTCCTTTTTATTTGAATAGCATAAGAACAAATATTTAAATATTCACTTAATTATTTCAAGTAGGTATGCAGCATACTAACCAGAAAAATGAAGCTGTAATTTATTCAAAGAACTCCACAAACATTGGGTTGGGACTGGTCAAAGTCAGCCCAGCTTCTTGGAATTAGCTGAAATATGTTGATTTTACGCCTGGCCAAGGACTAGACATATTACCTGTTTGGTTACGTAATGTAAAAAATTCCACTTAATGTTAAATCTAGTGACAACAAGTCCCTAATTGTTCTCTTATTGATTAGTCTGCAGCTCTGTTAAACATCAACTATTTTATGTTTTGTTTTATCTTATCTCCCATCAAACGTCCAGCACACCATGCTGAGCTGAGATGGGGTACACCTCCTGCAACGTTGCATTTCCTTAAAGACTACACCCTAACTACTGTGGCTAAATAAATAAATACATACACAGATTACAGTTAACCTAAGAATTTGGTAAACATTATTTCTAAACAAAGAAAACCACTTAATTCATAATATGTACATAATATAGAAAGAATCTATATGATACTGTCTTATAGCTTTCTCAGAATGTTTGCTTGATGGAAACACTGTCTTTAGTGGAACATAACAGAAAGGCTGAGTAGGTTAATAAAAATCTACATGTGTAAATACTTACGACGCAAATTCCATGTGACATCAAGCACTATAGGAAACTTATTTGCTGATAAAACTTAAGGAGAAAGTACAGGTGAGAAAAATATAGCTCATTCTTTGAATATATTCTTCAGTTTAATAAAATTCAAAATAGAATGTTGAAGATCTAGAAGATTTCATTAGCCTTTTTAGCCTTACTGTGTGAACTGAATATGTAGTCCTACAGAGTTATTCAGCTCCCCTCGATGTTGGTAGATGTACACCCATATACTTCCAGAACAACCTAGGGAAAACTGGACCAAACTTGAAGGGATGTTAGACATCAAAAAGGCAGTGATTAGCAACACCTAATACATTGTTATAACAGGTTTTTAATTCCTCTTCTAAAGATAGGGAACGTCTGATAAATAAACTACCAGAATTGTATGTGCAAAGTGTTGGAAAAAGCAGTGGTGATTGTTTTTTTCTAACATTTTCTTGATTGCATTTCCAGACTTTAGAAATTATGAAAAATAGACTGAATTTTGTTTCCCAATGGAATTCTCAAAGTAGAAATACTTGCACCTGCTGAGGAACTGATTTCCTGCATTACCGTGCACACTTTATGATTATTTTTTTTGACCAGATATATTTAATCTTTCTAGACATACTTTTGTCAAATTTGGCTAAAGTGCTTCTAATGTGAATGAAACTGAAAATTTGCTGATGATACTGGAAATTCAGAAATATCAGATTATTTCTAAAATTAATTTGATTAATTTTGAGTGTGAATTATTGCCTGAGATACTAATTAGTGGATGGACTTGGAAAGATTAATTGTTTTTTCTGGTTACCTTTACTTCTTAGTTTGTCTGAATTATTAATTATTCTCTACAATATAACCTGGATTTTTAAGACCCATCTTTCTTTTAGCCAAATAAGTCACATAGTTTAACAGTAATTTTAAATCAAATTTTGTAGGTAAAAACATCTTGATAAACATTGTTATGTTTAGTAAAGAAAGTGATCTTGCTTCAGCTATAATTAACAAGTAGTTGTGATAAATTATTCCTCTGGAAATCTTTACATTATGCTCATATAAAAAAATATTCATATAGAATACGAGGAGAGGCAATTTCATTAAGTATCCAAACTAATACAACTGATTTAGGGATAAATATCAAGGACAAGCTAATTCGGCCTAGATATTGTATTTTGGCATATGACATGATCTATTGGTTTTGTTAGTATTACCTAATGAAGACTGAGGCTAGAGATTGGCACATGTTTATATTACTGTAATTGATGTGTCTCATTTCAGCACAGAAATTAAGACCATTGTGTACTTTCCAAATGAGAGCTTGGGTTTTAAAGAGTTCTCAAGAAAGTCTTGTGCCACCTAGCTATGACAGTGTCTCACAGCAGAGAGTGAAAACAGCAAGTTGTGATTAAAAAGTTTTATTATGGTAAATGAGAGAATAGCCTCCCTGGAAAGAGCTTCTCTATCCATTTTTTATTTTACAATGATACTCAAGGTTTTTAACTTTGTCATCCTTTTAATTTCTCCAGCACTGACTCAGCAGTGTGCTTTAAGCTGTAAAAACAACCAGACTTTTTGAATATGGTTACTTTTTGCCTAACATCTGCTTGGCGGGCATTGTGCTTTGCCTTTTCTTTGTGCTTTTTTTCTTGACTTCCTTTTCTCTTTCTTGGAAGACAAGCTCCTTCGTTCTTAATAAAAACTTGCTTGAAAATCCATCGCATTCAGTAAGAGGTCTTCTAGACTTCAGTGGAATTTGGGGCTGATCTAAGGGAACAGGCTGTGCCAGCTTGCATCACCAAACCCTGAGCACAGTAGATATCCTGCTATTTTAACTGGACTTAAGTGAAAAGTACTTTAGCCCTTAATAGTTTTGTTTGAACTAAATAATTAAGAAGTCGTAACTGTAGGGTACTGTTGCTTAGGAAGGATGGATTAGAGAAGGTCTCCTGCAGGGAGCAGAAAAATGGAGTGGGAGACTGGCGCACGGCTCCTTTGGAAACTCTTCCCAGGTCTTCTGTTTCTCCAGAATCATGGCAACATGATGACCAATGAAACACTTCTTTTCTGACAAACTAAACATATGGACTATGCAAAGGGAGAACTTGTAACTTCTGTTTGTTGGGAAGAGATTTTGTAAAGTAATTACATTGATTTTTAAACTTCTAGAATAGGCCCATGAAAATATTCAACAGGCGGTTTTGAAGATGATCACTGAGACTGGTATGTGCTGCAGCATCTGCTTCAAAAGCAAGGAGAATTTTGCTACTATGCATTAATATAAGTTGATGTAGAAAACGTACTGAAGAGTTGAAGGGAAAACATATTAGCTGAATGTAAAAAGACAGAGCTCTCCTCCATCCTCTTGCACTTCCCCAGAAAGGCCATCTAGGTCAGTAGTGGTTTGGGATCTTCCTCCAGGACCTGGAAGGCAGCTATGGAAGTTAATTCTCCTGACTTCTCTGTAGAGTCTGAGGAGTCCCTTCTGCCAACCCAACTGTTGGCTGTAGACCTGCAGGTAGGTGCTCTTTGCTCCTGCTGTTCTGCTTGGAGAGAGCTAATAGGAAAGCACTGAAGTTGTGAATCTTGTCCACAGGAAGGAGAAGACAGGTCTAAGGCACTCACAAGTCACTGTGAGTGGCAAAACACTCTCTTGCTGTTGTCACTTCCTCCAGACCTGAACTGTCCAACAGTATAAGCAAAATATTACTTAATATGTTACCGTTAAGTGTTACTTAAAATGTTAACTAAACCAATATTTAACTCCCATATGACAGCAAAGCTACATGTAATTAAAACACAATTGCCAAATTTCTTGATGTCTCCTAGTTAGAGAAGTACTTGTCTTGAAATACATTTCCAGTGCAAAGGACTAATCCCATTGGATTTAGTTGATCAAAGCTATTATTTTTATCTGAGAAAAAAAACCTGATCTTTTTACTTTTTAATCTTCTTTTACATTGTGTGTTTCTGACTTTTCTTTGTTGTGTGGTCCTCAAACCCATTTAATCTTATATTTTGAAATTGTTGATTTACGGGAAAAATGAATACATACATTGCTCCTCCCTTATAATTTTTATTCTTCCAAGTCCTCCTCTTAAATTATTTTTGCATGTTGCTATTGTATTTGTTTTTTACAAGAGGAGGACTTCGAAGTCTAGTCACAGGTTTCACTTTGGAAAGTCTTAAGCCTGTGCTGGAGATGAACGAACCTACTTCCAATGTGTACAATTTAATGCTGGTCCCACGATGTGAAAATGTAACCTCCTTTCCCAAGTGAATGAGCACTAACTCCAACTTATAAGTTATGTAGGTACATTTAATTTATGCACTTTATAAAGTAGCTCCTGTTTTTACTACCGTGACAGAAAACACTGGCTAATTTCAAAAGCCGTCTGGACATGATCCTGGGCAACTGGCTCTAGGTGGCCTTGCTTGAGCAAGTGGGGTTGGATCCAGAGGTCCCTTCGCACCTCAACCACTCTGTGGTTCTGTGACAATCAGGAGATATTCCACAGTTTTGCTGTAATGTTCATCTGTGAAAGACCCTTTCACAACTATTTTCTCTTAATCTTTCGGTTAATCTTTTTAACATATCCACTGTTTGAAACACTCTGCAATTATTTGGTGATGCTTTGCTGCAACAGAAGCTTAATGTTGCTGATTATGTGGGAGCTATTGGGTGTTTCCATTTTGGCCGAGCCATATTTAATTATTTTACTGTATGAATTATTAGACAGCAGCTAATAACATTATTTTAAATGCTACATTTTAACTAACTGGCACATATCTCTCCTCACACTGCGTAATAATGATGTTTTATATTGTGGTCGTATATCTACTACGAATAGTTTGTCTTTCATAGATGGCTGCCCTTTTTCCATTAATGTTTTTGAGTCTTGACTTACCTACACCCTTACTGCAGAGACAATGGTACAGAAAGTACATGGCTAATGAATTTATATCATACAATTTTTTAATAACAGGAAGTTATCACACAAAAACTATAGAACTAATTATGTATCAATGTACTTATTAGAGTGTTGACTACAAAGGTAAATAATTTTTGTTGGCCACTACTGTAAAAAACCAGAATAATTTTCTGCCAATGTGAATATTACTTTTTGACAAGATACCAGTCAGTCTACTGCTGTGGCCTTCACAGGCTTTGATAGGAGTTGGCCAACACACAGGCCAGCGGATGAGCTGTGTGTAGACAAACAGTGAAATCGCATGGCTACCAAGGCCAATGGCAGAATTCCCCTTGGCTGTCATGTGATAAGCATTTCATTCACACAATGAACGGTTAAAGAAACTCTAGATGAAGTCAATAGTTTGCAAACACTTTGGAGAAGGCCTGAGCAAAGCCGGGACAACCTTGTGGGGAAGGGGAAGACTAAAATGTGAGCCAGGAAGACAGCAGGGATAGCAGGGAGCAGGTTCTGGGGGGGTGTGCCGAGGATAGGATCCATCACAGCCCCACGCACCTCCACTGCAGTGCACCTCCTGCCACAACCTGCCTCCTGCCGACTCCGGCCAGAGCCACACCAGGCATCCCCACAGTGGAGCCACCCACGCTGCTGATGTGGCCATTGCCTTGGTCCTTGTGGTGTGGCCGTTTTCTTGGTCCTTGCAGGTTGTTACCTGCTGGCACAGGGTATCCATTCTGTTTCCATCTTGTGTTCATCACAAACCATCTGCCATCACAGCACGAGTAACGTCTGGCAGGCAGCGCTCAAGGAACCGACCTACAGAGAGGCAGGTGGTGTCGGGCCGCGGTGCACTTCCAGCGCCATGGGCGGGATACCATTGTGCGCCCAGGCGACCTCAACGGAAGGAGGGGTGTCAGGTGGGGCTCCTCTGCCCAGGACCCTCACTGCAGCTCCTGCGGATCCCTGCCCGGGAGCCCCGGCCTACCGGAGCCCCAGGCCTAGCCCCGACATGGGCGCCAGGGGAGCCCTAGGGGAGCCCCAGGGTGGGAAGGTGTGAGCCACGCGCGGAGGTGCCAGGCGGGGCGTCCTCCAATGGGAAGCCTGGCCGCCAGGCCTCGCCCTGCCCTATTGGCTGGTGGCGGTGGGAGGGGCCTCCAGCCCCCATTCCCTGCACTGGAGGACAGCACTGCTGGGCGGTCACGTGCTGATCTCACGTCATGGCACGGTGTCATCAGGCTCCTCCCACTCCACGATGACGTCACGCCCCCAGCTCTCGCGAGAGCCCCCAGTGGTGGTGCCCCTTGGAGGGCGCAGGCGGGAGGGGCAGGGGCCAAGGTCGCAGGTGAACCCCGGGGCCGGGGGGGGGCCCCCATCTGAGGCCCCGCCCCCAACCGCGCCCAGCTCCTCTGGGGAGCCAATGGGAGCTTAGGACCAAGTCTCTTCCCATTGGCTGGCTGCTTGGCATGCAAATGAGCCCTGACGTCACTTCCTCGGATAAATCGAGCGCCATTTTCTCTTTCTGGCTCTGGATGAGGAGCGGGCGGAGGCTGAAGGGCGGGCGCGGGGCGGCGGGTGCTGCGCGCGGGGGCTGAGCCGAGGTCGGTCCCGGGCTCCAGCCATGATGCCGCCGCCGCCACCGCTGCTGCCGCCGCCGCCCTCGCGGTGCGCGGAGTGAGCGCGGCAGCAGCAGCAGGAGGCGGTGGCGGAGGAGGAGCCGCGGGGCGGGGCGGCGGGCACGGCGCGGCGCGGGAGGGGCGCGGCGGCCGAGACGGCGGCGGCGGGGCCAGCGCTGTGAGGAGCGGGAGGCAGAGGCTGCGGCGCGGGCCCGCGACCCGGCAGGCGGCGGCAGCAGCAGCAGCGGCGGCGGCAGGAGCGGCGGCGAGGCGCAGAGAGGCGGCGGGCTCCCCCTGCAGCCCGGCCGGGTAGGTGCAGCGGGGCGAGCCGGTGGCGCCCGCAGGCGGCCCGCCCCGAGGGGCGCGGGGAGGCGGGGCGGCGGTGCCCGGTGCGGGCAGGGCGGCCTCCGCAGGCAGAGGCGCTGTAGTCCCGGGGGCGAGGCGGTGTGCCGGCGGCTGTCAGTGAAGCGCCGGCTTCGGTGTTCGCCTCCGGGCTCGCCTCGGCGGGGTGCGGGGAGCCCAGACCCCGCCTCGCCGAGGGGCTGATGGGCTTCGCTGAGGGGGAGGGTCGGGGCTCCGAGCCGTGCTGCGGGGAGGCGTGGGGGGCCGGATCGCTGCCGGGGGGGCGCCGCTCCTTCGCAGCAGCGGAGCTTCCGAGCGTCCCTGCCTGGGACGCACCTGCGGGCGCTTCTGCTTGAAGCCCCCCGCGGTGGCCGGACGGCTCCGGGCGGGGGCGGCTCCTGTCAGGCCCGCGGGTGCCGGCCCCGGGGCTGTCAGCTCCCCTGCGACCACCGACCGGCCTGTGGGGGCCGCCGGGCAGGGCCGGTGCTCGCTGCCGCGCTCACGGGGGGCGGGCGGGGCAGGGCGGTGTCCGGCGGGGCTCTCCCGCCCCGGCTGGCTTGGCCGCGCCGCGGCGGCGTCCGCCGTGTTCCGCCGAGGGCGGCCCGCGTGGGCTGGCTGGGAGCAGTCCCCCGGTCCCCTGCCCGCCGCGCACGCGAGGGGAGGAGGGACTTCCGGGTTTGCCCGTGATTGGAAGCAGCAATTAGCCTAATGAGGCGTTTTAACACGGGGAAGACTCGCAGCTTTACGACGACTGTTTACTAAACAGCTGTTTAGGACCGCTTTTCTTTTTTTCTAATTTCTGCCAGTACTTAAGCGATAGAGTATCTAAGGGACCAACTTAACAGGTGGTCTGTGGATGAAAAATCTTAATTACTTCTAGGCAACGTGGGGATTTGAAACAGTTTATGGAAAACTGTAATGTGCACGGGAATAGTGTGCATGCAAAATTAGAAGTAAAATGTTAATGGCATGCAAAATTACATTAAATATTCTTATGGGACTTAAGCAATGCATACATTTTTGAAAAAATAAAGAAGTTTGAGTCATGTAAACAGACATAACCCGTACAGTGCAAATCATTAAAACCATTTGAATATGACTGCCTTGTGCTTGAGCAAGTAGTGGGAAATGCTTTTTGTCCTGATTTGTAAATTGAATAAAAGATAGCTGTTTCACGTTTGCTGAAGTGATTCATGGTTCTGTACTGTCAGAATCATGAACAGCTTCCTTTCAGCTGATAAATACTCAAGTTCTGACAGGTAAACCATTGAGGGGAAATTGGTTGTTACCCTTAACAGTTTTCTATCATCAAAAATACATGTTTGAACCCTTAAAAGTTTTAAAGGCTTACAGTGAAATACTTGTAAAGACTGACTTTTGGGGTCCCCCATCCAATCTATATTCTAGAAATTTTAGTGCTCTTTTTAATAAACTTCCAGTTTAAGTTTAAACAAGAAAAGGGACTTTCTTTAGGGCAATATTTAGACAAACCGTGTGTAATAAATATGCTATATTATAAGCTGTAATAAGACCTGTAATTCTAATAGTTCATTTCATGAAAGTTTTGTAAAAAACAGCACCCCCCACATTATAGCAAATCTTGAGACACAGTGAAGAGCGTACAAAGTTTTGTGATTCCTTATGTTTTACCACTGGGAACTCATTGATTTCGGTCAAGTCTTGTTGAACGCCGGTGGGGCTGGCTTGTGTTGAAAAACTTCCATCTTTCTGCTGAAACCTGTAGCGCAGCCTTATTTTTTCCAGTTCTGTCCCCGTGCTGAATTATTCAGGTTGTGGGTTATCTGTGCTGTGAACTGTTCTGTGCGTCTGTGTGAAATGTCTTTTGAGTCATACTAGGCTGACTAGGGCAGCACAAACACATCTGTACTTCTCCCTAGAGGAGCTGGGCTCGGTGTGTGACTCTTCTGCGCTCAAACACACGGGTCTGGTGAGTCCTGTGGGATTTGAGTAGGCTTCATGTAGATGCTCAAGTCATCTGGAATGAGCTTGGGTCCTGCTGGGTTCAGTTTCTGGCTAATGCTGATCCCCAAGGGAGTCAAGCTCTGTGTGAGTCCCAGTGCTCTGGGAAGGCTCCATGACTTAGAATGGTGTGGTCCCACCTTCTCTTCTAACTAGTCTTGGATAACAGAGGCTTGATTGTGTGTTAATGAAGCATCATGATAGTTAGTTAAACCACAGTAGCTAAAGTTAGTGATCTAAATTTGTTTTTAGGTAAGATGCAGGTTGTTGTGCTGTATCTTTATCTCTGTGATCACAGACCTTAATGCTTCTTACTGCATTAGCGACTACTGAATGATGGCCATCTTTGTGTTGGATTAAATGACTTCTAATGGCTATGTGTGTTTTAGCCAGGAAAAGAGAAAAATTATTGTAACTGAGATCTGTAATTCAAGACCCGTAAATGTTTCTGGTTTAGCTATAATTCAAGACCTGTAAATGCTTCTGGTTTAGTTGCGCTAAAAAAATGTTTATTTTTTTTACCTAAGATTTCTATCATGTTGCACTTGAATAGAAGTTGGAATTTAAGAAGATAAAGTAGCATTATTTTGTTGACCATAACTACTCCTAGTAAGTTTTATTAATCTCTTTTAATTTACAACAAATGAAGTAATAAACAAGAATAGTGTCCATTCTAATCAACTGACTGTTTTTCTTTCCAGGAGTCAAATCTTTCAAAGCTCTTAAAACACCTAGAGATGTTGATAGGAAGCAATATGCATTTCTTCCCTCTCCCTCCAAAGACTGGATAAGTTTTGATGGTGCCAATGTACTCATAAATGCAGTTAGGTCTCTCAGAAGGCACAGAGTCCAGGGAGTGGAACTGCCCATGTAGCACATGGTTGAGCAGATATCCAAGTATGACTTTTTGGAGAGCTTATAAGCTTATTGGAAACAAAACAAAATTGATGAGAGTAAAATTCACTGAATCATCTAGGTTGGAAAAGACCTTGAAGATCATCTAGTCCAACCATTAACCTAGCACTGACAGTTCCCAACTATACCACATCCCTCAGCGCTATGTCAGCCCGACTCTTAAACACCCCCAGGGATGGGGACTCCACCACTGCCCTGGGCAGCCCATTCTAACGCCTAACCACCCGTTCTGTAAAGAAATGCTTCCTAATATCCAGTCTAAACCTTCCCTGGTGCAACTTGAGGCCATTACCTCTTGTCCTATTGCTTGTTACTTGGTTCAAGAGACTCATCCCCAGCTCTCTGCAACCTCCTTTCAGGTAGTTGTAGAGGGCGATGAGGTCTCCCCTCAGCCTCCTCTTCTCCAGACTAAACAACCCCAGTTCCCTCAGCCGCTCCTCGTACGACATGTGCTCCAGACCCTTCACCAGCTTTGTTGCCCTTCTCTGGACACGCTCGAGTAATTCAATGTCCTTTTTGTAGTGAGGGGCCCAAAACTGAACCCAGTAATCGAGGTGCGGCCTCACCAGTGCCAAGTACAGGCACAAGATCACTTCCCTGTCGCTGCTGGCCACACTGTTGCTGATACAAGCCAGGATGCCATTGGCCTTCTTGGCCACCTGGGCACACTGCTGGCTCATGTTCAGCCGGCTGTCAATCAACACCCCCAGGTCCCTCTCTGACTGGCAGCTCTCCAGCCACTCCTCCCCAAGCCTGTAGCACTGCTGGGGGTTGTTGTGGCCCAAGTGCAGCACCTGGCATTTGGCCTTATTGAAACTCATGCAGTTGGCCTTAGCCCATCGCTCCAGCCTGTCCAGGTCTCTCTGCAGAGCCTCCCTACCCTCGAGCAGATCAACGCTCCCACCCAACTCGGTGTCATCTGCAAACTTACTGAGGGTGCACTCGATCCCCTCGTCTAGATCATCAATAAAGATGTTAAACAGGAGTGGCCCCAAAACTGAGCCCTAGGGGACACCACTCGTGACCGGCCGCCAACCGGGTTTAACTCCATTCACCACAACTCTTTGTGCCCAGCCATCCAGCCAGTTTTTTACCCAGCAAAGCGTGTGCCCATCCAAGCCAATTCAGCATGACCAAGCTGAACTCGTATCCTTCTAGGCAGTTCCTCAGCATGCCCGTCGTCCTAGCTGCTGTCTTTTCTATCCAGTGTTCTTTATATTCTGAGAATTAGTAGATCATACGTTCTCATTTCATTTTCAGGAATGAAGCAGTTGTTGATAATTCAGTATTAGTTGAGAAAACAATTTCTAATGAGTTTACTAAAATGAAAATAAAGAATTTTTTATTGATGCTTTGTCAACTTTGATAACTGCTGAAATACAAGCTGGTGAACAAACCATTAAGAATATTTCCCACCCAAATATCCCAAAACCTGAAAGTGTCTATAAAAATCTCTTCCACAGTTACTAATGACAGTTTACTAGATAAAGGATGAAAACTAAGAATGATTGAATTTCCAAGGCAGGTGATATGAAGGGACAAAATTCCGTAAGCCTTTCATAATTTCCCTACTATAAGCAGTTCTGTGGGCAAGAGACTAGTGAAGACCAGCTTCCTAGGAACGCTTCTGGAGATCTGGTTTCTGTGTAGATTATCTGGTGTCTAAAAACAGTTACATTGTGGCCTTTTTCTCTGTGGATCTTCTCATAGGGTTTCTCTCTAGCTGCCTGTTTTTACGAAATCTTTGGAAATGCCTGATTATCTAGTTTACTGTCTGATTTTACTGGATATATTTGCATGTATGTGGAAGGCACATTCATGCATCTTCCTTCCTCGAGCTCCATAGCAGCTTGATATTTAATTTGATTACATATGCCTAGTTTCCTTAGGAACACGAACTGAAATGGTGCTGAAATGATGTAAAGAAAAATCTTTTCATTGTGAGCACTAGTCCATCACTGGAAACGCTTGCCCGGAGAGGCTGTTAAACTTCTGTCTGTGGAGATTTTCAAGACCTGGCTGGCCAGCGTGCCATGTGCCCCGGTTGAAATTCATTGTTGAGCCTGCTTTGAATAGGAGCCTGGACTGGGTGTTCTCCTGAGGTCTCTTTTGAGGTGAATGAGTGTTGTTCTAAGTAGTAGACTAAAAGGAAGGCAAATAAAAACTTTTCATTTTGTGGCTTCTCACTTTGAAGAGGTGAAACGTTAGTATTTCTGCTTTTTTTTAATGCAGAGAAATAGTCGAGCATAGTTACTTGGTATTTGTCATTGATTAGTAAGATACTGTCCAGACTGTTACCTTGTTTAGAATAGTATTAAAATAGTACACTACTACTGGAAGGGCAGAGTTACTTTTGTGGTCTTTGTTGAGAAGCTGAACGTAGCTGAATGTTATACTATATGATTATAAATGTTGTAGAAATTGAGGGAACCTTTAGTGTTACATGCTGTTACATAAGTGTTACATAGTGTTACATGCAACTCCTTACATGCTGTATGGTTAGGGAGGTGTTACCTAAATGAACAGGAAATCCAGGAAGAGATTGGTGGATAAAATGCCTGAGCAGGGGTTGAATGACCTTTTTAGAACCTTTTTAGTTTGGGACATCCGCTGCTACAATTATTCTTTTATTTTGCTATTAACTTGCCTTGGTTCTGTTTATGAAAAGGTACTATATGTGAAAACTCAGTGGATTTTAAGGTTTGGGGTTTTTTTTGAAACTACAATTAAAAGTAGTTTAAGATAAATTTGTCTTTCAGGTAGCCAACGCGGTAAAAGGATCAAGACTCTTTGGCTAGAATAACTCAGGTTTAATTTTACAGCAGTGCTTTCATGTTGAATTTGCTGGTTAAGAATGGGATGTGTTCCAGCAAAAGACTGACTGTACCTATGCCTGGAAACAAAAGTGCAAGCTAAGGCTTGACAAATGTCCAGAATACAAGAGAAATAAAGTAGTAGTAAAAGAGGTATGGATAATAAACTGTATAGTAATCGGGCAATTAAACTGAGGGCTTGAGGGAATAAGCTTAGAAGGTTGAAATTTTGTGACCTGTATGATGGAGCATTGCTGGTCTAATGGATACAGAGAATGTTAGATGAGTAACATAGTCGTGCTCCCAAGCAGTTTGTTTAAATACCAGCTGAATAACCTTGCACATCATATAGAAATATACATCTTTTTGGATTGAAGACCGACTACCTGAAAACTGGAAAATAAGTAATTTATATTCAAGTGTTTTGTTTTGTTTTTCTTCTTCCTCCTAAATTAGTGGCTTCCATTTCAGAAAGATGACTGGTTAAGAAAACTCTTGAGATACGTGGATGTTACATACTATAGACCATTTGCAGAGTAATCTTTCTTTTTTTGTGAGATAGACATGCCTCAAGAAATGTATGCTTCACCTTCTTCAGTAGCATCAGTGTATCAGTTAAAGGAATGAGATGGAGAAGCTGTTTCCAGTGGAGCCTAACGTATTGAACCACATCTTCTGGCTGATCTGAGTATGTTGACATCCTGTCAGCTCTGTTGTTACCTGCAGTGGACCACGGGGTTGGTGCATACAACCTGCTGTCATGGAGGGACTGATCATAAAGCTTTAACCAGAGAGGATACAAATTCCTGCTTCACTTCACTTTAAAAAGAGGATTTTATGTCTTAATTTTATTCCTTGGATTTTGATAGAATGCCAGACTAGTTACTCTGATTTATTCCATTCTGTATAGGTTCCTGTTCCACACCTACCCCAATGATATCAGAATGTCTTCCAGACTTCTTACTGATAAAAAATATTAGAAAACAAGACTAGCATCTGTCAAATGGGGCTCCCTCTCCATTTCTCTCTACACGCCTTTCCTTTGGGGAGAGAAGAAGAGGAGAATAGCATGTGAGTTGTTTGAATTTTAATTAAAAAAGCTTCAATTTTTTGTATGTTTTGTACATAAATTAAGGTTTGTTTTTTTGTCTTCCTGAGTGATGACATACAAAATAGAAAACATTTTTTTCTTTGTTTTTTTTTCTTTTTTCCCCCCTTTTGTAACTTGTCTTATATGGGAGGGGCTTTTTTGCAACTGTTTACAGGGAAGTCTTGCCTTTCCAAGGCAGAGATTTCATGTTGACAGTGGTCTTGGTTTGGTTTTTTTTTTTGAGAAGTATAGCTTTTCAAGACATTCAGGACCATTAAGGCTGAAGTACTATTTGGGGATTTTCTTGATTTTTTTTCTTTTTTTTTTTTCTTTCTTGTTAGAGCTTGTCCTGGATGGATGAATTGTTTAGCAGTAAGGACTGAAATCTTTTAAACTCTGTTGGGTCCTCTGCCAGCTATTTAAGAACAAAGGAATACCTGTGAAGCTCCCAGTGACCTTTTTAAGTGCAGGGTAGTTCTGTTGCATTCTGTGCCCATTTAAGTTTCTTAAATCTCAGTCTAAATTGCATTTTGCTGTAATCTAGGGAGGAGGTGATAAAGGCACATACTTCTAAAGCTAAACCCATGGGGATACCTTATGATGTACTGGGAGCTGAAGATAAGCAACTGGTGTGCCCATAGCCCAGCTGCACAGGGAGTGCTAAAGGCCTAGCTGTTGGGGAAGCACTGGACCCTTCCTGGTGGTTTGTTCTAGACAGGTGGGCACCCACACTGCACAACAACCCTTCAGGCAGATGACCTGCAGCAGATAATCTGTCTTTCCATAATCTTGCTTTAGTTGTCATCCTCCTCTGTATGTTGGAGTCCAGCTATTGCAGCTTGCTGGAGGGAACAGGATAGGGTATAAATCCAGATTCTGGAGTAGGGGAAGGTGATAGAGCTATATACACTCCTTAGGAGAGTAAGAGGACGAGAACTAAAAGCATATGGGTATTAAAAAAATTTGTCCCAATTCAGCATATTTAGCTATCAGTGCCATACGTTAATTACGTTTTATTTCTACTGCATTAATATTGTAGTAGCTTGTTTTATGCCAAGGTCCATATCAGCTTACAACAGCAGAAACTTTTGTGGGGAATTTAGATTTTACTAGCAATCATATTTTAAGCATGTTCATGCATGACAACAAACCAAATTATCAGAGAGGCTTCTTATCTTGACACTAACATTCAAGTTGAAAAGTGTTGAAGTCCTCCTTCCTAAGTGAGATTATAGTAATTTTCTGAGTAGAACTTAGTAAAATTCAGATGTTCATGTTCTCTTACAAAAAAGCCCCACAAAACACAGTATAGACACCAAGATCTGAAAGAAAAACTTGGAATTTTGTTTAGATAGAGATGTAAAGGATTTTTTTTCCCCCCAAATCAGATTCTGTTTCCTTTATGAGGAAGCAAATGATTTACTGGGAATTATTGAGACCAGTTCTCTGGCTTAAGGCGTTTGGATTTTCATATTTAAGAATACATTTTTCAGACTTCAGTTTTTGTTTTAATATTGTTAAGTGCAAGTGCCTGTGTTCAAGTATTCCATCACTTTTTTGTATTTCTTTTTCAGGAAAGCTGCAAAATGTTTCAAATTCCTGTTCAAAATCTTGATAATATCAGGAAGGCTCGAAAAAAGGTGAAGGGCATTCTTGTGGATCTTGGGCTTGACAGCTGCAGGGAATTGTTGAAGGTAAAGCATTTGAAATAATGTAAACCAATCTGAAACTTAGACCCTTGACAACCATTCCAGTTTTTAGTGTATATATGATACTCCACTGCTGTAGATCTTTATGGTGAGGTCTTTACTTGATGGATTACTCATGACTAACTATTCATATGCCAGGGGTGGAATTTAGTGTTTTAGTATGTAACATTGAAAGAAACTCTTATTTCTTAACAAGATGTGTTATAGATGGTGCTGCATATTCTCTGCTAGTAATAGTTCAACAAAAGGAAACAGTACAGCTTTAGGAAAAACACCAGTCTAATGAAATGATATTTGTGTACTACACAGCAACTTTTTTGTGATTCTTTTAAAGTCACAAGCAGATGAAGACTTGAGCCTACTCAAAGGCATCACATATCAAGGGCAAACCTCTGAAGGATATACAAATCGTCAGTATTTCTGAAAACGGACAAGCAATTAGACCCAGTAACCTTGCTGCAGGCCTTTTAAACTTTGTCTAGGGAGAAATACCAAACTTGTCTTAACTCAGTTGTAGTTCAGTTCTGCCTCTTAGAAAGTATGTGCAGGTGTACTGGGGTGATCAATACGAACCTAGCACCATTGTTGCCACTTTCAGGAGAAGGTATTGTGCAGCAAGCAGGCGGAATTCACACCATCAGCTTGGCAAGCCTAATATCAGAAAAAAGTGCAAATGCAGTAGTGCAACTTGGTGTCTAAACAGTCATGCATTTCAGCCAGCTGGTACACAGGCTTTCTTGGCTTTTAGGGTGTTTGTGACTTCACATTGACCATAGTCAAAAGTTTGGATTAATTTTGTATGATAGTACTAAAGTAAGTTAACTGTCTGTGTGGGTGCTATTGTGTCTTTTGTGGTGTTTTTTTCTGAAACTGTATAAGTAAATGATCGGGGAAAAAATGCTTAAGATCTACATGCATAAGTAATTATGGAACATTCTTGGTTATTGCAGTTGAATAATGTTTGATATATCTAAACGAATGTCATAACAGCTCAGGGAAAGTGTATTTGTCTAGTAATTTCCATTTTCTTACTGCTTACTGTTGTGTTCTATAATGTTTTGTAATTAAACCTCTGAAGTCAGAAGCTGTTCTGTCTTGACCCTTTGAGGTAGAAATGTTTTGATGATGCTAATTTTTTTGCTATGAAATTGATTGCAGTTTAACTTTTTGATTGTAGCATGGTGTTTAATGTTGAATGAGGAATAAAGTGTTCATGTTTGGTTGGTTGTTTTTTGGAGGTGGTGGTGGTGTGTGTTTGGTTTTGTTTCATTTTTAATATGTGTGGTGGTGGTGGGGAACCCAGCAAACATTCCCATTCTAGAAAAAGCTCTCTGAGATGTGGGCCAAGAAAATACCATTTTAGTTTTTTGCAAATGATTCTCCCTCAGCCAAGTTTATAACTTCAGTTTGTTTTTTCCAAGTAATCCGGGACTGGTTTTCTTATAACTTTAGCAGCAAGAAGAATCATTTTTATAACTTGATTTGTACTTGCCTCATATGATGATGGTATTTCTTTTTGGTGGAATAGGGTGTGTGATGTCTTAATAGGTGAGAAGTAACTTAAGGTTTGTCTCTTTTTTCTCAGATATTAAGATTGATTTTTGGACATTGTCCTTGTGAGGAGGCTGGACAATTTAGGAAATGCTGTGAAATGATATGATATGATACAACACAGACTTGACTTGCCATCTGGTCTTAAAATTGGTCTTAAACTGTTCTAATAAGGCATGATTATGGACAGTAGTTTGTGAGGAAGGTGAAGGAATTTCACATACAACCAGTATCTCTTTGTAGGTTGGAGACCAAATGGATTAGGATTTAGGCTAAAAGTTCTTAACTGATCTCTACTAGGAAGAAAACATGAGCTTTTTGTGCTAGATTACTAGTTTGATTCTCAAAGTAGTACTTCTAAGTACACTAATGTCAGAGACTTTCCTTTAGTAAACTTGTTTTAGCTTTAACATATTGTGATCTTTTAAGTCTTCATTTAAACTCTTGAGCATTTTATCTTTTTGTTCTGGAAAACAGTGGTGGTTTTAATACAGGAGGGAGAACAGTTCTTAGTTTTAAAATGTTTTCCTTTTAAACTTAGAAATACCCACTATGTATGCATCAGGATTAATCAGGCATCTCAGAGGGTTTTTATTCCCTTCTTGCTACCTTTCCCTTCTGTTTTCCTGCCCTCCTCAAGTGAGAAATGTGGGAAGGGCATAACAAATTAGCTGATCAAAGCTTGCTTCTGGGATATCAACGTGGATCTCTGTTTAAAGCAAGAGTTTAGAATAGCCGTTTGCAGCACTGACTAATTACATGATAAGAATGGTTATCTTTCTTTATCAGTGAATAGTTCTCTGTAGGAAATAGCTGTTTCAGCAATATTACCTAGACTTACTATCACACATTTGGCTTGTGGGAATCTGGCATTCAAGTCTAGGAGCATCTCCTGGAGAGTACTGCAACCAAAAGTAGAACATGTTTGGGGTAGGCCATAAACTTCAAGAAAACCTCTTTAAGAGTGTGTAGTTCACTCCAGTGTGTTCAGCTGAAGAATTGTTAGTAAACCTTAAGTCTCTTTGTTTTCTCTATCAGGCATAGGAAAGAAAAGCATCGTGTTCTCTAAGGCTGTGGGATTTCTCTTGTTCCATGCAAGGGTTCTTTCTAAGGTGTTTTTTTAAGAAGGTTTGGCTGAAGGGCAAATAGATGACTCAGTACCTAGACCTTGATTAGAATGGAAGGGGTTGTTTTATTGTTGCCCTGAGCTCTTCAGGAATCTCCTTGGGGAAACTTGAAGGTTGAAAAAGCTAGAAAGCTTATTGCAAACTTAGCTACATTTTTCTAAATTCTTGAATATTTAATTTAAATCAAATAATCACTGGCATGACCTTCTGGCTCGCTATAATCTGTTACACAGGGATGCTCACACTTGCACAGTGTGGACAGGAGCCTAGTGCAGACAGAGCCTGCATTAAGTAGGGTTGTATATTTGACTGCTAGAGGCTTTGCTTCTTTTTGTTCCTCAGTATATCCTGTGTTGCTTGTAAATGTCACTTAAATATTGCAGTTTTTTTGATTGCAAACTATTAGATTTATGAATCCATTTCTCTTGAAGATGATTTAATCTGCAGTGGGGTTTGGTGCAGAGGTGAACACATCCTGCCCTCTCTAAGCATCATGCAGAATTTTGAGTGATGAGTGGTTGGTGAAAGGGAAGGAAAATGTGAGGGGAAAAGCACTGGTTTTCTGTGGGTTAAGCCTGGATTTGGAGCCTGTGTTTGATCTAAGATGCTCTAGTGTGGTGTTGAAGCTAGCCTAGGGTCTTAAGAAATGCCTAGCGAACAGGAATCTAGTTATTTTTTTCATTAAGTTTGTGTTTGGCTGTGTGTAGCCCTCAAAAGATTCGAGAGCAACTTCAGATTTTTAGAGTAGTAGCTGACTTTGGCTTGAGGAGCATAAACTGCTCTGATGGATTTAATTAGAAGAATGCTATAAGCAAAGTTGTTTACCCTGACATGGTTGTTCCAGATGTGATAATATTGTTGCTTTTACAGCTTGAGGAAAGTTACTGCTGCTTGTGAAATAAGCTTTTGGGAATGTCTTCGTTTTTCCAAGTTAAAAGCATAGCAATACTATGAAGATTTAATACTAAAACCTGTTGTAAAGTAAACCATAGTGGTAAGTTAATAAATGGAAGTAAATAGTGAAATATTACAGATTTAGGAGGAGGAAAGTTGAGGGAGAAAATATCTTTCAGTGTTCACTGTGAACTTGGCTAGAAGCAATGGAATTAAAGTGTAAATATTTTCACTCCTGTATTATTTTCAGTAACTATGAAGTGATCAGAATTCCTACTATATTACAAGGGAGTCATATGAACAAGTATTTGAGGTAAAATAAATCAAAGAGGGGTCAGAGAAATAATTTCTTTGAAATCTGTTTTGAGACCTGTATCCAAATACTGTATGGACTTTCCATCCAGCCTCTCTTTGTGTGGTTTTTCCTTTTTTCTTTTTCCTTGGTCTGTACTGAGACTATTTTTGTGTTCAGAAGAGTCTGCAAAAGCAGATTATTTCTTGTTTTCTTTTTTCTTTTAGAATCTTAAAAGTTTTGACCCAGGTGAAAAACACTTTTGTAACACTTCATGGAGTGATGTCTCTCCTTGGGAGTCTGTGGGCAAAAGGAAGGTATGTATATTTGTGTTAGAAATTCTGGGTAGATGTGCATGTGGAGTTGCTGAATTTTACCATTTACAGAAGTCCTGGGAAAGTTGAAATACACCTTTTCTTATAGGAAAAAAAAATAGCTTTAACATCTGTTTTCTAAGTACTGTTAGGGAATAATCTTTCATTTCCTCTGTGTTCTTCCCTGTAATGCAGCTGGTTATAAGGACTGTATATGCCGTTCACTGTCTTTAAGGATACAGCCTTGAATGTCAGTATTGAAGATGTCACACTAATGTTCTGCCTTTTTAGCCTAATCTCATGTGTAGTCTTAACATGCTCTTGTATACAGTGTGATGCTTGTTTCATTGGAAGGGTGAAAATGTGATTGCATAGGTGTGAGTGGATTAATCTGAAACTGTCATTAGCGGCTTGGAATAGGGTTGCATTGGAGAACATAATCCAGTTAGACTTGTGTATGTGAAACAGCTTTTAGTTTTATATAGTTGGAATCTTGCGTGAAGCTAGAATCTATAAAAAAGGCAGGGTTGAGATGAACCAAACCAAAGGATTTCTATAATTTTATATTCTAGCAAGTTTCTAAGGTATTATGTAGAGCATAGGAGTGTATCCAAAAGAAAAGGTAACCTCTTCTCAGTCTTGCTCAAGAGTCTTAGGCCTCTTCATTGCTTCCACGATGAAGGCCTGTCAACAATATGTAATCAGCAGTGGGTCTGCTCTTTTCACGCTGAATCAAAAGGTAATGGTTTAGAATAGTGTAGGGGTGATTTGCCAGGATTAGTTTATCTGCCTTTACTGTCTTTAAAACAGATGGAGGCTGCCAAGTGCAATAATTGCATTTTTAAACAAATCCCTCAACATCCAGCCTGACCAAACAAAGCCACTCAGTCTTTGCCAAACTGTCATTTAGTAGAAAGTGACCCCTCCTGCCCTTCAGGACCTTCATCTGTCTTGTGTCCCAGTCCTTTCCTGAACTTAGGTTCACACATTTAAGACCGGAGGTTCATCTGTTCACGTGAATTTGTGGATGAGAGAGTCACATGAATTTGTGGATGAGAGTGACTTGTTTGGCTAGGTCCACAGAGACAGATTGCTTCTAGCCTTAGTGCCACTTCAGAGAAGGCTTAAAGTCACCTTCAGTCAAAACTACCTTTAGTTTAGGTGAATGGAATAAATCCTGTTGATGGTTATGAAGGTCTCTCTTTTTTTCTTTAGTTCCTCCTTCTTTTTCTTCTTTATGCACATGGAAAACTTCTTTTATCAGGTCTCCTGGCTCCAGTCAGCATGTTATCTGAGCTCTAGCCTTGCTGATTTTTGTGTTTTTTGCCTCTTCCTCCACCTTCTGACTAAAGAAGTTGAATGTTGGGAGATCTTCAGTGTTAGATGAACAGGGAAGGTTCTCCCTCCTCCCCAGACATGAAACACAATGGAAAGTGTTACTGCATTTTGGGGTATGTTCTTTGGAGTGGGACTAATTTTTTCTAAATGCCTCCAATAAGCCTTTTTGGGTTCCATTTGTAGATTAGGGTTGTGTTGGTCAATCTCCAAGGTGTGTAATTTTTCCTAAGTGGCTTAGAATTCTTATTTTGTCAAATTTTCTATAAAACTGAGATGCCATTAGTAGACTGTAATAGCACTTACAAACATAAAAAAGCAGCTTAGATGCAAGGAGAACATGCTGATGAAATAATTTTCTAAGGTGTCTGTGGAAGAGCTCTCTTTCATATAGAAAACTTCAAAGTAGTAGACTTGCATATACTTCTGCTGAAACAGAATTTTTTCTGATTTTTTTTTTTTTCATGGCTGGGTTTTTTTTTTTTGAGCTGAGTAGTGGGACTTTAGGATTTGTCCTAATTTGGTAGAACTTGAGGTACAGAACTAATTTTTTCTTTTGCTGAAGTCTTATTTTTACCTCCATCAAAAAATAAATTATATAAGAAGAAATGGAACATTGTTTTTCCTAGACTTACCAGTGTGCAGGTACTGGGGTGGTTCCTTAATGGTATACTGCAGTGCTTGTTTGTATAAGAAGTAAAAACATTGTTTCTATGGAATAGTAAATGAATTCAACACTTGGACCACTTGTAGAGTATTCTCACTGCACCTAACAATTATTCAGACTTAACAGCAAGGAAATGTTGACAGTGCATTACACTATGGTGTAAGTTTATGGGGACAGAAAGACCCAAACCAGAAACGTGGGAGTGGGGGGGTGGTGGTGGCAGGGAATAAAAGAATGTATAGATAGGCCCAGTATTTAAAAGCATATAAGATTTTCTAGGCCTTGGACAACCAATTAAAATAAGCAGTCACCTCTTGTTGTCACCTGACTTCTTCAGAAGTAAGGCTAGTGAGGTGCAGGTTTTAGTAATGCTCTGTATGCTTCGTTAGTTCGGTAGTGTCTTCATGAGTTCAGTAGTGACCTTTCTCTACTCAGTATGCTGAGTATATAGTAAGATTGAAGGGTCTTCTAATTTGCTGTGGTGCTGTTTACTAGCAGCTGACCGGACACCTAAAGAGTAGAAATAGAGGATAATTCACTGATACCTTCACAGTGTACTCCTCAGCAGCCTTAGACAGGCAGCGACTTTATCTGATGCAGTTGTTTGAATTTACAGGTTAGATTTTGGTTATCCTCAGGAGCCTCTTCTAGTACTGCTATTAGATGACACCTTCATGTCTGTATGAAATGACAAAAAAATACTGGCAGAGATTTTTGCTACAGTTCTTCATAACATGTCTGTGACCTGTATGTGGGTGATCTAGCTAGGCTGGGTGCTGTAGTGGTGGAACAGCTTGTTCCCTTTGGATGGTGTTTCATAAGGGGCAGAAGTCACTAAGGTGGAAAAACACATCTGAGGGAACAGACAAGTTTTCCACTGCATGTTTGAGAGTGCAGATTTGTCACCTGGATGTTGCTGTGACTGATTCTGTAGTTTTTGGCAGGAGCTGTGGTTGACTTTCTAGGAAGTTGGTAAGAAAAAATGGTTGACAGGTTTTTTGTTTTGTTTTGTTTTTTTTTGAAAGAACAAATAATGTCCATATGGATATGAAAAGTAATGCTGTCAAGTGACACGTAATTGAGGGAGCAAACCACTGTTTAGTGGAAGATAGGTTTATTTTTATACAGTTAAAATATTTATCTGGGAAGAATCTATATGCTCTATAATGAGTGTGCTAGGTAAAATTTCTTAATTACTGTGATGGGATATCTAGTATGTTGAGATAATATGAAGAGGTCATTGCTGCTTTATCACAAAAAAGGGCTTTATTCCTTTCTATTATTAATCTGGCTCCAAAAGAATGTTCTTAAAAAATTAGTCTTTTGTGGCTTTGTTGGGAGAGGTACTTTTGGAGAGCTTTCAGTGAAGGGTAGGGGATTGAAATACACAAAAATCCCCACCCATTCTATCTTTTTCTTCATTAGATGGGTGAACTACATAAAGCTTTAAAAGTGTCATATTTTAAAAGGGTTGCTATTCCTAATTGCTAAGGCTTCACCTCCTATGTACAGTGGCATACAAATTCTTCTTAGCTTGTTCTGTAATTCCCATCTTTAAAAATGGGCTTCAGAATTACTTCTTATGAACTGGAGTAGAAAGTAACTCACTTAAGGCTTCTTAGTAAATTATGAAGAAGCCAGAAGGGCACAAATGTTTCTCCCCTTAAGTATGTCATCTTTAAATCTGCTTTTCAAAAACAGAAGAAACTGAGAAGATACATGCTATACACCCCATGAAGGCATTTTTGACAGGTGATAGTACAGACTTACTGTCAAACAGATAACAGGGATTTAGGAACTGGCAGTTTCTAAGTGGATGTTTTTGTTTTGTTTGCAGAGATACAGAACAAAGCCGTACTGCTGTAGCTTATGCAAGTTCTCGTCAAAATTGCTTACTTCATTCAAGAATCACTTGCACCGTTACCACGAGGATGAAATGGACCAAGAGCTGGTGGTTCCTTGCCCAAAATGTGCATTTGCTTCTGATCCCAAAATAGTGGGAAAACATATCCGGATGTTTCATTCATCTAATAAAAGAATACAGAACTATACCGTCAGCATTTTGGATGGCATGAAACAATTCAGGAGTGATATTATAAACTTTACATGTCTAAAATGTCAATTTACAGACACATTGTATTACAATATGAAGAAACATGTGCTGATGAACCATTTCCAAAACTTAATAAGTACATATTTTGGCCAGAAACCTGATGAAAGTAAAGAGAATTCTGTTGAGCACTACTGTAAAAAATGTAATGCTTCTGCAAACAGCCAAGATTCTTTAATGTATCATGTTTTGACAGCTGAAACACACCGAGACCTGGAGAACAAACTTCGGTCTGTGATTTCAGAACATATTAAGAAACCAGGACTCGTGAAACAAATGCATATTGCTCCAAAGCCTCTCCAAGGTGTGGCAGTGGCTGCTCCATCTGCAGGGCCTGCCACTGCCCCACCAGCTTCCGTCACATCTCCGGCTTGCATCCAGCTTGCATTTCCACAGAATAATCAAAACCAGAGTGTGGTGCAGCCAAAAGCAGTTCAAAACACAGTCAGATCACTGACCGTCCCAAGTGCCTCTGGTAGCCTTCCACATACAACTTCTGCTCTGGTTGTCGCCCCGTCGCACGTTACTCTTGTATCTAGTAATCTTCCTGTAGGTCAAAACAATGTTAATATTCAGCCGTTGCCTTCCCAGCCTATCATTGTTTCCCACAGGCTTCCCCTTAATCAACCTGTGAGGGCTGGACCTATTCCTCTTAATCATTCTGTTGGGACCGTAAATAGAACGGTGGCCCCCACAGTTCTTCCTCTTAATCAACCTGTCAGGCCTGGGCTCTTCCCTATTAATCAACCCATTGGTACTATAAATGGTCCAGTTGCAGCTGGAACGCTGCCTGTTACTCAGCCCGTCAGCCCTGTGAGTCAACCGGTTGCACCAGGAGTCCTCCCTGTGAGTCAACCGGTTGCACCAGGAGTCCTCCCTGTGAATCAGCCGGTTGCACCAGGAGTCCTCCCTGTGAATCAGCCGGTTGCACCAGGAGTCCTCTCTGTCAACCAGTCGCTTGGGAACGTGAGTAGACCCGTTGGTCCCGGCGTCCTTCCCGTGACGCAGACAGTTGCGCCGGGTGTTCTCCAGCTGAACCAGCCTGTTGCCTCTGGGGTTGTTCCTGTCAGGCAGCCGGTCAGACCTAGGTTTCTTCAGCTTAATCAACCTGTTGCCCCAGCAGTTATCCCAGTAAATCAGCCAGTTCAACCTGCAGTTTCTCAAAATGCAACTTTTTTGACTACAGGTTCTATACTTAGGCAGTTGATTCCAACCGGTAGGCAGGTTAATGGGATACCTACGTACACTCTTGCCCCGGTGTCAGTTACTTTGCCTGTACCTCCTGGTGGTGGAGTAGCAACCGTGACGCCACCACAAGTGCCCATCCAGCTAATGCAGTCTGGGACAGTAACTCAGCTGTCCCACTCACCGGCTAGCGCACCATCTCCTCCAATGGTTTTAACGTCTCAGAATGTATCGTTGCAAGCCTCCCCACCTGGGCCTGAAACAAGTCAGGCTACCAGGCAGGCTAAGCAGTGGAAGACTTGCCCTGTTTGCAATGAGCTTTTCCCATCAAATGTCTACCGGGTGCACATGGAGGTGGCCCACAAGCATAATGAGGTAAAAATGGAGAATACCGCGGAACCTGACAAGCTTGCAGCTTGCGCACCCTTTCTGAGGTGGATGACAGAAAAGACTGTCCGTTGTTTCTCTTGTAAGTGTTTTCTCTGTGAGGAAGAGCTCATGAAACATCTCTTAATGCATGGCTTAGCTTGCTTGTTTTGCACAGTTACTTTCCATGACTTAAAAAGCCTCGTGGAGCACAATAAAACACACAATGGGAAAAAGCAGTTACATGCAGATTATAGCAACAGAGGGTTTCAACTAGGTAATGATGCTCAGGGTGACCTTGTGTTTCCACACTTTGATTTCAGTACAGTGTTACCAAAAGAAGACATTGGTGAAAGAGAAATACATTTGGCAGTGCTTGCGGGACTAAATTCAAGGACACTTGTCCCTGTTTACATCAAAGTGAAACCTCAGACAGCAGAAGTGAATAACAAATGCAACAGAAAAGTGTTAACCTGTCCCTTTTGCTTTGGTACGTTTGTTAGTAAAGAAACCTATGAAATGCATTTGAAAGAGCGGCATCATATAATGCCAACTGTACATACAATTCTAAAGTCTCCTGCTTTCAAGTGCATCCACTGTTGTGGTGTGTACACTGGAAATATGACTCTAACAGCTATTGCTGTACACTTGCTCCGTTGTAGAAGTGCTCCCAAAGACAGCAACTCAAGTGTGAAGATGCAGCTTGAGCGTACTGAGAAGAAAGAGCTACTGTTCTTGAATGGTGAAAAGCACGATTCTGTGATACTGAAAAGAAAGCAATCGGATTCCTGCTTTGCTGCAGAAGACCAAAGGAACAAGGAACAGCAGCCTCTGAGCTTAAGTACTGGCATAGCTCTAACTCCAGAAAGAGAAATGAATTTAGGGGTAGTGCCTTTCAAACGACAAAAGATTAATAGTAGGACTGAGATGAAGAAGCTCCCTTCTAGTGAGGAACTTCGCATTCTAGCAGTAGATCCTAAACAGTATGATCACAGCTCGTATGAGGCTCAAACCCAGTTTTTGACAGACTACTTTCATGAGAGGCCATATCCTTCTAAAAAAGAGATGGACTTACTTTCCTCGCTGCTGTATGCGTGGAAAATTGATGTTGCATCATTCTTTGGAAAAAGGAGGAATATATGCTTAAAGGCGATAAGTAATGACAAACCATCTGTGCTGCTGGGTTTCAGTATGTCTGAACTAAAAAATGTCAAGCACAGCTTGAATATAAAAGATGAACCATTAGATATGTAAACAAGCTTTTTATAACAGCTAAAAGCAATCCATAATTGCATACTTACCGATTTAGCAGTTTATTGTATTATTTGTTTTAACTTGCGGACTGGCCTGTTGAAGGGTGCAGTAGTACAAAAAGTCTTGTTCAGCTGTGACTGTTATTGTGAAAGGCACACGTAGTTGTGTATTTGAAAAAGCTAAAACCTTCAGACTTACACATCTGGAATTTGTTTTAGCTTTTTACTTTTTCTGGAGTAGTGATTTTTTTGAGGTTTGTTTCTTTTTTTTTTTTTTTTGTTCTGTTTCCCTTTCTTCCCCTCCGGGCTCCTATTATACTTTTTATACCACCATGTAAAACATTTGTCCTGTTAAAAACAAATTTTATTTTATTTTTCTGCAATGTCGTCATCTTTTCTAAACAATAAAATGTATAATGTTGGTTAAAATACTGAGGTAAACTATGTGAAAAACATCTATTTGATTATTTGTGGTTTTAAGTCCTAATTTTGTTAACCCTATTTTTATCTACTGAAGAACCAATTGTAGCCATTACATCCATTGCCCCTTCAAATTCCCAGTGCACTGGTAGCAATAAAATACATGGCAATCTCTTCCCCCCCCCAGTCAAAATATCTGTGCCAGTTAAGTCTGGTGATTTCTAGTATCAAACTAGTATCATCATGGTGGGGATTGAGGGACTTGGGGGTGGGTGCCTGTTGAAGTGTTATAATTAACTGACTTGAAATGGTTGTGTTCTTACCCGTTAAATAGATCTTGCTAACCAGAAGCGTTTACTCTTTGTTGGTGTTGAAGCCTGGTTGTTTAAATACCTATTGTTCAAAGCATGGTAGCTGCATTTGGTTTCTTTTCTCTTTCAGAAAGCAAAACTGCTTTGGAGAGTGGCAGATTGCTTTGATGTGTGGAGTATATGACTTCTGTGCACATCACTTACCGTTAGAAGCCTTGTCCAAATATCAC
Source organism: Strix uralensis (assembly GCF_047716275.1). Lineage (NCBI taxonomy): Eukaryota > Metazoa > Chordata > Aves > Strigiformes > Strigidae > Strix > Strix uralensis. The sequence continues at coordinate 70,494,761 of NC_133972.1, read as the reverse complement.
CGGAGTTTGGTGAAAAATCTGATTTTCATTTTAAATTGCTGTTGCGTGAGGTAGTAACTGAGCAGTGCTTCCTCCCCAGCAACTTACTTAGATGGCTTGAAGACCTTTGCATTGTAGAAACTGAAACTGGATCAGTTGGTAGCATCAAGATTTTAAAACTGTTGAGTACCTGAACTGATGATATTTAGGTAGTGATTGTTTTTTATTGTCCTATAGAGAGCATAAGTATAGTATAAAACCCAAACAGACAATCTTGTTCAATATGAACTAGCTTCCCTATTACAGATTACAGAAAAGCTGTTGGGAAGGTTCACTTGATTTGAAGAGCAAACTAGTACAGGTGGCCACATTGAGGCCTTGTCTTTCTGGGTATGCTTGGTTTTTGTCTGGCTTGTCAAACAGTGCCTCCAATATTTGTTAACAGCCAGTTACATAATAAATAACCTATAATATGCATTATTTTTTCTTCATCCCTCTCTCCCCACCCTTCTTTCCCAGAAGAAAAAATAGAGCAGGCTCTTCTGTCAGTTGTGCCAGTGTTACAAGAAAAGGGTGATATGCCCAAGCTTATTTCTATTTTTTGAAGCAGTGAGCATACTTTTGCCCTGCGCAGTAGTTTTTAAAGCAGATACAGAACTTTTTTTGTGCTGTTTCTAAAAGGGCATGACATTTTTAGCAGAGTTTGGTGACTGTCCACCTGAGGTTCTATAAGCTGTTTGAAATTCTATTTTGGATACAATCTTGATATTTTCATATTGATCACTTCAAATAATTTTAATGTCTATGTAATATACAGTTACTTAAACTAAGAGAATCTCCTATTTGGAAAAATCTAGTAATTTAATAACAGTGTTGAACAAACATAAGTACCATTTATGGGATTGACTGCATGCCCCACCCTAAAGAGTGACAGTGAGGAAGAAGCAGTGTATTCTTACAGCCTAATAATAGCTTATTAAAAAAGATTATATTAGGGCCTAGCACAGTTCATGAACCAGTTTGAAGGGCTCTGAGCGAGGAAGAGGGACACTGTAGAAGCTGTGAAATCTAGGCACTCTTTTCCCTCCTAAAACCTTGATACTGTGAACCCTGTCATCTTTGGGGTCGTTCTGCTGGTATCGGTGAAACTCCAGCAGGGAGGAATTTGGCAGCGTGCATCTGGGGAAGGCTTGCCATGGACTGTTAAAGATTGTTCTTGAGGGTGGCTTGGAGTGGGGAGCTGGGAAGTCATTTCGGGGTTCATCCATGCTTGGGGCACCAAGGGAGCAGTCCAGTCCTGCCAGAGTTTTCCCTACATAGTGTCCAGCGGTGATGTTAAGTGTTTTATTTATTGGACTTTGATTTCACAGTTTCAAATAAACCAGCTTTCTAACTTTCTCTTAGGTGTGTGTGCAAATGATTACTTATTCCCCCCCTTTAATATATTCAGGGAACTTGATGTGAAAGTTTCTTTTGGTGCAAACCAGCTGTTAGACAAAAAAGGAAAGTAAGACCTTGAACTTGGATCCAGATGCTTTAGGCAGATCTTAGTGCATTATAGTAATATCTTCTGTTATCTCAGATAGCCGTATAGTTTCCTACAGGCTGATGTTCTTCAATCTTGGTTCTAATTTGCTATAACTAGATGCTCCTCCTCTCATTAGATGAGGACTGTAGAAACAACAGATTAATTTTGAAACGTGAAAAAGTAGTGACTGTGACAGAGTATGGTCATGGTTTTCAGGAGAGCCAAGGAGCCTGAAAACAGCCAAGTTAAGTCAGTAGCTTTAACTAAATTAGGCTTTTGCTCTAGGCTTCTCACCTGTGAAGTCATTCGGTTAGAAAGTGTTGGTCTGGAAAGATACTGCTGCCACTGTCTAGGTGTGTGGGCAGTATGGTAAAGGCGCCTCTGGCACTCTTCTAAGGACAGAGCCTAACACTCCTGGTCTCTGCTGTTGGGCAAAACAAATCTACCAGAGGAGCTGCCCTCTGCGGCAGACTTCCTGAATGCAAGTGCTGAAGGCATGTGGATGAAGCTCTGGTCCACTGTAAAAGAAGTCCAGTTGGGAAGAATACTGTTTGGTTTGCAGCGTTATTGTAGCAAGTTCTTGTTCCTTATGGGAATAAAAAAAACCTACACATGTACTCTGCTTCTGAAGTGTATTGGTCTGGAGAAGTCTCTGTGTTTGAGGAATACTTTGTTGTGGTTTCTTGAGTTTTTGAGCAGGAAAATTGTGCTTGTGAAATAGTGTGATAACTTCATTATTTGAATATGTAGTAGGAAGGATTATTATTATAATGTAACTTGATCATGTTTCTTCTCTATACTCATGAATATATATAGATATATATATTCATGTGCTGGGACTGAAGTTAATGTTGTTTGCTAAACTGACGTTTTGGAAGGGGACAAAAACCAAAACACCTTTGTGATTGGTTTTCAGTACTGTATTCTTGTCTAGAATACTACAGCTCACCATCGCATCAAACTTCTTTTTTTCCTTCTACTGCTTTAAGTTGTTCAGGAAAGCTTAGGGGCTTATTTAAGTAGCTGTTAAATATAATTTGGGGTGTGCAATTTCCAATAATTATCTCTATAAAACTGTAATTCTACTGCAGCTGGCTGTACGATTTTCAGACATACATTTGTCAAACTCAACCCATGGGCACATTTTTCTGAGAAAGATCCTTGATGCTAAAGTACAGATAGAGAAAAAAGCTGCAGTCTAATAGCAAGGGAAAAAAAGACCAAAAAAACCTTCAGAAAATGTGCATGGCTTGTTTTAAAGGTCAGAATTTTCACTGCTTCCTCTGCAAAATGTACGGGAAAAGGACAAATGGAGGGTGTTCATGAACGAAGCGAACTCTGTGGTGCTGCATTTAAAGTCTTAACACTTTGCTTTAGTGCTTATGTATCTCATTTCTCATTTCAGCTGTTCTGACTTGACAGGCAAGCTGCAGTTGTGACAGTTTCTCTTTTGACTTGGGTACTGGATCCCAAAACATGTATGACAGTTCTTTTTGCTTCAAATCTGTCCAAGTTTAACATGCTGAGTTAGAGGGGGCGTATGTGGGGTATGCTTACAGTACTGCCTTGTTTGTTTGAGGAGAGTGTAGGTCTGCGGATACCAGGAACACGAGCATGGGCTTGGCGCCTGTCTTCTAATTCCACGGCTATTTATTAACACAGTGTTTTATCTAGTAGTATGTTGAAGAGCACCTTATAATAAAATTGGGGAAAGGTAGAGGCCTCAAATACCTTTCCAAGTATTGCTCTTATTTTACTAAGCTCCTTATTTTACTGGCTCCTTGTCCGTTAAATGGGAGTAAAAGCCTTTCTTGCCATCCTAGCATGCAATGTGGGTGAGGACCTTAAAGACACCGAGACTGGTAGGTATTTTATGCATTGAGCTGCCCAAGTAAGCTAAGTATGGAACAGCTGGCATGATTGAAAGCCATCGGGCATGGACATTTCTGGAGAAAGATCTGATTTAATTGGATTGTCAGAGTCAATGTCATTTTGGCTTACAATCCATTTTGAAGTGGAAAATATACTAAATTTTGAATGAAGCGAGAAGTCTGTAAAGCACTATTGCTGTCCATTTGCTGTGTGAGTATGAGACAGACTTGCTAAGGGAGACATCTGTAGCTTTAGGTAACTCGGCTGTACTTGGCACGCCATAGTGCATAGATCTACAGGGAATGAAAGGGCTACAGCGAGCCTTGGGGTGCGGCAGTCTTCCTGGTGCGATGGCTGGAGCCTTTGCTGCTCACTGGTTCTCGCCTGGCCTACATCTAACTGGCGTTAGAATGGCTGTTGTATGAGCAACTGCAGAAGAATGCACAGTTAGGATGGATGGAAAAATGTCAAGACACCAACTCAAGCACAGTCAAGTAGTAATAATAAATGAGTAGCAGAAGAGAGATTACAGAGAAGCACTGTAGATTTTTAGTTGTTCTTTGCAGAACAACAGTGAAAGGGATGAAAAGCTCCCCTGGCAGTTTCCAGTCTCCACGGAGATGTGGAAGACTGTCTCTTGTGGATGGGGCTTGTTAGCTGTATTGTCCCGCACGTGGTACGCCAGCAGCATCACCTTTTCAGAAAGGATGCTGTTGGAGCTTCTGTGAGATACTGTCTTTGTCACGTAAGTTCAGGAACACAGATTGTGAAGTAATTTCTAGGTCATGAAGGACAAGTGCCCATAACAACACCATTTATTAAGTCATCTTGCATAGCAAATACACGCAGCGTCATCCATCTGCCACAGGACTGGCACCACACGTTATGCTAGAGACCGAGGACTGAATTAAAAGATTTTCAGAGCTCTCGGAACAGTCTCTTCTCCTGATCTGAGGAGAGAATTAGGGTTGCGCAGACATCACTTACCCCAACAGCGGTAGTTACCTTTGAAAACATTGACAGTATGTGTGGCCATGCATGTGGTCCTCAACATGCACGTGGTCCTACGGTGGCTGCACGTGATCTTCAACAGAGCTAAAAGCGTAAGGTGGGTTGGTCAGCAACGATCCTACATGTAGCACTGTGCGGTAGTAGAGGTGGAAGGCAGAGCGTGAACAGTACAGCCAAATGTGCTCTGTCTTGGCTTGATTATTTTGGAATAAGAGCTCATTTTAAAGTAGCTGTTGAGACTGATCTTATTAATGTTGTTAATGGTGTGAAAAGTGCAAGTTTATTAACCAAACTTGTTAATGGGAGAAAAGCTGTCAGGCAGCATTGGTGTAGAGAAGAGCCAGTATTGTATTTGAAGAACTTGAGTGCTGGGATTTAATACAGCAACATCATGATTTATAAACACGCATGCATAAAAGTTAGCCAGCACAGATTCACCTTGGCTGCTGCTGCTTCTGCTCAAGGCCAGTGGTAACCTTGACACAAACAGAGGGTGAAATGTGACCACCTGTGCATTCAGTGTGGGATCAGGGCTGTGAGATTTGGGAGCTACGAGTGCGGTTTGGGCAGAAAGCCAGTTCTGAGATGAACACTTCACCTGAGGGGAGGTATATGAGGTGGCTGCACCTGGTAGAAAGGGGGCAGCCACCCGGTTCAGGACCTGGCTTCCTGCGTTTTGGTGGACAAGGGTTCCCGGCAGCAGTGCTGGTGGGGGCATGAGCCCTTCCTCCTGGTGCGGGCAGGCGAGGGCCTCTCCTACCAACAGAGCTGCTGCTTCCACCATCTTTGCAGGGTTGCTGTCGGACCGCGTGGCAGTGCCACCCACCACCTGGCCACTGGAGGCCTCCCTCCAGCCATTCCGGGTGCTGGTACGTGCCTCTGGGAATCTGCAGAGGGTGTCTGAGCCTGGGTGCCAGAAAGTAAGGAGACAAATGAGACAGTAGTAAGCATGGCGCAGTGCTGGGCAGTCTGTGGAGGGACAATTACCCGCCAATTCCTGCGAAAAGATGTAGCCTGGTGCCAGGCTGTGAGTCCTGCTAACGAAGGCAGGGCGCTTGCTGTGGTTGGGACATGTGGGTGCATTTTGCCTCAGCAGGAGTGGTGCTTTGCAGTGGAATGGGAACTCCCTGTTAAAAGCTGTGCGAGGGATGGCTACTGCGAGCGAATTCCCAAAAGGTCAGATTGTGAGGGTAGGGGGCTGCGCCTCGCACTCGTTTTCTGGGATGCATTCGGAAGCGCCTGGGTCTTGCTGCACATGGTCGTGACTGGAGGCAGGTTTGAGCAGGTTCCTGCAGAAGTGAGGAGTGAGAAGAGGCTCTGGGGTCCCTTGATGCCTGGGGGCTGTGGGAGTGGTTAGTGCCATGGTGGAGCCTCTCCAGAGCCCCTCTGAGGCACGAAGCGGAGCTGGCTGGTGCCGCTGTACCCGAGGGGTCTGGGGTTTCTTGCAAGGAAGACCTCTGCCACTGGATTCTTCTGGTACCATTTCTGTTCTTTGTCGGGTGTATTAGAAAGCTCAGATCAGAGGTTTTGTAATAAAAATTATTCCAGAATATTATTATTCTCAGAAATAAAATGTGAAATATTTATAAAATAGAAAATGTTAAAATATTCTAATAGAAATATTTAAAAAATTGCACATACAATTCTGAATGCTTTAGTTTGGGGGATGAGGGGGTGACCCAGAACAACAACAGTAGTAAAAACCTCTTAATAGTTCAAGGGTCCTAGGGGAGCAGAACTTAGCAAAAAGATGTATTTAAAAAAAAAGGCATTTTCTCAGAGCAGATGCTTTTGTGTCCTTCCTACTGTTGCTGTTGCCCTAAGCCACATGTACCTCTGGGGCAATGAGGTCAACTGCTCACAGAAATACCTGAAAGTATTGGTGTGGGTTTCACACTTTCTATTCACTTTGTATCTGGTTTTGGAGTAGGTGGAAGAGAGTGGGAACTGTCTGCCCAATCTCTGTTATTTGCATAAAACTTTTGCTTTGTTCTACTTTGTGGCTGATCTCTGTTACATCTACTTGTGTTTTTGCTGGCCAGATTTTCATGCTGTAGATGGAGTATTTGCATCATGCTGAGAAATACAGATTTCTCTTTTGGAAATCTGCAGCCATAAAAACTTTTGATTACAGTGACTTTACTATTAGGAGACATTTAGCTGGTGGGGCCAGCCCTGTTTCTTCTTTGTGGGTGGAAGGAGGTGGATTTGTAAAGGAATTAGAAGGACAAAGACTTACAAAGGCAGTTTTAGACAAAGGAATTCACAAACCTACAAGCAGACCCAGCTGAGATAGGAGGGGTAAGCTGTGCTGGAAATACTACCTTGGTGACAAGCTCTGAGCAGGGTGATAAACCCTGCAAAGGTGATTTTTTTTTTTTTTTTTCTTCCCTCTATACCACTAAAAAAAAATAATCCTATTTGTGGTTGTATGACAAGTCAGTGTCCCCTCACCATCCCCATGTCTGTGAGGGATCTGAGCTGCAGTCTGTAGCACTGGAGGTGTGCAGTCTGAGGCCTCCAGAAGTTGGGACAGAGGTCCTTGCGAGGAGAGACCTGAAGAACGGGTGGGAATAATACTGGGTGCTGTTTTAATCTGAGACTCAGTGTGCATGTAGCTGGGGGGTTTCAGAGCAAGCACAATCCACTCACGCTGCAACCAGTGCAGGGAGCCCCAGAAACCACATGGAGGGCTGCAAGGGAGAAGCAGAGGGTCGGGTCAGGCATCCGTCCAGTTGAGGCTCAACTCAGGGATGTCCCTGCCTCAATTTAAATGCTTTTTCTTTTCAACAGCAGATTATATACATTGTACCCAGGTGGTTGCACATCAAACAATTCAGTGTTGCCATAACTGGAGCGAGGGACACTGTGCCCTGATGATTGTTTGCAGGGGTAGGATGTTCGCTTCGTGAACCTGGACCCCGTGCACCTTGGCTCCTCACCAATCTTCCCAGTCCTCCCCTTGCAGAGGCCCCCGATACAGGAGAGAAAATGGTGCTGACATCTACTGGTTGTTATTCAGATGTTAATGTACTAGTAATATATCTTTTCCAACCTAGATGATTCTGTGATATAATGTCTTTTCTGAATGATAGATGGATGGTCCAGCAGCTTGTGACATTGCCAATCATGCTGTGGAAGGTTTAGTTTCTCTTGTCCTTTCTGGCCTTCTCTGATGGCATGTCCAGCTATAACTTGTTTTCCTCATTTGCTAGTTTTCCCTCTTCTGAATTAAGGCAATAATGCTGAATTCACTCTAATTTGTGGTATTTTCATGTCTGTGCACACAAGTTCCTTGAACAACCAGGGTTTTCTTAAAAAAACTTAAAAATACTCACTTCTTTGCCCACAAGGGTTGAAACCTTGAGAGAGTGTGTGTGTATGTGTCTGTGTCTGATTAGCCTCTTGAAATGCCCAGTTAAATGAACTTTGTAGATTGCTAGTGACAAAAATTATCATTATGGATTTGGCTCTATTCCATGCCAACAATTTAGTACGTCCATATATATGTCCTTGATGTCAGGTATTCTTCTCAAAAACCATTCAAAAGCGATATGCCAGTTTAGGTGCTGGAGAATTATATTTGTGCAGTCCTGAATACTTCCCAATGGGCATCTGCAGGAGAAAGTAAATTTATGTAAAACGAGAGAGACTTATCAGGCCTGTGCAGATTTGATTTTGAGAATGAAGTGACATGGAAGATAGAGCTGAGCTGTAGTAAGGCTGTAGCTTTTTAAAAAAATGCAAAAAAAAAAAAAAAATCCCAAACCAGTTGCATTCTTTCTGAATGAAAAGCAGCTGAAATGTAATTAAACTTACACAGTGATGCCACCTACGGGATTTCTGTGGGGAACACAACCCTGGCCACAGTGTTTATATTTTTAATCGTAGGGTTGAAGTTTTGTTTTAAAACCACAAGAGCATGCTGTCCCCCTGAGTCTATCAAAATAAATGTTGCCCACACTGTACTTAGCTATTTCTGTATTTAATTTAAGGAACGTTATATTCCTTCTCAGAAACTTTGGTACACTGCCTTCAGCAAACACAAATCTGAGCCAAACACCTCATACAACTTCTGAACCGCTTTCAGTTCCTGTTACAGTCCACAGAAGCATTTCTAAAATGACCCTTAGCACATACAGATCTGTCTTGTAAAAAATCATCAAGTAATACAATCTATGAAAAGTCTTTTGAGTTACTGAAGACATAACAGCAGTGATTTTGAACCTGTGAAATTGATACATGTTTTGGAGACTAGAGGATTTCTGTATTAAAAGATTAGCATTTTGAATCCATAAATAAATACAAACTTTAAAAAAATAAATCCAAAGCTTTAACACAAATAGTCAAAAGTGAACACCCTGAACCCTAGATAAGTGATCTGGGTGTTAAATGTTCAAAGCAGAGACATCTGGGTTATGGCCATGAGTCTTTCGCTAACTTGTGAATTTGGGGCATGACCTTTCATTTCACAATGCAGGAAAGGCCTTAATATATGAGGAAAAATATGTATCTTTGAGAAGTACATAGTATATATATATAATACATTTTCAACTCAATTGACTCTTTTCAACCACAGAACTATTGTTACTAATTTGTGGCTTGAATTCCCCAAGTAATACACAGAGCTTTTGTTCAAGTCAAGAGGGCTGCTGGATGTTTAGCCACTTTTATTCTGACAAGTAGGGAGTGGTGAAATTCAACCTTCTTGCTGAGTCAGTGCTATTTTTTTTCTAAGGTGTCAAATACCTGCCTGGTGGATGCAGCACAGCGCTGTGGAATGGCTACAGGTGGGTTGGATGCACAGAGTAAAACATTTCAAAGGTATTTGTGTGTGCTATGTGTTGCTGCAGTGGAGTTGTTGAGCTGGAATTAACTTCAAAAAAAAAGTACAGCATGGATTAGAGCTTCAAATACTGGAAATAACCACATTGAAAAAAACCAAAATAAGCGAGGAGACCAGCAAAACTGTTAGCATATAGTATAGTGCTACTTTTCAGCTACTCAGAGATTTATTACAGAATCACAGAGTGGTTGAGGTGGGAAGAGACCTCTTCAGATCATCTAATCCAACCCTCTGCTCAAAGTGGGGCCACTCACATGTGGAGTGTCTTCAGGGATGGCAGATACATTCAGCCTCTCTGGGCAACCTGTGCCAGTGTTTGACCAATCTCACAGTATAAGTGTTTTCTTGTGTTCAGATGGAATTTGAGGTTTCTCATTTGTGCCCATGGCCGCTTGTCCTATCAGCAGGCTCTGCTGATATGAGCCTGGCTCCTGCATCTCCCTTGCCTCCCTTCAGGCATCCATACAGGTTGATGCAATCCCCTCGAGCCATCTCTTCTCCAGGCTGAACAGTCCGCGCTTTCTCACCCTTTCCTTATATGTGAGATGCTCCAGCCCCCTCATCACACAGATCTGCCAGCTCCCTGCAGTTCAACCCCTCCAGGCCCATGGGCTTATGAACATCCACTGTGTTTAAATGCACCCTAACCGGGTCCTCCCCCACCAAGGAGGCGTATGCCTCCCCTGCTACAGACCTCCCCTCTGGTCTCGGGCACCTGGGACTTCTGAAGCCCAGTCTTACCAGTAAAGTCTGAGGTGAAGGTGGCTTTGAGTACCTCGGCCTCATCCGTGTCCTGTGCCACCAGCCCCCCTGCAATGTTTAGCAGTGGGGCCACATTCTCCCTAGTCTTCATTTTGCTCTTTATGTACTTGTAGAAACCTTTCTGACTGCCCTTCACATCCCTTACCAGATTATGAATGTGTCCTTGGAACACTGGCGTTTATCAATAATAATGTAATTAAAAGTCTATTGCAGTAGGCAGTAAAACTTTAGCAGAGATCATCAGCAGCTGCTCATGCATTTACTAAGAATTAGATGTTCCTGCTATGGTCTGGTATGAAACATCTACTGTTAAAAATCAGAGCATCGTGGGATGACACAGTTGCTATATGCATGCTGTCAGTGCCTTTCTCTTCATCTGGATCAGTTCACGTCTGACGTACAACACTGTTGTACAAAGGAAACTCAGGTAAACTACTCGGTTTTGGAAATGTTATTATAGCATTGAGAACAAGTACTGAATAATTAGTTGATTTCCAGAATTTGTTCTAGTGATGTTAACTCAGTCTGCTTATTAATGTGGGTATTTTCTGTTCTATTTACTTGAGTGCAAATGTGAGTGTGCTGCTTCTAACTGCATAACAGAAAATGAATATGAGGTATAATGGATCATGAGTTACACCACCAGAGAAAGAAGAGTCACAGTAACAGTAACGTTTTGTGCTTCAAGCAGTGCTTCTGTATGACACATATCCTTGATACAGTAACAAGGATGTGAATAGATCAAAGAGAATTTCTGAGTCTCTGGCCCTTGCCCACACCCATGTTGTTTGCTTCTGAAGTTTTTTAAATGCTTGCCAAGAGAAACTTTGCTCCATGAACATGACGGATGCATATTACCAGATTGTAATCAGACCCTTGCCTAATTTTGAGTATGCTTAAACCTGGCTAAAAATTGTTCTAAGAATAGTGAAAAGCATCCTTGGTTACATGTACCACTGTTGAGGAGATAACCCCTGTGCGCTGTTCCTTAGGTCGGTGAGAGCAGGTCTCTTCTGACCAGACAGGCATTCCTAGAGTGCAATCTTTCTTTCCCTACAACACATATTTAAAATACATCAGATGCCTCATCCTGAAAAATGCTTATTTCTCTCCATGGAAAATACAGGAACTATAGATGGCTAGTTCAGCCACAGACCTCTATGGCTGGAACAGCTAAATGGTAGGCAGGTTAGCCCAGCTTCAGGGGCAGCTGTGCTACTAGAAAGCATTTGGTGATTAAAAAGAGAAGTCCACCTCAGGCTTGCAAAATGGCAACCATCATAATGAAAGAAAAGTAATGACAAAATAATGGAGTAACTTAATTCATCACTGTTGGAATCAAGACTCTGTTGTTAGCTGTTTTGTCATCAAAACTAACTAACCTGGGAGACTTGTAACTTAGCTCCCTCTTGTGTGCCACAGCTTGCCTGCCCTGTTACTAAAGCTACAAACTTCTGCTGTTGTGATCAGTGCTGCCTCATTCTTCCCGCTCCCCGAGCAGGGCTGAAAAGTCCATGCTTGAGCTACTGGTGATGCTGCATCCCCATTACATCACATATGGATAGAAACAGTTTCCATCTTTTCTGTTAGCCTTTGTAATAAGCATTCTGTTACATGGTTCTCCTTCCTCTGACTTTCTGTCTGTACAGTTTCTTCTGTTGCAACCTTCTAAAGCTAGAAAGACAATATTTCATAATTAGTACATTTCATGATATGATTAAAGACCATAATTTCACTGGCTTTGACTGAAGAGCTGAACATGTGTGAGATGATAGATTGTGATTGGGGTGCTTAGAGAGAGTCACAACTCTATATAGCCTGTTAATTCCATGGTGGTCATCATTAGTTGTAAAATAATGAGAGCAAACCTTGTACTACACAGAAGTAGGTATCTGTTACTGCAACACCATGTTCTAAGAACATTATGAATTGCTGGCTGGGTTGAGATAAACACTGGAAGAGAGTTTGGATAGCTAACTGAATTCCTTTTTGTTACAGTGCATCATAAGCAGGGGAAGTCTACATCTGGCATCAGAATTCAAACAGAAAGTTGTGAAACCACAGCAGTTGTTTCATTTGGAGGAAAAAAAAAAAAAAAACAACCCAAAAGACTTGGAGAACTTAATTCATGACGTGCTATGTGGGATTCAACAGTGGAATATGCTGTGCCATGCAACCACAGATATATTAGCAATGCTAACACAGAAGCTTACATTGCAGTTTGGAGGTAAGATAGGTATTTTACTTCTAGTTAAATATTCTGCAATTTTCAAATTAATTTAATGGGATACAGGAAAAGAGCTGCTGTGGTAGTAAAATATTTCCATACACAGTAGTGTGCACCAATTAAAAAAGTAGTGCTCATACCTGCCAGATACATAGGGGAAACCATCATTTATGCTGTAACGTCAGGTTAATTCCCATGAGACAAAGTAATGGAGCACACACAGTTGTATTTTCATCAGAGTGCACTCTGCTGAAGAGAACATCAAAAACTTATTATTTCTGTTTAGAAAAACCTGTTCTTTACAAATTGCTGGAAAAACCATAGAGCCAAAGTTTTTTGTAATTTTTGAAGTACAAAATTTGTGTGAGAAAGGTTCATTTGTACTGGCAAGTAAATGTTCAAGTCACAGCTACTGCAACTAATGGAAAAAGCCAAAAATAAGCGGGAAATGATGGTGGGAAGTTATATGATGGTAGAAATTGTGGAAAGCTTCCAAGAATATGAAAAAAGAGTTACCCATCTATTTTCATATTCTTAAAATTACTGTAATGAACCCTATGAGGAACTCTCCAAACTTTTCCAGCTGTGCCCATAGTCTTCGCTATGCTGCAGCAAAGCACACAGCAACAAGGAGGAGCAATTAAGGGACATGGCATATAATTTATGTAGTGCCAAGTGCATAACTCCATGTTAACCATAAGCTGAAGAAATAATCAGCAATTCCAAATAACATTTTTCTTTTGGGGAGTAAAAAAAAAAAAAAGCAAACTACAGAAAACTCATTTATAAAAGCTTTGTAAATGCCAGCTTACGGTTTTGCGGTGGTATCCGGTGCCTTTAGGAAAAAGACGTTTCAGTCAAATGAGATTTATGAAAACAGGGAATCTAAACCTACCAGTTTTCCATTGCACAGAGAAGCCCACATCTGATAATTTTTTTAATACAATATTCTATCCAACACTAAATTTTTTTAATACAATGTTCTATCTGCCATTATAGTTACTTGATCAGACACTGACAGTTTCCATGCTCAGAACTGTAGAGGCTGCTACTGTTGATAAAACCTGTGTAGCACAGCCATGGAATTAAGGATCCATGTTGTCTTAGACTGTACTAGAAGTATTCAGAGATCAAAGACACACTTCCTCTCCATATTGTTTGGAAAAGTTAAAACCGAAGTTACATTGTCTTCATGGCTATTCTAACCTGACTTAGCTAAACTGAGTTAAAAATAACATAGTGTTATTTTTTCTGGTTTTGCAATGTGTATTTGCATTTGTCACATCTTCTTCGATTCATCTGGGTCTTGAGTGAGCTCCTAAAGCTGAGATTCAGAGACACAGTAAGTAAATCCAGTATTATGGGGACGAGCAGTACTTAAAAAACCACTACAGCCCTGAGATGTTGATCCAGAGTTTACATTGCCACTTCAAATCTGTTAAAAAAAGCAAAATGCACAACCTGACAGATTTAACACATGCACAGAGAATGTGTTCATGACAGCATTTGTTTTCCAGCATAAAAACCAGACTGGCTGCTCACTGTATCTTGTATTCTGACCAAGTCATGTGCCTACTGCTGATCTGGAGGAAGTCAGCACTCGGCTGAGCTGGTAGTGCACACAGCCACTGCTAATCACGAGACAACCACAGCCTCACCGGCAGCAGCTCAGTTTCTGCACGGAATTAATGGCTGCAAATATTTAAACTTACTTTCTTATGCCAGAGGAGCTGAACTTCTGCTGGTGGTTGGTAGCTGCTCCTGACTAGCCAGCACTCGCACTGGTACTCGGAAGCTGCTCTTACTGCCCTGACCAGGAGGGACTGGAGTGTTGCTAACTCAGAGGAAAATGAACTGCTGCTGATGGGTGCACTTGATCTAGAGTGATCTAGAGACATCTTTTTAGCATTTTTGCACACTTATAACTAGACAACATCGTGTATAAATTACATAAATCAGTTTGATCCTGCACCTTTGATTGCTGTTTGTACTTGAAATCCAAACTTAAAAGTATTAACTCCCTAAATTTGGATTCTTTACTAAAAAAAATTGCTAAATTCTCTACAATGGCCAAATGTGCTTTTCCTGAAGAGGCTGATACTGAGCCTGATACAGGGTACTGTGAGATAAATATATTTATACACATATATGTGTATATATCTGTGTGTATATATGTGCATGTATGAATATATGTGCATGTGACTATATCTTTATGTAAATTTACTGACATTACTCCTGCTGCTGCACTTCAAAAATTGATTAAAAAGTAAATCTATGCACCAAACAGTAGTAATAACCTGTCCACTCATGCCACTGTCAGTGAACAGTGCAGAATTGTAGGCCACCCAGTTGAAGAGCAGGCTTTAATTTGAAACCCGCCACACTAGCACTGTGAGAAGGCTTTGCAAAAAAACTCCTGTTCTGCTGTGTATCCTAACTGCTAATTAAATCATTGAACCCTCTAGGATTATTCAGAAGTGCTTTAGAAGAATAGTAGTTTAGAAGGAGAATCAGAACTGAAAAAACAGATTGAAAACCTTTGCATATATTGCAGCTGATGCTGAGATCCAAACGCAAAGAAGTAAACTGAGAAACCTTGCCAAACACAACAAAAAGCATTTGCCAAAACACAAGGGTGGCTCTTTACAGCAAGAATCTATAGGATTATTAACTACTATCAGAGTTACAGAACCCTTTGGCTCAGGTGGACCTGGTCAAAGGAAGCAGAAACCAGCTTTAAGCAAATCAGAGAACACTTTGGGGGAAGAATAGATTTATTCTGTTTTAAGAATGGACTGAGATCTGATTAACAGGTATCTGTTAATACAAAAATTGGAAAGTCATTTATAGGTTCATAGATACGTTATGTATGCCTATACATAATAATCAGAACTGTGCTCATATATGTATGTTGAAGAGCACAGTTCTGATAATCTAATGAAAAATTTAAGGTTAAGGTTACTGCATTATTTCATGAGTTCTCACATCTTCAGGAAAGGCTATCCTTTATTTTTTATTCTCCTTTATGTCCTAGGAACTTCAAGGAAAAAACCCCACTCTTTTACAAGAGCTTTTACTTTTTAAACACTTTACTATTGCCCTTTGGGTAAGTCTCCTTCAAAACGTCTAGCATGAACATGTTTTTGACCATAACCTCGTTCATGTTGAAGAATGCAGAAGGAGGGGTGTCAGTGCATAGGATTTTGTAGCAGTGATCTGCTAAAACTAGATGTACTTAAAATACATGGATCTTTCTAAATACCAGTAGTCAGTAGTTTGAGAATAATGGACGAATATAAAGGTTTGATTATTTTTTCTCCCCCCTAATAGCACCAGAGAGTCCAACTAGAAGAACATTGATCATAAAAGCTGTTGCTATTTTATGCTTGCAGAAGCCTGTTTTATTGTTCATAATTTCAACTTGTATCAGTGTAAAGTATTTAAATATATTCTAAAGGGTTTAATGTATACATTGTGAAAAAGGCTGTCTAAAGTTATTTTATATGTCATCTTGAAAACAATGATAAATGAATCCCAACAGTGTTCATAAGATAATATCTGAAAATTATTTTATAAGCCAGAAATGTCCATGATTGCAACTGAGAGTATTTCTTTAATCATAGAAGCACAGAACAGCCCAGGTTGGAAGGAACCTCAGAAAATCATCTGGTCCAACCTTTCAATGCTTGATCTAGCACCCTGTCCAGTAGCATTTTGAAAACCACCAGTGTAGGGACTCCACCGTGTCCCTGGGGAGGTTGTTCTCACTGTAAAAAGTTTCTTTCTTATACTGAGATGAAATGCACATACTTTTTTTCATTTATACAAAGCCCTTTAAAATTAAGAAAGGCTTTGGACAATTGATGTCTCCTCAATTTTCAAAGTAATCCCATTTGCTTTAAATATCATATTGGTCATACACAATCAGCCTCCAATAATGCAAATGTTGACAGCATTGAATTTGTATAGAATTGATCAGCTTCAAATATAGTAACAGAAACCTTCAGCTGCATGGTATTAATTAGCAAAAGTTGATGTACTACTTCACGCTAGAAGTGTAGCCTTTTTATTGTACTGTGATAACTTGAGACGAACCAACCTGCTAGGGCTTGGAAATGCTTTTCTTAAAGAGAGTTTTGGTTTGTTTTTAAGATCAGAGTCTCTTTGGCTCATGCAGCGGTCTCGGCAAAAGCTTGTAGCCCAGAGAGGAGTGGGAGAAAGAGCACAAAACAAGCAGTGCACAACCATTTACATGGAAGGCAGAATGCCTCAGAAGCAGTAGGTACAGCTGCTGCTAGGAGGTCAAGTTGTTACCTGCGGTTGTTACCTTCATTTGTACTCCACATGGAACAGCTGGAGCTACTGGTCTCACTCTATAAAAACATCAGTTCAAAGAATATGCAGGAAATTGTAGTCAAGTCTAGCAGAACTGTGGCAGGTTGTCCTGGTTTCCGCTGGAATAAAATTAATTTTCTTCCTAGTAGCTGGTGTAGTTCTGTGTTTTGGATTTAGAATGAGAATAATGTTGGTAACACACTGATGTTTTAGTTGTTGCTAAGCAGTGTTTATACCAAGTCAAAGACTTTTCAGCTTTTCTTACTGCCCTGCCAGCAGAGGCTGGGCGTGCACAAGAGGCTGGGAGGGGACACAGCCAGGAGAGCTGACCAAAACGAGCCAAAGGGGTATTCCATACTGGGTGATGTCATGCTCAGTATATAAACGGGGGGGATTTGGCTGGGGGACACCACGGCTCAGGGATTGGCTCGGCATCGGTCAGTGGTGAGCAGTTGTATTGTGTATCACTTGCTTTGTATATTATATTATCATTATTATCTCTTCTTTTTCTGTCCTATTAAACTCAACCCATGAGTTTTACTTTTTTTTCCCCTCCCAATTCTCTCCCCCATCCCATGGAATAGGGGGGGAGTGAATGAGCAGCTGTGTAGTACTTAATTGCCAGCTGGGGTTAAACCACAACACAGGTAAATCTTTTTTCCCAATGTTGCTTTTTCATTTTTGAGATTCATTTGACTAGAGGGTCACCTTACAGTCCAGACTTCAGATATGAAACATCTAGGCCTCAGTCTTACAAAGCCCTCACGTATTTATGTTTGCTCATGCAAATGCTCCCAGGGCTTCCTGGACACAGTGATGGTATTGAAAAATACTTCTTTGTGTGTGAAAGGAAGACCTGGAAGCATCATAAAACTCAGTAAGGATTATAAATAACACTTTACCTTTCAATCAAGATACATACATGCAAATCTTCAAGTTATGGCACTGGGTAAAGTAGCATAAAACTAGAGCATAAAAGAAGAGCGGGGCTCTGAAGTGACACTGCGGTTCTAAGTGCTGATTTCATGCCCTCTCACAGAACGGACTGTTACCTTCTCTGAAATTCAGAGATCCCAGCTCCTGCTGGACTCAAAACTCAGCAGAAAGTGTAAGCCAGAAATCTCTTGCTATTATTTGCTCTGATATTTGCCCCCATGGTTGATCCACTCCTAGGGGTGTACAAACAGGCACTGCTGGCATCTCTGCTTTGCTGCCACCCTGTTGAGAAGAGCCAGACTAAACAAACTGAAACAGAACTGAAGCATCTCTCTGGAGCCAATTATTGACATTAACTCTGGTTTTCAGCAGACAAGAAAACAATGTTTTGTAAATGTTTCAGCTTAGTCCTGTTATAAAAGCAACAAACAGGCTTGTGCTGCTTTGAAGTGCCCTTGTGCTGTCTCCATTCCTTCTTAAGTGAACCCAGATTTCCACACAGATGGTGACAGAACATCATTAGCACTTATACAGAAAACTCTGAAACCTCTATCAAATTTGTTCCCATTAGGTTTGAATTTCGTAACTTACAAGTAAAACTGGGCTTGGTTTCTTCCATCTTTTCTCCTGGTTCAATTGAATTCCAAACCTGTAAGTAGTTTCTTCATTCCTTTGAGGTAGTCCAAGGTCTTGAGAAAACCTAGAAAATACTTAAGTTTCATCCCTGTACACTTTAGATGCTGGACTTATGTTCAAGAATTTAGGATTATACGAAATCTCAATGGTTCTGTACATATTTAACATAAACACTCAAAATCTTCACTCTAGCAAGTACTGGACACTTACATGTGAACTCAAAAATCTCTGGGCTAAAATCCTGCTTTTTCCAGATTCATTATACAAATTGAGGCAACTTTTTTGGTATTGTCTTTCATTGAAGAAAATCTTCACAGGTGTTAAAAAACCCCCACTATATATTGTTCCACAAAAGGTATGCTTTTAAGCACTTAACTAATTTTTCCTGTGTGGCATGCATATATATTTTTCCTTAAGACATTTATAATTCCTTTCATTTTAGTAGGCATCAGATTGCTTCACCTAAATGCTAGGCAAGCTAACGGGCTACATGTTGAAGAGATGCTTGCTAATGATTTAGAAAAAACAAGGAATTCAATAAAACAGCTGAATTGTTTGCAGTTTCTGGGGAGATCTGAGCCCTTTCAGTTCAAAAAACCCCTTTTCAAATACATTCATTATACTCATGTCCAATTTTATAAAGAATCCACAGAAGAAATTTCAGAAATAGATGGATTACCAACGTATTCAACAAGTTTTTTGTATCTAGACTTCGATGATTATGTGCATGAATCTTCCTGAAGTTATTTGGCAAGAACACTTACAAAGATTATCTGCATTTGTACTCATCTACCAAAAGTACTCAGAAACTATATATAGAGCACAACTGCACTTAAAAGTGCTCTTCACTCATTAAGAGACAACCAACTTATGCTTAGAAGAGCAACTGATGGAGGTTTTAAAGAAACTCTGTTGGCTTGCAAGGATACACATCTAGTCACTCATTTTGCTTTGGAGGAGGTTGAGCCTTAAAGTTTAGGTACAGATAAGGTAGTAATTCCGTCCTTAACATTTGTGCAGATTTCCAGCTGTAGATGAGAGAATTCTCTTCCAAATCAAAACCGAGGATGACTGTAACCTTACCCGAGAGGGTCCCAGAAAGACATCTATGTTGTTCTGCTATAGTTAATCAAGTCTGACACTCATAGCATAAACTGATGTGTGACACAGACTTGGTGAAAAAACCACACTCCCAACCCCCCCTTGAAATGTACTTTATTTGGAAACATTCAGCTGTGTGAGTCACAAATGTATGTAATTGCAGTTAGTTTAAAGTGTTGATTTGAGAGAGAAAGAAAACTATACGCTGTATTGTAGAATTCTATAAAATTACATGTGTTCATATACAAGGACCGATGACAGTGTTTTATTAAAATAAAAAGCTTTAATACTTTTGCATTTAAAAGATTTAGCAGAAAATAATTGCTACAAACATGCTACAACAACATACATGTTCAAAAAGTTTTCAGTGCTTTCTTTCAAAGTTCAGCATTTTGGCAAAAATAAGTTTTTCTGTATATACTTCAAAAGTTGGCTATCATAATACTGATATAAAATACTTCATGTAGACTAAGGTCAGCTGCATAAAATACAATAAGTAATAAAACATACTGTTTGTATAAACATTTAAAGTATAAATTTCATTAGATAACATGCAAATACTGCAATATTTTAAATGGCACTTAAATATAGATACTGAGTTTCTTTATAATTTTGCATTCAATATGAGATTCTGAAATGTACAAAACTATAAAAAGAACATATTTCTTCATTGAAGTCAGGTACTAGGTATAGAGCTTTGATTGTCATTTTACAAGCATTGAGCCCAATGTCCTGCAAATCTTCACTAGTCCAAGTAAAGACATCTACTGAAATAGGCCCAGGGCTAGTTAGTTTTCTTCATAATAAAATATGAAAGCATATTTACATGAGAATAAACTCTTAAATTTTTGGTAAGGTAATTAAGTAGCAGCAATTTGTTTCTTTCAAAAATGATGTTTAAAATAGGTGCATGCTTTTCATTGTCACCGATACGCATCTGAATAATATAAAATTAACATTCTTCAATAAACTCAAAACACTGTTTTGTTCATTGCTGAAAAAAACCCCTATAAGATCCCTTCTCACAAAAATCATAAATCCATAATGTCAGAACCTTCCAGAGTATTTTTATGTTTCCAAGATCAATGGAAAACAATCTAATAGTGCTGAAACAGTCATCTGACCAGTAATGAATAAAAGAATCATCTTCTCACACTATCCAAATACTTTTAGTTCTTCATTGAAAAATATTAGTTCATCAAATCTTCTACAATTTTTGTCTTCTGGTTAAGTGATCAACAATTCTGAATGTCCTTCACAATATAAAACGCCGCAATACTCATGCATATTTTCTAAGCAGTTATATATAATATATTAATGCTGACAAGGTGAATAAAAGGCTTAAGAACAGAGAGTGCAGAACAGGCACCACTTTAACAGAAGGAGAAGAAATGCTAAATGAAACTTGTACTTGAGATGCAATTAGAGCTGACAGCGGCACGTGTGATGCTAATGTTGGACTGTCTGAATTTATCAGTGACTCTATCTTTTCTGCTTCTTTATTGCAGGCTTCAATCTAAGAAAAAAAAAAAGTTATTATTTCTCTTCTTGCCATGTAAAATGCCAATGCAAAAATGTTGCTAGATAGCAAAATTCAGGAAAGAAAATATGAGTTATTCCCATCAGCACATAAGACTTATATAATTTTGGGAGTATTTCTTAGAAAAAATATTGGAGCTCTTATTGTAGACTTTGGTACTAAAAAAACTACTGTGGAAGCCCTGAGTAGCAGCAAAAGGGAAGGAAGGAAGCTACATACAAGTTATCGTGGGTGATCGATCCTCTTTGGAGGATCTGCTGCTTAACATCAAGATGCACACAATGTATTATTAATATGATATCAGTATGTAAGATGTGCTTCGTCCTAATAACACATATACTTCAGTCTACTTTTAACCCTGACAATGGAGACAAAGGAATACCATTTCATACGCAAGTATGCATTTAATATACAATTAATATTAAGAGGTCATTCACGAATTTATTTATTTTCATCAGTTTATATTTTCTGTTATTTTAGCCACAGAAGGTTGAGGTTTCTGCATTTATTAATTTAAAAAACAAAAATCATACTACTCTATCCTTGGCCTTCCTTCACCTCTCCCCTCTAATTACCCACACTCAAAAGCCTCTCAGCAGAACAGCAGGATTCTGAAGACACATTTTACCATCCATAATACTGGCTATTCAGATTTGAGTCACTAGAGAAATCCCCATGTATTCAGTACACAGGAAAATGCACAATTTTAAAACTGCTATATTGAAAACAGAAAAGTGTACACATATAAAAATAAAGTAAATCCATGCTGAGTAAACAAAATAATAACATAGTCTACCTGGAGTGGTTTAGGGTTCTGATCCACAGGAATGATGAGAATCACAATTTCAGATTCTATGCTTAAGTATCCAAACACATCACACTGTGGCACTGAGACATGCAGGCGTATTTTTTCAAGTATGTCAAGTACTGTTATAGGCTTTTTATTTGTTACCTGGAAGAAAACAAAGAATTTCATGGATGATATTATGCAAAATTAAATTTCTCCTCTTCAGTTTTAATAACTTGATGTCATGCCAGGAAATTTGTTTCAGCCATTAAACTACTCAGTTCTAATCTCTAGCAAAAAAACCCCCTCATTATTCAATGATTCTATGATTCTAAAACATCACTCAAAAATGACTTTATGATTCTAAAAAAAACCTGAAAACCAACCCCCCAAAAAGCAGAAAAAAAATTGAAAGGAAGAAGGGGAAAAAATGATTTACTTCTTAACCATGGTTTTGATATGTGTTGTGACAAATGGTTATCTGTTACAGCTGCTTGTACTTCCATGCTGGGAAACAGGCAGCAGAGCAGCCCTACCATCTGGCACTCCTTCACCATCACAGAACCTTTTCCAAGAGCCACCAGAAATGAAGAGCTATGGCTTTGTGAAGACAGATATATGTCTGTATATATGGGAACCTGTGACATTTCAAGACCACCACATAACTACCAGGTAAATATTTTTCTCTTAAAACTCTTATCTCTGTTCTGCTGTCTGTATCTGATAAACAGTAATTTGATTGTAGATGCTCAGTCTATTTAAGGACTGCCACACCTTAAAGGTTTTTCACCTTTTTTCCAGGATGTGTTGAACAGTATAGACACCAACACAAATACTTCAGTTGTGACTTCTGGTCATTCTGTTGTGTTCTGTTTTCTAGCTTTAGCTGCAAGAAATCCATCCTTCTTATCCTACTGCAGCTTTGTTTCTTTTGAGACCGCTGGTACAGGACCTTAACAAATGGAAATCTGGGAAATCCAAGTAGACTACATGAATCAAGTTTGCAAGGTGTCACACAACACTTCTTTTACCAGATCTTTGAGGGATTTCCTTATCATAGCCCCATTAAAATGTAATCTGACATGCTGACTGATCAGCAAACCCTGTTCAGTCTTAAAACAGAAGCACACAGATACTTTAAGGATGACTAATAGCCTCAAACTTGGATTTTAATTTTTTAGATTATAAATCTAGTAGATTAGAATTTTAGCAGATCTCTAATGTTTCTTTACTCTGTGTAGATGCTGACTTTGTATCCTGCTATCTTTACAAAAAAGGCCAGAGGGGTGGGGGGAGAAAAAAAAAGGTCAGATTTATAGAACTCTTCAGTAATTGAAGCAGTTTTTTCTCATATGAGCCACCTGTCTGAACTCAAATAGGCATACACTACGATTCTTTGCCCTCTTGGGTTGGTTAAAGTGTATGGTGGCATTTCTAGCAATGATTCCATCTGAGACTTAACCATCTCCAGTACTATGGATGTATACACTATATGTATATGCACACTGTCAAAAGCAAGAGCCACCCAGGAATCCTCTATTTTTATTGATAGAATCAGAGGAGATAAACATTATTAACAATTTCACATGGATGACAAAAGTATCAAATCTATCAAATATACAGTTGGGCATTTTCTATGGTATTATGAGGACATATTAGCTGGCCTCTGACTTGCACTGCACTAATGAAGGCCCAGAGCTTCTAGGTCTTTATGCTCAGGGTAGTGCCACACCACGCAGAGTCTCCAGATGGTTGTAACCAGTTAGAGATCATCTCTGGGGGCTTATGGAATGGCCCCTGATTGAAGTTTCCAAAGGAGAGAGTTTCAGTCAGACTTCCATAATTTCTAGTATGTGCTAAGAGAATGCTGACTTGAATGTTCGAGAGATCGCATATTTAAAATGTAAAGAGACATATATATTTATATATATAAGAAAACTTGAAGACTCTGTATTGTGGCATTAGGTGAGCAAAAGAAGAGAAAGTCAGCAAGACTGTGGTGACAAAGGTAAAAAAAGAGAGAAGAGAAAAAAGAAGGAAAAAAACAACTACTAAGTACCCTAATCCAGGTATTAGGGTAGTTAGTAGGTGAGAATAGTTATCACCAACTACTTGAGTAACTCCAATAAATTTCTTTAACTAGAAAGCCTTCTTCTAACTCAAAGAAAAAATCTTCTTCACAGTCACATGTTGTAATGTATGAACTGATAAGCTGCAGTCACTGTGTTGCTGGTACCATTAGTGATGACAACTGGAAGACATTCCAGGATGCAGTCATGACCTAACAGTCACTGTTACTCAGCAAAATTGGTCAATGCACACACACACGGCACAAACACAAAATCTCTGAGAGGAAATCAATAGAACATCAATCAGCACCACATCGTTGAGATGAAGGCCAACCACACACTGGGCTGCAACAGCAAGAACAGAGCCAGTAGAAGTCATCATCCCCCTTTATTTACGCCTTGGCCCCCCTCCCCAGGCTACACTGACGAGCTGGAGAGAGTCCAGCAGCATTTAGCTCTGGAATCTGCACTCCTGGAGTTTTTAAAAACTCAGCTGGCCAAGCTGATCTGACTGGAGTTAACCTCACTCAGAGCAAGGGGTTGGACTAGACTATCTCCAGGGGTCATGTTCAAGCTAAGTTTTTCTGTGGTTTTATAATAATAGTTAATTATCTCTACTTCTAACCATATAAACAGGTTAATGTAATTTTATACTGTTTAGGTGAAATTCTCTTTCTTTCTTTATATTTAAAAAAATTAAAACCATGTGCCGATGCAAACATGAATTGTTTTTGCTTCACCAGACATGATTGCCATATTACTTTATTTTGTTGTGATGTCGTGCCAAAAATCAAGCGCTCTGCTCTGACACATAAAAGCAGGGGTCAATAAAGTGCAGTCCTTTTATACACCACATGGGGAGTCTGGGCCTAGTATGTTGTGTTCAGCGATAGACAATCACAATCAGAAGATCCATACACTGGAGGTTTTCAAAGAGCAGCAGTGAAGGATGCTGGTGTCTAACTTATGGAGATGTTAAATTAAAATCCAACATTGTAGCTGATGAGCAACAAAATCAGTGAGAGCTGTCTAGATAACCCAAAGAGTGTATAACAATCCAATTTAAACATAAGACAATGTCAGAACTAGGTCACCCACATTAGAAAATAATGACCTAGCAAAATAAGCTCAACAAAAAGACCATAAATAACAAATATACACTGTATTACTACCATAAGATAGATGCAGTTCCCATAGCATTTGTCTTTACTATTACAAGTCATTTAAACTGCAAACCTGAATGTGCTTGTTTGTGCCTACTCTAATTCTGTTTCGCTTTGCATTTTAATTAATTTTCTATACCTCATATTAAGAAATAAAGGAAAGTATAAACACTATAAAAAAACCCTCAAATCACACACTACCTACTGAAAAGTAATTGGTTTTATAATGTATAAACTTTTCAGGAGAGTATACAGTAACTTGACTTTTCGATGTACCATTTAACATAAGGCATGATTAAACCGTTTACCCTTGCAAAAGTATCCAGCTTGTCTTTGTCATACAGGATTCTCAGCATTCCAGCACATAGTGGACAGCAGGCTCCTATGTGAATAAAAAAATCTCAGAAATAAAAGCAAATAGTCTTTTCACTTTTAAGTAAGCAGAGGTCAAAAGTTGAACGTTAACTGAGAATGAAAATAGCAAAACTACCAAAGCAAATATTTCAATTTGATAGCAGAATTGCATGATTTCTAAGATTATTTTTAATGTTGAAAACACATATAAGGCAAAAGCAGACACCTTTCAACACACATTTACTACTATAAACATTAAGCAACAAGATGAATTTTCATTTGTTTCAAGATGATACATTATTGTAAGCTACAAACCACAGGCACTTTGAGTACCACAAGCCCAAGGTTTTGTACGGATGCACGCATATGCAACTACAGAAACGATGAATTTCAGGAGCTGAAATAGCTAGGACATGACAAGCTATTACGTACACTGCAAACATTAATTTATGCAGTTATACCATGTTGGAGCTTAGAATCTTTATAGAAAAGGGGGAAAAAGGAAAAATTTCAACTTTCTACCCATGAATATTTAACTCGCCCCCCAATTTATTATATACAATTCACATTCACAGAATGACTTTTACAATATTAAATGTAATACCAAAGCACAAAGACCCTTTTCAAACCAATGAATGAAAAAAATGCATTAAACGGTTTCTTTTTAAAAACTGAGCTTTCCTTGCTCTGTGTATTACCTGTGATTACTTACTGTTTCATAAAGGAAGTATTTGTGAAAACAGTAAAAGACAGTTCAAAACAGCACAACTGCAAAACTATTCTGGACTGCCTTCCTCTTTCACAGTACTGTGAATACATATGGTATCTTATTCTGTCTTCTAATTAAATATTGTATTTGTTCTTCTGGGAACTCTGATGACAGTTTAGCATTCCAGCGTGGTATCTGTACTGCCACTTCCGAAAAATTACTCATCTGATTCCCAACGACATTTTACCCTGGACACCACAGACCGCATTTGTTTCTCCCAAACCAGTCCTATGGAGACAGCTGCAAGTTTCTAAAGACTGAAGGAGCATGACTCCTAAAGCCAAGGCCTTTCCACTTCAGAATCACTCAGCTGAGTCCCAAAACTGGCTGCTTCTAGCTGTAAGTAAAGATCTCTACTTCATCCCTTCTCTTACATTTTAAGGTATAAGTTTTGTTACAAATATACTCCTATTTTTACACACAGCCTGGACTCTCTCCTCCCTGCAGTAAACTTCAACAGTGAATTAACATACCTGGTGCAATAACTGGTTTGCAGCCCGTTGCAGAAAGCTGGGGACATTTAACAAAGGCACACTCTGTATGAAAACTGTAGTCTGAGAGAACACCTACAGCCTGACAGTGTCCGTAATAGTCAACAGCCACACGGTCGGAATAGGCAGCACAGACGCTGCTGTAGGTTTCTCCGTTATGTCCACACACAGGTTCCACTGATTTGCAAAACGGCTGAAACACACAGAAACGTTTCGAAGATCCATTTATTCATGCTACAGAAACTTCAGAGTAGTTTTAACATTGGGAAAACCAAAGTTAATGGGACTTTGCTGCTAATATTGTCAAACATTCAAAAAAAAGCAGGAAATCTAGAGTAAATAGCCTGCCAGTTTATGAATGGGTAATAAATGCAAGGAGTAAATACTTAAAGAAGGTGACAAAAATGTAAGTTGGAATCTGAGAAATGTACACAGTAAGACGTGTTTTGGGAAACAACAATTTTTGTTCTGTGCTAATGCTTAAATAAAATGACCGTGTAATTTAAATTAATTTACTTATTAGATTTGAGTATTATAATTTTATCATGCAAGAAAGATTTTATTAATAAAATTAATATAATAAAATATTTTTGATTGTAATATCTAATATTTTAATGACTTTATTAATCTCAGTCGGTTTTGTGTTCTTAAAATTTAGTGTGTGCTCATGTGTTTAACACGTTGAGAAGCTAAATGTATATATTAACTTCAAAAGAATAAAATCCATTACTAGAGACCTCTGTCAAAAATATATTTATTGTTGAGACCTTTACATCTGTAAAAATACATTTGTGTCCATTTTCTCTCTCAAAAAAACATTTCTAAGTGTGTTGATTCAGACACATGTAAAAATCAAAAAAAATTGTAATATAGTTTCTTCCTATCCTGTCTGTGCATGTACATTAGTCCGACACAATCAAGAGGTCAGATGCCAATAAACTTAAACTTCTGAACACGGAAGCAAACAGAATTGTTGACTCTTCACAGACAAGGTATGACTAATAGTTTTGTCCAAAGTCTTGTGAAATGACACAAAATCATAATTTGTTGCTAAGGTCTAAATGTTTTTAAATAACTAACTAGTACTTCAAGTAAGTCATCATAGCTATGTGATCACTGTATATCCTCTAAAACAGCAAGACAATTACAGTTTCTATGTTACACACCTAAGCTAACAAGAAAACAGATAAAGTAAATGTGAGCATCCCAAGTAGTGTTATATCTTGCAGTCATCTTACTTATAAAAGCAAGAGTGAAAACTTAAAGCTACTAGTGTCAAAAACTTTGTGAACGTAGATACAACTAGACATATAACTGCTAGAGAAAAAAACAAACCAGCCATGCAATATTCCTTTGATTCTTACTGTTCAAGGGCTGAACATTCTCTGAGTATTTCATGAGATATCTGATGTGCAATGAGAAGAATTATCTGTACTTAACAAGGTTGCTGAAAAAGGGCAAGAAAAAGAAGGCATAAAGACAGAAAGGCAGAAACTAAAAGTGGGTTAAAAGAGCAATAGCATTTATAATACAGAAAAAGCCTGAAAAAATGTTCTGTACTTCTAATAATATCCATCAGTTGAGACCAAGAATCTTCATCATTTGAGAAAAACCTGGAGATGGACAGCCTATCAACGGTAAAGCCAGCAACTTTGAGAAGAGTAGCTCCCAACTTTTCTTGTAAAGCGATAGAAACAGCTTGTCTACCAAAACCGCAGGGAGCGGTGGGATGGAAGAACTAAACCTAATCCTAATCCTTCACAAGGATTAACAGGAAAACTAATCCAATCCAGACTAACTAAAGAAGATATTACAGACTGCCTAGTCTCCAACAAAACTTAGGTGTAAATAGATCCTGAACAATCAACTTGGTAAACCTGGGTCACAATCACACAAAACACTAAAGACTTGCTATGACCAGGCATTAGTTTTTATTTAAAACAAGTTCAGACTGGTAAAAACTAGCATTTAACTAACCAAGGAACTGCACTACTTACTGCATAGATACCTCAGTGCAAGCTTTAATAGTGAAAAATATAGGAAGACTTAATATAAATATCAAATTATTACTCCCAAGAAAGCATAAGTAAAGCTTTTGATTCGTTTTGAGACAACTGTTAATTAAAGCAGAGAAACACTGACAAAATTCTGAATATAATTTCGCAAGAGCATTTTTTATACTAGTTAAAATTACATTTTTAAGGGATTACTTTCAACAAAAACATTTTGTAAGCTATAAACCCCAGAATATTGCAAAGTCAAACATTAAAGAACAAAGAAGATTTGATATTTATTGCTAGAACCACTTCCTACCTGGCATGGTCCTCGGTATGCTAAACTTTTTCCTTTTTGGTACAAAGTACACAAGTTACTGTATTCCACATTGTCTGTGTCACAAACAGGATCCCGTGTCTGGTCACAATTTAACTGCCTTGGCACACATTCATGCTGGCTACATTCGAATTTTCCAAAACTAGTCAAGCAAACTTGTTTCTTTGGTATGCACCTGCATAAAGTAATAATAATTTTATAACATGTCATAGGGTTTTTTTTCTTTTTAAAGTCTCAATATATTCAGGGAAAATATTTTCAGTGAAATTTTCTCCAGCGAGCTTTAGAGCTAACTATGGTACAGCAGATGTAGAAAATAAAAGTGATAAAACATTCTGAATAGCTGATTTCAGGTCTCATCACAAACCTGGAACTGGTTCACACCATGTTTAGTAAATGTATGTGAACACAACTACAGTTTCCACCAAAATTTATCTTTTACCAAGTATTTTTCAATGCATTTTCAAAAAAGACCTGGATAAACTTACCTACTCCCAAGCTTCATTTTGTAAATGCATATTTAAGAAAACTGTAGAAAACATGCAAAAAATGAACTGCAAGAGAAAAAGATTATATTGCAAAGGTCTAGCCTCAGCCTTCCTTGAGAAGGTAGTGGAAACAAGACCTACAAGATTATACGGTTTCAATTAAAAATACCAAGTTGGATTCTAGCTTTGTAGGTTCAGTATATTATATTACATCCAATCTTGGGGATGACTGCAAACAAACGGGAAAATCTAGTAGTGACACAATTTCCTTTTTTGGCACATCATCCCTCTCAAGCCTTCACAGATAAGTAAAGAGCAATAAACAGCAGAAATTCTTTCTTCTTTATATTAAAAATGTATCTTCCGCGGTCTTGGCCGCAGAGTATTTGCCATATGCCCTGTTAGAGAAATGCCAGCCAAGAGAGTTTGATGAATGGACTGATGAAAGGTCAAATGGCTTTTTTAACAATCTCCTCCTATAAATGACAACAATGCTACCACTGGATTATGTACAAAACGTCCTTATTCTCTCCGAGTCCTGCTGTCCTATGCATTACACATATTCCTTTCATATTACGGAAGACTCAGAAATTCTGAGATTTAAACACTTTACGAGTGGAACGTAAGATCTTAAATAGATCCTTAAGTGCTTCAGAGATGTTTTAAAATGAGCATGTTCAGTTTACGCTACATTATCAAACTGAACCAGAAAAACCAGTCCTTTACTGAAATTACAAGTTGATGTTCTAAGCTTAATGGTTATTCTGTAAAAGTGAAAAACCTCTCTATACTTTCAAAATTGAAAATATAAAAGGTAAAAAGTATATATCCACAATGCAGCTTTGAAATTCCGATTTTCAATGCCATAATGGCTATTACTGCTACAAAACTACAGTGTTTTCTCTGAAGTTTTCTGCATCAAGGCATTTAAAGAGCAGAAAAAGGAAAAAAATACAATTGCTATAATAAAGCACAGTATTACACAACTTCTTATGGTGGCTTTCTTTCAAAATAGAAAAATGTACAAATTCAAAGGAAACTGCAGTATTGCACAACACTGAGAAAATTGAAGACAGAGACCAACATTATGAACCACAGACTTTGATTTCTGTAAGAAAGGTCATTTTTTTTTTCTCCTGACACTAGTACAGAGCATATTTTTGTTTTAATATGTTTGTCTATACAGATTTTGCTTTTTCTGACATTGAAAAAACAAGGATTGTATACAGACATAGTTTTCACAAGACATCAATCTAATTAAGAGAAACTCAAGTGTTCCAGAGTGATCGATACTTTCCTATTTTAGACATAAAAAGCACAGATCATTAACTGGACAAGCAAGACTGACTCCAAGTCTTGAATTCAGGTGTGGGGTTTTTTTTAAACTACTAGAAGGTGTGAAACAAAATATTTTCAAAGTGCCACAGCCATTTCAACAAAATTTGATTCTCCCACTTTTGAAAGTATACATCAATTCTCTTTTATTGCTAACACTGAGATCTGCATAATAAATTTAAATGATGTAGCACTACATAAATGGAACCAGTAATTACAGTCCATTACTATGATAAATAAAAAGTACCAACTTCAAATAGTTATTTTTATTGAGTATCCCCAAAGGAGAATGTTACTACAATATACAACCCATTCAAAGAAAAAAAATATATCTGCTTTAAGAGTAGAAGATGCCAAAGGAAAGCTTAAAACATATTCTGCTTTTACCTCTGATTTTTATTACAAGGGTTAGGGTTACAAGGATCCTTGGAAATACATGATCCAAATTCAAATTGAGTGTCCTGGAGCCCAACACAACGAGCTATACAGGCACTTGGATACGTGCGTCCATTTTGACCACATACTGGTACAAACTGGTCTACACAGTTACATGGTAAACCTGTAAAAGCAACACACAAAACAGGAATTTGGTGCACACTTATTTTCTATGACAGAAGATACACAAGGGGTCACTAAGGTATCTTTGCCTTCCAGCAAATGCAAAGATGTACCATATCTTCAAGCCACTCCCTCCCTCCTGTAATTTAGCAATGCTGTAGCACATATGCACTTATAAGTAGCAGGAAGGGAAGTTCCTGCCCTATCCCCTTGCTGATTCTAGGCAGCTTTCTCCATTTCTTCCCCCCAAACTCCTTATCTCTTGTCCCCAGTGGCATTACCTTGTCTCTACCTATTTTTATGTATTACCTGAGATTTCCTTTTTCAGTACTTTTTTTTTTTTTCAAGGTACATGTTTTTTTCTGAAGTGCAGGTTGGACATGAGAAAAATAAATAGTTAAAAGAACATATTAGTAACAAATTATCAGGTATTTTCCATTAACATTGTAGAAAGAATTTAGAAGCTAATCCTCACTCTAAGAACATTAAGCTTACAGTTTCCATAGTTTGGAAAGTTACCTGTAAACTTCCGACGTTCATCTTCTGAACTATGCTCAGTTAGACACTGACGTGTAGAACATATCAAGTTTCCAGCAAAACATGAACAGACATTACAATCTATATTAAAAGACGTTCCATGGCCTTAAAAGAAATTAAGTAAACGCATACAATTAATGCAAATATACCAGAAGACTATATACTCATATGTATTACATAGATATTTTCATTATTAATTGTTCCTGTAATTTCCCTTTTTCAGTTTATTTTCCTGCTGAAATGTCTATCTTTTCTGGATTTCAAGTTCTGCTTTACTGATTTAAAGAAAAAGTCTGTTCACATGTGGTTTTGATTAATTAGTTAAACAAGGAAGCAAGTACTTCATCCTTTCAAAGCCTGTAAAAGGTTTTCTTTTTTTTTTTTTTTAAGAACAATTTAAAGCTGCAAAAAGAAATACACTCAGAAAACAGAAGTGGTAGATAAATTCTGGTTAGCAAGCTCCATATTTTTTTAAAGGTAAAGCTTTTGTAAAGATACATTCTTCTCCTAAATGAAGACTGCTAAAGTATCAGCCATGCTCTCATACATAATGCAAAACTCCTCTGTAGTGCTCATTTCTTTCCTTTGTGTGTACTTTTTGTCAAGAGGTAAAATGTGCCAATGCTTCATTCCAGTCTTTATTGTTTTGCAGCATCCATTATAGCCGTAATTTCAGCCTCAACAAGCAGCACAACTTACAATGCACCTTTGTCCAAAGCAGGGAACAAGAAAGACTGTAGCAAAGCCGAACAGAAACCCAGCTCTAGATTCAGCACAAGACTCACACAAATACAGAGGTCTATGTTCACCCATTGGTTTTTGGAAAGGAGCCCTTAATGATGCAACTCGCGCCATCACAGCTGCCTTTTAAGGATGAAGCAATCTGCCTAATTTTCGCATTTTATAAATCAGTAACTTTTTCACACCTGAATCTAAGAATCAAACTGCAAATTATGGAATTTTTCTTCAATTTAGCAATTCCAGTTTGGTTTTGTGAACTGTCCACGTGACTGCCCTTCACTGTGTTGTATGTTTTATGTAAAATCAATTCTTGTTGGTGACAGCCAATCTATCCATAACCAAATCGGTTATTAAAGACTACCAACAAATACACAGCTCTTCAGGAAAACATAAGATTAACTGTGCCTTACAAAATATGGCAATTCTCTCTAATCTCTTTTCAAAGGGTTGAGATTAAGGATTAAAATTTTTTTAAAATATTACAAAGGCACAGGGAAAATCCTCAGCATTTGAGCAATTCAGAAGAGGTACTCCTAGACAAATGATGGCAGAACAAGAGGGGATGGAAGAGAAAACCTCTGTAGCTCAAAAATCAGTTTAAACCACAGTACTACTCAAGGAAGAAGGAATTCGTTAGCAGGGAAGAAGAAAAGTTTCCAAGGCTTAAATGTAATGCTAAACACAGGATCTCTTAGGTGATTCTTCAGAGTAAAGAGTAGCTAACTTAGGATCCACTTGAAAACTTTCAAAGACTATTGGCTTTCACTATCAAAGAGTATGCACAGCACACTGTCCTCTTCATCAGTAGTCGTTTCATTAACTGGAGTCAATTCACAACACAAAAAACTCCAGCATCAGATAAAGCATTCAGCGTTGTTTGGTTTATAGAGAATGGTTTTAAAAATCACAGTTCAGAGTTTATGACTAAACCCTGGCTTTTTGCAACTGACATATAAACCAATTAAAAATAGTCACTACAAAAAGTTCATATGGTGACCATAAATTTTTAATTAGTTATTTTCAATACATCATCTAACAAATTTGGAATGTAGCTATTTTTATCTTTTATTATATAATACCTAGAGTCTTAATCACCACACATACTTAATGAGTAATGATGGCAAAAGAGAGGAAGCTGTCTGGTTTTGGTTTTGTGGTGGTTGGGTGCTTTTTTTTTTTTTTTAAAATGGACAGCACTTACTGCATGCCTACCACATACACATATTGTTGTTACAGTTACTGCAACAAGTGACAGACATACACTGTGCAAACATAAAACACAAATACAGCTTCAGACATTTTTGTGATTATTTTCACCAATAATCTGAAAAAGTACAAGTTTCTTTGGACAGAATGGTCCGTAAAAGGTTTCAGTCACCATTTAAATAATATATTTGCTAATGACTGTATTTTAAAAGCATCTACTTCCACCAGATACTTTCTATAACTGCCCATCAAATATATCATTAATGTTAAGACGTTTTCAGTGTTCTGCTTCCATGAACAAATAGTACCAATTTGGCAATAGAAAAATAAGTTTTAAGTATGTTTGGCTGACTTGTATCCTCTTTGGATGAACAAAAAAAAATTTACAAGCTGTAAATGCATGGAACATTACAGGCAGACTTTCCTGAGTGATGAAAATAATTGTACAATTGATTATTTAGCTCTGCTTGGTATCTTTTAAGAGAGAAATATCCCAATTATATACTCTTTCATGATTTCAGGGTTTGGTTCACAATCAGAAAATTATGTTTGTGACAAATGCAACTACAAGAAGTGCCTTGCTTCTTAAGATTTACCTAATGTGAAAATAACTCTTTCTTATTACATGGTAAAAAAATGACTCACTTGTTTTGGACTTATTAGGTATCTCTTACTTGCTTTAATTATGCTTGGACTTCAGTCTGACATTATATTAAAAGCAGTGATTTACAGACACTAAATGTCCAGTGCTGAAATATGTAACTGTTCACTAGCAGAAAGTCTTTTGCTTGCCAACTGATTCAACAACATCAGCTCCAGACCGGTTACAGCTCAGCACAGACTCCATTTTG
The DNA here is from genome assembly GCF_047716275.1 of Strix uralensis. NCBI lineage: Eukaryota > Metazoa > Chordata > Aves > Strigiformes > Strigidae > Strix > Strix uralensis. The sequence continues at coordinate 70,460,308 of NC_133972.1, read as the reverse complement.
TATTCAAGACTTTTTGTAAGATTTTCCCTATCTTAGTAGTAGCTTTTTATTTTTTTTTTTTTTCAAAGAGCATAGAGATGGTTTGCATGACAGAAGTACACCTTTAAAGCTCTGAAGCAATGAATAAATCTGAAAATAAATCAATATAATTTTTTAAACAGCACCACTTCTCACATCTTTTTCAACTACTTTGTCAGATTAGGTAGAAGCGAATTAACGCTTGTTACCCATGCCATCTAATCTCTGAACTGTAACAGTAAAGTTATTTTAGAAAATTCATAATTTAAACCTAAATCAAGAAAGAGATAGTTAGCATTCTTTTATTGTTAAAGCAAAGAAGTGTTATCTTACAGTTACCTAGCAGAAGGAAATCAGCAGGAGAAAGACTTTTGTCCTGGTTTCAGCTGGGACAGAATTAATTTTCTTCCTACTAACTAGTGTAGTGCTGTGTTTTGGATTTAGTGCGAGATTAATGTTGATAACACACTGATGTTTTAATTGTTGCTAAGTAGCGCTTATCCATAGTTACAGATTTTTCAGTTTCCTATGCTCTGCCAGCAAGGAGGTGCACAAGAGGCTGGGAGTGAGCATGGCCAGGACAGCTGACCCGAACTAGCCAAAGGGATATTCCAGACCACAGGACATCATGCTCAGTGTATAAACTGGGGGGAGTTGGTTGGGGGGGGCAGGAAATTGCTGCTCTGGCATCAGTCAGCAGATGGTAAGCAACTGCACTGTGCATCACTTGTCTTTTCTTGGGTTTTATTTCTCTCTCTTTTTTTAAATTATATTCCTTTTCATTACAATTATTGTATTTTATTATTGCTATAAAGAACCACGGTATTCAATGTATCTTTGTTATCATAATGTATATGCTTACATGTTCATTTTAAAGTGTATGTTAGTGCCAGTGATTAATATGTTAAACTATAATACTTACTTAATATTAATTTAATTTAAAAAAGAATGGTTTTTTGCTGAAAGGCATAGGCCACCTTGTGATACTTAACTGCAAGCTATGAAGGTTTAAAAAAAAAAAAATCCAAGTGCAGAGGACAGTCTGCAGATGACAGATATGTATTTCTAACATGTTTGTACACATTAGCAGAACAGTCTTTTAAACACTTTTTAAAAACTGTTGTCCTTGGTGTGAAACCTACCAACATCATTCAGTAAAAGAAACTCCCTCTTCAGAATGCCACGTGAACTAAAACAGTATAACTGGCTAAACGGATATCAGATTTATTATGTGATTCCAAGGGAAGAGAATTTTGGGACTGTGCAAAACTTATTATTTATTCTATACTTTTATTAAATCCTATTTTTACCCTCTTTGTGTGTATGCTTCCTACTCCGAATACGTGTGTGAATGCTAACAAACTTTAAGCTGGATGAATCAGTAAGTAGGATAAAAGTCTAAACTGAGTACCTTCTTCACAGGCAATGTGTTAGAGAACCTGCCTCAGAAGCAGCTCTTGGACAGACAAATGCTAACGACTCTGCAAAACCAGAAGGTATTCACCAAAAATTTCCAAATGAACTCAGTTGTGAAATACCCGCTAATATAAGCGAATTTATTTGTAACCTCTTGCTTTAAACTTCCCCAGAATTTGGATACCAATGCAAGTGGCTAAAATATATACGCTTTTTAGAAAAGTGTTCTGTGGATACTGAAGATAGGTAAACTTAATTTTGTGCAACTAAAATGTGGTAAAAATATAGAACTTTGCATCAGTGGACACATACCTAAATACGATACATCGGGGGAAGGAATCACAGTTTTTGTGCAAGTCACAAAACAAATCTTTTAGGATTATCTGAAGGAGTCAATAAGCATGTGGACAACAGAAAATCAGGTTGATACACTTCAATAACCAACAGACATTTACTAGCTCTTTAATATAGACTTTCAAGAAAAAATGTAGAGATAGGAAAAAAGGCACTCACATGGATAAATAACTCTGAAACAGAATAAATGGATAATGAAGGGAGGTCACTGGAGGAGTCTCCATGATCTGTGCAGTGGCTGTTCTGTTTCAATGTATTTATAGGTGATCCAAAAAAACAAGTGCAAGTATTTACATGACAAAGTCTATCAATAACATTAAGGCACGAATGACCAAATAATGAAGAACTGCAAGAAAAATCTCACCACACTGAGCAACTAGGAAAGGATATGGCAGAGGAAATTCATTGTCCTGAACATAAAGCGATTCCCTAACAATTCAGATGATGACCTGTGAGCTATTTCCACTTAAGAGCTGGACCGTAGTGTTACAATAGACAGCTCTGTGAAAGCATGACCTCAATAGAATTAGCAGCCAAAAAAATATAATGTTCAGAATAATTATGAAAGGAACATCATTTTGCTATTACACACAGTTGATTGGGCACCTGCATTGTGAATAGTGCATGAAGTTCCAGTTCCCATTTCAAAAGAAAATGTAAAAACTAGAAAAAGATACACAGTAGGGTAATAAGTATGATCAAAAGTGTACAACTGTTTTCATATAAGGAATTATTAAATAGAATAGGAACTGGCTTGGAGAAAAAAACCTGAGTATGAGGGGAATATGAAGTGTGAAAGAGGAGGCAAATAGCTAACAATCATTCATCAGCTTTTTCAATATAAGAACTAGGATGAATCTCATGAACCAAGAGAAACCAGATGAAACAAACTATCAAGGCTCAAATTAACACAAATCCCTTGCAAACCCTACCAAAAAAAGAAGGGTATTTAAGCACACATAACATATGGAATTTCTTGCCAGAGGTTATAGGATAAAAGTTTCTGATTTTTTTAAACACATATTTAAAATCCATGGAAGGAAAAAAACCCACAAACCAAACCAAAACTCCCCCAACTATTAGGAACTAGTAAAGAAACCATCCCCTGCTCAAGGTGTCTGTGGTCTGAAGCACAGAACAGATTCTGGGAGAATATCCATGGAAAGTATGATTAAATCCCCTGCCTTTTCTCATAATCTTCCCCAGACACCTCCCTTGGTCACCGGATATCCAATGCTGTTAAAAGTAGACTGAGAGTACCTGCAAAGTTGGAATCCAGGAAACAGGCAGCCATTTATAGTCAGTTGTACTGTGCTTAAACCTCACAACTACAGCATGCTTAAAGCAGATCAATTTGTTTTGCTGTTGTTGCTTCATCCCTGCTGCCTACTGGCTCCCCAGAGTTCCCACCAGCAAGTTCTTCTACCAGAAAGGAAGCTACCTATTATCAAGTACCATGAAATACAGGAGATGCGAGGCAAGTCAGTGACCTCTAGGTTGAAAAATGATGTCCTAAGGACACACTTCACATAGGACTTTCATTGGTTGAGACAGACACAGTTCAGCACTGATTTAAATAATGGAACCCTCCAGCATATGTAAGAGTTAAACAAGTATTATATACAGGGATGCAAACACTAACTTTTGTATTTTCTGATAAACTCTGCATTCAGATCCTCTGGGTCTTCATACGTACTTCAAAATTCATCAATTAAGGAGCAGGTGCTATATAAAGATATAATTACTGTTCTAATACTTACTTTTTCTTTGTCCTCCAACAATGCATGATTTTTGGAGGTCAACACAACGCATTTCCATGCAGTTTTCTAGCAATCCGCTGTGTCCACAGGTACAAATCTTGTAACAACCAACATCACCAGCTGAGGATGGAACCTGAATAAGTGTACCTTGTCGGACAATAAAATCTGAGGCTTCTCCCAGTTTGCAACCTATATACAAGGAGAAATTTTAGCTCATATTTAGTTAATACTTTGGCAAGAGCCACTACCAAAAATAACTACTACTCTTTGACTTGTGAAAAAGCTAAGGTGTTCCTAAAGCAGCCTTGCTCTCACCCTTTAGACAAATTCACACATTTCTTGAGGCAACAAGTAGCAGAAATAGAAGATAGCTGCTTGATATAATGTTCTGAAGTACCTGTAGAAATATCACTGTAGAGAAAAACACTGGTAATTCCAATGGTTCTCAAGTAATTTCATTTTTCACAGTTCTATAGTAGTAGGAAATGTATGTGATATGACCAATACCACACACGCTTCACTCTCTCCAATACAGAACCTGAATTGAAGGGTCTCACAATCAAAGTCCAGTCATTTCCCCGCTTTCACATATTTTATTGTGTCTTCCTTCCCTACTGGTACCTCTTATGTGAACACTGAAGGACTCTTACAGGTAGACGTGAAGAAAGGAGAAAGAGAAAAAGCAGGAAAACTGGGTTTAAAAAAAAAAGAACGGAAAAGAAGAAAAATGGTTTTAAAAATTGCAAGGAAAAAAATAATAAAAGAAATAGTAGATTAAAATTACCCTAGAAGAGATGAACTGCAACAAATCCCCCAGAACTTTCAACCAATAAAAAGACTGAATTCAAACATAAAAGTCATCTTCCGATGTTTAGAGAAAGTAAACTATCTCTTCAAAAGCTCTAGGTGAGCTTGTTTTCACATCACTTTGCATGACTTTTGCAGCAAGTGAAGACAATACAACCTCTATAATAATAATGCTCAGCTTTTCAGAACAAAAATATTTTGTGAGGGTCAGAGAGACATAACCAATTCAATGTCCCTAGACTCCCAAAAAATGAGCTGAAGTCTACCCTCGCTTTTAGGAGAGCACAAGCGTAGGACATGTACGAGTGAAGCAAACCCCAGTTTTCCCCTTTGTAATTAAAAATCACTGGAGAAACTGCTGATCATCCACAGAACTGCTGGAACAAAAGAGGCTCAGGGAACTAACATGAGACTGTTATGGCAATGTTCTCTATCACTTGCTCTAGAAAGGAGGCTGCTTCACGCAATTCAGTTTAAAAAACAGTGTCGCTCTCAGTTTCTGTCTCTGTCACAACATGTGTTCAAGCATTCACCAAATGCAAGCTTTCTTCTTTGCTTCAAGAACCACAGGTGATCCCTCATGTCACTGAATGACACCTTTTGCTTTAAAGAAAGGCGAAAAATTGTGTCAAGCCCTACTGGTGTCTAAGGTAGATGAAGGGGCTGTAGAAGTTGGACATCATACAGTCTCCCACCTCCTTTGTAGATTTGACCCTTGTTACCAACACCATCCAAGCCTACCATTTCAACGTTTCAAAGTTAGACAGCTGAAACTCATTGTATACGAGGCTCCCTCCCCATACTGTCTTCCCTCTCAGCTCACATTTGCGCATGATGCAGAAGTTAGACAACACTTATGTTCTCACTCCTATGTGACACACACCTATGTGTCACTCAGAGCAGCAGCAGAAACATAGTCAGCTGTGTACTGTGTACTGTTGCACCTCCAGACATCATCATTAATGAGAAGCAGCACCGTGTGTCTTGTGGAAGGACAAGGCAGAACAAGATCCATTATTCATATTTTTGTTGTTTTCCAAAGTCCGTGTCATTTTCCTCCAAACTACAAGTCTACATACAGATCTGGGAGGGACACAGACCTAATGTGCCTTGTGATTCTGCCTTTTTTCTTGAATGAACAAACTCATAGCTCTGTCAGTCATTAAAGATGAAGTGCAGAGATGCTGCATCAGTGCTGCAAGCTCAAGTAGTAGAAAGAAGAAAAGAGAGGCAAAGCAATTATGTGCCATGTCACTTCCTTCCCAAGCCCTAAACCTGGGCACTCTGAATCCAATGAAGAAGCAACAGTGAAGCTCTTAAGAAAAAGTCTGGGTATTAATTTCGGAGTGTTGATCTGCTCGAGGGTAGGGAGGCTCTGCAGAGAGACCTGGACAGGCTGGAGCGATGGGCTAAGGCCAACTGTGTGAGTTTCAATAAGGCCAAATGCCAGGTGCTGCACTTGGGCCACAACAACCCCCAGCAGCGCTACAGGCTTGGGGAGGAGTGGCTGGAGAGCTGCCAGTCAGAGAGGGACCTGGGGGTGTTGATTGACAGCTGGCTGAACATGAGCCAGCAGTGTGCCCAGGTGGCCAAGAAGGCCAATGGCATCCTGGCTTGCATCAGAAATAACGTGGCCAGCAGGGACAGGGAAGTGATCTTACCCCTGTACTCGGCACTGGTAAGGCCACACCTCGATTCCTGTGTTCAGTTTTGGGCCCCTCACTACAAAAAGGACATTGAATTACTCGAGCGTGTCCAGAGAAGGGCAACGAAGCTGGTGAAGGGTCTGGAGCACATGTCGTACGAGGAGCGGCTGAGGGAACTGGGGGTGTTGGAGAAGACTGAGGGGAGACCTCATTGCCCTCTACAACTCCCTGAAAGGAGGTTACAGAGAGCTGGGGATGAGTCTCTTTAACCAAGTAATGAGCGATAGGACAAGAGGTAATAGCCTCAAGTTTTGGTAGGGAAGGTTTCGACTGGATATTAGGAAGCATTTCTTTACAGAACGGGTTGTTAGGTGTTGGAATGGGCTGCCCAGGGAGGTGGTGGAGTCCCCATCCCTGGAGGTGCTCAAGAGGCGGGTTGACATAGCGCTGAGGGATATGGTGTAGTTGGGATCTGTCAGTGCTAGGTTAATGGTTGGACTAGATGATCTTCAAGGTCCCTTCCAACCTAGATGATTCTGTGAATTTACTCAGACTGGAACTAGTTACCTATGAGCTGCTGGAGAGATTTTGAGAAGTTGACCTGGCCTACGAAGAAGGATTTGGGACAATTCCATGTAAGATAACATCTTGAACTTTGGACACTGGAATTGCTGCCAATGCAAATGTACATCCCAGGGCATCCTGCATTTGATCAGATTCTCAGAGCTCTTAAAATGTCCTCCCATGACGGACAGCCTGATTTTCATTAATCTCAAGGGAAGACATAATGTCCATTTACTTCACCAGTATGGAAATAATGTGGATATGGCTAATAATGTAAGGAAATACAGGGCAATACATGCCATGGTGTCTGCAGCAGCAGTGAGCTGCACTGTATTTGTAGTATTGCATGTTTGCAATTTTAAATAGCAGGAAGGCTGCTTAGAGACTGTGTATGGACATTTATTTCTTTTGAAACAAAATAAGTAATGTATCTTCTAATAAGATGTTATGTTTCAGTGGACAATAAAAATGGAAACACATAGAAAAATGAAGAGACCTAGAAGGTAGGCTACAGCTTTTGAAAACACAAGATAATTGTGAGAATAGTTCGTTTGGGATATCAGCAATTCACTTTAAAACTTTCAACAAAATTTCAGTAACATATGTTTATCAGCAAAATTCAGGTAGACAGTCCAAAACCCCTTACCTGGCACACACAAATATGGAAGACACAGTTCTCCAGACTGACATCCTTTTCTGTTTACCTCACATAACTGATTAGCTGCACATGGATTCGGATTACATGGATGTGTAACATCTTCTACAATGTTACCTAAAGAACTTGGGCCTGAAAAGAGAATATACAGCATCTATATTAATTTAAATGAAATCTATTTTTCTTCAGTAAAGTATGGCATTTCTCACATTCAGTAAAATCATATTTTTGACAATTCTGTGAAATATTTTTAATTTTTTTAAACTATACTTGTAGAAGCTTAACATGACAAGGTAGTTAACTTATTTCAAAAGTTTAGTCCTCAATCCTGGAAATAATCAGCCAGATGATTCTTCACAAGCAAAATATATTTCCTCTACCTTGCTTTCCCAGTAATTTTCTCTATATGACAAAAATACAAACTGACAATGACTGGCAGCTTAATCAAGAGAAGTCTCATAGTCAATGATTAACAAATTGGGAGGTTTAAAGTACACTTGATGTTTAACCAAGTTTGCTACAATTGATAAAACTTTTGTTTCTGTTTTCCCTTTAACTCACTTGTAATGTTCTGCTGTGACAAAATTAAGGAAAGGGAAGACAATATGGAAAAGCAGCATCTAAATGGAAAGAACCACCCAAAGCTTCAATATATTGTCTCTCTGGGAACAATTTATTTGTTGAGGCATGCTTTCAGTTGCAGATCTTAATAACCAAAATTTTACTGTTTTCAAAGTTCCTGGGATTCTGAGAAAGAAATATCAAAATTTAATTTGCAAGAAGGTATAAACCAGTTAAATCCTGTAAGGCTAAAAAGGTCTAAATTCTACAGAGATAAATATGCAATAGGAAGTAGTAATAGGGTAGAGCAGATTTGGAAAATAATGTAAAAGGATTAATTTAAATGAAATCCAGAACCAAGATGGAATTTTACTAATACAGTTGTATTCCACACTGAGGGATAAGATATACTAGAAGAAAACAGAATCACAAAAGTTTAGTTCTTCCATATACCTCCTAAACTCATGTTCTATTGCCCCAAGAGTTGATTTGGTTTTTGGTTATTCTAACTGCAGTTAAAAGAACAGAGTTTATGCATCAGGCAAAAGTGTCATTTTGTACATCAAGAAATTGTGCTCTAAATTGTGCTATTGTTTAAGTGACATTTATTTGAGATCAGTCCTCCCAAGCATGATCCAGCTTTTGTTCTTAAATAAATGTTATTACAGTACCTTTTTGGCATGTGAGATGACTTCTTGAAGAACAGAGTTTTCTTAAAGTAAGATTAACTAGTCTGTTTTCAAGTAGGTATAAATCATTGAAATTCAACAAGCCAGATTATTAGATAGCACAGATTAGTGTACTTGCACCGAATGAACAAAGTCCCCAAAAGAGAAGCGTGGTGAATTAGCCTTGGCTAACAGCCAAACTCCCACTCAGTCCCCTCCATCCCAAATGAAATGGGGGTAGAAAATAGGTAGAACAGGAACAGAAAAGATCATGGGCTGAGACAAAGACAGGGAGATTACATAAGAATTATCATTATGGGCAAAACTGACTTGACTTGGAGAAAATTAACTAAATTTATTGGCAATTAAAATGAATATCTAATTACCGATTCAGGTAATGGGAACAAAAAAACAGACGTTAAAGCAGTTTTTTTTCTTCCTCCCTCCCTTTCCCAGGCTCACCTTCACTCCAGATTTCTCTGCCTCTGCCCCAAGTGATCCAGTGGGGATTGGGAAGGGTGATTGGGATGATGGTGACTATGGTCAGTACACAGCAGTTTCTGTCTGCCACTCACTCCTCCTCACACCTTTCCTCTGCTCCAGCACAGGCCCTCCACGGGCTACAGCTTCCTCCAGGGTATACCCACCCACTGTGGCATAGGGGTCCTCCACACACTGCCTTGTGGATATCTGCTCTGTCATGGAGCACCTCCTCTCCTCCTGCTCCTCTGACCTCGGTGCTACCCTTGTTTCTCACTCTTCCTGTTCCCTTCTCCTCCTGTCGGGCACTTTTTGCCCTTTCTTAAACATGTTTTCACAGAGGAACTACAAACTTTGCTAAGTGGCTCAGGTTTGGTCTATAGTGGGCCCACTGCCAAGCTGACTGTGTCTGGCACAGTGCAGTCCCTGACATCTTCCCACACAGCCCCTGCAGCCTCCATCGCTACCAAAACAACCTTGCCACATACAACCAATACAAGAAGGAATAAATGTAATGAGCTATGACAATTTGAAAAAAATCCAATTTCCTCTAGTACGCTAAATAAAATGTCTCAAATTCAATACAATTTTCTTTAAAAGAAATAATGAAAATTATTAAAAGAATGATAAGCATTCCAAGTATCTCGGTTTATAATTTTGTTGCATAGGTATGTTGATACTTACTCAGGTATGTATCCAATGGGATACAGTTCTCCAAGTCATCTGTCGGAGATAAGAGCTCACAAATACTTTCAGCTGAGTGGCCTTCAGGGAATTTATTCTGATCTCCACATTTCTTCAGTATTTCCACACAGTCTGATCTTCAGATAAATAAAGAAACAGAACTTCATGAACTCTACTTGAAGATAAAAGGTCTTGTATGAAAAAGATGTCTTTCCACATTCTTCCCTTCCCTGAATCCACAATCTTCCCCTTCTGCCTCACAACAGAGTGTTTTTATATATATACACACTTTTTATATACATTTATGTATGTATATGTTACATTTTACATACAGGGAGAGGAACAAATTTGTGACACAAAGACAGGAACTATTGCTTACACTACTACTCTTCCTCTACTTTGGGCTTGGCGATCTTTCTTTTCTATGGCATCATATGCATGTATCTTTGAAGACCAAACATTTCCTTGATTTACTAATGTCTACTAGGGGTTGAACTTTATACCCAATCACCTACTTTCAAAATTTATTTTTTCAAAAAATAAACTTCATTTTTTTCAGACCTTTGTCAGCTGAAAAATCACCAGAAGGTCCCGAAACCAAAAAAAGAGGAAAGGTTTTTTGGCTCTCTAGTGTCTATAAAAACTCCAACAATAAATCAACTTTACAATGGAAGCATATATATCCATCTCATTAACAGGCAAGAATCTTCCATTTACAGTGATGGAGATTCAGGCAATGGCAACTATGCAAGCTCATATTCCTTCCATGTTTGCCTTCCCATGTTTTCCTAACAAGTCAAACAGTACTACTACAGCAGCTTTTTAGTTCTCATTAAAATCATCAGCAGAACCTTTAAACTGCTTTTTCCCTCCCCACAGTACTTACTTGCAGATAATACTTCCTCTAGATTTGCTGTGGCACGGTTTAATCTGCAGCGAGCAGGCAATTGCCTTCCACATTTCTGGCTGGCATTTTTTAATATCAAGCACGGGAATGTTTATAAATGGCATCTTAATACTCCCTTTTTCCCATAGTTTCATGTCATTCATGGCTCCCTGGTCTGACTGAGTATTGCAGCTCCTAAAAAGTTCTGTTGGTCTTAAAAGAAAAAGTTAAGATACAGCATGTATACAAGAAAAAGAAAACACCACACATTTTACCTTTCACCACATAGAATTCTACAACCTTGATATTGCTTGCTTTTTGTGGTATAAAAGAAATTAATCCCTTCCACAGCAAGATCAAAATCAATTTGAATTCTGTCTTTAAGGAAAATAAGCTCTTCAAGACTTAAGGCTGAAACTCTCTTCTCACTCCTACCTCTTAGATAAATATCACTTAGATTTTTCTAACCTGAAGAAGGCTGACTTAAAAGCAAGTATCTTAGATATCCCAAATATCTGTGCGAATACGGTGAATCACTAACGCAAGTTGATTTATCATTTATATTTGCCTAGGCTGCATCTATCACATATGTGATTCTACTACTCATATAACACTCATGCCACTGTATACTATTTCAAAGAAAAGCCAGAGCTCTCTAATAGCTAACAAAATTTTAGATGCTTTTTTGAAACTCAAGCTATTTAATTTGCAACCTTGAAATTACTAATTCAGGCATCACTCTTGAATCATGCATTTTGCCCTATAGAGTATAAAACCACAGAAATATCTCTGAAAGAAAAGGAATTCTGAAAAAGCCCAACATGTAAATTTGACAAGCATTTTTACCTCATTTATAATACAGAACATTCCAGTAATCATGGCTTCTTTGACTATACAGTAAGACAGAGGAATATGCTGCTAACACATGATGACATGTTCCAAGTTCATGGGCTAGCTTTTATCTTGTAAGTTTTGTTATGTCTGTTGTTAAATACATTTTCAAAAGTTTATTCTAAAGAAAAACTGTTTATTTTTAAATCATCTAAAGAAATATTCGCAGAAAGACAGCTACATACAATCTCAAAATAAGACTGAAAAACATTTTCTTTTATTTTTTAAATCAAAGCACAGGAATTCCTTTATAAAATATTCAGTGTCTCTCTCCTACCTGTTATTAAAATTAGTGCAGTAAGTAAGATTTCTACAGCCCAGCTGACAAGGTTCTCGTACATCTGCTAAACAGGTCAACATGGAAACTTCAACTGCATTATACTCACAAAAGCGATCAAATTCTTGCCAGCTCTGTGAATTGCCCCAGCTCGTGCTATAAAGTTTAGTGCAGAGCTCTCTGAAAAAAAAAATAAATATAGATGAAGAAAATAAAATTAAAAGAACAACAGTCATTCAGATATAGCAGAGCCTATAATTTCTTTGCTGATCACAACAGCCTACACTCACTGTAAAAGATTGTGTTAGCACCCTGCGAGACTGTTGTGCTCAAAGCACATAAACCCACCTCGGTGTTTTCTAAGTTTTCAGTTTTGCTTAACAATGCTAGCAAATCTTTAAGCTAGTAAGACTGAAAGACTTCAAAATTATAAAACTGCAATATCCAATAAAAATCTAATAGCTGGAAACACGAACTAATGACTCTGAGGTGAGAACTATCCCAGCTAATTTTACTTGTAATAAATCTAGATTGACATGATAATGAACAACTACTAATCCGATCCTTCAAATCACACCTCCTCCTCCTACAGAAATGAGTGGCAAGCAATACATTTCTTCTTTTGCCCTGATGTTTGAAACAGGTGTACTGTTTGTTGCTCGTGTTCGAGATGTTTCCTGATGTCAGAAATACCCTAGCCACTTTGTTTGCAGCAGTATCCTACAAACTACAACTGTTCCCATCCCAGCTGAAGGTATGGAACTTCGCTGTACTGTTAAAGTCTACTGCATATTGAAAACTTGAGGGAAGGATCCATTTTTAGAACTCATTGTCAAAGCAAGCAACCAAAAGATACTGTATCAACTGCCCTGATATAAAAGCATATAAAAGGAAGCAACAGCTCAAAAATCAATGTCTGCAACTTATTTTGACATACTAATGCATTTAAAATGCAATAATGATCTATTTTTAAAGTGAACAGATAACCACTCTAAACTAAAAATGCTCCAATCAGTTATTTGCAAACATGCAACTATTGGCTGAAAACATATTTTTTTAAAATGTTGTAATAGTTAGCTCCATTATTTATTAAATAACCTAAGTTATGTTTCATTGACAAAAATCTGAATAGCATCTAGTAAGGAATACTACTAAGGTTTTAACATGCAGCAACTAGATACTTGAGAGTTTATGCAGTTCATTGTCCCCTGGGCTCTCTTTAGCATCTGGTTAAGGCCTCTTCATCTTGTTGCAATATTGGCTATTATGACCACAAGTAAGGTACAGGTTTCATTAACTTAGGGTGTGTGCCATACTAAGCCAGTGCTAAGTGTAAGAAAAGTGTGATTCCTCTTATAGAACAGTATTTTTTGAGATACAAAGCGAGTATTGGACAGAATGTGACACCCGTCTTATTATCTAAACCTGTATTTTTTCTAGAAATTCACAGAACACTTTATTAGACGTACATAGCAACATGCAGGCAAAGGCCTGATAGAAGACAAATTCTGAAGCATTTCCACAATTGGAAACAAGGGTAGAGAGATACTGACCTACATGTGGAAGAATTTGCTTTAGAACAGCAATGGAGCTTAGCTCCATCGAGGCCTGTGGAAGGTGGAGGGTGCACAGTTACTCCCGGGTGAACAGATCTTGAACTCTCAAGAAAACATTGCCAAAGTGGATCCTGAGGGAGAGGCATTGTTTTACAGCCTTCTATAAGTCCATCAACAATTTCAAGCTCTGTTTTCATTGACATTAGAATTCTTTTACAAGCAGTCTGACATGCATAGTCTTCTGCTCTATCGCAGCAATACAAACCTGTTAAAAAATTAAAAATAGTTAATGATCAAACATACAACAACCACCAAGATGCATGACATAATAGACCTCAGAGAAAAAGTGCTATAAGGAGGCTTCCCCCCACCCAGTAATCTCAAATAACACTGCTTCTTTTAAACGCAAACAGAATAAACTCTGGAAAAAAACCCAACACCAATATGTAGAATTAAAAAAATAAATAAAAATCAATAATGCACCTACAAAGTTAGCATTATATAAATTCATATAATTACAATTATAATATAGAAATACATTAATACAATTTATACACTAGGTTTATACAATAACACATTTTAGATAAAAAGTGCATCCAATCCTCAAACATTTTCAATTTTTTTTTATAACCTTCAGTAAAGAAGGATTTTTTGAATACTTACTATCTGTAGGATTTCTCATTGGATATGACTGTGTATAGTTGTTCACACAGTGTATAAGCTGAGGGCTAATAGATGCACAGTAATTTTCAACTGCTTTAATTTGTGAAGGACCAGGAGAAGAGTCTGTCCGAAAAATTGCTTGACAATATTCCCGACAGTTTGTATGATGACCTGCATAACTGCAACAGACTGACCCCACTGGGGAAACAAAAAAAACAACAGAAAATCTAAGTGTTTCTACACAGAGAAATGAAGAAATGAGCATGTCTGTACCACACACAATGATGCTCAACGTATTACTGTGAAAAAAAAATGAAGAAATTCTTCTATGCTCTATCAAAATAACCTCTGTCTACAGAATGGCTGGGAATATCTGTAACTAGCCAAGTTACATTTGTTTGTTTGGCTGGAGAAAAAAGTCCCTAAAGCCATGCTGAACTCAAGTTCAAGACACCAGTGAGTCAGATGAATTTTATCTTCAGCTATTTTGTTCTTATTTAAGGTAACCAGACTTGTCCTATAATTGAATTATTAGACAAATATTAATAGCAAACAAATAAATAAGAGTAGTATCCTAAAACTCATTCAAAAAAAGACAGATGGATTGTGATTCAGTCATTTTTGATATGTTATTAAACATACAGTTCTTGAGAAATACTTTTATTAGAATTAATTCTGAGACACTGATTTAATTTTATATAGACAGACATCAGGCAACAAAACATTTGCATGATGCAAGATTTCATCTATGCATTTAATTTTGTTACTTAACACTCATCAAATGAACAAAGCAGAGGAAAAAAATGACCTTCTAAGCAATCATCAAAATAGGACAGAAAAAACAAGTACAGATACACAAATTATAAATTGATATAGATTATACGAACAGCTCAATCCCCTTATCACTTGAGCAAGAAAATTTATGCATGTGGTTTTTCCTTCTATGGAACTAAATCCATGTGATTTGTGTATATGTACACTCACTGAATTTCTTACATTTTAGAGAAAAAAGGATAGAATGATTTAAAAGAAAAACAAAAAAGACAAACTATTCATTACATACTTACTTTCATTTCTGTTAATACAACTAAAGAGAGCATTCTGAAATCAAAACAAAAATAGTGTTACAAGCCAGAAAACTTCAAATAAACATTTAAATGTCCAGTCATTTCTTGTAATGAGCTAATAAATCTAACTTTGTTATTACCTGTTCCAATTAGCTTGGATTAAAACAAAAACACGATACAAAACCACTGAAAGTGGAAATTAAAACATCAGGCACCACCTGAGTTCTGCGTGCACTCGCAATAAAATAGATAAATATTCAAGCAAGTACATAAGAAGACTTTCCTGGACTAACTTAGAAAGAGCATGCTATAATAGGATGTCCCCAAATTTTTTTTTAAATGACAGTAAGTTTGAAGATTCTATGGGGAAAAAAGAGAACTCTACACAGATGCATACATGCAAATAGAAAAATCTCAAACTCACTGAACAACAATATACCTTAAAAGCTAAAATGTGCTATCAACTCCCTCAAACTGCAGCCAAAAGGTACAGCTGGAGCATAAACAACATATTAAATGACAGAAGAAGGGAGACACGTACACTCTGCTGTTTTGTTTCAGGGGACTCTAATCCACAGAGCAATCACAGAATCAGAATGGTTTAGGTTGGAAGGGACCTCTAAAGGTCATCTAGTTCCAACGCTCCTGCCATGGGCAGGGACACCTTCCACTAGATCAGGTTGCTCAGAGTCCCGTCCAACCCTGCCTTGAATGTTTCCAGGGATGGGGCATCTACCACCTTTCTGGGCAACTTGTTTCAGTGTCTCACCACCCTCATCATAAAAAATTTCCTCCTCGTATCTAGTCTGAAACTACCCTCTTTTAGTTTAAAACCATTACTCCTCATTCTATTGAAACAGGCCCTACTAAAAAGTTTGTCTCCATCTTTCTTATAAAGGCCGCTTTCGTACTGGAAGGCCGCTATAAGGTGTTTCCACAGCCTTCTCTTCTCCAGGCTGAACAACTCCAACTCTCTCAGCCTTCCCTCATAGGAGAGGTGTTCCATCACTCTGATCACTTTCATGACCCTCCTCTGGACACTCTCCAAGTCCATGTTTTTCCTGTGCTGAGGACTCCAGAGCTGGATGCAGCACTGCAGGTGGGGTCTCATCAGAGAGGAGTAGAAGGACAGAATCACCTCCCTCAAGCCTACTGAACTCTTGCCCAAAACAACCACAGTCTTCCCCACACTGAAAAAGCACATTTCTTCTTAAAAAGAATAGATGCTGCACATAAGCTTTCTGGAACTCCATGAAAAGATGAAGTCATGAGGTTGGAATTTCAAAATGTAGTTGCCAATTATCAAAGCCTTTAAAATTATATGATTGTGAAAAAGAAATTTGAATTCTCTCCACACCTGACTTCCACACTTGTCATGGTATTAGATCATCAAAAGTGATCAAATACATTAACATAGTGACAAAACACAATTCCCATCTTTGTAATGTTCCTGATCTCCTTCGTTTCCCCTATCCCCGTCATTAAACAAATTTGTATTTTACACAGCATCTAGAGAAGAAAACAGAAACACTGTCACACTGATCCACAAATGTGCAAGATTAAAAACCTGATTCAGTACAGCACAATATCAGATGTGCTACTACCTCTACGGTTGAAGATACCTCAAAATGCAGACCTAGTTTAAGCTCAGTAATTCACTAGATTCTTCATCTACGTTAGTTATTAGTATTGACTGCATTACAGAGAAGTGGGCATCCCCAATAATCTTTGAGGTACTTTTGTGAAAATTTGTACTGCCGCAAACAGATGGAAGTGTTACATTTTTAAAGACAAGAAATTACAAAAGTGTTAGGGATCACCGTGATGTTTTTTTTTCTTTTTGTCTTAGAGATTGTTCAGAGCGGAGGAGTTTATTTTTCAATTCATACTCTCTACTTGCTTTTTTCTCAGAGATAACTTACTTCAATTAATCTGTTTTTGCAGTATCCTTATTTTCCTCCCTATAGTCTAGGTAGGATTACAGAGAAAACCAAAATAAATATCAAAGTGATCAAATCTCCTAGGGGCTAACTCAAAAATACCAGTAACTACAACATTTGAATGCTGAGGATTTCCTCTCAAGCAGCTTCAGTTATGCTGAATAGGGAAGGGTAAATACAGAACATATCTCTGTTCACAGGAGCGGCACAAACAGGCAGTCAGTCTCATCTCTGCTAGACAGCTCCGGTACAGAACTCAAGCTTTCTGCACCCTTTTCCTTACCTACTCACCTTCAGAGACGTCTTAAATCCTGACTCCAGAATCAGTAAATTATAAAGTCCCAACTTCTTATTTCTTTGAAATTATACTCCTTAAGCATGTGTATTCCACTAGAGAATCAAAGAATTCTACAATTCCACTTTCCCTTTTTAATCTTTTTTTTTCCTCATGAAAGTTTTC
Source organism: Strix uralensis (assembly GCF_047716275.1). NCBI lineage: Eukaryota > Metazoa > Chordata > Aves > Strigiformes > Strigidae > Strix > Strix uralensis. The sequence goes on along the minus strand of NC_133972.1, from coordinate 70,442,955 downwards.
TAAGTGCCCAAGTAAAAACACGATTCCTTTTTAAATGTTGTTCTTCATTTTCATTTAAGAGTAAGCACTTCAAAACACAGATTGGCTCTCTATGCGTGAATTAGCATTCAAATGAATTAGCATTCCTGCACAGACAGTTCTGATGAAAATCTGAAGACCCAAAAGAATTATTTACTGTACCAAAAAGTGGAAGACTCACATTTTAACTTAGATTTGAAAAGCCTCAAGCCTTGATCTTTCAGTTTGTATCATGTCATTAATGATTTTATGTTGTAATTTAAATCACAAGTTTCAACTTGCCAATAAAACTCTTTATGCAGTGTAAATCATAGTGCCACAATCCTGTTTACTACAATCTCACAATCACATCATCTTTTGGATAATATACTTTTAGGTAGTGAAATATGTTACCAGTCAAATGCAAGACTTTGAAGAGGACAGTCCAAATACTGTAGTGAGCAGCATCACTTCTATTTACAGTCAGAAATTAATTTAAACCGTGGGTGAACCATAGCAGATGTGGCACTGAAATAATGACCCTAAGAGAATAAACACAAATCTAACTTAAAAATATAAGTTAGTTTTCCATGAACACCAGCTACTTACAATTTTAGTGATAATGAATAAAAGCACAAGTCTATCAAGAACACCTCACACAAAAATTCAAAAGTCTGCCTTACATAAAACAATGCCCAAAACCTCATGAAGTAACAGTTCGGACATTTTATTTTCATTCTTCTAATATCCTCTACCAAATTTTAGACCTTTTCTCCCAAAAGCACAGATACTGCATAATTTCTCTGAGACTCAGAATGAATTTGCAGCAACATTCCTCATCCCAGCAGCAAGTTTTCATCTGATTCACTTCAGATTTTCCCTCTTTACTACCCACAAAGCAAATCCTGTCACCCATTCATCTGTGTAACACAGAGGGACAAGAGAACTCATGGAAACAGAACACGTAGACAGAGTCACCATCCTACATCTGTAAAGAACAGATTTATATTGTTGCCTAAAGGCTCATGTCATTTTCATAGTACCATACATCCTTCTCTTATGAATGCCAGACAATGGTCATCAAGTCACTGTTTCAATGTGGCCACCTGGTTTCTTTGGGACCTTCCATGTATGAAAGAAGAAACAACTGTCAGATAGGAATTACCATACACAACATCACTCTGACCCAAATCTGACTGATCTCAGAAGCTGCTGAAATTAGACTTCTCCACACCCACTCTGTATTAAGCACTGGAATGCGGCATACAAACCAGCCAGGTAGAAAACACCACTGTAACTTTATTAATTAATGCACTGGGACAGTAGAGGCCCCTGAAAAGGCTGAAGTCTGTCTGTCATGGGTATACTTAAGTATTTGACCATACTGTTTGCACAAGCAATACTTAGAATCATGATGTGATGCTGCTATAAACTCAGTTAAAAATGGTCATGTTATTTAAAAGTTGAATGTTGCAAAAGAGTTATTAAAAAGCAGCTCAGGGATAACAGTGTCACTGGCCCTGTGAGCTCAGATTGCAGTTTATAACTACACACAAAACAGAGAAGGATGTTGAGAACATTATGATGTCTACCAATGTTCCTCCTCTAAAGAAGGGCTCAAGTTGAGACAAAATTAGCTTCTTAGAACAATTTTACACACCAATTTTATACAGGCAGGATGCCCTAACTAGATAATAAATCTTCCTTCTGTACTTTGAAACTATAGTTCCACAGACTTCTGAATCACTGTTAATAATGGTTGTGCTTCTGTTAAGAGGAGGTGGTCTTACTTCTCTTTTCCACCTTGTTTTCAACTCTTCTCTCCCTGCTCCCAGTTGCATAGTCTTGTGTATGCTTTACACCAGCTCTGGCATTTAATCATCTTCTCATGACCTGATTTTTCTCAGTAACCCTGCTGAAAACTCCTTTTTCTTATCTCCCAGGAATTTAAATCAGTGATTTCAACAGGTATAATGCTAAGTTAGAACAGAACAGAACAATCTTTTAGAAGGACCTGCCAGATGACAGAGGCAGAGTAAGGTAAAGAGAAGCACATTTGTATGGCTAGCTGGGGGAGGGAATGTGTGTGGAAAAAGGGCAGTTGCAGGAAGGAACAGGAAGAACTTCAGCTGCACTGAGTTGTTGAAGCAACTCACCATACTTCATGAAACTGCAGTGCCTGTAGCCACCACAGAATACAGTGCTAGTTACAGTGCTGACTTTGTTCTTTGTGTAGGTCTGGATAACCATTCAGTTTCCCAGAAAGTACAGGTACACACGTGGGCAGTGTAGCTATACAGACATGAGAGAATCTTAAAAAAAAAATAATAAATTAGTGTGTAGTCACCTGCTCATCAATAAAGCTGGTAACAGTGTTAGTCTGATTTGAATTACTAACCATAACTTCATTACAGTACACAGGATTAATGCCCATCTCTAGTAAAGTAGCACTCATATTTAAGAAATCAGCAGCTTTTCTGGCCACTCAAGCTTTCTTCTGAATCTGCTAGTGAACCGGAAGAAGAGAAAGACAGAGAAAACAAAACAAAAGATAAAAAAGAGATACAGGTAAGGAAAAACAAACCAAAACCCACAAAAAACAAAAGAGCAGGAAAGGATGTGCTCTTTTAAGGAAAAACTAAGTCATCAAGATCTGGGAAAATGAGGATAAAAAGGCAATAGTGTGTACACACAGAGTCTGATACTCCACTTTCAACTTGTGAATAAAATATAAATTGAACAAAGATGGCAATACTGAAATTTATAAAACACAAACATAATGATCTGTTTTACTTGTGCAGTAATCTCATCTTTTGGATGTCTCTTTTTTTAAAACCAAATGTTGCTGAAACTGCTGATTAAAGCCAGTGAGACTATAAGCAGAAGGAATGGAAAGTAGCAGGCAGACACAGGCAGCACAACTGTGTATGCCTTAAAGAAAACAGTCTCAAAGATCTTTTGGTTATTGAAGTTTATCCAGCAGAGAACACTGTCCAGTCTTCCTCACCAGAAGCTCCTTGAAGAAAGATTTTAGCCAGTACTGCAGGACCTAACTGGTTTCGCTCTTTTTGGAGCTCATCAGCTGCAGGTAACGGCTCAAAAACTAAAATGCATGCACACAAACACAAATAGAGCAGAACACTTTGCTAAAGGAAGAAGCCTTCTGCATTATAAGGCATGCTTTTATATTATAAGCGCATATTTTCTAAATGCCCGCCTCTTGTGTCTTGAATGAAAAGCGACAGTGAAGCTGTTCTTTCACACCAGAGTATTTTGGTAAAAATCAAAGATTATCTTCCTTCCTCAAAATGATCATGTTATCTGTATTCTACTAACTGGCAGAAAAGTAAAGTTTAGTACTGTTGTCTTGGGCAACCCAACCATGTTAAATATTTGAATACAGATCCTATCCAATTAAGGCCATCTCAATTTAGAAGTATTACCTACAGCTAACATATAAACTAGGAAACAAAACGCTTCATTCTGAGAACAGCAATGAAAGTCCTGTTAATCTCTCCTTGGCTTCATTTAATCTTCAAATTTATCAACAGAAGGTAAAGTCAGTAACATACTAAGGTTTAGTGGAGTCATCTGAAGTTATCAAATGATGGTGCACATCTGTTAAGAACTTTAAAAACTGGCAGTAATTAATAAGGCCAAGTTTTTCCTCAATTATGTAAACTAGTCAAGAAGTGAGAACACTTGTACAGTAAGGTCGAACAAAATCACAGTAACTTACATTTTGGCAAGATCATTGAGTGTTCTATCAACCTTCTTTGAACAGCAGAGAATAGAGACAAAAAGCACCAGCAGATGACAATAATATTAGCTACAATGTGTAGTACACGGTCAGAGTCCACAGTGCATTCGCTAAGTAGTACTTCCAGAGGCCACACACAGCCATGTGCCTTAGGAGTTCATTAAAACTCTTTTGGAACCTTTTCCTAAATGATGTCCTGAACAGCTCCTTGAGTTATAATCTATTGTCTCCAAGTAATCTGCACAAACAATTAAATAAGAGCTAAAAACTGCTGACTGTTTTTTTCAGAAGGGGTAATTAGTACTCAGCATTCACTGAGACCTCAGCATAAAGCAGGATCATATGACCCTAGAAGATAAAACAAGCCAATACCGCAGCACAGTGAATACTTTTCTGAATCCCTACTACAGCACTTGAAGCTGCCGGCACTGCATTTGAAGCTTCTGTATTTAAAAACTGTAAGGAAACAAAATCAGATTAAGCTAAACAGTGCTCAAATCTCTGAGAGCAAAAATACCTTTAAACAGTCCAGGGACACCAGAAGTGTTCACTACTATGTGTCAAAAAAGGTTTTAAGAGCAGAAGCTAAATAACTGGCAACATTTCCAATTATATTTTGACCGTATGGCAGATGTTAATAGAACTCAGCTGCAGCAAAGCTCTCATAATGCCAATTAACTAGAGAAAGTTGAATGTCTTATTTAGTACACATGAAGTAAGAGCTGAAGTTCTTAACATGCAGAGAAGTGAACTCACAGTATGCAGCGTAGAGACTCAAGAGCTGCAATCTAATGGAAATTTTAGCACTACCCTTTCCATGCACAGAAGAAAGAAAAGTGATCTTAAACACAATAATAAAGTCTTCACAGCTTATTTCAAACTTTATAAACTATTTTCAGTTACTCCTCCAGACATGAACCTCAACTTCATACAAAACTTTTAAAAATAGGAAAATCAGAAAATCCTACATACAATCCATATAGTCACCACTTCTTTTTTTCTTCTTCCTTTGACTATTACCTACCTTCTTTTTAGAGGAAGATGAACAGGATAGCACAAAGCTGGAAAAAGTAGTGAAAGATAAAAGAATTGAGATGCATAGAACCAGAGAAAAAATGAAGATGACAAAATGAGAAGCAGAGGATGGGAAAAAGAACTACCAAAATAAAATCTTTCAAAAGAAGGCAAATGAAGTACACAAATTTTAGTGACACTCAAAAATACTCAGCAAGTTGTATTAAATTTTTTAATTTGTATATGCAGTGCTACTTGGAAATAAAAAGTGTTTTAATAGGATGCATGATCTTCAATGGACTGACCAAAAATGAATAGCTTATTACAACATGATTAATTTCTAAAAATGTGTAAAATCTCCCAATTAGAAGAATCACAAGCTTCATAAATATTTACAGTACAAGTAATCCAGAAACATATGATCAGCACAAAAAACATCTTCAATTAATCTTGTGAAAAGCTGGCACATCAATGCTAAAGTGATTCTGCTACTGTACAACCTGAGACTCCACTTAGCAACTTCAAAATTTGTCACACCTCCTGCGTGGCGTTTGGGTTTTTTTTCACTGCTCTGAACCCTATGCCCTACGCTTGAAGACTTACCTTGTTCTTCATGTTCACTAACTTAGTGGGAAGTTGAAGGGTAACTCATGAAGTTGCTTCCCTAATCTCAAAAGATTACAGAAAAGAACTATGCACAGTTCAGTCAACTATTCTAAGAAGCTTGTGAAAATCCTCTGGGAAATCCGTATGTGAGTATATAAGTAAGCTATGAAAGTTGGAAAGCTATGAGAGTGTTTACAAAAAGGGAATTAGACTTTTATATTCCTAATTCAGCAAGTTTTTACTTACATATCATGTACTTATATATTCAATACCTCAGTAACAGACTTGAGAGCTGATGAACAAGCACTGTGTTCTATACTGTAAACTAATTCTCGAATTAGATCCTCATTTTTAGTGAATGATTTGTGAATTCTTAAAAAGGCAAGCACGGTGATAACCATGCATGACATTGCATGTATGTGATTCACAGGCTGTTTCTGATTTTAGGTCATCTCTTTCAGTTTTAAATGGCCACTCCCTTCCCAGTTCAGTTTCTTCCCCAGCCAACCCAACTGAGTACAAAGTATGGTACCAGTCACAGACACAGAAACTACTTACAGACTACAGAGGGAGCAGGACACATTCACCAAGGCACCAAGAATTTTTCTTTGTTTTTTTTTAAACAAGGAGAAAGAATGACTAGGGTGTGAAAAAGTGCAGGTTCCCTCCAGTAGCTGTTTTTGGAATCTCCTATCTTAGGCAAAACTTACTTCAATTTTATATAACCAATGGTCTCTTCAGAGCATTGTAAATATTATATTTCATGATAGCTGTAAGCCTAGATACACAGGAAAACCCATTGTCATACAAAATTCTGTAATAACTGAAGATCTACCATGTCAGATACTTGATTTCTATCCCTAACACAGTATCTGTATCTACTACTCCTAGTGCTCATCAAAAGTTCTTTCCTTCTTCACCAACTAGAAGACTGATACCTTCTTCCACAATTTTTCTCCCTCTCTTTCTTTTTTAGTGTTGCACAGATAGAATTAAAGTTTTCTGTACAATAACAGCGAGATCGCTCTTGAATAAGAGCAAAGGACCCACTTTTCAAAATTCCAGGTTAGAAACTGGAAAAAGAAGAACTAGGAAAAGTAAATAAGATGACTATCACCATTTTGTAGTCATTCTTTAATCTCTTACCTTTCCTCTCCCGTTCTCCTTCAACCCATATTGGCCAACCTCCTACAGCAATGCAGAAATCCAGAAAAAAAGAAGGAAACAGACCAGCATAATAGAGGAGAAGCTTACAGATGTTGACAGTATAGCATATCATAGCATGAGAAGAGACAGAACTACTTAAAATGAAAATTAATTTTTAAGAGAACAAGCTATTGTAACTTCAACAGTGAAGAATCTAGGAAAATACTCTGTAGATTGTTTAAATAAAAGGACTAAAGGGGAATAAAAAAGGGAATTTAATGTTTCCTGGAAAGACAGGAAACCTGCTACGCTTCTGCCCAAATCAAGAGAACAGAGAACTGTTGATTATGAGCAGAATTTATGTAGGACTACTTAACTCAGGGCAGGAGGAAATCAGATGAAAGGGGGGAGAAGGAATCTGGCTTTTAATTAAGAAATGGATCGAAAGAAAAGAAGTCCTAGCAGAGTATCATTTCTACAAACTGTGTTAAAAAGAATATAGGTAAGGGCAGATTTCTGAAAATATCCTGATTAATTTTAAGAGCAGAACAGTAAGAATAATTTCAAGCATTAATAGTTTCACTGATGTTACAAAAAATTATTCATTTGAAATGATTTACATTAGGACAGGATACTTAAAAGGTTATTTTTCTTGAGTTTCTTTAGGTCACTTTTAAACTGACTCTCCCACTATAGAAGCCAAAATGTTTCTGATGGAATGAATGCTCATAATGAATACCAACTTTCATCAGAACTCCTATGAAACAAACTTTTTTGGAATCCATGTCTCCATTTTGATTGCAAGTTGCATCTTTTTCATCCAAATTAAGATATATGCAAGTCTAAAAAAAGACCTTTTTACAGAAAACAATCATACTTTTACAAAAACTGTAGAGAGAGGTAATTTACATTTGTATGAAAATGAGTATATCCAGAAATATGACTATAAGATGGCTGGACTTTCCCTCTTCTATAAGACACTTCTAAAAGAATTTATAAACCAGTTGCTTTTTAGTAAGATATATCCAGACACATATACACATACCTCATATTCCTTCCTGCAGACCTTTAAAACATCATTCTTTGCAGAAGCCTGAAAGACAGATAAATTTCTCTATTTGTAGTAGAAAATAATAAAATCATGTTGCAAAATAAAGATGATTTTACCTTTATATTAACTGTGATAACCATGGATTCACAATCTATTAGAAAGTTCCTTTTTAAGAACCTAAAGAATCCATGTAAATCTTTAAGAAAAGCAGAAATCATGACTGTCAATACTACATTTAATTAAAAACCAAAACCTCGTATTTCTGCACCAAGGTAGTTGATACTGGAAGCACAGAAAGCAGCTGTGGTTTTGTGAAAGGTTTACCAGATAGAGTAGAATACAGGAAACATTTAGGAAATGGAAGAACTTGAGCATAAAAATCTCCCTATTTTGCATGCTCAGTCCTACTTATGTGCCTCTTTCCCTTCTCCTCCCTCTTGTACCTACAGTCCTACAGTTCCTATTGTCAAACTGTGCCGCAAAAATTCTCCCTTCAAACTGCAGACCACCTTCTTCTGTAGAGTACCTCTTGCTCCTTTTTCATATGAGAGATATTCAAAACTATTATTACTATTAACATTAGTTATCTCCCCCTCCAGTAATTTAAATACCAGGGTAAAATCTGACCTTGAACCTATCATATCACTGTCTCCACAATGCCTCCAAAACCTATTTCCCATTATCCCTAACATTTGGGAAGTATCTGTATTTTAGTTTAAATGACAATCATATGAAATGTAGCAACCAGAGTCAGCTAAAGTATAAAATATAGCCAAGATTCTGAGACAGCAGTCTGCAATCAAACAATACAGCATCTGATTCCGAGAACAATGAGAAATGATACAACAATCATAAGATTAAATTAACAGAATTTCATAGGACACTGCAATAAACAGAAATGTTTTTATCAGGTCTGGAAAACAAATGTTAGTATAAGCTCGAAAACTTTGCTAAGAAATGCAAATTTGGGAACAGACACATGTATCTTTTTCTCAGAAGATTGAAAGTACCCAGTTTGTTTACTCACTCCTCATTTCTTCTCTTCACTACTCAGTTTGTGTACTCACTGCTCATCTCTTGTCAAATAGTTTACACTATATGCTTTTGAGTGAAGGTAGCATCTTTTTTTTTTTGCATTACAACAATTTGCAGTAGGCTGCTGGTCCAAGGTTAAAATTACACAGGTAACATGCAAGATATTACAGTGAATATTAAGTACATCTGTGCTCCAGAGCTGAGTTACCAGGATTATGATAAATAATTATATGGTCTTTGACTTTGAAAAAGTTTTTAAAGTCACAAGCATATATTTGGAAAAAAAAAATAATCACAAACTGCTTCACAGATTTTTAATAAAAATGTTATTGTTATATTCATATATTACGCTTAAAATTGTTACTTGGCAAAAATAGTGATATAGCAACACCAAAACCAACTTTCTTCCATCTGATGAACAAAAACATCTTTGAAGAGGCACAAAAATCTATTTGGAGCTGTAACCACAATGTTGCATCACTAAACAATACACTGCAAAAAAGGAGAGCTTCGAAACAGCCACATATTGCCTTCCACTCAGCATTATTTTAAAATAACAACTTTCATGTAGAGATTGTGACAAAAAAAAAAAAAATTAAATTTAGCATAACCAAAGAGAGCTTCAGATTCTTTATGGATTCAGTCAATAAATCACTACGAAGTAACAAACTAGAACTCATCAGCTATAATCACACACCTACTGTTTACAAAGCAAACCTAAGTGTATTAGCTCCACTTGCCAAGTGCAGTGGTGCTAGGACATCACTGCATCTAGCTTGCCGGCTCTCACACTGGAACTTCTGTGGTGTCAAAGTTATAAACACAGTAACATTTCATCTAAACGGTATCTTCATTACTGAGCAATTAAATGTGGAATCAGAATGTACAAAAAAAGGCACCGCTAACCCTAAGGTCTTAAAATTTCTTCTTCAGGCTCATCAAGTCGTAGCAAGCAGCCTAGTCCTACAGCACAGTTGAAAATACATACCCAAAAAAATCCCCTCCAAAACCCCACTACTTCTTTTTAACTAGGTTCTCATCTCAGTAGACTTGAGCTTTTACTTTTTTACTGAAAATTCACTTTAAAACTTACTGTTTTGGTTTTTGGAATTTGGTTGCTGGCATTTATCAGCAGTAGTACTTCCTGGGAAGTATCTAGTCATATTTTACAATTTTAAGACGAGTTTATGTGATGTAAAAAAATGCATTAAGTCTGAAGTTCATAAACAGTAATACATAAATGAATTCAACACAGCATCATTTGACATTAACCAGAGAAAAACCATTAGAAAGCCTTACCTGTTTACACGCTTGCCGACATTCCACAGCAATAGCTAGCTCACAGCAACCTAAACCAACCCACCCGTCAGACTTCTTCAGAACTCCTTTGAAAATAAGATGACAGTACATATTACAGTAGAAACTATGCTATCATTTTCCCTTCCCTGCCCATGAGTCAGCTACTTTTCAAATTTGATAATCCTGTTCTCATTCAAAAAGCCTATTTACAGATTACATCTTTATCACAATTTATGAAGTCATTCCAAATCAACTTTAAGCCAGAAAAAAGCAAGTCTGTGCCTTAATAAATGCTGAACTTGGCAATTATGAAGTATCTTCTATACACTGAGTTTAAAGATGCTTTATGCAAACCATTTTATATATTCACTGAAGTATGAGAGTTTGATAATTTATCTGATCTGAACTATAAGCAAACAGAAACCAACAGGGAAAAAACCTCATTAAAATTAACAATGTTATCTCCTATAGACACATCATCTTGTTGGGTTTCAATAGCATATGTTGCTACCAACTTTGTCAACCCAGAATATGTTTCTTACTTTTTCTTCAAGCTTCCTGTACTGGTTTTGGTCAGTATGGAGTTAAATTTCTTCACAGTAGCTAGTATGGGGCTATGTTTTGGATTTGTGATGAAAACTGGGTTGATAACACAAGGATGTCTTAGTTATTGCTCAGCACTGCTTAGACAGAGTCAAGGCCTTTTCTGCTTTTCACACTGCCCTGCCAGTGAGGAGACTGGGGGTGCACAAGAAGTTGGGAGGGGACACAGCTGGGACAGCTGACCCCAACTGACCCAAGGGATATTCCAGACCATATGGGGTCATGCTCAGCAATAAAACTGAGGGGGAGGTTGGCAGGAGCTGCCATTGCTTGGGGACTGGCTGAGCATCGATCAGTTGGTGGAGAGCAATTGTTCCTTTTGCATCATTTGTTTTTCTTGTGTTTTGTTTTTTTTTTTTTTTTCCCCTCCTTTTTCTGCCCCCGCCCCCCCTCCATTAATTATAAACTGTTTTTATCTCAACCCACAAGTTTTCTCACTTTTACCCTTCTGATTCTACCCCCTATCCCATAGGCAGGGGAGTGAGCGAGCGGCTGCATGGTGCTTAGCTGCCTGCTGGAGTTAAACCACACCACTTCCTCTGTAGTTTATCCCTCCCAATAACACAGCTGCATGCCCAGAATTATCTTCAAAAGTTTCCCATCTCCCTGCCTTTCTTTTTCCATTTATTTCACTATTCCCATTATCCTCATTTCTTCCCATAAAGTTATATAGGAAAGCAAATTGCTGCCATAAGTTGTTTCATCCTCTTAATCTATTCACACATACAGATTTTCTGATGTTTTCAAGACATCAGAAATCAAATAAAAGAAGAATGCATTCCTGTATCTATTTCTCATATAACTTTAAAGACAGAAATAATTAAAGGGAAGGTTTAACCTATGCAGCTGCTCAGCAGCTGTGACAAATTTGTTACACTCTTTTTCTTAGGGCAAGGGGTGGAATTATTTAGCTCAAACGAACTACTCATTTTTGTTATGAATATTTTAAAAATAAAGCAGTATTTTAGGACACGCACAAATTATATCCTTTATGTAGAAATAAGAAGTATGAAGGAAAAGAATCAACCACTTAATTAAAAAAAAAAATGTTCTTAAGCCCAGTAGAAATGCCTATTCAGAAAAGTCACGTGGGATGTCCAGCTTTAAGAAAGGGAAGTGAAAGAGGTAGGAGTTAGACCAGTGAGCTTAAATTCAAATGCTAAGAAAATACTGGAAAAAAGCAATCATTAAAAATCATTGCAATTAACAGAAAACAATCACCAATAGGTATTATAATGAATAAAACTGCCTTTAAAATATGCTTTGTTGGCTTTACAAACACAGGTGGCATAAAAAGTCTTACCAGTATCAGTCTGCCATGACACTCCGATAGGCAAATTAAGAAAACACACTAATAGTAAATTTATAAAGGAGGAGCAAAATCTTTAGCTAAATTAACGTATTTTCCCAGCAAATTAAAATATTAATGACATTTATTAAAATGCAAATTAAAACCTTAATGCTGGACACGAGGTAGTAGAATTACATAGTGGGTGGTGAAAGCAGAGGCAAAGGTGAAGAACAGCCTGCATTCTGTCAGTTTGAAGCGGCTGAGTACCACCTGAATGGTCCAGACCTTCTGGAAGCACTGCAGGCCAGTGATTTATGGGTCTTTTTGGAGACTGTCCAAACCCTCTTTACATCTGTTCAGAGTATTGGCTCACCTTTCCAATTCAAACTAGTCCAAAGCAGCTGTGAAGACCACAAACAACTGCAAATTCAGCTCACCTTCCACTTCCATAATTGGGGTAAGGAATTAGTTTTACAGAAATTGAGCATCTTTTTGAAAGTGTTAGAGATGGTTGTTATGCACACATCAGTAGTTATAATCAATGTTCAAAAATTTGGAATCTGATGCATTGTTTCAAACTAATTCCAAAAGTAAATGCCATGTCTACATGGAAGTCATGCACATATGTTTAACTACATATGTACAGTTAATTGCCAAATCAACTACTCAGTACATTCTACTTTAGGCCTAAAATAATGTAGCAATTGTTTCTGCTTAATTTTCATATGTGGAGCTATACAGACACTCCTTTCAATCAAAACAGTAATGTTTGGTAGAATATTTATCAGTAGGATTGATGTTGTAAGGTATAAGCAATCTAAAAAACAAAAGAAGTATCATGTGCAAGAAGAACACAAGATTTCCAGAAATCTCTGTTGCAATAACCAGCTATATCCAGGGGAAACACATGACGAATACAGCTGTACAGCTTTAGGGGCAATGTCACCACTGAATAGTCACCAGTGAAACACCACTGAATAATCAAGCATCTATATTTTGTGCAATACAGAGCCTGTGGTTTTCAGGCATATTTTTACTGGAACTAAATTGTGATAAAAGAGTGAAGCAAGCTACAAATATATGCCAAATTAAGAATGCTGTTAAATTTCAGCCAGAGTTAGTATTTTCTCAGCAAACGGCCCTCTCCCCAGGATGTTTACAAGTAGCAGACAAGCTTGTGTAGAAAAAAATTGATGTTACATCTTCAAAAAAAACATTGAACTACAATTTTAATATACCAACTTATAAATTAATTTTGTAGTCAAGGTAATTAAAAATGCATGCATTTCTAGATGAAAATACACCTTCAGTGCACAATTAATTGACTGGAGTCGATAGTTCTGATTATTCACCAAATTAACTGATAGAAGTACAATACAGATCTCTGAAGTATAAACACATTTTCCTTCCTTATTATAAACATTTTACTGCAGTTTCCACAAGAGTATTGAAGTCAGAAACAGAGGTAAAATGCTGCATAAACATGAAAAATTAGAATGTCATCTCTGATACATTTATTTTGTGATGAGAGAAACATTCTACATTCTGAAAATATCTGAGAAATGCTGGATCACTGTGATCCTGAGGAAACTGGGGAGGAAAACAAAAAGGAAGATTGGAAAAGAAGAAAGTGAAAAACAGCTAGGCTTCTCATGTTGAAGAGTTGCATGTGTCAAGAAGGATGCAAGAAAGCCCAAGTCAGAATGTTGTCTCTTTGAAGTCTTCTACAGTCTACTTACAGAAAAGGATAAAGTTTAAAATCAGAACATAGTTATCTAGACTTACAGGTTGCTGGGTTTGCTATCCTCACACCCCCCCCCCCCACCTGGGGGTCCCTTGGTCATCTTTTCTAAGCAGTTTTTTGAACAGTATCATGTGTGCATGGTCATAAAGAAACTGATTTCTTAGACAAGTCCCAAAAAATAATACATGTTCTGTAGACCTACTGGATTTAATAAACAAACACTGACAAACTAATGATACCTGCCTTCAGAAAACATGGAAAAATAATCTTCTTTCAGAGAATACTTACATTCCCGGACATCTAGTCTTAAGTATTTAAGGCTTACAGCACTGCCTTGGCAAGGACAATAAAACATGACTTACAGAGTTGTGTTGTGAGGATGAGCCATAAAAGAGAGTTAATAGAAGACCATCATGATGTGTTTAAGAAAGTGGAAACAAATGTGAAAAAGAATGGTAGCTCAAGTGGCAGCTGTGAGAATAGTTACATTTTAAGGTAACTATTGTGATAAAGTTACTGGCAAATCAAACAATTTCAAAATGTTAACACAGATCAGTAAAATCAAGTTGCTGTGGGGATGGAAGAGGAGAAAACACAAACTATAACTGAAATACACAAACGATATATCAAGTAGTAAATTATGAGGCAGAGTCCCAAATTATTTAGCATGTGTTGTGTTATGACAGCTGTAATGAAGATTACGTATTGTCTCCAACTAAAAATTTTAGATGAGACAGAAGCACTGCAACTCTAAAAGATATTATTAGTTAAGTAAAACTAGCAAAACATGAGAGCAAGTCTCTTTGCGTGCACTGGAATCAACAGTTTGCCTCTGAAGTCAGGGTGTGGGGGGAGGTCTGAGCAGATGCTATAAAACTGTTACAGCCTCCTCTTTCCTCACTACTGCTTTTTCAACCATAGCATGCTAATTTCACTCAAAGTCTTTTAGAAGTGACATGTAATAAAATAGTACTAGTTAAGTCCAATTTAATCTGTTTTTGATATCTCCTTTTAATTTGTGATTATGCTTTAACTTTCTAAATCCACCTGTACCAAGCTGGTTGGTTCTTGATCTGAGACTCTGCACTTCTTAAATTGTTTGTCTAGTTCTTACTATTTCCCCCGTCACTAATTTTTTTTCCAAATTACACTGTGTCCAGAGCAAAATTGCAATAATCCATGATTTCATAGATCAGGCTAAACTATACTGAAACTAAAAGTAATGGAGAACCTTTAAAGGAAAGAAACTTTATTTCTTGGATGTGTCAAAAGCACACATGTTTAATCATACAAACATATTAAACATTTTCTAACTGCGAAAAGAAGTGTTAAAAAATGCACAGGTAATCCAGTTTAGACTAAAGGAAATGAAACACCAAATACAGTTTATAATGGAAGCATAATGAAAGTTAAATTAGCATGAAATCTATAGGTGCAGGTGGTAGACACAATATCAAAACATGCATATGGTAAAAAAGCAACACAATTCAATAGTAAACTAGTATTTCTTACCTGGCAAAGAAGAATTTATACAGCCCCACACTTCTCCCTGAAAAGGAAAACGCAATTAAGCAAAAGTAAGTCTATAGAATAAGAGAGTTTCTAGCAGACACAAACCAGCATTTTCAGCATTTTTGCCCTCGGTTTTAAATATCCTATTGGAAGAATTCTTATGTCCAAAACATCTTTTGAAGAAGCACTACATGATATAAGTTGAGTACCACTTGCTTTGACGAGAAGGCTGCCATCTGCAGAGTATGGAATCAATAGCAGTGTTTTTGTAGGTGCAAAACATATTGTGATTACCTGGAATATGCTAGCTAGTCAACTTTGTCCACCAGTGTTTAGAGAACTAAGTAGCAACTGTTTAGACAAACATTCATCTAGGACCAAAACCTGTGGAGAAGCTTGTTGCCCTAGCACTTCTTTCCACCAGCTTAAAAAAAACCCCAGACAACGCATATAACCACACACAAAATAACATAAAAAGGTTTTAAGGTACCCCAGAGACCAGAGAAATGTACCTTCAGGGAAAGATAGATACCTGGAAGAAAGATACGTGTACATGAAGTTTACAGGAAAAGTTACAATAGGGATCTGTTGGGCTCGCCCCAGCTGCAAAGCACTTCTGGTCCTAAGCACAGGTCCTGCTAAATGACCTACGTGGCTGACAGTATTAGGGAGAAGAATTCTGTAAATTTTTTTTTTTTTGGCAGGGGAAAAAAAAAAAAAAAAAAAAGGTGAAGAGCTTACCAAAGAGTTGCTGTCCCTATCTCTCTCATTACTGTTCTTACCAAGACTACCAGCCAAGCTGACTATGGGGGATTCTTTACACTGGGTCTAGTATAAAAGAAATCTCAGGTCAGACACTGGTCTGCCACAGGTACTTATGTTACCCACCCGATAAGAGTTACAAATGTCCTGGAAGAAGGAGGTTTAGGCAGCAGAAGAATAATTCCATCTAAGGTAAGAATTTTAGTTCAACTATCAGTAACAAGTACATATCATAGTTATAGCGGGTGCCCTGTGTAAGAAGCCTGAAGAATTGAAAGCTATGTCAGTTGCTATACGCTGTATGCTAGATGTTTAACATCCTACAACTGGCATCTTACAACACTTAGACAATATGATGATGGTATATTATTTAAAATGACAAGAGTACAGAAAAACCTTGAAGGATTACATGCATTTTAGTACAGTGTTATTGAATTCAGAATTTTTTAAGTAAGGACTAGGAAAACCTTAATTAGATGAAATCAGAGGAAAATTCTGCAGAGAGTAATAAGGCACATGACAAGTCTTAAGGGGTATATTGGGTTTACATGACAAGGTTTTTGTAGTGGGGCAGCTGCCAGGGTGGCTTCTGTGAGAAGATGCCAGAAGTTGCCCCCACGTTGGACAGAGTCAATGCCAGCCAGGTCCAAGAGGGACCTGTCACTGGCCAAGGCCGAGCCCATCAGCGATGTTAGTAGTGCCTCTATGATAACATATTTAAGGAAGGGTAAAAACCGCTGCGCAACAGTGGCTGGGAGAGAGGAGTGAAAATATGTGAGAGAGAAAACACTGCAGACACCAAGGTCAGTGAAGAAGGGGGAGAAGTTGCTCCAGGCACTGGAGCAGATATCCACCTGCAGCCCATGGAGAACTCCACACCAGAGCAGGTGGATGTGTCCTGAAGGAAGATGCAGCCTGTGGAGAGCCCACATTGGAACAGACTTCTGGCAGGATCTGTGACACCATGGAGAGGAGCCCACGCTGGAGCAGGTTTGCTGGCAGGACTTGTGGCCCCGTAGGAGCAGTTTGTTCCTGAAGGACTGTACCCCATAGAAAGGACCCATACTGGAGCAGTTCTTGAAGAACTGCAGCCCATGGGAAGGATACACATTGGAGCAGTGGAAGAGCATGAGGAGGAAGAAGTGGCAGACACAACAGGTGATGAACTGACCACAACCCCTCCTTTCCCTGTCTCCCTGCGCCACTCAGGGGGAGGAGGTAGAGAAGTTGGGAGTGAAGTTTTGCCCGGGAAGAAGGGAGGGGTGGGCAGAAGGTGTTTTCAGATTTCTCATTATCCTACTCTGACCTTTTGATTGGCAATAACTGAAATTAATTTCCCTGAGTTGAGTTTGTTTTGCCCATGACAGTAATTGGCGAGTGATCTCTCCCTGTCCTTAATTTCGACCCATGAGCCTTTCGTCATATTTTCTCTCCCCTTTCCAGTTGAGGAGGGGAGTGACAGATCAGCTTGGTGGGCATCTGGTGTCCAGCCAGGGTCAACCCATCACAGGGGCCTTTAAATGAGAGCGTTGAACATGTTCTTTAAAACAAAAAATTCAGTTCAATCACACTGAAACAGCAACCCATACTGTCATGCAGTGATTCTGTCATGACAGGAATTAATGACTTTCTGAAGTTGCAATGGATCTGTATCTAATGACCTAAAACTGTCCTCCCCTGCATCTGTGGGAGTTTCCCACTTAGGTAAGAGTCAAAGTCAGCTCAGAAGAACAGAGTAAAGAGCTGCTACTTCTACTAGTTCCACCCCATTGATTCAGTTGACTTCCTTTATTTCATGAGAAGGTTAACAGTTGGACTCAATGATCTCAAGGGTCTTTTCCAACCCAAATGATTCTATAATTCTAAGATACAGTTGCCTTTTGTATTGGCAGTTACTGTACGACTTAATACCAGGCAATACCCTTTCTATCATATTATCTGAAAGAATATAGACAACACACTGTAACCAATGCTCCAGAAAACAGACCATCTGCTTAAATTCATAACCTATCCGCTCATCTGTGGAATGACACTAGAACACCTCTCCAACAAAGACAAGTGGTATCTGAAAACAGCAAATACAGTATTAAGTTGAACTGTTAACTATTTTATATCTAGATGTCTTTTACAAAAATTTATAAATATTACCAGTTCAGCAATATTAATTTAAGATACACACTGGACACTAAATTTGCCATTTACAAAGATGGTAATTGGGAGTTAAAAAAATCATGGTATCAATCATTTCCCCCCTTTCAGATGCTCCTGAATGATAGTGTTTATCTCTTCCCCAATTAGATAATCTCTAAAACAGGAAGCAGATTATGTTCTTCATTCTTTTAGTGGTACACTAGAGAACTTTTAGAAAACCATAATCTTACTATCCAATAAAAGCATTACTTCAGTTTGTCAGATACAGGCAAAAACCATTCAGAGCAGCTATGAGGGTCTCCTGGCCTCAGCCCAATCAAGACCCCACAGCTTTGTCCCATACACAAGCTGGAACACATGATCTCATTTATGTTGCTGTCCTCAACTCCCAAGTGACAAGCACCCAGCACAATTTTTTACAACATAGGTCAGATTTTCATTGCATTTCATAGGTTATACAACCAGGATACCTAGCAAAATGGCATAATATATGATAGCTTTAAAAAAGAAATAATTCTACTTTAAGAATCAAATTTCATGATAAGAATTTTTCTAGTTCTCATTACAAGAAAAGTCTTGAAGACATACACACAAGTTCTACCAACTCAAAACTAACTCAGAGAGTAAATAAAGTACAAGTAATTTTAAAACCTGGTTTTTGCAAGCAAAACTTTGTTAATATAAGAAGTTTTGTTTTCTTTAGTTAAAAACTAGCAAGCCTTACCATTGATTCTGGACAATACTCAGGTGCTCGCTGCAATAAGTGCTTCAAACGGGAATCACTCTTAGAAGACAAAATCTGTTAGAAATAAAACACACCTTAAAACATAGAATGTAACTACACATTGAATACTTTTTTCAATTGATTTCATTGGGTTTTGTTTCACTACTACCTACCCTTCAACAATTTTGGCTAACAGCTAATATATAAACAATGCAAAGTTAAGATTTTATTTTATATATCTATAGTCTTTCAAATATGTTGCACTCTTGATGAAGGAATTTTTATATTTAAAGTGAATGAGAATTTCCTCTTAAAACACTTCAAGTGTTCTAAACTTCAAAAAGTTTCTATTGAATACGCAGTGTGAAAAAACAGAGGATTTCTGCCCTGCATATCAAAATATTTTACAACTCTGCTTATATAATTAGCCTTCTGCTACATGTTACATGACCTCAGGCAACTAAACTCCTTCCAAAAAACCCTGAAACAAGTAATTTTTGTAGAACAAAGATGAACAAAACCTAGACTAGTTAAAAGAGACTATCAAAACTAACAGGGAAATCAATACTACCCACAGCAGAGCAAGATCAAGTTAGGTACCAGCTAAGCAAACTGAACATCCAGAAGTTCATGAGACTGGATGTGATGCAACTGAGGATGTTGAGAAGCTAGCCACTGTCACTGCAAGACAGCTTTGCTACCAGTTTTTGAAAGACCATAGTGATTGGATGAGGTTCCTGGTGACTGAAGAAAGACAAACATCATATCCATTAGAAAGGCAAGAAGAATGATCTGGGCATAACACCATGCAACAGTACAGGCTGGGTACTCACTGGCTAGAAGCCAGCTTTGCAGAAAACAGTGTGGGTCCTGGTGGATGACAAGTTGAACATGGGTCATCAGTGCATGGGTGCAGCACTGAAAGCTAACAGCACACTGCACTTCATTAGCAGCAGCACCGCCAGCACGTTAAAGGAAGATGACCATTCGCTTCTATTGGGCACTGATGAGGCCACATCTGTAATACCAAACCCAGTTCTGTGTCACCTCTGTGCAAGAAGCGTTATTGATAAACTGCAGAGAGTCCAGTAGAAGGCCACAAAAGATGCTGGACTTTACAACATACCAAGGTAAAAAGATCTGTTCAACCTGTTAAGAGGGAGCAGAGGGATCTAAATTCCTGTCTTCCAGTACCTGAAGATGTATTATAGAAAAGGCAAGTCAGACTGTTCTCAGAGTTGCACAGTGGAAGGATAAGCTACAACAGTAATAAGTTGCAGCAAGAGAAATTCTGACTAGATGCAAAGGAAAAAAAAAAATCTTCACCATAAGAATAGTTGAGTGCTGGAACGGATTCCCCAGAGAGGCTGTGGAAAGCCCATGACTGAGGATATTAAAAACCTGACTATCAAGATCCTGATCAAACTGATTTAATTTTGAAGTTAGCACCTCTCTGAGCATGAGGTTAGACAAAATGACTCTTTCAACTTAAATTATTTTGTACAGCTATACTTGGGAAGAAATCTTACCTTAACTTACTGACTTTCATGCACAATTCTGAATCATGTAAATTTATCTTTTTTCCCCAGGTGTCTTTCAGACCATTTTGTAGTGTTGTTCATCTCATTTCCTTATAACCGTAGCAGAATTTTTGAAGTTTATTACAAGATGCCTTTACCTCATCAATCTTTTTGGTGTTTTTCTTGTTTTGTTTTTGTTTTTTAAAGTTTCATGGCAGTGTTAACATAAGTTGAGCTCAGCACATTTTAAATTGTTTTCTGGTCCACATTAATCATCTTTTTGGAACTTGTTCCTTTAGCAGTCCAATTAAGTAAAACACTCAAAAATTAAAACAAGAAACTGGACAACAAAAGGGATGGAAACATACCTATTAATGTGGGATATGAAACTGGAAATTACAGGAACTGAAACATGGATGCATTTCAGATCTTTCAGAAGGAGAAACACACTACAGTTCTATTCTAAATTTGCAACACGATAAACCCATGGAAAGAAAAACAAGAGAACAATAGTACTGGTTTCAGAAATGAGAGCAAGAAAGAACTGTAGTAGTATTTGGGGTCTTCTGGGGCCATAGAATAATAAAACAATTCAGAAGATCATTTATTTCAACCTTTTGCTCAAAGCAGGGTCAACTGTGAGACCAGACCATGTTGCTCAGGGTGTTATCCAGTTAGGATGTGAAAACCTCTGAGGATGGAAAATGCACAGCCTCTCTGTTTTCATGGTGGAAAACTTCCTCCTTATAACCAGCTGGAACTCTCTAGTTTCTCTAGTCCTCCTGCTACATACCACTGTGAAGAGCCTGGCTCTGTCTTCTGATCAATCTTACTACAGGTATCAGAAGGCTTCTCCGAGGTGCTCCTCCTTCCCCAGGCTAAAGGCAGTTCCCTCAGCCTCTCTAGAGGGGTCATGTGCGCCAGCCCCCCAGTCACCTTGGTGACTCTCTGCTAACTTGTTCCAGTTAACTGATGTCTTGCTTCTAACAGGGGGGGACAAAACTGGACACAGTATTCTAGATGGGGTCAACAAGTGCTGACTAAATGTGGAGAATCATTTCTCTAGACCTACCGGCTATGTTCCGGTTGATGCCTTTTTTATTACAGGGGCACACTGCAGGCTCCTGTTCAGCTTGCTGTCTCTATATCAGTACCCCTGGGTCCTTTTTCAGCAAATGTACTGCCTAGCAAATCAACCTCCAACTCATACTGTTGCAAGTGATTCTTTCTTCCCAGGTGCAGGACATTGCATTTTTTCTTGTTGAATTTCAGAAAGTTCCTGTGGACAATTCCTTCCATCTGTCCAGGTCCCTCTGGATGACAGCACCGCCATTAAGATTATCAGCTCTTCCTTCCAGCCTTCCTTTCATTGCCTGAAAACTCAACAAGATGGAATCTGTCGTCTCTTCCAGGTCATTAATAAAGATGTTAAACAGGACAGGTCCTAGGACAGACCCCTTTGGTATTCCACTTCTTACTAGCCTGCAGGCAGAGTAGGACCCATTAATCTCTGAGCCTGATTATCCAACCAATTTTTTTTATTCTTCTAATTGTCCATCCATCAAAACTGTATTATCTTAGAATGGATACAAAAATATTGAGGGAGGCAGTGTTGAAACTCTTGCTAAAGTCAACACAAATGACATCCACTCCTTTCCCCTTGTTCAGAAATCTAATTTTATTATCAAAGGCAATCAGGTTTGCCAGGCATTATTTACTCCTTCCATAATCAGAAATGTGTTCTGAGAAGATTCTGTCCATGATTTTTCCCAGAGATTTAAGAGAAGATTACTAGTCTGTAGTTTGCTGGATTAGGAACCATCCTTTAGTGTTTTTTTTTTTTGTTTGCCTTTTTTTTTTTTTTTTTTAAGATGGGTACAATGTTTGTCCTTCTCCAGTCATTGGGCACCTCCCTCAAGTTCCACAACCTTTCAAAGATGATAGAGAGTAACCTTGCAGTAACACCAGCCAGCTCTCTCAGCACCTGCTGATGCAGTCTATTTAGTCCCATGGACTTGTATGGGTCAAATTTTCTCACATAATTCTTGACTCAACCATCACCTATTACTGGTAGTACTTCACCTGGAACCTTGACTCTATGTACAGGGGCCTGGGAGACCTTATAAACAAAGACTCGGGAAAGAAGGCATTCAGTACCTCTGCCTTATCTGTGTTTGTTGACACTAAAGTACATGTTGCATTCAGCAACAGCCACACATTTTTCCTTCTTCAGCCTTTAACTACTGCCACAGTATGTCTTGTTGCCCCTGATATTCTCTGCGAGTCTCAACTCCAGTTGAGCTTTGTCTTTCCCAATATAACCTTACATGGCTGGGCAAACTTTCTGAATTCCTCTTTTATAACCTATCGCTGCTTCTACCTTCTCTATACTGCCTTTCTACACTGAAGCTTGTTCGTGACTTCTCTCTCTAGTCAAGCTAGCCTCTTGAAACAGCAATGTGTTTTCCTGAGGACTGGGATGGACTGTTCTTATGCTTGGAGGAGGATCTGGATAGAGATCTCTGGAGTGATAGAAAGATGAATGCTGCCAGGAACCTTATCATTATGAAACTTCCCAGAAATAAACTTGGGAAAAAAATGACAATTAAAGAAAGACAGGCCCGCTTATTCCTTGCTACAGTATTTGACAGACTGAACCAAATAATCACAAAAAGGAGATGATACTGAAACTAAGCTTGGAATAATACTTAATAAGAATGCAAAATAATTAGATGTTTGAATCATGTTAGTTGTCAAACAAATCTGTAATCCAAGTTTTCTTTTTCAATGGGGTCACTTAAAGAATCTGAATTACTAGTTAGCAGAATTCCTTAATCAAGCCTTTTTCCTTAACTGGCAGGATCAAGGAGAACACCACCGGGTCTCCTGTGCCCTTTACCCTGGGCCATAGTCACATTTTACCCATGCAAGGCCTCCCTCAATAATATCACCAGTCTCCATGTAGATGAGCAGCCAATGGGTAACAGTCCAAGGGTCAAAAAAACCTTGCAATTTCTGCAACATCCTAGATCTGAGCCCCTAAAAACCAAAGCACCTTAGACTGCAGATGAGTGCCTCCATCCCCTGCAGAAGGGAGTCCTTCTCCTGGTGGCATGGTTGATTAGGCCAAGATGGGTCCCTGATGGAGCTTGTTTCTCCTCAGCTGTTCTAAGGCCCCAAATCTGTTCTGTAAGTACACATTCCAAGACAGGCCAAGCAACTTCTTCCTGCTGCCAGGAGTCATAAACTTTCAGTCTCCACTAAGCATAGCCTCTGGCCACCCTTCTTTCCATGCAATGCATAGTCAGGCTATTGCCCTTGCAGGTTCCCCACAAAGAGCTTGTCTAGCTCCCATTTACACTGAGACAACGCTACTATCCTCAGCCTCTTTAGATCTGACAGTTCAGAAAGCTGACCAGAGCATGACTCCCCACAGTTTAAGTGCCACTGACTCAAGGAGAGACACCATCCTTTCCCTGCAGCCCAAGACTTGGATGGACACATTCTTCCTCAAGAGCTCCCTCTGGGTCAAGGCCTTGAACATGTCATGAGTGGCTGGCCCACCCAGAGACTATCCTGCTGGACGTTAACAGCTGCACACAAGTCATCTGCAACTCCTGCAGGCCCTCTCCACAAGAACTCACTGTGTTAATGCCCAAATTCCTGTCTGTGCACCCTGGTCACCAGCATTCCCTAAGCATTAGTTAAATAGCAATATGGGGCCCAAGCCTGCTCTCTCTTTCCCTGTCATCTTTGGCAAGCAACTTCAATGTTTTATGGCTCAAACTACCAAGTCTAAGAGGAAAATTTTTTTTTTTAATTATTATTGAAGTATCATGTCAGGATGGTACAAACAAGAGCACAAGTACATGGCAAATATTTTAGAAAAGGTGTTTGGAAAGATGGAAGAAGGCAAATCATTCAGTCAACTCTGTCCCCTTACAGTCACCCCCCATGTATGTAAGGCTTCATCCTACAAACAAGGCACTAAGTATCAAATAATACATTCCAAAATGGAATCAACAGAGTCAAAGCATTTGAATCGTGCTGCACAAAATGTTACAGAACGTGAAAGTCAGTAGAAAAATAGTAGACATCCCCTTCAGCCAGTCTGTTGGCCTATATCAAAGGATCATTCAGAAAACGATGCTACCAGCCTGAGGTAACTAAGACAGCTCCTTATAGAACAATTTGAGGGGCACCAGTCCTACTTTAGACTTGTTCTAGATTTCTCACCACAAAGACTCTGAATATGCTGATTATCTGGGTAGAGAGAGATCATCCAGAGGAGAGAAGATCAGAATATCTCACAAAAAACACAGGAAACTCTACACAATAATTAGAACTGGTATAACAGAAATGGGATGAAATTTGACAGTAAAAAGCTCAAGGCCTTTCACGAAGAGCTAACAGGAATTCACATGATAAATGGGGAACTTCAAACAAATGGAACAGAAGAAAGAATTGGACAGATTATTCCAAATGCCCTCTCAACGCAGCTACTAAACCTGCCAATTAAATTTGTTTATATAGAGGAATGGATATCTTTCTCTTACTTACACATGTTTTAACACAATTGTTAAGACTAAGTGCTATACTTTTGTTTATAATACCATGTACAGTTTTGCTTACATGTATTCAAAGAGATAAACTTAAGCTGGAAGGGCTGCAAGAATAATTATAGGAATTGAGAGAGTATCTTATGCGAAGAGACTGCAAGACTTTTCCTTGTTTGGCCTAACAACAGAAAAGCTAAAAGGGGATTTGATTGTGTTCTATAAATACATCAGGGAGCGAGAAGTGCAATTTAAACTAAAAAGTTTTGTTAGTACAATCACAGATAAATACAAACTTAATCATAACCAGGTTTAGTGCTTGAATAGCCCCAAAGCAGGTAATGAAGACAACAAAAGGAGGGCAGGTATGATGTAAGGATACAGTTTTAATATAAAAACTGTGTATATGTGTATGCATGCTTTACTGATGTAACATTTTTATTATATAAATTTATATAAATACAGGCACAAAAAGCTGTACAATATACTATCCAAAGGTACAAATCTAAACATAAGTTGTGGAAAAGTATTTTCCAAGCTTGAATTTAGCAGAAACAGCTCTTTGTTATTACCTTACGAACAGAGTAAGTAAGCAGATTTTTGCTGGATTCACAAAGCCATATATCATCATGAGTATCTCCGATGCTTAGCTAAGAAACAAGAACTGGCAGGAGGAAAGAACAGTACCAACATCATCTTCTTAATTTTAAATTTCTCCAAACTTGGAAACACACAAGATCCAGAAATTGGGTAAAATACCTTCACCCCTTCCATTTCCTAACATGCTTATCACTTGACCAAATCCTGACCTCAGATTTGTATCTTTATTTCTTCTTGACCTCAACAGAACCTGCTTTCCACTACAAAAGGGAAGAGGACTACAGTTTTAAACCTTTACGTTCTCATTTAAACAACAATAATATTACATCTCATGATTCATACATGGCATTCACACAGAAAATCACTTGCTTATAACCCTAATCTTGCCACATCATTGTCTAAAGGCATGATTGTAACTCTGAGTGATAAACCAAATTTAAAACAAGCTTACCTGTTCACAGACATCCCGGCACATTAAGTTGTCCTTTGCATGGTAACAACAAGACAAGCCTATGGAAAAGCAGGGGGAGGGAAAAAGATATTTAAGAGAGCTGAAGAACTTAACTATCACTTCTGAACAGAAACACCTACTTGATGGCCTATCAGGATGATTTGTCTGGTCCACAGATGACTGAGAAACTTTCCTTCCCAAAGGCAAAAAAAGACATGAAAAAGTTTTGTTCTGAAGCTGACACGGATCCGTTCATCGAGTCTCACAGAATTACCCCTGAACACTCACTGCCACCAAAAGGAGATCTCACTGTCCTTCCTTCTGCTTCTAGCTGCATTTCTGCTGCTTAACTTGCACTAGCTTGGCACCTGCCAAATTCCTGCATGAGGCAATTTAATTTATTAACCCAGCAGAAATAATAATAATTAAAAAAAATAATATGTGAACAAAAAAACCCACCAAAAAACTCCATACAGACTATATGCTTTTGTAAATGGAATAATCTCACAGAATCTGGAAAGTGCAGGAACAGGTAGAAAAGGAAATCAGAGCAGGAGTCCCTTTTCACACAGCCGTGAACACTGCTGCTCATTGAACTCTGGCTTCTTAAAAACTTGGAATAAAACTGTAAATTGTTTCACTAGTGATGGATGATTAAGAGTGGTTTTGCCTGACTAGATGGAAGTCATAGAGCAAACACTGATATGAACTCATCAACAGAAAAAGAAATGAGAACCGAAACACTGAGAAGTCGCAAAACACCAAGGTTTAAAGCAGCATTTTTAACATTATACTTTGCTGTGCTTTGTTCCCCCTACCATTCAAACATCTCCTTCATTCAGAGTTAAGCTTGGCCAATGTAAAATTAATTGCACAACTCCTTGATAGTCATTTTCATCCTCACTGGCCAGTGTTTGGAACAGTGTATTAGAAAACAGACAGAGGTTTTCTTCAAAGCTTTTACTTCCACGTACATCTTCATACAGAGGATCATTTAATGATTACAGATTTCTGCTCAACCATATGTGGACCATATATCATACTGATACAACATAAAAGCAATACTGTACAATGATACCACATATATAAAGCTGCATTTCACAATACCTAGTTACTAAATAGATTTTGACCGAACCAATAAGAAGGATCTTGGGTGTGAATTCCTTGATAATTTCACAACTTACTAACGTTTTCATCTGAAAGCTGTTACAAGAAGATATCCAATTTAAAAACCAAAATAATTCACCACCATCAAAACCAGAATTCTCCAATACTGAAGGGACATTAAAAAAGAAAAGAAAATTTCAGCTTGAAAATGTCAAGGAACTGGAGGGAAAAAGACAACCTTTTCAGTGGTTTTTGGGCGTCTCAAACAGTCACAATTTTAAATGGCTACTACAGCACAGAGCTACATTTTAATGCATTATTATCATTCCTGAAAAGGAAAGAAGAAAAACCAAAGTAGGACTTGTAACTCGTGAATGTTTTCATTAATAATTAGAAACAATGCAGCAAATTTCCTGTAATAAATGAGGACAGCACCAAAATCCTGCTTACAACACGATGAAATAAACTGTAAAATTGACTTTTGCCAATTTTCTAGTATCACAGAAAAGGATTGAGATATGACACAGATGGCTTAAAAATCTTTCCGATTTGATGGCTACACATGAGATCTTGCAGGTTATCCTGCGCTATGTTCAGAAAGCCAGTCGTCTGTGCCAAGAATCAACTTCATCATTAGTATGCTCCACCATGTTCAAACTTCAGTTACTATTTCACTTAAAAGCTCTGCTTTGCACTTTCTTAATCCTGTTATAAAGCCATGGTATGAGAAATATATAAAATGATAAAAAAACCATTAACTTCTAAGAACGGGTTTTTTTAAGGCAAGAGTTGCCCTTATTTTCGGAAATGTTTCTAAATTTCAGTGCCTATGCAATCAGACTGCAAGCACATTAACACAGCGCTGGAGAAAATGTTCAGTTTCACAATGAAAAGATACCCAGCAAATTAATTGTCATAAGTAAAAAAAATTCAACCAAATGCACTTAAACATAGGCTTTACTTACAAACAAAAATACTGGCTACTCAATCACTTTTTTGTTGTTTTGTTTCACCATAAAGAGAATTTACATTGGCTTAGGTGACAATGTTTAACTGCGTATGTCGCTACAATATGAATTCATGAATATCTTAGGCAACACTTTATTAAACACTCCTCACATAGATTATTTAATACTCTGTGGTCTTTTATCCACTAGTTTTCAGTGGCCCTCAGCCCTCCTGTAATGAATTAACACACACCGATAGTTCTCCTTCTCAATCACTTCTGCTGCTGAGTTCATGTCTTACCAATTATACCAGAGAGTGTAATAATGAAGTAACAATACACTGAACTTTATGGTCGTTTAATTCCTCTTATACACAATCCTAATCAATTGATGGTATTTTGAATTAGAAGCAAATTAAGCTGGCTCAGAGTGATCTTTAGTGCTTAAGTCACAAATGGAAGTTATTAACAATATCCATTCCAAACACAATTCCTCAGTTCTCTTTCCAGTTAACCTCTTCTGAAATGCCTTACGACATCCTTCAGTCAGTCCCCCTTACTTTCTCATTCCCACTTTCTCTAGTTTTACTAAAAAATTTCCAGGTTTCATTTCAAAATTTTATTCATGTCCAGCTATGAAATATCCACACTTCCTTCTTTGGTAAGATCTCCTATCTCAGCGATGTGAGTAGGTTTATCAAGGGAAAGTTCGGCTAGAGTATGTCATATTTCATTCCACTACTTTTTACTGCCTTCTTCCTAAAACTGTCCCCCCCTAGAAATCAGAACTATAGAACAACAACGAAATGCCCATAAATGCCTCAGCGATTGCAGTCTTCAGCTTTGAAGTACAACCTATTTTGTATTTTCTACTCCCATGACAGTATTACCAACGTGATCTATTTATTAAAGGCTATTTCCCAATGTCTGTACTTGTGCTGCCTTCTTTTTTCATTACTCTTTTTTGGTCCTGTCAAGAAGCTACCTGCTATCACAACTTTAGTGCAGGAAACTATTTTACCACTACCCTCTCTATTAAATGTCTTGCCTTCACTGCTTAAAAAATTCAGTATCTTGTTCAATAACATTCTTCTTATTGAAAATATCAGCAAAACCAGAAGGAATACAAGCCCCGGAATATAAGGGCTGTTCTGACACGTCATCCGGCAATCCAGAAGTCAGGTGTTACCCACCTGGAACAAGACACCAGATCTTCTCCCTTTCAAACCCCGATCTCGGGACTTTACCTACTGCCAGCATCACAGCCGAAGACACATCCCGGCCCCGAGTCACGTAACCCGGTGGGGTGAAGGAAGAGGTGTATCGCCACGGCACTGCCAGGCAGGGTGTGGGAAAGGTGGCCGTACCCCTGCACCCCACTCCTCGCTACCTCAGCCCCCTCTGGCCGGTTGCCGCTCCTCGCACTCAGGCGGGTGCTCTCCGCGGGGAAGCGGGGTGGGGGGCGGGAAGGCCGGACACCGAGGCAGCAGCAGCGGGAAGAGGGACCGACAGCAGGAAGGCGACGCTGCCCCTTCCCGGCGGCGCCCCGCGGGCACCCGGGGAGCCGCCCCCGGCCCCCACCTGCTGCCGCCCCGCGCCCACCGGCCTCCGGCGCCCGCGGGGCAGGTGCGGGGGGCAGCGGGGGGCACCGGGCGCCGGGGCGCCGTCCCCCCTCTCCCCCGGCTCCAGGCCGCCCGCCCGCAGCGGCGCCGAGGCAGGAGAGACACACGGCGCCATCCCCGCGGGCGACGCCACCGCCCCAAGGCTGCGGCACCCCGCGGGCGGCCTCGCCCCTGCGCCATGTTGTCGGAGAGGGACCCGCGGAGCCGCCTCCCCCCGCTCCCGCCCTCCGCGGCTCGCAACTCACCGGCCGCCCCCGGGAGGTGCAGCGCAGCCGCCACCAGGCAGAGCAGGGCCCAGGGCCACCGAGCGGCCGTTACCGCCATGGCCCGGCCGCGAACCGGCCGCGAACCCGCCGCGCGGCTCCGCCCCGCGACCCCCGCCCGCCCGTCGGACGGGCCCCGCCGCCGGTGCCGCCCCCCCAGCCCCGCTCTGCCTGCCGCCGCCCCCATTGGCTGCGGCTCCCAGCCAGGCCCCGCCCCCCGCCTGGCCGCCGCGGACATTCCAGCGGGCGAGAGCCGCCGCCGCGGGGAGCCGCGTCCCGCGCCGCCGCCCGCGCCCCGCCCCCCGCTCGGGGAGGGGCGGGGCCTGTCGCCGCCGCCGCCGCCGCCACGCCAGCTCCGCTTTGGCCCGGCCCCGCGGGGCCACCGGGTCTGCGGCGTCTTCGCTGGGCGCGCCGGGAGCCCGCAGCCTTCCTGCCCCCCAACCCCCGGAGCAGTCACGGGCATGCCCGGGGAGAGGGCTCGGGCGGGAATGGCTTACAAGAGGCTGAGGAGAAACAGTATTTAGGAGACAATTTTTGTGAAGGAGGCAGAGACCTCCACGCGATTACATAATGTTGGCGATATTAATAGCTTTCTACCCATTATTTTTAGAGTGTTGACTGTAAAGCCCACTTACAACACTTTTCTGCTTGAAAAGGCTTTGTGCAGTGACCGTGTGGGAGGAGTGAACTGGACAGCACAAAGCGTAGGTTGCCGAGTGGGAATGACCCCTGAGGCGGGCAGGACACCCCCCAGATGCAGAGATGAGGAGGCCATCATGGCTGCAACGGCTTCATTCGTCATGAGCTCTTGGCCGCTTGCTCCAAGGTCAGGGTACCAGAAGCGCTCAGGCAGGTTTTAACACGGTTTGAAGGCCGCTGTGCAGCTGGGGATGGCTCCTCGTGTCCAGGCTGAAGGTGACGGGAAGGCGTCTCAGCCCTCCCCGTGACAGCGTGCCTCCTCGCTGCCCGGGCAGCTCCCCTGTTGGCTTGCGGTGTGGCCTGTGACGGCCTTCAGCTTGGGCAGGGAACCTGGAATGCTCTGCCGGGCTGCTACTACTTCTGCTCCTCTTTAACCTTTCGTTCAGGTTGTGTGGTGGTGTCGGCTGGTTTTCTGCATCTACGCTGCAGCTTGGGTCAGTGGCGAGATGTTCCCGTTCCGGGCAGCAGGAAGGCAATCTAGCCTGTGGAGAGTCAGTCCACAGTGCAGGCAATCAGAAAAAGAGTCTGTAACTGAAGAAACCTCTGTACCATAGTGCCACCAGTGCAGTTTCTTCAGTTTCTTTTCCCTGTAGAGACCAAATTATCCCCTTTTTTTTTGTTTGTTTTAGAATTCGAGAGAAATTAAATGTAAGCTATTCAATGAAGTCAAAGCAAACTTAAGTTACAGCTCATTTCATAGCTACTGACCTATTTTGCCTCAAAGTCTGACCATTCCAAGGTGAATGGACCAGCTTCTGACAGCTTCAGACTTCTTGCGTGAGCATCTTGGCATCCCGTTATTGGATTTTCTGGCAATAATAAACCAGGAAATTTTCTAAGAACTCACAAAATTTGGTGTCTCACAAACTGCTTATATCTTTTTTCCAATCTGTCATCCTAATGAACTCCTCCAAAGACAGTCTGACAAATTACCAAGCTATTAATGGTCTTCTACAGCCTGGAGAATCTGTAGGAACCCAGTGCTCTTTAATTCCAGTATCGAATTCATAAATGGTCTGGGAAAAAACCCAAGGTATTACAGGAGACCACTCCAATGAGACAAAAAAGTTTTGTATCTTATTTATCTGCCTATACACCTGTATAGAATAATTAAATTGCAATAGTTCTTTATGGAGCAAAGACAAAAGAAGTAACGGTACATTTAGTTGTATTTCAATTTGAAGTCTAAAAAATTAAAATTGTTGCTGTAATTGTGAATTCAAGAAACTGAAAAGTGGCAAATGTAACCAGATTATAAAAAAAAACTTTTCACACCAGGACAGAAAAGACACTTATATGTAAATGGACTTACATGTCAGTTAAATAGCTGGGCTTTTCCCCCAAAACCCAAGGTGAACTTTTGTTAACTTTTTATCTGGCTGCTATGTCGGGACTTAAAATTCGTCATGAACCCACGAGGTGGCAGCAGATCCAAAAGCAAAATTAGCCAGATGGCTAAATTATGTGGGCTGGTTTCATTTCGCTGAAAATACAAGGGTCCTGAACCGATTAGATGCATTTTTTCCCGCTTATGCTAAATGGTTTAATTTCGTTT
This sequence comes from Strix uralensis, assembly GCF_047716275.1. Lineage (NCBI taxonomy): Eukaryota > Metazoa > Chordata > Aves > Strigiformes > Strigidae > Strix > Strix uralensis. Next base: position 70,410,941 of record NC_133972.1, on the reverse strand, counting down.
GATTTTGGATGATGGTGAACTGCTGTGCAGTCTGCTTCCCCTGAATGCCACTTACATGTGAAGTAATTATCAGGAATAATTTATCCCACAAGCAAACTGGCAGAGAGAAGATGCTAGGATGTCTGGGAATTTAAAGGCTCTGCACTGTCACTCCAAGTCACCACTTCAGCTCCGGAAGAAATGACTGAGACCACTGAAAGTATTTCCTTTCCTTTAAAGAAGCAAAATAAGCTTTTAAAATTTGTCTTTCAGTAAGGACAGTATAAATTTTAATCAAATTGCTCCGGAAAGCAAAGACTTTTGTTCCTTGGGAGTTTGAATGTTGAATCTGCAGACTACTGTTTTCCAGTTAAACCATGCATATCTTTTTTTTAGAACAGAACCCATCTGAAATTGATTCCTACCCAGTGTTTAACAATGAGAAGTGGAATGTTGGGGCTTGAAATAATTAAATGCTTCAGTGTAAAGCAGTTTGCTACAAATACACTGACAGCAGACTTTTTTAAGTCTGGTGATAAGGAAGAAACCCTTCTGCAAATGGATCTTGTTTTTTGCTGCTTCTGTCAACTGCTAAGGGAAAAGGAATACTTTATCCTATATGCTGTATTCCTTGTTGCTTAGAATATAATAAAACTGGCTCATTCAGCTACGTTTTTTGTATTAGAACGAATGGTTAGTTCATTATATTTTATTCTGAGTAGTGTTTGATCCTGCTTCCTTATCCTAAAAATTGCTGAAATGTTAAAAGGTTTGAACATTACTCCGTATTTTATGTTGAAGTCTCCCTCAGCAATAGGTGAAGATTCTGATGTAGTCATGGTCTGAATTACTGGTTCAAACATATATTTTACTGAAAGAGATCTGACTTGATCAGGATCCTCTCAGAAAGTAGAATGTTGCCACATTTTTGTTAAATCCAGAGAACCATATTGTCAGTGTGGCATATCTCAATAGGTTTCAACAGATTACTTTTGGGACTGAAAACATACTGTCCTATATTTGCATTTAATATTATTATATCTGTTTTGAGATGTACATAAATTCTGTGCACCAGATGAATTGACTTCCCAACCTTTTAAGATCTTCAAGAACCGTTATACCGAGCTACCCCTCTCAACACGGTACTTTATCAGACGAGAGGTTGTTTTCACCTGTATACCTTCTGCTTCTATTTTTATCTCATTACTGGAAGCCAGTAGCATTTTCCTCGGTAATTTCTAAACCCGTTGTATTTTAGCTATGAATATTTAAAAAAAATTGCTTTGCTGTAATTCTTAGGATAGCTACACCTTACAATTGGAAAGGTACTTACAACATATGTAGACTTACCCTAATTAGCATTAATTTGTCTAATCTGTATATCAACAACTAGATACCTGCATGATAAGCCAGTGCCAGATTTTTAGTGCACGTTGAATAGCTTTCCTGTGCTGAGGCTTGTTCTCTTTCATCTCTCTGTTGGAACTAGGTAGGGCTTTACAGCTACCTCAAGCATGTCTGTATGCGAACTGGTAGGAATTGTGGGACCAGTTGTGGGACTGTCCCTAACAACCTGCTAGCTAGTAAGTGAGGCTGTTGTCTGTTTCTTCAGGCTAAGGATGGATTGTCACAACAAAGCCTCTTTCAAAGAGATTTTGTTCTTAAACACGCAGACCTTTCTGTTCAGACAAACCTTAGCTACTTTGTGTATTTTTTTTCCCGTTAGGTATCAGGCAGCATTTTCAGCTGACTTTTCAAATAATGAATAAGAAAGACTAATTTATTTTCAAGTCACTTTTTTTTTTTTTTTAAACAAGACAACTGGAATTATATCAAAAGGTAAAACACAAATACAAAAGCAAGGTTTGGAGGCTGCTATTACACATCAGAAGCAGTGTGCAGTTACACTGATAAAGAAAGTTGTATATAAAGCAACACAGATGTGAAATTAAAGCCAATAAAGATGTACATTAATGCTAAATACAATGTCTGCAATTAATTTTAAGCAAGTTGAACATGTGGTGCATATTAGAGTTCATAAAATCTTGCCATAGGCAAATAATTAATGTTGCATACATCAAGTCTGGAAGGATAGCCAACTGAAAGTGATTAAATAAATGTGGAGTATATAATTAATTACAATTTGCTATGAAGGTAATAAAGAAGTAAATAAGATTCTGTCATCATCAGTGGGCATATGTTAAGAAACTATTCTATTGTTTTGGAAAGGAATTTGAAATAGATCTCAAGTTTTGATGTTCATAAAAGGTACCATTAAAAAAATCTGGCTCTGCTTTACGTTGTGTAACTTTTCGCAACAGAGCAAATGGCCTGAAACTAAAGTCACCTGTCAGTCTAAATTTTAAACCCCTGAAATCAGTTATGGGATTAGAGACATGTCTGCTTCTCTTCAAATGAGAATGCTGAGTGAAGTAAAATATACTCTTGATAACAAAGCTTATGAAATGGGTAATTTAAAAACAGGTTATGGTCTGATGGAAGCATCAAGACCGTTCATTCTCTTTGACGTAGAAAAACTGTGTCAGTAAAGTCTAATTACCATGTTCTTCCATGTTGAAGTAGGTGATGCCAGAAGTAATGCTTAAAAAAACCTCACCAAGATACATTTACATTTATGCTATTTAGTCAGATGCTTTTTACTCTCTATAATGGAGTTATGTATTAATGTAACTGTAGCAATTTGCTACCTTCAGAACTACTATATGTAGGCCAGGGTTGCTAGCAAGTGTGTGGAGTACCTTCATCTAAAAGGCTCACTAATGGGATGGAAGATCATTTCAGTTTGATTTCTGGAATAAAATTAAGGGATTGATAGAAGGAAAAAAGTTTTTCTTCAGTTTGAGAAATTGACAATGAGGGAGACTATACTTGAAGATTCTGGGGTTTGGGGGGTAGAAAATTGATCCCTTCAAAATGTGGACAAAGAGTATTTTAAATGGAATCATGTTCAGTCAAATTTTTCAACCATCCTAATGATCTAAATATGAATCTAAACTCAAGTGCCTAATTATAAAGTCTGCCACACCTGTACCATAGTAGAGATGGGCTGTGTTCGTGCCAGTCAAAATCCTGTCTTCTTTCTGGTCTTGGCTCACCATCCAAGAGGACAAATAACAGCATTTAGCAAGTGATGACACATCTCTGTCTTTGAATACAGATAAAATAGATACTCATTTTGCTTTTCAACTCAGGCTTCAGTATCAGCAGTGCATCTGCCAGCATATCATAAGTATGGGTTGGAGATAGAAAAGGATGTGTTGAAGAACATTGAGAATGCCATATGGAAATTCTTCTGTGGATTATCTCACTGAATCATCTAGTCATGTATAGGATTAGTTACTTCTCCATATGGTGCTTAAGGACCAAATTGCTTCTGGAATATTTTCCAAAGGTTATTTTTGTGTTTTGCTGTACTATGGAATTGTGTTAAAAATTACATCATAACCCGCACCTACAGTGAGATATTTTAAAGCACCCAAGGAGCTTTATACATTTGCCCCCACATTTTAGCAATTATAATACTCTCTCAATTAGTAATCTTTGAAGAACTGTGTGTAATTCATTCACTGCTATACATACATTTCCCTATGAACACAGTCTGCAAGCTTTGCAAAAATGGGTGTGGGCGGTATGAAATCATTTATGCTGCTAATTGACAATTATGCAGTTGCTTCTAGTTTCAAACAAAAAAAAAAAAGAGTGTAGACTGGCAGATAAAATAAAAAAGAAAAGGGAAGGCATAAAATTCCATTTTTTGCAACCAGTTTGTATCATGCTATTTAAATCAATTTTAGTTAAAATAGCTAAAACTAATGAGTTTTAGCTAAAATAAAATTATTTTGTTCTTGCTATTCCATACATTGGTTAGCAAGTTCTGTCAAGATGACATTACAATTCTGTGCATTACAGATCAATGCCTATTCCCATTTGGACCTACACTTGAGTGACATGAGCGAGTTAGGGTAGAACTTTGCTAGTATGCATTAATCCTGAATACTTCCGAAAATACTGTAATAAAGATGTCAAAAGTTATTTATTCTAACTTCTGTAACTCTTTGTAATAAAAATATATATGCATAATTTACATATTATGTTTGACAGTGAAGGAAGTTACTGGAGAACTCTGATGTCTCTGGTAGGGAAGGAAAGGCCGCACACATCTGAGAGCCACGGAGAGAAGGAATCATGTTTTTTGATGAGAACCAGAAGTAGCGCATTAGGACAAGGCAGTGGAGCTAGCAAGAGCAAGTGCTGCCCACAGACCTCTCGGTTGCCATGAGCTGGCCATGTTTATCCTGTGGCCATGGGCCATGCGTGGCACAGCATGGCATGGCATGGCATGGCACAGCCCACACCTGCTCAGGCACGCTGCGATATGTGGCCCTGGGTCCTCCATGTGCAGTAGCCCTCTCCTCACCATCGCTACACAGGGACACGAGGATCAAATGAATCTTCTTCTGTTAGGCAGCTTTAAATAATATACACTGTAGCAAGATAACTTGTTCATTTTGAAATCGTATACAATTCATCAGAATTCAGATCCTAAAGAATAATTTTAAAGTTCCCCCACTGTATATTCAAAAATTTGTAGCTAAATTCTTATCGTATTTGAGAACTAAGACTGAAAATAAAGAGAATTACTTTTCCCTTTAAAATGCTCATATTTACTTTTCTTGGGTATTGAAACTAACCCAGACCTTAAAATTCACTAAGCACCTGATCTCTCACATAACTGATACCCAAATTTTTTTATATGCACATAAAACACAGCAAGATCCAAGTAAAATTTAGCGACCTAAATCAACACTAAAGATACATAAAACTAAAACTGAAATTGGAAAAAATATATTGACTGCTTGGAAGCATGTAAACATTGTATACACTTCGTGCTTCAGCTTCCTGGGTTTCTTCGGCACCTGCTTCTTCCTAAATCCTCAGCTGTCCTGGTGGGTTGCCGTCCTCCAAATCTTAGCTCCTCCAGTGGAATAGTGGCAGGGTGTGGGTATTGACATCCAAGACAAAAGCTATGAGCCCCTCACCTATCTGGGTGCCTACAGTCTTCTAAGGGACAGCCTAAAAATAAATAACCTTTCAAAAATGTAATGAAGTCCTATGCATAGCATCTTAAAAGGAGAAAATTTAGAAGTAGCTTGGTTTATAAATGTTCTTACTAGTGCCCAAAAGATGAATCAAGTAATACTTTAGTGATGTCACAAATTAAATTATACAAGTGATGTCATTTATGCATACATATATACCTTATATGCACTACTAAGTTTTAACTCCATAAATAGCAAAGAAGGAAGACACAATAATGAGATGAAAGCTGGGGAAGGGGGAAACTGTCAGTGTACTTTATCAAACTGCATTTTATTATACATCTGGCACGTTTAGGGGTGCAAGAGTATTTTCAAAAACAGAACCAAAATTTTGTCTTTAAAATAATTACAGGGTCTGAAAGTCATCTGCTGTGGTTTTGCTGTTCTATACATCCTAGCTTTGAAGAAATGAGAAAACTAGTGGAACACAATCCTAAAATGGTACTTCAAGTTCTTCTACAATTCCTAAAGAAAAAGCTGTTTTCGAATGAAAGTTTATTTACTTATTCAACAACTATGACTACACCTATCCAGCAACAGTAAGAACAGCAAATTGCTAAGCCAACAGCTGAAATTAAATTAATATCATAACTACAGCGTTAATAACAGAAGGGAAGTCTGCAAAATGCTAATATGGTCATTTTGATGAAAGCTGAGAAAAACATTAAAAAAAAAAAAAAATCTCATGAGAACAACATGTTGGGGATCAGCAGAACGTGGCAGCCCGACAGTGGCGAGGCTGCTGCAGCTCCATGGCCCTGGGTCCCACCAGTCACAGGGCTGAGCACCTCTACCCAGAAGGCAGGGGCACCAGCGGGTACAGTCCACGTGCACCCAGAACAACACAGCAAGAAACAGCTCGCTCACAAATGGCACCTACAGCCTCATCCTGCTCCCCTCTCTTGTTGGTCAGGATGGAGGTGTGATAGTGGAAAACTCCACTCATGGTGCGGCTCCCCCCAGCAGCGGGGCTCAGGCAGTCTATCCAGCAGCTGCCCCTGGATCCTCACACCCGCCCAGCTGCGGGTTGCCACAGCCTTCGGCCCCACTGCAGCACTGAGGGAGGACCTCCCACCCCAGACACACACCGATGCACAGGCACACATGCTCTGGATCCCTCCAGTAACTGGGTTTACACACACAGAGCATCCAGTCGCTGGTCCTGCACCCTCTCTCTCCCCAGTTGCCTCTTGCACAGATACACACATACCAACTGGTCTCCCAGTCAATGATGTGGTCTCTCCAGCAGCTGGCTTGCATCTGCTGGGGTTGGCTCTGTCAGCCAGCTCCTCCAGGAGTCCCACCTGCAGAAAGGCACACACATACCTGGCTCTCAGGCCGCTTGACCTACTTGCCAACAAACCTGGCCTGACCTTCGCTAGTGATCACGCACTCGCACAGGCACCCTCCCTAGTTCCTGCTGCTGCAGCACAAATGCGTGGGCCCTGTCACCTGCAGCCCAGCTCCACTTGCTGGCACTTGGACCTTGGTGCATACAGAATACACCATTTCTTGCCCAAGAAGAGAGTTAGAAATGGAGTTTCATGAGATGACAGGACAGAATGTGCTGGTACAGCACAGGGTGCTGCATTAATACAATGACCAAAACATAATGACCATGAGCGTAATGACTGGCCACACAACCAGTCCCTTTTATCCCTTTTCCCATGCTCTTTTCCCATGCTTGTTCCTCTCCAAACCACTTTGAGTCCTCTGTTTCCCCACCTTTGGTTCCTCCCCTAAACATGCCACGGCAAGTCTAGCAACACCCAGATCCAGAGAACCTCTCCAGCAGGGTCATCATCTGGGTCTCACAGTTGGACAGTGAGGCTGATGGCTTGCCCAGGACAGCTTTGGGACAGGCTAGGACAGGGTCTCCATTCTGGGCCATAGGGGTTGCCCCACATGCCACTGTGCCTCTGTGCTCCTTCATGTTTGTGGGGATGAGTGGTTTATCACATAAATCAACATTGAACCAAACAATACAATCCACTTTTAGATCTCTTAATACGTTAACTGCAAGCCAAAGAAAACCAGAACGAATAATCAGCTAGCTGTCTTTGGATCACTAGCCCTATGATAACCTTTCAAAGGATCCTCTCTTTTGAAAAGGACATGAAGGATTTTACAGTTATGCTAGGAAACCAAAATGGGTAAAAAATAAATTATGATACCTATTAAAAGACACTCAGAACATAAATTGAAGAAAATATGCAACAATGAAAGTAAAACAAGTTTAAAAAACCACAATGAATGAAAAAAGCAACAGCTGAAAACAGACTACATGTCTAGAGCTAGTACACTATTGCAGGAATTGTATGCTCCTTACCCTCCTCTTGCATTCCCTAAATTTTTCAGAGGAGCATATTATCATTCATGTATCCCTGTAAAGCATGCTGCAGCTTCTGAATACCTTAGGTATGAGCAAAACACACCATCTTAAACAACAGCATGCAATTTTGAAGGTACCATTTCCTACAAAATGCCTGAAAACTCCATCTTGCTTCTAAAAAGGTGGTATGCAACAAACAGAGCAAACTCATTCTTTCTAGAAATCATCGAGGGCGTGCTTCCAAATACAATGCAGGTAAGGGAAAAGAGCATTCTGGTATATTGATTTTCTGGCTGGATAAGTTAACAATTGCTGTTTTTTCCCCTGTTTATTGTTGTTGCTACAGAACAGATTTTGTATTAGTAGTGCAATTCTAATATTGCTAATTAGTCACTAAAACACTAACTCCTTGACAAGGAATCCCTAATTCTACTTATAAGTTTAGAAAAGCTCAAATTTTTTTTTTTTTTTTTGATTTGCCATTACTAAATGATGTTCTTGTTATTGCCCATAGAACAAGAACAAATGCTCACATGTCAATATGCTTATAGGTATCAAAGTCATCAACCAGAATCAAGTTGTCAAGAAGTTCTGGTGACATTTTGTGCCAAGTCTAGGGTTGTTTCCAACATCTGATCAGTTCTTTGTCCAGGAACAAAGGCAAGGCCTAGAATTCAAGTAAAAAATACTTCTAAATGAAAGTTTACTTCATATAGATTTGAAGTTAGCATTATCACATATAAATAATCAGTATTAGCTATTTAATGCAAAATCAGGTATGCAGAAAAGCTGAAGTGCTACAGCAAAGCAGAAATGCCCTAACAGGAAGTGGCAGCATACTTCATCTATGCTCATTAAACCCTGAAATTACTGGAAGTTGCTAGCTAGCTGACTATATCACTTAGTGAAAAAAAGTGAAAACAGGTAGAATGTTGCCTTCAAATTAGTTCAAGGTGATTTGCTTATTACAGGAGTTTAAAGAAACAACTGAAGCAGAGTTGAGACTTGGTGTTATTTTGACAGTTTGTGAAGGATTGGGAATATCCTCAAAAGTTGGAATAGTGGGCAGTGATTCTTTTGAAGAAGGACAAAGGAAAGACATAAGGAATTATATACCAGCCAATTTTGTTTTGATTGTTTGGGGAAAAAAATACTTTGGAATGAGTCATCCAGCATTATTTTTGAGTACTACCATGACAGCAAGCAAGAGTCAACAAGCATTTTGTCATGGACAAGTTGTGGCAAACATATCTTATTTCCCCTCAGAACAACTGAAGCACAAAAATTCAGGTTGGATGTCAAAAAAAGCTTTCTAAAGCTAGCTAGCGAAGGCTAGCGAAGTAATGAAATGTATTGTTGCCTAGGGAAGTTGTAGAATATCCACCAGAAACAGTCTGGCAAATCTTTCAGAAATAGTCTAGGCAAATGTTTGCCAAGCACATGGATGTGGTTTATCTCACTTCGGAGGAGTGTGAAAGGTTTGATCATTTCCAGAATCTTTTTCAGGCCTATTCTTCTCCAATTCTTCACACAGACCTCCAAGCTACGTCTCAGAAATGAAAGGGGCCTTCACTAGCAGGGCAGAGACTACTGTAAAGGGCTTTTGGCTGTAAAGGGAAGATGTGAAGGTGCTCATAAACAGACCCGGAGCAGCTGAAAGCACCCTTGTTCTGGCTGGACGTTTGTAAGTGACTGTCTGTAAGTGCGCTCTGGAAGAGAAACCTAGCAAAAGAAGCTGTTGAAATTTTTCAGCCTTTCTGGGGATTAAAAAACAGAAGTTACATTTTCAACCTCAGAATAAGACCTACTCATCACAAAAGACAGCAACAAACAAAACTGTTTCATCTCTAGGAAACACTGCATTTGAGAATGTTTTCTAAATGTCAAGACTCATCTCCCACGTTCAAAACCTCCCGTATTTCATCTCTTTCTACCACAAAGTTCAAACTCCTTGTTGCATATCTGTTCCATCCATTTTCTGTGTGAAACATTCCTATATTTTAAGATATAGTAAAAACAAACTGGGATTACATATCGTAGGAGTTATGGCCTCAAATGCTTCAAAGGAGAGAGAAAATGAGGGGGTTTTTAACTTCATTTATTATATAGTTGCAGGAGAAGTTGTGTTTGCTCTTGTGAAATTAATTGCTAGGTCTTATCAAGTCAACTTAAATTTTGTAAAAAGCTCATTCAACAGTTAGTGGAAGTTCCCATGGCTGTCTTTTGCCTTAGCACAGACACTCTATATGCTGCAGTGCTGTATTCACAGTCAACCACTGCAGCAACATCTTAACACCACTGCTCTCTGCTCCATAATATAAGGGATTTTTGAAAAAAATCTAATAAAAATAGACTGTCCTAGTAATGAAAGCCAAAGGAATTATAGATACTATGGAAGAAGTGAGAAATAACCCTGCAGAACTAATTCCAAGAAAATTAGTTATATATACTTTTCTTTCTCTATTGCTACTGCAGGTGCTTGAGTGTCTGACTGACAACAGTAAATCTTGGCAAAATCTGTGCTTTGAGTTAAATATATTTATAGATCTATTTTCTTCAGAAGAACATATAGCATAGGTCTATCTGGGAAAGCACAGTGCACATAGCTACATAAAATGACCTAGATACCAAAAGACATAAAAGAATTAGTTTTGCAGACTTATGAATAGATGTGCAGTAGTTTATACTTTTTAATGTAGGATATTACAAAACAAAATATTATTTTATTAATATTTCTATTAATTGCTACAAAATTATTAAAATACTTAATTTTTAAATTAACTGTTAAAACATAAAAAGTAATTGTTCAATTATTTTATTATTTAATCTTAAATGTCAAGTGGTAAAAATCAGGAAGGTTTTGAAAAAATATTATGAATAAAGGCAGTTTAGATCAAGAATCCTTTCTAGTAGTATTTATAATTTATTGAGAAGTTATTCTTGCTAGGTTTCTGCCTTGCTTCTGGATCATTGATTTCATAATCACCTCAACTATCAGCACTGGTAATTGAAAGACGTAACATTCTTTTGTGAAGTACAATGTAACCAAACAGACATTATATATTTTTGTCACAGTCTTTCTATCCCATTTAGCATTTTCTGTGACAAGTGAATAAATCATGAACCACGCATTATCAGTTGTGAGGTATTAGAATTAATAGAATAGGACTTCTGATCAGATTGCTGTATTATTCTTGAGACTAAATATCATATAGTGTTTTGCATGCAACACGAGTTGTCCAATAAATGCGACATTTCCTTCATTCAAACATGTGGCAGATCTACTAATTACGAGGAGAACAGGTTATTTTAAATCCAGACTTTGTTATAAAAGAGATTATTTTTCAAACAATGAAAATTCCTTACTGAAATCAGCAGTGCAGTGGCACAATTCTTAATGAAGGTATTTTTACTTTTTGATGTGTATGTGTTGTTGATGCTTTACCTTCTGACGCAAATATTTTAATACATAGATATACAGGACCACTTGCAACAGAAAGTATAAAATGTAAATGACCATAAATTATCAACTGTATATCACTGCATGTAGTTATACAGTGACTCGTTTTTATGGTAGAAAGGCTGAATTTCTCCTGGAATTTCTTGATGTGCTGTCTGATGCAATGAACCCTAAACCAGAAAGGAAATTCTTCTCATTAACTTGTTATGATTGCATTTGAAAATAATTTGATATGTCAGGAGTAGATCAGTAAATCTATGAGCAGAGCTACTAATTAATTCCAGCATCTTTTTTTAAAGAAAAAAAAATAAACCCACAATTCTCATTTCTTATCAAACCATCTTTTTTGTGCTAATGACTATGAACTCACTGATTGGTAAGAATTGTATTCTATTAAAAGACATCAATTCTTCCTAGGTCTTTATTCTAAAGACTATTCTGTTTTACCAACTTATTAAGTAAAATTGTTTTTGATTAGGATTAGTAAATGAATAAACTATGAAAATATTACTTTTAGACAGATTTGTAATGGACACTTTTCTCCAGTCCCATAACATATAAAGAAGCCTGAATGTTTGTTACTTTAGTTTGAGAAAAGGAAATTAAAAGCCTCTGTATCATATAGATAAGGTTCTTTTCTAACCTCTCTTTAAGAAACAGCAAACAAAACCAAAGAGATAACTATCTGCAAAATTACAGGCTTATAAGAAAAAAATATTTCAAAGCCAGATACTTCAAAAGTTATTTTCTCTATAAAAAATTTCAAGTAAATTATAGACTTGGACAAAAATTAAGTACAACATAACTCCATTCCTCCCCCCACAAAGAACCCTAAAAGGACATGACTAAGATTTTCTCATTAAGAGATAAATATATAAAAGTTATTCCTTTTTACTTGTAAATAATGATACCAGTATACACTCATGTTGAAGTGGTATGGTACTAAAAACGTCAGCCTTAAATCATGATTTTTTTTATCCCTTGATGAAAAGATTCTCACAGCAACATTCTCTCCTTGCCACTGAGCTTTCCAGACTTCTCCATTGTGGCCTTTTCTTAAAAAAAACTATATCAAGTTGAATAATTATACATATTTCAGAGCTGGACACAGTTTAAGTAGATGTGTATTAAGGACTTTGATTGTTATTCTCTGCAGCTTTTTAGCCTTTATAGTAAGATTAAAAATGGGAGATAGTCTCAGGATCTTAGCGGTGCAGTGAGTCTTCTGGATAGTTAATCATCCAGCTACAACATTGCAGTAGATTTTTGTAAACAAATTCATGGCTGTTCAGTTCTTAAGAAAAGATGCCTTTCTGATGCCTAAAGCAAAAAGGTTCAGTTTGGGGGAAGAATAAAGTAGTAGACTTCCACTCACAGTTAAAAGATTTATTGCTATCTTGTGTCTTTGATCTTCAGTAGGGAAAGCGGACAACTGTTCTTTCTCATTCTGCTTCTTCCAGCAGTGCTGATCTTTGCCAAAATCTTTAATTCCATTGCAGCAGAATAATAATAGAGTTTCCAGCAAATATATTATTGTTCTCATAGGTCCAAACATGAAGCTAAAAGAGTTGAGTGGTTCTCTAACCAGACTCACATGCATTATTTGTTGATGAGAAAAACAAACAAGCCAAAAGCCCAACAGAAAAACTCTTTCATTGGTAAGTGGAAAGCATAGTATCACCCAGACTAGCTCCACCTTCTCCTTCAATGAACTAATTACAACAACTCAATCATGCAATGCATTGCAATTTTAGTAATCCCCTCCAGTTTATCTACAGTGATACACTATGAATACATTAAAATTAGAAGACTTGAGAAACAGAGATAGTTTCTAATACTAAATTCCAATTTTACTTTACCTGTGGTATAGATGCATAGAATATGGAAGGTAGGAGAATAATAATCATTATAAATTTACAATTCATTGTCTTTAAATGCGAAATAGCATGGTTGGTTTGGTACCATACATAGGCAGATCACTAAAAACAGCTAAGTAACTATCAAATCTGACCTTCCTTCCAATGAAGTAAATGCGTATCAAATTATTTAAAGGTAGAATAATCTTATATAACAGGACTTGTAAAGTTTTAAAATTCAGATGTGAATGCTTCACAAGTATAATGTAAGTTTTGACAAAGTGTTTTGATTTGGTGCTTTTCCATTTTTGCTGTAAGACATGATTAACTCTTGACCTACCTACATCTACTAGCATTTTGCAGTAAAAATAGCAGTGCTGAGCCACTTCCTGAGGTGCAAGAATAATTCAGCAATTCCTAAACATAGGGAAGATTTTTTTTTCAGTTTAAACAAAGAAATGATTGAAATAAAGAGCAGCTTTTATAAAGAGTTTCAGAATTCTTGACGGGGATCACTTAAAATTGCCCCCTCCTTCCCCCTCAGTATTAAGAAAATGTAATTTTCCAAATCAACTAGATTTTTCAATGAGTATTAAATGCAGTATTTATAAAACAAATATTTTATTTTACATGTTCAATATGCACATATAACTGATGCGTTTGAGTTTGACCAATTTTGTGATAGGCTGTCATAGCCAAAAACGACAGAATTAGCAGCACTACAATAGGGTTTATGACAAATAAGAAAAGTATCAGTACTGATTGTATTGCATCAGAAACTGAAAAAAAGAAAGCATGCGACCAGCTTGCATTACCTGCTTTTACTTCACCTAACTCAATTTTTCCGCCAAGTCCACAAAGGTATTACGGTTTGTAGAAGCTTTAGAACTTATTGCAAAGAAATTACTTGCCTCTGATTAATTGCACTTTAGCGTGAAGTAGCCACATAAAACAAAGGCAGACATCATTACATAGTAACCTGTCTTGTTCCTTCCAGATACCAATCAATTTACCTACATGACTGTCAAGCTCATGCTTTTGAAACTAAGGAAACAGGAAAAACAAATACATGTTGTCTGAACATGGCAGTCAAAGAAGAAAATGCAAGTTGTTCAAAGTTTTTAATAAGTATGTTGACAGGAAAGAAAATTCCAGGTATTGCAGCAAGGAGAATAAAGGCATTAAAAAAAAAAAAAAAAAAAAAGGAAGGAGAAAGGTTTTTAGCCACAACCTGATTTCTTGGTCAGTTAAGTGAGCCCTACTTCTCTGTAAACTTTTTTTTAATATATCAGTAAATAAGACACATAAAAAACTGAGTGTGGGAAGTGCCAAACTTCAGGCCCATAGAGTGCGATGAAGAACTAGACTGAGACTAATAAAAATACTTTATGAGAACTGAATGCTTGTGATCCCCTGCACAAAGTAGTTCTGTGTCTTTGTAGATAAGGTTTTTTGGCAAGGAAGTGTCCCATTTTGTTCTAAATAGCACAGTCAGTTGCAACAAAACTAGAATCCCAATACCAAAAAACTTCAACAGCATGAAAGCAGTAAAATCATACAATAACCATGTCAAAATGCTTGCCATATGCAGATAGATTTGTAATTGCACAACAAACATACGAAAAGTAGTTTCATATTTACTAATCTAACTTACTGAGGGTGCAGTCCTACATGTCCATATTCCAGAACGATAAAACATCTTTTCTGGAAAACACATGTGTTGCCATTCAGGATCACCAAAGCAAAATACTGCTGAACCACGCAGCAGTTCTGACAACTGCATGAACTCACCTCCTTCAAACAGCATGGATTTAACAGCTTCAGCTGTGGAAAAAGGGCATATCAAGCTTTTATAAGCAAAAATATCTACCTTTGTATCAGCACAAAGTATCTACCTATATACCAGCAGAGTTAGGACAAACATTGCATTACAAATGGGTTTTATCTTGCATATTCTACTAAAAACTTAGTCCTTACTAGCTCTGCAAAATGAAAACTGAATTAACTATAGATATTTGTGAGCTACAGCAGCACAGAGGGTCTTTAACCTTGCTCCTCACTGCTCTCTTTTTGTGCTTATGCTTCAAAGAGGGCACCACAAGTAGAATCATAGAATATCTCGAGTTGAAAGGGACCCATAAGGATCATCTCCCTGCTCCTCACAGGACCACCTAAAACTAAACCATGTGACTGAGAGCATTGCTCAGATGCTTCTTGAGCTCTGACAGGCTTGGTGCCACAACCAATTCTCTGGGGAGCCTGTTGCAGGTACTGACCACCCTCTCAGGGAAGAACCTTCTCCTAATGTCCAACCTGAACTTCCCCTGATACAGCTTCATTCCATCTCCTTGTGTCCTGTCACTGGTCACCAGAGAGAGGAGATCAGCACTTACCCCTCCGCTGCCCCCCTTGAGGAACTTGTAGACTGCGATGAGGACACCCCTCAGCCTTCTCTTCTTTAAACTGAACAAACCAAGTGACCTCAGCCACTCCTCATAAGTGACCTTTCACCATCTTGATTGCCCTCCTCTGAACACACTAATAATTTGATGTCCTTTTTATACTGACTATATAAGTATGCGCATTCAACATCAGTAGCTCTTCCCTGCACAAGAGCAACTTAAAGTAACACCACCGGTCTAACCACAAGTAAGATGAAAATAATTTTCTGATCTGTAGATTTGCTTTCCCCATAGGATGGGCCTACTATTTTGGGCAGAAGTCTTAACTCAAAATGTTGTTCTGTTCAGTTCATCTGTGGAAGTGCATTTCCTTTTCTCTTAAAGGAAAACAGAACAAAACCAAAGTTGCCTTAATTCCGACCAGTTGCATCTGTCCAAGACCGATCTTCAAAGCAGAGAATATTACAAAATTATTATTAAAATGAAGCTGAAAGAACCCCCAAAGTTAATCTTTGTTTTTTTTTTTAAAAAAAGATATTCCACAGCCTACTATTTTTATTTCAATTTAAGGAGTAAACCCATAGGGCGGGCAGCATACAATCAAAAGTAGATAATATACAGAGCAGCAGGTCATAAAAGATCAGCATTATAGGTTGATTTCTTGTTGAAATGAACAGGAATTGACATTATCAAGCAAGCATACAGAATAATAACAACATTGGGCTTATTTTAGGCGTTTGCTCAAATAGAAAAAAAGAGTTGCCTATGAAGCAAACAAAACAATAACTAAAACCAAAACTGATAAACTTCTACTGCAGTTGCAAGAAGGCCAGTTGCTATCTTTACAGTCTTCAGATACCTATGTATATATGTCTCATACATAGACACATTCACATCATCCCACTCTAAGGACAGGTTTCAGTCTAAACACAACTGTTATTGTCATTTTAGACATTCTGGGGCATGCCAGCTGCCACTGCAGCAAGATGTGTGTCTCTGTTGCTTTTGTGTTGTATCAGCCTGCTTAAGTAAATGTGTGAGATATCCCAGGACATTATTATGGCAGCTGAAGCCTTTGTTTAGGCAATTGAACCCACTCTAGATGTGTAACTTAGGTACTTAAATTCTGTAAATAGAATCAAACTATATGAAACAGTGGAAAATGAATGTCTGAAAACAGAAGGAGAATCCAGACACTCTCCTGTCACAGTGAAACACTAGAGTTAGTTTTTGAAGATCACTTCAGCAGTGAACTTGAATATCTTAAAATATCCTGAATGTCCATGTTGTTTACAAAATGGTTACTTTGAAGACAAGAGCAAAATTGTGCAAGAAGTACCAGGCACGCCTGCAGCTGAACCTAGGGGACTATGAGTAAAACACAAGAGTTTCTGAAAAATAAACAAACTTCCATTTCTAAATGCATCATAATTCCTGGACTCTCAGAACAAGATAGGAGAGTACTGTGCTGTAGACCTAGGGAAACCACCAGTAGTTGTGGTTTTCTGGCAGAAAAATTGCCCTCCTTCCAAAAGATCCAAGTGTAGCTTTGCCAACTGCATCATTGACGTGACTGCACATGCATAAAATCACACCTGAATGGAAAAACTACTTTTTCCAGTCAGGAACTGTTTTGGTGGGGAGTCTGGAAACATTAGCAATGCTGGAATTCTCCCGACTGCAGTGAATCTCTGTCCTACCTATAGATGTGGTCTTCACATTCCCTGATACGCCAGGTGGCTACAATTGCACTGTGTATTTGTACCACGTGAATCAACTGTGGTCCTAAGTAACTGCAGGGTGAATCAGAGCATGCAGTGCGAGACTAAAACATGGACTGTCTGCTAACAGAAAGGTTAGAGCTGCCCAGTAGTACTTGCTACAAAATAAAGCTATCTGTTGCTTTTCTGTGAAAGCAAGGGGAGAAGCCTCGTCATAGACTAGGATGCCAAAGCTCACTGCTTTTTCTGATGAAGATGCTATTTGCAGAATGCAATAATCAGGGATAACATCCCCTGCATTCACAGCAGAAACAATCTACTACATCAGTGTTTTCCAGTTTGCTTTATGTCTTTTCACTATACTGGAGATGGCTGTTATATATGGCTGTTATATAAAAAGCATCATGGTTTTCCTCCTAGATAAGGAGTGTGTTTTCCTTCAGTGATTATCGCCTCACTCCTCTCTACTGGAGAGCCATGCTTTCTCCGTATCTCGGTGTTCTAGCTGCCTAGATTACAACAGTCCATGTTTTGGGGTCTTTTTGTTGTTGTTCAAAGTCCATATGAAAACAAACTGATTCTGGGATGATTTTTGGTATGAAAGAACAAAAATAACAGTACAGACAATACAGTACTTATGTTATCTTCAACATCGCCTTCAAAATAGGATGCATCAGCAAAATTCTGTCTAGCACCTCCTCATATGCACAGATGGCATGAGAACTGCTAGTGATACAGCTTGGTTTCTTTCTTTCTCACTTTCCTAGCCTTGATTTTTCATCCTTGATTTAATTTATCATTTTCATGTCTTTTGAATTTTTATTGCATAAGATCATGCTTGTGGTCTTGCACAGACATTTCTTTATTGAGAGCTTCAAAAATACCTGCATTATGTTCCTTGCTATGATGCTTTTCTTTCTGTAATTATTTTTAGCTTGTCAGATGACTCCGTAGCCTTCCTCAAGGAAGGTGACTTTGTTTCTCAGTGTGTGTGTGTGTCACTGTCTCAGTGCTGTTTTGAATAGGGTATTGGAGATACTTGCCTGGGTAAAAAGCCATCAGTCCATACTAAAATGTGCCTAAGCAACGCCAGGTGATGGACAGCTATCTCACCTCTTTTCCTCCCCGTGATCATCTCTAATTTTAAATACCCTTTTCTTGCTTTTATGGAAGATTTCCAATGCATTTCTCTGAGTAGGGCCTGGCATGAACATCTTTGCTTGAGAATCAGCTTTGATTTCTTCCATCAATTCTTCACGGTATTTCCTTTGTGAAACTGAATGAGCCAATATCCCTTCAGCCTGGCCACCTCTTTCAGGCCCATGATCACATACGCTGCTAGGACTTGCAGCTCCTACTTCCCAAGTGTCAGGATTCATCTAGGGAGACAGTTTGAAAGAGGCTGCCAGGGAACACACAAGTCTGTATTTGAGGGACTGATTCATAACCTAATCAGTCATTCATATGTAAAACATCTCTAATAATTTATGAAGTTGCTGTACTCCAGCTTAGACATGGTAAACAGATCATCTCGAGAGATGACAGCTTCCTGAGCTTTGGCCTTTATAAATCATCTCCAGTAGTGCTTAAGACTATAAAGGAAAACACACACACCAAAATACACAAAACCCCTGGTGACTAGACCACTGCCTGAGCAGTTATATCTTAAGAAAGGAATCAATAACAAAGAGCAAGTTTTGGAAGCTCCTTAAACACTACTGCTGCTTCACAAGTGCATGTCTAGTTTTTGCAATACCACTTAGGTAAGGCATGCAGATGCACCTAAAACCCTCAGGAGTGCAGAAAAAACAAAATCCCACAATTTCTTCTAAATCTCCTGGTTTTATGATCAAATGTGGAATCTGCAGACGCTCAGTCACCATGCGTATTACTGTAACCCAGGACTGCATCGACCTCTAAATGAGAAACTCAAACTAATTTACATCTGTAAAGATTACAGTATCTCATAGGTTTTATATTTACCTCAGGGCACAGCTGTCACCTTAATCATGTCTAATAGATGGACACTGAAGGAACTTATGTTGATATATATTGAAGCTAATGAGCTAGTACTTCAAAGTGCCATCACTGGTCTTTCAATTTGATTATTTTTCTATCTTTTTGGTTTTCTTAAGGGCTGTTGTAAACAAAGTAGCCTTTATAGCATACATTTTAAGAATGCCAACCAAAACAGTTTTCTTTTTACAGTTAAAACAGAGATGACATATTAATGATCCTTTCGCTCAAGATAACACTGCATGATCTCTAGTCTTGTAGCCTCCTTCCTTTTTCTCTCAATCAATTTCATTAAAGAAATTTTATCTAGTTAGTGTTTAGATGTTTCCCAGGATGATATCATAAACCCTTAGTCTACTTCTGTAAGTCACTCATTGAAATCTTGCAACTGCAACTTAATTCAACCAGAATATTAATACAGAAGAAATGAAGCATTAAAGTTTGTTCTATTTTACTGTATAGTTTTGAACTGCTTTACTCATACAAATCTAAGAGAGATTTTGAACATTAAGGATACTGGACTCACAGTCCATACCAACAGAGACATTTCATTCTGCAAACTTCAAGCACACAAAACAGATGTTTCATCCTGTACATTTCAAGCAGTAAGGGACCAAAGCAAAACCAATCACCTGTGAAGTGTTCTGTGTGAAGGGGTGCACAAGGAAGGGAGCCCATGTCACAGATGGTTTGTGAAAATTCTTCTCCCAGCATCCAAGCGGATGGAAAGCTCTCTAGCCTGACAGGCACTCCCACTTACAAGCAGCCAAGCAACCCTGTTTCATTGCTTTATCACTATCTCCGAGGAACTATAGCGTATTTTTAGAGGGCTGTCATACATGAAAACAGATTTGGTCCTGAAACGGATGCAGGGCAGTGTCAATTATTGACATTACCTGTTCTCAACCAAATGTTCAACAGCACAAGCAGCAGTTAGATTCTTGGCAGCTGGAAAGTGCAGCCTGACATTTCCTTTGGGTTGAAAAGGCCTGGAGAAAAACAGCTGGGACTGGGAGAATTTGATTTTAAAAATTACATTCTATTTTTTAAAAAAGCATTGTTTTTTATGCCAAGGGGCCACAGTCCTTTTATAATGCAACTGCTGATGCCAGTGAAAACTGATCAACAATAAAGGTAGGACTGCAGGGAGAGGGAGACCTACCACTGGGAGAAAACTATGGGGTTGCTCATAAAGAAAGTCTCCAAAAGCCAGGCTGGAAGAAAAGCAAGACAGGTCCTCAAGAATTGCAGAGGAAGATTACCTTTTCAAGTGAACCAAAACAAACCAACTGCCCCGCAACTTTCCATTTCTCACATGGAGCTGGAAATGCAAGCGGTGCTGTGGGGAGACAGGGAACAGGCTGAGTGTGAGTGACTCAACACACATGTTAGCAAGCAGAATTTTTCATTAGCTAAAAAAGAGGGGGGAAGCAAGCAAGCAAGCAAGATGAGAACTGGAATTATCTTTCTCATACTACAGCACTAAAATCACACAAAATGCAACACAAACACACTAATGTAATTATTCCCAGCAGAGAAGATCACTGGATAAAAAAAGAGCCAAGCTGCCATCCACCTTCTAAAAATGAGAGTGACGTGACATGAAAAACAGTAGTACTTAAACATTTATCAATTGAACCACATATTAAAGAAGTTTCTTTAACTCGAGCCAGGTTTCAAATGGTTTAAAGAAACTGTTGTGTATTGAATATACTGCCTTTAGCATAAATTCTTTCTTTTTAAAACAATTTGAAAGTATTTTCAGCTGCAGAATGCAACATCTTTGGAACAACAAAACATACATCTGGCTATAGGGAAGTGGAAAAAAGGCTGCAGCAACACATCATTACAAAGGAAGAAATCATTAAGAACCTAAACGGTATCATTTTTCTTTTCCGTTAGAACTCAAAGACTAGCAGAATGATGAACAAATACAGGTTACTTACCTGGAACTTTTCTTCAAAATGTGTTACCTGTTTGTACAGTTACACTGAGATTATCTCTGAGCAACCACTCAGGTAAATTTTACCATATGAGTTTCCTCAGTATTGTACTTCAAGCCTCCTGCATGCAACTGCAGCAACAATAAAGGTAGCAAAGCACCCACCTTCCCTTCTGGAGAATCCTCTTCACCAAAGAACCAGAAGATTTGGATTTTAAAAGAACAGGCTGCGAGCATACTGTACATACTGACAACACAGACTGAAGAAGTTAAAAAAGAAATGGTGTAAAACTTTCTTTTTTGCAATATTTCCTCCTCCTTCTTCAAGTTCAATACTATCCTGAGTGTTTTAAGAACTGGGGAGTGCTTGCCTGCAGTACCAGCAATGACATGCAGAGCAAACCTGAAGAGGCTGTAAACCACTGTGATCATGTGAGTCTTAGCAGAAGGAGCCTTTGTAAGAAATGGAAATTAGCAGTTTGACAATATTATTGCAGTGAAGAGACTAACAGTCCATGGAACTTTCAGACATGGATAGATGGAAATGAGGTTCTCTGTAAGGGCTCAGGTTTGCCAATACAAAAATATAAAGCCTTCTAACATCTAGCATGGAAAGCATTATCTTTGCAAAACAAGCATAGGCAAAGCAGTTTCCTAAAAAAAGGTAAGAAAAAGGTAGCTTGCTTTCATGAAGAATTGTCCAGAGAGGTTCAGAATCTCAGTGACCCTTCTGGTAATAGCATCAAAAGACTATCTTCATGGAATAAGAAATAGGATAACCAAGTTTCAAAAACCTTCTTTTTTTAGGAAGGGGATGTAGGTCAGAGAGCCCATTCCATAGCAGGGCATTAATAGAAGAAAGCACAGTCTGATTCCACTTTTTGGAAACATGTAAGAATTAGACAGCAACTGTGGTATCAAAGACTTCTTATGCTGCCATTCCTTACCCTGTTCCTGTACCAATTAAGAATTTGACCACCAAGTCTATACTCATGAGTTTCCCAGGCCCACAGCACACAAGGGAATCGGAATACTTGTGGAAAAATGCATGAATGCAAATTTTAAGGTGGGAAGGCCCAGAGCAATAGGTAAGTTGTAACAACTCAGAGTCAACTTGGAATTTATCACCAATTCTCCCTTTACCTTGTCTTTTAAGACTGTTACTGTTTCTGTGTTTTAGTTTTTTAGATATTTAACTTAAACCCACAACAAAGTAGATGTTTTCTAAGTATGTTAGTCCCTGCGGGTAGATGGCCAACGTCAAGAATCAAAAGTGACCTCCAGTTCTGGAAGTACAAGCTTTTATTGCCAAAGCTATAAGAGGCAGGCATGTAATCTCAAGAACTGCATTGGGGCACAAATATTCATGCAAACCAAGTAACTGTGAGTATGTCTACACCAGCAGAGTGATCAGAACAGATGGATAGATTAGAACAGCTAACGCTAAGGACCCTACATCTACATTATGTGTTAGGATTTAACTTCAGATCATACTTAACCTGGCCCTTTGGACTGAACATCCCCCTTAAACATGTGGTTTGAAGCCATTCAAAGGAAATCTACAGCCCAGACTTGCTTTCTCAACTGTAGCCCCTTAGTGAGCCATTAGAAAGGGCCACATCATCCTTTCTCCTGTCTCACAAGGGTGGCCTAATCAAGAAATTTCTTAGGCATGTAAGCTTTATTGCTATTAATGCTTTTACAGGTGACACCTGCTGTATGAACAATCTATCAACTCCAAGCATGGTCACCAGCCAACAAAGGGCATCATGGGAGGGATGAGATGACAATAGGCTCAATGCTTGCAGCAGTCTCCCGAGGAGAACACCATGTATGAACTAACCTTAACCCTCTTACATGTTTCTCTTGTCTGAGAAAGAAAACAAGCCATATGACTTTCTAGGTGTCATGACTTTCTAGGTCATCACAGTTACTGCTTTGCCCTTGGCCTACCACAAACTCTCAGTATGCAGATGAATTCAGACTGGTGGCAACACACTGATCTTTAAGATGTGGGATAACTGGCAACAGTCACAAAAATTTTCAGATGTGGACAGGCACAATCAAAATCCTCTGCTATGTCTTCACCAGGTTCTTCAAGGAGACTGACAGCCTACGCTCCCACCAGAAGGCAGTCAAATAATTTTTGGTGGACAACAGAGCCTGACATCTCTGTTCATCCCCCATAACCTCTATGAGTAACCTAAATAAACCATATTGCTCAGAATCTCATTCAGTCAGGTTGTCCCCAAGGAAGAACAGTCCATAACTGTTCTGAGAAACCTAGTCCTGTGATTAAGCACCGCCCTGGTGAAGACTGGTTTCCTTACACCCAGTCAGAGCTCGAGCCTGTGACTGCCACCTCTTGCCCTTTCAGCTGCACATTTGTCAGAAAAGTCTGCCTCTGTCATCTTCACAGAAAGTACAGGTGAGCGCTGTGTCCTCTGCTGCCCCTGAGATGATGTGGGTAAGCCTTTCCATCCCATGGAATCATATGGACTACTTTCTTCAGCAGCAGTAAGCTTAGTTCCCTATCTGAAACCCCAGGATGTCAGCTGCATCCATGATGTCACCTGTGTCACCACTGCCGATGGGCACAGCTACACCAAGTGTCCACAGCCTCACTGGAACAGGGAAGCATGTGATTCTATGTTGCTACCTTTGCACTGCAGCAGTTTTCAGGCACAACATATTTCCAAGACGTACTTCTTAAAGGGAAAATAGCATGTCAAATCCAACAGCCCAAGAGAGTCAAAGCTGCTGAAGCTCTACATCCCCAGTCCAGCCAGCAGCAAGGCTGAAAATGTATTCCCAGTAGGCATACACCCACAGAGGATACGTATACAACACATACGTATGTATCCATGGCTGGCCACACAGAGCACCCACAGGAACCAGTGGCCTCGCCCTCCTTCCCTGTCTGGCTGAGCAGAGTTAGTGAAAACATATATGTACATATGTGCAGGGTGGATCCCCCAGCAGCTGGACTCAGACAGACAGTATGCCCAGTAGCTGCCCCAGCATCCCAGTCTCCCCAGTTGCTGGTACCTGGGGCTACAGTCCCACTCCAGCTGCTGGCACCTGGACCTGCACTTGCTCCAGTCCTTGGCACTACGGATACACAGACCCCTGTGACCCACGGTCCCACTCCAGCTGCGTGTGCTTGGGCCTGCTCACCCTGGTCTCTCCTGTTGCTGCATCATGGACACACGGGACCTCCTGCCTGTGGTCTGGCTCCAGCTGCTGTACACCCCTCACACAGGAAAAGATGTGGAAAGGGATTTAAAAAGAAGACAAGACAGGCTGCACAGGGCACAGCCAGACCAGCATACTGACTGGTCAACTATTTACATGCGACCTGTCCTTTTTATCCCCTTAACCCTCTATTTTCTCATGCTTGCTCCTCTCCAGATCACCTAAACCTCTCCCTTTTCCCAGCCTTTGTTTCTCCCCTACACACCCTGTAAGCCCTGCATCCTCCTCAAATTGAAGGCATATTTCTAACCCCTCTCCCCTCATTTATAAACCTACACAAATATATTTGATATTATACAAAATTAAGAATCAATATCAACCTATGTGCCCAATTCTTCAACAGCTTCACAAAGTTTCTGCTACTGGCAACCGGAGAGCTCTTTTCAGTTTCAAAATTGAGCTAATTTGAAACACATCACAAGGATGTTGAATCTTCATCTCCATATACCTATTTTAATACCAATAAACATTGCAGTTCTGCACAGGACCCTATCAGCACAGTTTGCTTTGGCTTTTTTCTCTTCAAAAGAGAGGTAATGATTTCAGGTACATCTCAGAGACTAGGGATTTAAATCTTATTTTCAAGAAACTCTCAGTAAGACTCAAGGCTGGGGACTACTGGACACTTTATTTGCAGTCTAGTCAAGTTAATGAAGGAAATGCTGTGCCTACACTTTTTTCCAACCTGGAAGACTTGGGAACAACTCCAGCAACTCCAAGCCATAATGATGAGACTCATAAACCGCAGCAGTTCATCATATCAGCAAGGGGGTTTGCAGTGTAAGATTTTAGTAACTCTTCTCCAAGAAAACAATGAACACTTACACAAATTTCAAGACAAAAACATTCTCTAAGCGTGCAAGCAAACCAGTGTACCTTCCACACATCTCTTAACTGATGAAACTCCACAGACACAGACCAAGGCCCTGTCGCTTGCCGGAGGAGCCCTCCTGCAGCATTCCACCACACAAGTGGTCACCCAGATGTCAGGAACAGTAACACTGCAGTGTAACCCTACAAAACATGCCCATGCCTATACGCTTCCCCACTGTTAGTACCAGTTAAAACATCACAGCTTGATAAATGAAGAAAGCTAGTAGAAGCATTGAGTAAGAACTTTGGAATTTTGATTTCCCATTTAAAAGGAATCTATTTTCTACCAGGACCACCCTTACGCTATACTATAATTACCTGGTACATTACTGTACCCATTGCACAAAAATTGATAAAAGGAAAATTGCAAAACTTACTTGGTGTTGCACAGAAGTGGTTTGTTTATACACTGTTTAGTTATGCTGCACCTACACAAAATACTCATTGCTTCAGTACAGTGGGTGTTATAAAGAACCTATTTCAACAGCCCCACACTTAAATAAAAAAAAGAGGCAAAACCAACCAGTCTGCCACTCTTTATGTTCACCTGTAATCCAAGCTAGCATGGAAACCTCCCGAATTCAGCATCTCCTCTAAAATGATCTTAAAACATCCTCACATAAACGTTGCTTGTAGTAATTGTTCACTGCGCGTGGATTTTCAGTTGTTACGTTCAATCCCTCAAAGCATGAAACACAGAAAACTATTTAAGAAAAACTAAGCTTGGTAGACAGCAACATTACTATGCTATTTCCAGACCATACATTTCTTCTGCTAGATGTATGAGAGGGACTCAGGATGTTACTGAATTTCGGCTGCTTGCAGTGGTGGGAGAGGCCTTCCTTTAGCCACTCATGGGAGAGAGGCATGTTCTCAGCCAAATAATCATACACAGTGGGAAAGAGTTTAAGCAGAAACACAGCATTTTCATATAGCTTTTGGTTTTCTCCGGACACCTTACGGCTTCCTGTTTTGGGGAAAAGAGTTTGCTGGAAGAAGTGCTTTTTGGTAATACTATCTGGTCATTTCTGAGCCAAAATCTAAAACACCTTGTCATTAGTTATTTTGTCCAAGAGATCAGAGACACCATCAAGGTACTTATTCAAACACTGTTGTAAGACGCAAGGAAGATCAGGCACTTTATCATTATCTGTGTAGCATGCACGAGATGGACTGCCTCAGCATTAAGCAAACTCCTTTATCATTTTTGTACCAGCAAAAACTCCTTCTGAAGAAAGGAATTCACAGTAAACCCACATTTTGCCAGGTAAGAACATCACATCCAAACCCACACCTACCTGAAACTTCTTCCTCTGAAAGACAACTCATGCATTTTGAAAAAAGTTATTTATTTTCACTGCTTTAATCTCTCTACTGTAGTGTTAGCACTTAACATAAGCATCCACTCTTCTACTGTCCTATTTACAATCCATTGAAATGTATACTCTACAAATACAATACATATTTTCAGAAATGTAAAGGAAATGCACAATTTTGTAAGGTTTAAAAAAGTGACACTCATCTGTACAGGATCCTCAAATCATCCAAAAAGTAAAATTTACAAGGCAGTATCCACACAGCTATGTAAGGGCAGGTGCTACAGTGACAAAGCAGCAAACTTTCTAATACAATATAATACAGAAAATTAAAGTGTTTTGGGGCACCAGATAATACATTTAGTACCGCTGAAGTTGTAAATTTAGTAATACCCATATTTCTAGAAACATGTAACTGCAAACCTGGAGAACGTTCTGAAAAATATTAAACATTATATACACGAGGTAAATGTACCTTGGTCTTTCAAGAGGTAATTTGAGTTTAAAGCAACTGATATGGTGAAGGTTTTGTTGTTTTTTTTTTTTTTTTTAAACACAAAATGATTAACACCTTGCAATCGTTTCAATGGCACAGTATAAACAAGGAACTAACTAAAAGGTGAATTTCATGGCAATCACACTCAGAACCATTACTGAAAAAAAATAAAACAGCCTCTTATTTCATTTGACACCTTCATGTCCCCATACAGTCAATCCCAATGTCTTTACCTATATACAAAGTCTTTCTTAGGATTACAAGTGGAACCACTGGAGGGTGACAGTATGTCATACTTGGAAAGTCAGCTTGAGAAACATCCCAGAATTCCAGCTTTTAAGGTTGGAAGGTCCCTGAAGAATTCCAGCATTCCAAAAACAATGTTTCAGGCTTTTCAGCATCAGACTGTTTCCAATGCTCCTAATTCTCCATGTCCATATCCACCTGGTCACAAGTCTGTAAACCAAACTGAGGCTTCAATGCTACTAAAATGTCAAATTGATTAAACCCACAAAACTTAAGTGAATGTATAATGTATGCAGTATTTACAATAAACATTTGCATCAGTATTTTATCAGAAACTGTTTTGGTATATACTTGAAATGATACAAAATTAATATTTTGAATGCTAAAATATTTTGGTCCCCCTGGATTTCCAAGAGCAGATCTGGTGATATTACAATCTTAATTTAAAAAATACTTATGTGTACCTGTGTCCATATATATAAGATATGATCTTACACAGGTAACATTTAAAGTTACATAATATATACAGACACAGCCTTTGTAAAAGGTGTTCAGTTTATATAATGGAAAAGAAGAACAAAGCTTGAAGTTGTGGTGTCAGAACTGAGGATACATATAGCTCTATTCAGAATTTTCCTGTTCTGCATTCCAATATGAATAATAAGGTCGTCCCAAAATAATGTTCCCAATGTCACACACTGTATCAAGCATCCTTCCTGTGCTTTGTTTTTGCAAGCTTCTATTACAAAGCAAAAAATTAGAACCATGTAAGAATAGTTGGTAGCAATTTAGGAGAATGAAGACTAGTTGAGATGAGACAGATGTAACAAGCTACTGTACAGTTGACTGAATAAGCTGCATGCCACGATGCTGTTCAGCTGCTGTAGATTCTCTTCTAAAAGCAATGGAACTGCTCCTTATGTTTTCGGAAACTAAACATTATGGTAGTAAGGTTTTGTAGGTGCGCTAAAAAAGCCACTAATGAAATTATTTGATGAATTATATTGGAAGCTCCCTCATGTTACCATCAAGATTACTATATATAAAGATCTGAAGCATGCCAGTGGCCTGATGATTCTAAAACATGAACTATACCATTTGTATCTATGGTAAAAGATCCAGTTATGCCTATGAAAAACTCAAAATTTAACAGTTAACAAATTGTTTAAATAGAAAGCCTTTGAAATTAGTATGGAGATATAGTAAGCTCTACTTTAATGCTGAACTGTTTTCTTTAAGTGTTTGTCTAGGTACATAGAACTTGTTACAGGCATGCCAAGGAGATAGACTTGGGAGTTTAGTTATATTCAATCACTTTTTTAGAACAGTCATAACTGAAAAACTCTGTGATGCACAGCTGTCCTTTTGCACAAAGGAATACTTTATTTAAAATACCTACATGAAGTCAATTTTGATCCAGCTTTGTTTGATAGAGGCCTGAAGCACATAAGCCTGACTGGTCAGATAATGCCAAACAAACATAAGCGTGACAGCTCTTCTCCTGGATGCCATCTTCCAGTGTGAGTAAACTCGTCCATAAAGGTGGCTGAATAATTATCTGCAGTTCAACATCTGAAGGTTTGTTTGTAATTCCCACACCATTTAAACCTATCTCCAAGCAAGCACTAAGAATTCGGAAATACACAAGAGTTAGCAAAATGCTAAGTCTTATCTTGGCTTGTATCACCTATATAGCCTTTTCTTATTAGGACCCATCCATCTTAGTGCTTTAGCTACCATATATCACAGACCACAGAACACAATCTCACTATGCTTCTGTTAGCAACCACCCTGCCACTGCTACTAGCTTTGTGAAAAACTCAGTGGACTGTATGCTGAAGAATGAAAAGGAAGCAGAGTTAAGGCTGCCGTGTGTGTTGCATGATAGGATGGATACTGATGTGCTGTGGAGAGTAGGAGGTTAGGTAGCATATTAATTACCAGGCACATTTACATACTGAAATACTACTGAGTATTTTGGGCATTAACGAAACCAAAGGTCAACCAGACTCTTCCTAAAACTGCAATTAAAAAAACATATCCTGGTAACAGCAGTTTTTTAAAGAGAATTTTCCATATTAATTCCCCCAATCCCCTGCAGAAGGTGTACATTTGGGCAGGAAGCAATTCAATTTCTAAACAAGTTTACAAAAGTCTTGTGATATCCTTAAAATCTCAGGCAAATCTTGACTAAAGCCATGCGTAATCTCCTGTGTTCTTATGACAACACAAGCCACCATAAGCTTTGTTCTTGTAACTATGAAGAGGATTGCTGAAATCCTCTGGTATTTGTATCCAAAGACCTGCAGCTCACCACTTTCTGTAGCTCACCACTTTCTGTGTGAGGCACACACAAAATATATGCACATAAAATTTATAAGCAGCTTTGAACTTTCTAGTACAAAAGCCCAAATAACTTTTCCCTAATTACAGGTGCACTTAATCCTAATTTAATTGTAAATATTGTTCTTTGAGCCTTAAGCCTGTGCAGAACTGCACAGAAAATATGCTTTTCATATTTGACTTAATGGAGCAAAATCTCCCTTAAGAACATTTTACTCCTCTTGCTACTTTTCTGAAGTAGACAGGTACTTCAAGCAATTTAGAAATACCACTTCATAAAAAAAATCTTATATATAATTATGACTCACAACTTGACAATTACAAATTATGACAGTGAATTAACGAGCTTACACTATTTAAAACTCCTACAGTGGTTTAAAGAGTCAGATTTTGGTAAAATTAAAGGTATTCCACAAATTATGTATTCACTTGCTGAAACGAGTGAATTAGATCTTAGCTAGGCAAAGGAACAGTTGATTTTTAACTTGTGTTTTTGAAACCAAAAGTACCATAGGCTTTGTACGCTCCTACTGTTGTGCATTAAAAGACTCAAAAGCGGCACTTACTGGTATAATACAATCTATTTTGAAGGCAATGTAATGTTCTGAAAAAGTGGAAAAAAAACAGTAATCATGTATAAAGTATAGTTGCATAAATTATGTTCCCACAACCGAATGAGGTCAATTTGTAAATCAAGGTAAGAGTCCAAAAGATATACTACCTTAATAGCTAGCAAAGTATACTCCAACAGTACATTCACAATCTGAATCAAAGAACCATGACAGTGGTTCAGAATAGTCAATGTACCAGCCAGGAATAAAGTTGCTTAAAGAGGCATCAATGCACTCTAGAACATAGTGAACCAGTTCCACTTTAAAGTGACCTCCTACTTTTAGCACAGTTAACTAGAAATTAAGACCAGCTATCAACTTTCCAAAAAAATTATAGGTTAATAAAAATAAAACTAGACTACACAATGTTTTGTAAGTAACCTGGGAAAGAGGTTCATAGTGCACAGAAAGGACCCAACACAACTGTTTAGCACGTCCACAAAAATCCTAATAAGTGACGTTCCTATGAAGTACTAAAAGGCAGCAATATCCTTCTGTTCCCCCAATGAGGTAGAACAATTAACCTTCTTAACACGCCACTCTGGTGCAGATACGGATTTTTACAGTATTCTTCGGTAGCAAATCCAGGATCACATCTTTATCCCCTCCTGTTGACTAAGTTGCGATAATGTTTTCTTAATGCGCAAAGCTGTTAGCCTAGCAGCTCCGTTGGCATACCAGCATTCCCGCATAATTTTTGCCATTACTCGTAATGCCTGCAAAGGAAAAACAAGTAATTATATGTACTGCTGTCTCAGTGTAGCCTATGCAACCTCTCTTCTGCCTTAGCCTCTTCATGCATTTCTTAAGTCTATTACTAGTACTACAGCTGCATGGAAGAGTGTGTTGTATAAAAAACCCTCAAATTCTTACTTTATTTACAGACAAATAAAATTCTTTAAAATACTGTTGAGCAGAACAAGAGTTTTTCAGTTGAATTTCAGCCCCCACATTAATATTTTAATGAAAAATTAGTAGGTTGTCTGTAACTGTTTTCTGAATTTTCATATTAGACAAAAATACACTCAGTTTTATTGTACCTCCAGTTAAGGAGTTAGTTCAATGTACAGCAATTCAGAAGTTTATCAGCTGTCTTACTCAAACTGAAGCTCTGTAATGACTCTGAAAATGTTTGGAGTCTTTTTATCCTTCAAACAGCCATTCTTTGAAATCTGTGAATGCTACCACACAAGTAACAATGCAAATAACCTAAAAATTGAAGATGAAGTAAAGTAATAGCTCTATAATCCAAGATTTTACACTCAAAACTGTATTACATTGAGCTTCTAAGTAAGTTTGCAGGATTGGAATGGCAGCATTTAAAAAATGACTACAATCTGTCGGTACGTATCACGGCCTTCCTCTCCTGCCTGCATTCTCTTGCCCAGTCTCTTATCTCAGGCCTTCACCCATGTATTCATTTCACATGTGCCACAACCCAGTTCCCTTTTCCATCTAAAGTACATCGTATCTTATCAATCTCCTACTCCTACTGTAGCCTACTGCAGCTATTCTCCTAAACTGTGAATCAGAAAGCATTGGTTCTAGTCCTAGCTGGGTTCCTAGAGCAAGCAATATGAACAAAGTTGGCTGGAAAGGCAAGAGCCTGCCGCTGTGCACACTACGGCCCGTGCAGTGACTACCAGCATCAGAAACTCAGCCCAGAACAGAGGCACGGGCAGCAGTGGTTGCTACATGCACACTTTAGTTCTAAGTCTTTGGCTCACTGGAGTCTCAGCTTCCTAGTAACTGTGTTCATCTTTCAGTAAGTGCACACAGTACAAATTCTGAGACACGTGAAGTACCAAGGCCACCAGAGTTTTGGATGAAAATTCCTAAAGGCATTTACTATTTTGGCCAGTGTGCAGGATATTCCTTTGCTACGTAATGATAGGCCAAAGACCCCCGAGTGCTTTAGTTCCAAGTGAGCATTCACACAAGGCAGCCCAGCACTACTAAAGATACCATTTGTGTCCCACAAGCAGCGCAGCAGTGCTGGCAGAGTACTGAGCTGAAAGTAGCAAGCCCACTTCTCAGAAGAGATAACCAGCCTAGTTACAAACCAACTGCACAGACCTGATTAGCTCATGGGTCTTTACTACCCTTGTTGTGGGTTAACCCCAGTAGGCAGCTCAGCCCCACACAGCCACCTGGCTCACTCCCTCGCAGTGGGATGGAGGGGAGAATCAGGAAGGCAAAAGTGAGAAAACTTGTGGATTGAGATAGACAGTTTAATAGGCAAAGGGGGAAAATCAATCCAAAACAAAGAAAAACAAGTGATACAAAAACAATTGCTTACCACCATCTGACCAATGTCCAGCCAGGCCCTGAGCAAGAGCAACCCCTAGGACAACTGCCCCCTCCCCCAGTCTGATCACTGAGCATGACACTGCACAGTAAGGCATATCCCTCTAATCAGTTTGGGTCAGCTGTTCCAGTTCTCTCTCAGCCTCTTGTCCACCCCCAGCCTACCTGGGCTGAGTGAGAAATGGAGAAAGCTTTGAAGCTGTGTATGCATTGTTCAGCAATAGCTAAAACATCAGTGTGCTATCAAACTGTTTTGGTCACAAATCCAAAACACAGCCCCATACAGGCTACCATGAAGAACGTTAACTCAATCCCAGTCAGACGCAGTACAACCCCCAGTTGCACAATTTATGTGCAACAATGCTTCCTGTATAATTCAGACTAGCTTTAGTTCACATTAGCATCACCCATGCTTCACAGGAAGGGATCCTAGAATCCTCCATGTAGAGTTAGCTATTAATTTTCGTGAAATTACATTAAATATTAATGTATAACCAAGGATCAATGACACTCAATAAAGCCACAATGATCAGAATGAAATTCAGTTCTCCAAGAATCACCCTTCTCCCTTCAACAACAAGCACAATTTTTAAGCTACTGAAATCAATAAAAGCTCTAGTGTCCAATAAAGCAGGTTTAGCAAGGTTAGTTAATACCTCACAGCTCTGCCATCTGTTTGGAATATTGGGCCTTAACTTCTGCTCGCACACAACTTTCCTCATTTCTTCAACAGAAGGATCTGAAGGAACGAGGTCATAGTACGGCAACTGGTAATCTTCGTGGATTCCTGTAATAGGTTGAAAATAGCTTTATTTTAGCTAACACTAAATTACATATTCACTTTTTACCACATTCCTTATCAGTACCCTACCATTTTCTTTTTTGGTTTCCATTTTTAAAAATTACATTACAATGACTGACAAATATATAAAAAAAAAAGTATCATTAACCATACCTTAGGAGTGTTTACATTAGCTTTGAAAAATTTTTAATTTTGAAATTTATATATTTGGAAAAGATTGAAGCTATGTCAAATCTTTTGTATGCTATACTAAATGTTTGGAAGCATATGATTTATAATAGCATGTTTTATTTTAAGTAATGTATGGACATTATTTGAACACATTATAGCTAGCCCTTACTTGTGGTGTTGGCCCTTTGCTCTCAAGGACATTTAACTTCAGCCTTTCCTCCCTCTTATGTAAAGGTTTTAGAAAAAAAAATGAATACAAACAAGGGTATTTCCTATCTTATGGTTCATCAATTTACAAAGAGGTTGAATAAACCAGTCATCATTTACAGGACTAACAGTTAGAAAATCTGAGACATACTGGCTATTACCTTGCACCACTTTTGAGCAAACTGTTTACTCAAACTTATTCAGGTTCTGTAAGTTACTTATAATTCCTTAGTATGTCCAATTTTGTAAAGATTGCCACATACCACCGATTGAACATCGCCGAGCTATTTCCCAAAACACTAATCCCATTGCATAGATGTCTGCTCGTTTGAATGACTCAAAATGTTTCATATTTATGGAATCATCTAGAACTTCAGGTGCCATGTACCTATTTGCAATAAAAAAAAGAAGAAATTTAATTTCATAAATACTGTAGAGGAAGTTCAGTGCTACTGATCAGCTCAAAACCAAATTTAAATATTTATGTGCAAAAGGAGACAAAGAAAAATCTGCTTCATTAAGGTTCTCCAATCAAAGACCTTTCAGTGGAAAGGGGATAATAAGTAAACTGAGAGGAACAAGCAAAGGAGTAGGGGGAATAAGTAAAATGTGAAACCATAAACAAATAGAACCATAAACCTGATAGACATGGGATAACAGAGACAATGACAAAGACCAAAAGTCTCCAGTTGCTAATTGGTGGGCATTAAGAAATTCCAGGCACAGCTTTAGAGGGCCAGTCTGGATGTTGTAACTGCTAACAAGTGGGAAACAAGAAGAACATGATGCTTGTGGATATTTAAGGGAGGCCTTGTTTATCAAGGAATGTTTAGGAGAAGAGTAACTGGGAGGAACAAAAGCAGGGCAGTATAGAAAAGGATATCAAGGAGGCCAGTTGCACAAACAGTTGCCAGTCACTGTGCTTGCCTGACCAAGCCCTGCACCTGCTCACTGTAGTGTATCCCATCTTCTTACTAAATCCTAACTATCTTTCTATGCAATCTCGCTCTCAATCACATGTGCATGTGTGCTCTGATGACTACACACCAGCAACTGGAGGCAAACAAGGGATGCAGTTGCCCTTTGGCCTGGGGTGCCAGCAACTGGAGGGAAGCAGGGTGTTCGCATCAGCAGCTAGAAGGGGAACTGCTGATCCTAGGAGCACAGGTGCACAGGTCTTAGAAGCACATTATCTGTAGCTACTGTGGGCGGACCAGTAGCTGGACCAGCAACTGCAGTCAGACAGTGGGTGAAGACATCCCTAGTGCCAGCAACTGCAGCAAATAAGGGTCTCTGCTGCAGCCACTGAAGCTGGATCATGAATCACAGGCTTCAGTCACATGCTTACAGGTACCAGCTACAGGGGAGAACTGGGATGAGAGAAGCAGAGTAAGGGCTTCTCAGCACCAGCAACTGGAGTGGGAATCACAGGTCATAAGGTCTACATGCCTGGGTGCCAACTGCTGGGGTGGGCCAGGTTTGTATTTCCCTCAAACCTGGTATGCATGGCAGGTGTGCATGGGTGTAATGCACTAGCAAACTTCAAGCTGGTCCAGCCAGCAAATAGGTGGCCCAGGTAGTGACTTTTGACAGGGAGAGGGCTGGTCTTGGAGGGAATCCATTCATGTAGGTGTGCATACAAGTATATGCATCTGTTTGCTACTGTGCATTAACCCAGCCCACCTGGTGAGTAGGAGACCTATGGAGCACAGAAGAGGGCATTACACACAGCAAGGGTTGTACTAATAGTTGAGGGATTCATAAACATGCATGGGCTTGAGAAACTACAGAAGGGAGTGTGTGTTTTCACTAATGAAGTTCAATTCTGATTAGCTGAAGAGAAGGAAGGAGACTTGGCTGTCTATACTTATATTTTATACAAGTTCTGACAGTGTTTTATGTGGGTGTTGAAGACAGCACATGGTGTATAGCAATCTGTGTAATCAGCCCTGTCAGTATTGTATGTGTCTGTCTATGCCCAGCCTCACTACCAGTTAAATCCCAAGTAAGAAAGCAGCAGTCACATCCATGGGCCTGGCCTGGACAAAGCCTCAGCCCTTTGGACACCCCAGGCTGGGCTCCAGCAGTCAGGCAGGAGGAAACCCTGCTCCTGGAATCAGCCAAGATAGAGCACCACTTATAACATCCCCTAGCAAGACTAGAGAGGGAACAGACGTGAAGGGCTGATTAAAAAAAAAAACCATCACTGTTAAGCATTCCTTGGGAACAAAGGCTCCCTACCACTACAGTAACTGATTCTTCATCATACCATCTGTAAGTCCCATCATAAACCACGCCAGGTTTTTTTTTTAATAGTAAATCCTATTTGGGTTACATATTAACAACTGTGCTCACAACAAGAGTTTACTTTAATCAACATTTCCTGCAACAACAAAAAAATAAATATGTGACAGACCTTCAATTGAGAAACCAGGACTGAAAACTGGTCAGGGCATCCAAGTGATTGTTACCTTGTTTAGTGACCAGGCCTAATGTGGGAACATCAAGCAAAATATCAGTGGGGACTGAATTGTGAGTTACTGACAGCAGCATCCCCGCTGGCTACTGGAAAGAATGAATGGTATTTGCTGCATCAGTCAACATCAGTTCTAGTAGTGCTCTCAATCTGCTAGAGCTCTGGTAGCTAAACCCAATAGGTAATGTTTAGCAGAGTTTAGTGTGTTTCTCCACAATCACTGCCCTGTCAATCTCAAGCTGACATATTAATGAAGCAGGCAAACAATGACACCAGGGCTTTGGAGAGTACAGTTAATTCTTAAAAAAGCAACATGCATAGATTACTGGAGTGGAATACAGTGTCAGACAATAGCTCAACCTCTGGAACAGCCACAGAAGCTTATGCACAATTTCATTTAATCAACATAATACTAGGATTTTCTTTTCCTAGTAGCAGGGATGGTAGGCAGAATACAAGACACACTACTTAAAATAAATTTCAGGACTATCAGACCTTTCAGAACTCCCTCAGCACTACTGTGTCTTATATAAATAATATAAATACAAGGAAGCAAGGGCTATCAACAGAAGAGCAAAGATGCAGCCAGTAGTCCAGAACTTTAACGAGGGTTGCTGACATGAGAGTTCTTCTAAGCAGTGTACAGGCATATAAATTCCCCACAAGTGATAAACACAGCACAAGCAGAGGACAACTGTCTAAACAGTAATGTAAGGTTTACTTTGACAGTATTTATTGAATGGAAGCAGAGTCTTAAGTTTACATATGTCACAATCTTTGATATGGACAAGGCTCAAATTATTCTGGGCCAACTGTATCAAAACCTTTTTAATCAAGAACATAAGATTGTGGCAGGTGTTTTAATGGTCTCCAAGGATTTTGCATTATTGGATAATCTTCTTACAATACTTTATGTACTTGACAGTATAGTGATCAGCTTTGGGTCTAGAAGAGTATTTGATCTATCTTAAGATCACATGGGGATGAGAAGAGTGATGGAGCTGGAAAAACACCAAACCAAACACCCTAACCATGTTGTAAAGACCGTCAGCCAGAATCACTTACACAAGTAGTAAAGGAGATTGTCTCAGTTTCTGTGAATTATCCTAAGGACAAGGGTTTTAACAGGAAAGACCATAAGAGGCTTGAATGTGGCAGTGAAGCTGAATTCATACCCTCAAAAGAAAAACCCATCCCACCCCCAAAAGGTGATTTCCATTGAATTTATTGGCAAATTGACCTCTTACCATGATCCTCCATCAATGCATTTAGATTGGCTTTGGCTTCCATAACACAGAATGGTGACTGACTGCTCAAAAATTCTGAGAGATTATTGCTGGAACAAGAGAGGCGAAAGGCAAGTAGGTCATCTAGTGTGGTTAGCAGATTAGCCGTTAAACGGCTATCAGAAAAAAGGGAGAGAAACATGCATCTCCTTGTCAGCTTATATATTGGAAATGCATTACTTGTCAGAAACAGTATTTTAGATTCTGGAGAGAACTAGTCTACACAGACTACTTTGACCTTCTGAACAAGGTCTGCAGCTCAGTACCCTCCAAGAATGAAAGGATAAGCCTACAAAGAAGTTTACAAATTATGTGGAGCATGGCCTCGCCAAACTTTGGGTGCCCACTGACCTCTTCCCCCTACCACTTTTAGTCCAAAAGCTCTGCATTAGTTGCCTAAATTTCTTGTACAACATGTAGGGAACTTAGTGTCATCAAACAGGACCCATACACAA
The DNA here is from genome assembly GCF_047716275.1 of Strix uralensis. Taxonomy (NCBI): domain Eukaryota; kingdom Metazoa; phylum Chordata; class Aves; order Strigiformes; family Strigidae; genus Strix; species Strix uralensis. The sequence continues at coordinate 70,373,269 of NC_133972.1, read as the reverse complement.
CATGTTGAGTGTGACAGCTCCCTTCACCAAGCCTGTTCTCCACAAGCATAGCTAGAATTCTGCTCATATTGGGTTTAGGTAAACTGAAGAAAAGCACTCATTTTCAGCCAAACTTCTTTTAACACAGACTATTTCAACTACTAAGAATAAGAGTTGGGCCACACTTCTCAAAGAAATAAAGAGAATGAGTTTTTTTTTTTTTTAACTTGCCTCAGGGAGTGAGAGGGGGATTGGATTCTATTTCTTTCTCAGTTTAAAGCTCACTGTTTTATGCTGCAGGCTGAGCTGTGAAAACACATAGTTCACACCCTCTGGTAAAGCTAAGCCTCTGAACAGAAAAGAAATAAAGATTCATTCAATCAGAGAGAAGGATCACCAGTCTGACTCAGCACCTAGATCACTCATCCAAGAGTGAGTCTTGCTTGCTCCCAAGACCATACATTTTTACAACAGACAATCATTAGAAAAATATAAACTTAGTCAAATCTCCCTTAACTTGCATTTTTCATAATAAAGTTCAGAGGGACAGAGTTCCCTACCTAAGAAGGCACAAGATGGAAAAAAAGGGGATCAAGCCTTTTGTGAGAATGAACAATTTTCAGAAAAGTAGAAATGACTAACATCTTTAAAGTGGGAAACAGACTTACTCCTGTTGCTACCCACTGCAGCAAGCAAGAGTTATTACAGCTTTGCCCTTGTGAAGAAGCATAAGGCAGATGAACAAGCAATTTAATAGTGCCTATGCAAGAAGAGAACTTGTAAGTGGGATCTACAGACTCAGCTGAAAGGATGCTTTTTCTAAAGACTAGACTAAAGAAAGTCATTTGCACATAATTTTTCTCTGCACATAGCTGTAGCAGAAGATACTAAGTTACACATGGTAGCACCCTGCACACAGCTAAATTTGTAATGACAAATTCCAAAGCAGTGTGCTGTTTTACTACTAATGGATTACTGGAGACTTTGAGAAGGAATAATGCCTAGTACTTTGTAATCTAGTAGCAGTTTAGAAAATAAATCTCTGACCACTTGTATTCTTAAAGTTCGCAAAGGACTACTAGAGCAGAGCTTTAGAACAAAGTAATTTCAGCAATATAAGTCTCAGTAAAATAAATTTTCAGTACATGTTCTAAAAACTTTTGTTCACTTAGCCTTAAAAAAAAATTTTTTTTCTTCCAAAAAGCCACAGCTAAAGGGGCATCCTAGTTCATTGTAAAACCCCAATCACATCCCTTCCCCCACCCGCCCCCCAGTATCACTCACTAAAGAGATATATTAAAAAAATAAATATTTTATGTATGGATTGGACATTGGGCAACATTAACACTGAATTTTCTCCAACACTGCTAGAGCACATGCTAAGTACAGCTCTGAGCCACTGTGCTTCCACACATTTCCCCATGGCAGGCATACAAACTTCAGTTTGACATACCACTGAACCTGTATGCATTAAAAGGACAAAAAGATGCCCACATCACACAACTCTGGTGCTGTAGTTCACTGTTAGTGCTGCTATCTCTATACTGTATAGCTGCACAGATTACTAAAGGAAATTAGTCATCTCTTCAGAACAGCCTTCAGTTGTTATTGTCTGAAGGTTCACCAATGATAAATTACAGCCAGTAATTTTAACTGCACTTGCGTTGATGGAGGTAAACAGCTCTGAGTTCTTCTGGGGACAAGAAAACCCGTATTTCCAAATGCAGAAGTAGGCCTTTAAAAGAAAGGGAGTATATCAACTCATCCATTGGACAATTCTATTTATGCGTTAGATGACAAAGATAACTGCTGTTTTAAGTTCTCGTATTTTTTTCAAAAACATGATCTCATGAAAGCCCACATCCAAGACTCTGCACCTTGTATGTTCTACCACATAGGCTTTACACTGAAAAAAATCCAGCTTTTTACTTGCACTGTCAATATCCTGTCTTACACTCCAGATGGGGCTTCAAGCAACATTTCCATGCAACACAAGGCAAAAAAAAAAAAAAAGAAACAGCAGTGAAGTTTCTAAAACTGTCATTCATGAAGTCTCTCAATTGTTTTAATATATACTTGGACCCTACAGTATCTTTCAAGTTTTTTGTATTTTACACATGCTAGTAATAGATGCCAAGATTCAACATGCTTTTTAAGCACCTACTGTCTACCTAAACTACCAGCTGGCAAGGAAGTGCCTACAAATTCTACCTGCCATTATTTATGTTTTCCTGCTGCTTGTGTTTGCATCCACAAATATCTTCAGTATGGGACAAGAAAAAACAAAGTATTTTATTATGAAAAGTTGCCTGATACATGATGTTAATGATTTTACCTTTTTGTTCCCACTCTGTGGTTTGGGGCAATATCAATTGTGTCGGTAGCTGAATCGTGCCTAACTGCCAATCCTAGGTCTGCAATGCAGCATGTTCCATTCTTTTTTACCAATATATTTTTTGATTTCAAGTCTCTGTGGGCAATCGCTGGTTTGCCTGTAAGGGGAAAAAAATAGAAATAACACATCTGTAAAAAAGATAATTGCTGTTATTCTGAGCATGGCGCAGATTTTATTTGAAGTTACAGAATTCCTTCCAGTTCTGCTGTTTTATGGGCATCAAGGTAACTCCTGAAATCATTCATTGTGAACTGGCTGTCCAGAAAAGTGCCTTAAATGTCTACTGCACGCTACTGCTCCTTTCCCTGTTCCTACAAGTATTTATTGTGTAGGCCTACTACTTGCCACAAAAAAATTTCTAGTATCTCTGGAAACAGACCCATGGTGCTGTCTCACATCAAAGATAAAAGGATACTACAGGCACCATTACTTAGTGCCTTTTAATAAGTGTTTTGTAGGAAGGAATGTTGCATTACAAAACCTGGATATACCATAGGAATGAAAAGTAAAAAACCTTCTAAATTAAGAAGCTCTATTAGTCCAGAAATTGCCAAAGGTCCCAAATAGACACTTTTCAATTCACTCAGCTCCACAAGGGATTAACTTGGTTATCTGTGCTGAGTTCAGCTGCTTCCTCATCACTTAAGTTACGTAGCTGTGTGCAAAGCAACTCCACCCTGAAAAGGTTGAATATTCTAACTAAAAAGAGAATTATAGTAGAAGAGGCTATGTATGTATAATTTTAAAATAATCCAGTATTATCCACATGACAGGCTGAAAAATTGTAAGATTACCTTGCGTGCCAACAATTTCCATGTGAAGATGAGCAAGACCACTGGCAGTGGACAAAGCTAATTTTATCATTCCTTCCACTGTTACTGTATACCTGTTCAGGTAATCAAAAAGTGATCCATGCTCGTGATAGTCTGACACCAACCACAGCTGAGTCCACGTACCATTGTCTGCAAAATAACACTGGCATCAATACCACACATACACACACACACAGAAGACAAGCAAATCATATATGCCACTTTCATATAATGCTTACGAAGTACAAATCATGTTTTACAAGTAACTTCAGCCAATTAAACTCTTAAGTCTTTACCTCTCTCCCTGTAACATTTAAATGCCTCTAAGGACTGGGAGTACCATGCAAGACTTTCTGAACAGCTTAGTGAGTATTCTTTTATTTAAACTACAAGACAAACCATAGAAAGCTGATGTCACTATCATTCTGAGGTGAACTATTCAGGGTATTATCAGGTCCTGTCTTTCCCTAACTTCTCTGCTTGGGGGTAACAGTGCTGAATGCACGATACAAAACTAATACTGTCACTATTGGTCTAGTACAATATTGTCCACACTACCCATAAAAAGTCTTTCAAGCTTTGCCCCATAACTCCTTCAGTCTTCCCACAACCTATCCAGCCTCAGTCTGGGAGCAATTTCCACAGTTACCAGCAGCTGGTGGATTTTTCCTCCTGGAGTAGAACCTTGCAAGCAGCAATCAGACACAATACTTCAAAACCAAAGTCAAATCCCACCTTGGTGACCTCTAAGTTGCGGCCAAAATTGAGGTTTCCAGGAGGCACAAGGGTAAAGAGAATGAAAAACACTGATTATGAGAAAATTAGTAATCTAATTTTAAGTAGTCTACCACACCTATTGTGTCTAAACAGATCTTTTAAAGATGTCACAAAGTTTCTGAAGAATTATCATTACTTTGAATAAAGATTATAGTGTCTTTGCATAAAGTTTTTCCCCTCTTAACTCTAGGTGCCCACCTGAGAATACACTGCTGATTACAGACCCTTCTACTTCAATTTTACCTTATTACCTGCAAGTATTATTCACTCTGTTTTTACTTTTCTTCCAAAGGAGAAAATACAAAGCTGGGCTTACTATCCATCCTGAAAGTAGCCATGATTCTTTCCTATTGTATGTCACTATTTGCGGCCCTCCAACCAGATTTTAAGAAGGGACAGTGCTACATCCAAGCTTACAAGAATAATATTAATTACAGACAAGCTGAAATGCAGCAATAAGTGTGTCCAGCCATTAAATGGGACCTACTACATTTTCTTTACCTTGCTATCTTTGACAAGCTACATGTTCATTTAGCGATCTGAGCAGAACATTTTCTGATGAACTTAAGCCTTTTAATACTGTTGACAGTTAATTATTACCAAGTAATAATTAACCTGACCCTGAATATTTTTGGCTGCACAGTAAACAGCATCTGCAATGAAGCTTTCAATCACAGGATTTGCATTATCAGGTAAGAAAAAGTAATTACACTCAGTAGTAATTACATACAGTAGCACAGTCTTCCATGACAAGGTAACCTAATTTAGTTCACATACACACCATGATCAAGAATCTCAAGCAATTTCAGAATGTTCAAGAACGTTACAAAAATTTATGTATGCTCTTGGAAACCTATTTAAGAAATTAATTACCATTATTTCATCTATTTGCAAGAAACCTGAAAGTATTTTAGGCCATCAAAAAATCACTCAGAAGTAGAAGGTTTTTCTTTTGCAGTTTTAACAAAATTTGAAATTCTGAGTAAAGCAGATTTCAGATTTGCTGTTAGAAGACTGATTACAGTTTGAGAAAAACATTAGTGAAGTCCAAGCAACATCCATCTCGGACAAGCCGCCTCTTGAAGAAAGGAATTTATAACAATTGCTTTATCAAATATGTAATCAAGCTTCAATTAAAATTGAATTTACTGAATTCACTGAAGTGAAAAATGTTTTTTTCACATTGGTAATAGCAAACAAAATTTGCACTTGGCACGTGCATGTTTTTAAACCAAACAGTAGGTTTTAACGTGTAGACAGTATTGCTTGGTACAAGAGTTTTGAACCGCAGACTTATGTTCCAAGTTGAATGTTTAAAAGATGTTACAGAAACTGCCTAATTGCATGTGCTCTCTCATGCCATGTAGTACAGTGTTTCAAAGCAGAGAGTAGGATACATTAGCCTTTTTTGGCATCCAGATAATATAACAAAAAACAGAAGAAAAGAAGAAAAACCAGTGAAAAGATCAGATACAGATAGGATCTGTAACTAGAAAACTCTTAGAAATTAGATATTCAGGGAGATGTCAGGGGAAATGCTTTTGTCTGTGGTTGGAAGAGGACTGATATTTTGTTAGTGGAACAGCTTGCCTCTATCACATTGAGATAGTCATCTGATTAAATTGATGAAAAGCACTTAAGCTGTGTAGATTAGCAAGATCTTCCAGTCAAATTCCTTCTTCTCAGGCTAAAGCCAGAGCTTCGAAAAAAATCAAACTGCTCAAACATTACTTTTCTCAAGAGGAAGGAATTCTGCTCATTTCTCTGTCGCTCATTGCCTATCCTTCTTGGGGATCTACTTACCATGTAAGGTAGTCTGACTGAAGAAAACTTTCACCTAGGGAAGTGTAGTTTTCAATTAAGGGAAGGGATGGAGAGGCAAAGTATTTTTGTGCATGAAGTTATCTTAAAGTGTGTGGTACACCTTACTTGTAACATGACTACAGACAATTATGGTTACAGACAGCTAATCCAGGGAAACCTTTAGTACTGTAAATGAAGGTTGCTGCCACCACTCTTCTGCTAGTAGAGTAGTGCAGATAAGTATTTCCCGATACACTTTTAAGTATTTAGGTTAAAAAGAACAAAACAAAAAAGCACTCAAAACCTAAACTATCTGTTTAGGTAGTTCAAAACAAGGCAACACATAGCCCAGAAAGTAATTTCCCTGACCTAGCACAGTATTTGTAAGTTAGCATATACTCCTGGCTGAGCAAAGAGCTACCCTGAACACAAACATGCTAGCCAGACAGAATACAAGTGCAGTTAAAAAAATCACTCATCGCCTCTCAGCCCTTAAACTGGCTTAACAGCACCACCTATTTCCCAGTACATTTTGGGACGGGGAAAGCAAACAGATTGGACCAGCTCCTGTAGGCTTCTGAACACCATACAGCTGTGGGAAGTAGAGGAGGAGGAGGAGGAGAATGTGCCATTCAGGCATGTGGAATGTCTAAACAGTATAGTAGAACAAGGAGTGAAGACAGTTTAGTCACAAGCTTTATGACTCCGCTACCTGAGCTGAACACCACTGACTTAACTGATCTATATCCGTTTGTAAACACTTTCTAACCTATACATGCACTCTTCTACCTGAAGGCAACCCCCCAATTTTACAGCCACAATGGCCAGCCAGATGTACCCCAGCAACTGTGAAAAATATGCAGCTGCATTAAGAGGAGAGACCCAATTAATGCCTTTACTAGCAGTGAGAATTGCAGCATGGCCCACGTTTATACCACAAACTACATGTCAAGAGATATGTCCTCAGCATTCATGATGGATACATGAGAACCCTCTGCTGAGAATTCTTCTCCATAGATCACTGAAGCTTTCAGCAAGCACTGAACTGGGATGGCACAAGTAATTCCTTGTACTGCTCTACCTCTGCAGTCACCTTTGCAAGGTCTCAGACACACAGATTCTTAGTCTAAGGACTTTGTGCATTCCAGCTAAACTGCAGTAACTCCCGAATGCATTCAATAGTCTGCCCTATGGAGAAATGGACAAATCCTTCACAGCTATTATCGCTGTGAACTAGTAAAACTTCATCTTGCACCTGGCACCTAATAAGCATCTATCAGTTAGCACCAGCATCTACAATGAAAGACTGTTAATGGGCCATCGGTCTCTAAAGCTACATTGTGATACACTTGCTTCTTTCTGAGTACCATGATAGCACACCTGCTAAACCAGAACTATCTCCATAATGGTCCCTCTATGTTCTCCCATTTAATGGGCTACAGGTGGCCTGAAGTATTCTAAACAAGCCTTGAAGTATTAACCTCTTTCAATACACAGGACTTTCGACTGCTTAACCTAGAGAGAGAATGATTCTCTCACTGAGAGAATGCAGAGGGTTATACTGAGAATTCTGAATTGGTGGGTTAAAAATATAATAATCCAGCTTTCCACATCTGCTCAGACAGCAATACTATTAGAAAATAGTCAAGAATAGCAGCATTTGCAAAACACATCTTTATCCATTTTTTGTAAACCAATAACCAATCAGTTCTCAAGAACACAGAAGAACCTTGTCCTAAAGCCTTAGAGTCTCAAATAATGGCATGATCTATTAACTAAGGATTTTTTCTTTTAGTGTACAGCATACTATGACTAGAAACCAGGAACAATTTTACATCATATTATATTATATTACATTACAAGGAACCTGAAGGTGACCAAGTCAAATGAAATTTCATCCTATTGCATTTGGAATCCGAGCCAGCAATCAGGAAATTATTTTAGGAACCCACTTGTTTAGAAAACCTTCTTCACACCTCCTCTGCACAGTCATCAAGTGTATTTTTGGGACAAACTATCTATAGGTTTGGGGCAAAATGGGAGACTGGTATGCTTAACCATGGATAGGATAGATTTTGTTAAAGGTTGTAGCTAAGGCACTGCAATATATCCTTTATGCTTCTCAAAGCTTCTGCAGAGATGGATTTTCATTTTTGTCTTTAATGCAACTGACCTAATTTTAATCCCAGACTCCAGATACTCCACGAGGTCCATTAGAACAAACTCAAGCTCTCGCAGGTCCTATTAATATCCAATACAACTTTAGGCATAAAAGTAAGACAGTTTCTAATGGTAAGCATAATAAGCTGCAGGAAAAAGTTGCCTGGTATGCTGTACATCTGAAAACTCTTGGAGGTTAACAAGTTGGACAAACATCTACTAGGAGCAAGTTAGTGATAGCTAACCCTTTCCTGGGAAAGTGAAGTGCACAACCTCTTGGGTTCTGTTCCAATTCTACAGATTTATATAGATATAGAAACTTGAAATTAATCTAGTGATAATTAAAGAGAGCTCTATTTACATGTATACTTCAATTACACTAAAACCATTTAGGAATTTCCCACAAAACTGAGAGCCCTTTAAGAATCCAGGATATGTGTGGATTCTTGACTCCTCCCCTAAAGTGACAGAGTTTTATGTTAATGCTTTCTTCGCAAAAAAAGTCAAAGGCCATTTGTGGTGAAACATGCGATTCCAGATTAAAATAACTGAATGAAACCGTGCAACATTTTAGTTCCCCTTCATGTAAGGAATTAAAAACTTTGTTGGTTTTTGCCAAATTTTCACGTCTTAAGTTGGACTGCAGGAAAACCCAAGAAACTTTCATCTGACAAACCGTGACAAATCAAGCGGAAAAAATGGTTAAACTGTTGTTCTTAGTGAACACTTAAAGGCTGATCAGGAAAGAGGTACAATTGTTTTAATACCAGGAAAAAAAACCTAATTCCCTTTTTCTAATTTCTTTTCTAACTTGAGTTCTAAATTAATAACTTCTCATATCTCAGCCATAAAAATGAATCCTCTACCCCATACTTTATATTAGAACAACAGGATAGACACGATCTCTTTTGGTCCCACACATCTATCTTATTAGGCTATTAGGGAAGTACACATATTCAGCAGATGTGTGGGCTGACAGGATGAGGCATCCCTTTTTTGATACCAAACTTAGCCAGTGTTTTAACTTGCTTGTAGAAATTACACCTCATTAAACATGCTTTTTTTTTTGTTTGTTTTTTTAAGATTTAAACCCAGCATGTTTTCCAGAAAAAGGAAAATGTACTTCATTAAACCTTTGAAAAGACTACCCAACCCTGAAATTCTTTAGTAACAGAATTTTTTTTTGCTACTCTTAATTGGATCCTCACAACTTTATTTTCCCCTCCATTTACCATCTATTCTGACCGGGTACACAATCAGCAAAATGAATTCATAGTATCACTAACCTTTGTTGTCTGCAGCTATAAATCCAAGAATGTTTTCATGCCGTAGCATAACTGTTTGATAAATTTCTGCTTCGCGAAACCATGAGCGTTCCTCTCTTGAAGAGAATATCTTCACAGCAACTTCTTCTCCTCTCCACTTCCCTCGCCAGACTTCTCCAAAGCGGCCCTTACCAATGCTTTCTTGAAGTACTATGGTTCTTGCAATTGTTCTTTGCACAAGTAAAGGTAAACCTAAAAAGATTTAACATTAACCTTAAACATCACTCTAACAAAACGAGTACTTATGATAAGTACTAAATATAAGATCCATATTCTATTAAGATATTTCTATTAGAATGCACATAAACTCTTTTAAGATTTTAATACCCTGTTGTGAACTTCTAACAACTGTGTATGGAAGATGCTACCTTCAGCCTTAAAGACCAGCAAAACATCATGCTACAAACTGCCTCTACAGTTGTAAAAAAGAAGGCACAAACTTCCTTCTAGTTTAGGATTTTGATAGCTTTAATGAAAAACCAAACAAACCATGACGCAATCAGGACCAGGATTGAGGTGGTTTTATTTTTGTTTGAGGGGGTTTTTTTGGTTGTTTTGTTTGTTTGTTTCTTAGAAAAGGATCTGCCTATAACTCTCCTGGCAAAGCAGTTCCAAGAGCACTTTTGCTACTGATTCATTTACTTATCACTAGATATGACTCGGTCCCTTTCTAAGTTAAAGTTAAACCATGCTTATCAGCAACACCGACTGTCAAAAATTGACACTCAAGGCTCAAGTATGCCAGTAGCCTGTTAGTACTCTCAAGCCACTGTAAAACAGGAAAACATCCTTGTAACGCAAGCTTCCCATTTTACAGGCCATTCTTGTGCACCCCACCGTAACTATACTTGAGAAAAATGCTTTCACTCATGAAGGTTTTACAGCTTCAGAACATCTATGTGCTTTCAACTCACAGCACTTCATAACATGCTTCAATAAGTTTATATAACAAACAAGCAGCACTGGCATCCCCCAACCAGGGTGGGCTTTTGTTTATTTTAAATCTTTCCTGTTGTAACTGCAAAGCTTATCACAGAATCCTGCGGTGATACTACACTGCAGGATGAATGCATCAGCCAGGTTATCTGCTCACAATAAGCTCTCTTGCTATACGATTATTTCGCTTAAATGCTTTGTAAAGTAATCTATCACCCCATAATCACTGTTCTAATAGCCGACAGAACAACATCTGTATTGCCTTATGCTACAGAAGATAAATCCCAACTAATAGCTCAGATAACTAGCTCCTGTCCATCTCTGGACATTCTTTGCTAATAACAGCATTAGAAGGACATCTGATCAGGTCAGTAGCATTGCTACGCTTATGCCTCAGTCTGAGGAGTGCAAATTAAAACACTGCAGTGTTCAGGTGAGTGCCTCAAGACTTCCAGACATACAGGAATTTTCTGCATGATCTATGCTGACAACATACCTACACGAAGAAAGGAGGAGAAAAAATGGACACCATACCAGTGATTTACTCATTGTCAGATGCTGCAATAATTCCTACTGAGGAAGTTAAAATTTTTGCTGAAATAGCTGTCCTCAGGTCAACTGTGCTGCGTGCCCAAACTGTAAAGGCTCACCTGTGAAGACTAACTTTCATTCTTTATGGACAGACTTTTGAAATGCAGAAGAGGCCAGACTAGAACAACCATGTGACCAAACTCAACCCTGAAAATTTAAAATTTGACTTTGTTGGCCAGAGAAAGCTTCCTCCTTAGCACTTATGTACTACTAAAAATCTGCTAGCAAATGTTAAATACAAGGTGATTTTGTATACTTGAAATGGGTGATATGCCTAATACTTTCTTTTTCCTACAGCTGTTTCAGAAAACCATTTGTACATTTTCAGTTTCAGATGCACTGGTCTCAACTTGCTATACCATTTATAGCCATCCCTTCTTGTTCAAAAAAAAGATGATGTCCAAGGACATCAGCTAACCTCTAAACAGATACGAAGTTCTAAACCTTTCAGGCACAAAGTATTTCAATTTCACATTGCAAACCCCCAGTCACCTTAACATGCCATAATACAATAAAAATCCTGCTAACTGTGATCTATTCACCTTGCTCCTGTACTTATTTTTACAATACAAGATTTAACTCACTTTTTTTTTTTTTTGCAGCTGTGCTTTCTCTTACTACTGTTGCTGAACAGAACCAGGAGATTGGAATCCATATTTATCTTACATCCATAAGAATTCCTTACAGACTTTCTGTTGCAACTGAGCAGTCTCCTCTTTTTGCTAAAACGAAACACAGCCATGTGTTGCCAGGAACTTGAGCAATGCATTACTGTAAACCAGACTGCCTGAAAAGCAGCTCACTGGAGATAGCTATGTTAGCCTTTGACATCCACGTTGGGCACAACTGTACTTCAAGCTCTTGGAGTACAGCTTCTTTTAACTGTGCATGAAGAAAGATGACAGATTCCTATTCAGGAGGATGAAAACATTCAAGCCCACGTTAAATTCAACAGCAGCTCATAACATTTGGCATCTTGTATTCAGCCACAGTCATCTTATTTATCCCTGAAGCCTTCATCATCATCTTCATACATCATAACAAAGTATCCTCAAGCCTTCTGAGAGTTTAACCAAAGAGGTTTTTTTGCTTTTCCATATCTTATGTGGACTCTGATTAGTTTGGCCCAATGACTGTCCAATGCATAAGAAATTTGTGTCTGATTTGAATAATTCAGGAATTAAGGAATTAAGTGCTAAAGTACTAAAGACAGCCAACAAAAGCAGCTTCTAGAACTTTGTTCTTGTTCATAAGTCTCTGCCCGGAAGACAACTTCTGAAAAGTAATAAAAAAAAATCCAGCCCCATGAACTGTGGAAAATCTCATTCCCTTCAAGTTTCTATAAACTGCAGATACGTTTTTAAGGAGTTTTACATTCACTTAACTGACTCAACTTTACATTGATTTTTGTGACCCTTTGGATTTCTAAACACTAAATTCCTACTTGAAGTCACCTAGCAATAATAACCAAAGCTTCTCCCCTCTGCTTTAGACAATTCTTCCTATTTTCTTGCAACTAGGTTACTTTGTCATTTGGGATGCCCAGCTGTTAGTCTACAACTCACAATCTGTTTATACAATATGTAGTTGATATTTAGAGATTTGCATCATGATCTGAAAATCATTCTCAGTTCCAAGAGACTTTGAAATCCTTCTCTTAGAAGCTGCGGCTTCAGCAGAAGGATCTATTTTAGATGTTTCATCAACTCCTTTCACCAAGCCTCTAGTTGTTTCAGGTCTTGTTCGTCATGGAACAACAGGGCAATACTAACAGAAGTCAAGACTGAATAATTAATAACAGGTTACTATTATTCATCATTGCAGAAAATAAATCCTACTTCCCTTTTGATCTGAGTGGAAAGCTCATTTTTAGAGTTTTGATCACTTCTCTGTTTTATAGGCTTCTCTTCAGAGAATACTGTAATACAAAACTGGTAAATTATTTTCATTTGACTAAGAGCTCTTTTGGTTCCTCAGTATGAATTTAAGAGCAGAACATGTACTTTAAATCACCAGAATAAACACTTCCTTAGCAGTGCCTCTTAGGTCAAGATTATTTTGTCTGTTCTGTACATTTCCATTGTTTGTTGCAGGCTCTCACACCAACAGCACCCCTTTCACACAGTTCAGTTTCTGAAAGGTTAAGCACTATTTTAACTAGGAGCCCTGACTTTTCTCCCTTCAGTGACCCTGTTTCCCACCCCCAATTTATTCCATAAATGTACAGTCTTCTCAATTTTAAATGTGCTGTACCAAAGTCTGCATTAAAATACACATTTCAATGAGATTGAATTGCTGCAAGCATATTTCAGGACACAAGAAAATTGCCAGTTCAAGAGCTAGGGCACTGTGAATTTATATAGTAATTGACTAATTCTGAGACAAAGTGATGCAAGTCATTGCGAATATATACACTGCCAACAGCACAGAAAATAGGTACTTGAAGCACCTATCCCACTGTCATAATAAAAAGTATAGAACACTAAATAAGGCTAATACTTGTCTCACAAACAGCTGAACGACATGGAATTCGCAATTAAAGTATCACTCCTAAGGAAACATCCAGTCTTGTTTTACAGGGAACATGACTTTGTCTTTCAAGCACAAAAACAAATTAGTAAAGAGCTTTCCTTAGGGGTATGTCAAATTTGACCATATGTGTTGGTTTTCTTCCTCTGATGCAGCCATCAGTAGCCAAAGCTCAAATACTATAGTAGGCCAGGTGCTCTGGGAGTCCAGACCAGCCTGTCCTAAAGCTCTGAAAACTAAGTAATTCCCCAGCATGCTGCTTTTACTTAAAGTGTAATTTGCAAGTAGGCAAGGGAAGAGTCACTATTTTCTAGCCATTTACTCTGGAGGAAGCATCCTAAGTTTCTTCTAACTGGGACTTCCCACTTTTCAAGAGCTTATTTTGAAGGAGTACTTCCAGAGTTTTCAAACATGAAGAGGGGGGTCAGAAGGACCACAGGGAAAGGTCAGAAGGAAAATGAAGGAATATTTCTGATAACAGATGGAAAGACCAGTTGACAACTAAGTCTGAATCAACATAGGCCCAACTTCTGACCTAAAGAAGTGCGGGAAAGCAGCCCTGTAGAAAGTGGCAGAAGTGCTATGATTATCTACAGAAGTTAGAAGGAGACTATCAACCAGACAGTACTTTAAAACAAGTATGACTAAACACAGTTTCAAGGGAAAACTTAAAGGCAGAAATTAAGAGTTTTATGCTCCTAAAGGTATAAAAATTATATATCATAGCTTCCCCCATTCCAAGAAATGTAAATCTCCAACTCCTTCGTATTCTCTAAGTCTCTTACTTCTGTATACCCCTCTGAGAAAGAATCTAACTGGATGAGTAAGTCCAGCATTTACACTTATCAAGTTCTAGCCCAATATATTGGAAGTTCTATTAATCACTTTATTTTAGTTATTGCTGTTAGTAAATGAGAGAATTGAGATAAGCACAAACTACTAAAGCTCCAGTTTTAACCAGAGAGCAACTTGCCCTATCATGATCAAGTCTTATTTGTACAAACAAAAACTTTTTCAACTGAAACGTAACTGCCTGCACACTCAGTGCAACCTCACCTTCCTCAGTGAAGATATGACTAAAGATGACTTATTCTGATCTCTATTCTAAACGTGTTCAGCAAGTTACACTGATTTTACTTGATAGAGCAATGGACTCTGAACAGTTTTACCAGTTACTGTCCTTGGGGAAGAAACACAACCTAGATGCTTGGGTTTTGTTGTTATAATTTTTTCCAATTCTGGGAAATTAAAGAATTCAGCAGTTGAGAATGAAACACCAGTACTTCTTTGCAGAAAGTACTCTGAAAGGGCACGGATGTTTCAGCACATACATTTGCAAGTAGTAGGAATAATTTTCAGTATTAAATTATTTAAACTTTTTATATAGTAGAAGGCCGATACAAGGTTGCAGTACACAATCTGATGTCTCACTCCTTAACACGGACCAGAGATTAATTAATTTATACAATGATTAATCTGACATATCATCTCCTATCAATGCCTATTAAACCATATTTCTGTGACACAGACCACCACAATCCTGTAAGCAACAATGTCATGACTATGATAGCAGGGACTATATGCAGAAACAGACTACTGCCTCGTGTTCTCAGAGTAACACCTGTTAATGTCAGAATTAAAACAAAAATTCATGAAATCAAGGGATAGAAATTCTTCAGATGTGGTCTGCATACCTCATCCATTCTATACACATAGAAATGGCTATTTGCAGCTGAAAAAATATCTTCTGTAAGGAAAGAACTGGCTAAAATACTAACTCATACTTGGAATTCAGAATATTCTTCATATACCAATAGCTAGAGATATAAATGAATTTTCAGTTTAAAGCTAAAGAAAAGAACTTCACAAATTATCTCAAAATCACAAAACTGGTAGTTTAGATACGCGGTGCAGAACAAAAAGGTAAATGGCTGAGCCTTACTAATAGAGGAAACAAAACTTTTAGAACAGCTGACTGATATTCCCTGCATATCTGACTGTACTCTTCAGAATGATGAACTGTATCAGCAACTCAGTATGTTTATTTCCATATACTGAATCTTCACTGATACTGAATGAATCTACATGGGAGCAGTTTTTCTAGTCACTTCTCCAGTTAATTATAAGTTTAAGCAAATTTGACAATATTAAAAAAAGAAGATGCCTTACAAGGCTCTTAAACAGAGTAATCACTACTAGAAGCATGACATTACCTGACCCAGAGCCTGAAGTTGTCATATCATAAATTAAATCCTTTAAAGTAGTTCCTTCTGATATAAAGGGGCGATCCAGTGAGGGATCTTCTTCACTTGGCACACGATGATGAATCACAGTACGATTATGACAAAGATATAGAATCAACATTAGTGAAATGCAGACAAAGCAGACAGGTCCAGCAATGACAGCAGCCAGTTCCACGGGTCCCAGATTAGAAGCTGGTTTTCCTGGAGTAGGGCCTGACAGGAAAAAGATAAGAAAATGATAAAACTATTTTTTTTTTTTTAATGCAACTAAATTTATTGTATTTCACAGTGAACTTCAATTTCAATTATCTGTTAAGATTCAATTATTTGTTAAAACTTTTGCACACTGACTTTTTCAAGAATCAAAATAAGTATTACAAAGGACAAAAGTAACTATGTGCTTACTCACAGTTTCCATTTAACTTACATATAAATCTTCAAAACTGGCCCTAACGTCCCTACCCAGAAGATTAAGTTTCTTGTTCCAAATCTCTTGAAACTTTATTTGCAGAATCTGAAGTGCACTTTAGGCCTTCAAATTCACCTACAACTTTGAAACTAAAACTGCCACTCTTACATAATTTTCTGTTTAAAAAAAAGTAAATCAAATATGACCAAAATCCTTACCTGGTGTTGGAATTGGAAGTTCTATTTTATTGCAGTGGTCTCTGTCACAGCAATGAGGCAAAGTAATGACTCCATCTCTGGAGGAGGGGGCACAAACAAATGGCCTGTCTCGGGGAATCAGATCAATTTCTGCTATACACATACTATTGTGTATGACTTTGTCTGCAGTTCGTGTTACTGAGGTAAAACACAGCCCATCTGTCACACATGTAAAGTTGTCTTTTGTACAGAGGTGGCAGTAACACTGTAATGCTGTATTGAGAAAAAACATTAATGTTAGTATTGGTACATGTTCTGAGTTGAGAATCAACTTGAACGGCTAAAGAAATACAAGTTCAAAACACTAGGAGACTTATAATCTTTTTGGTTACGTAGACACAGAACCGTGACACCAAAGAACAACACTGCAAGGCTTTTTAGTGGGACAAAAAGAAATTTAGGAGATTAGCAGATGAAAGAAAGTAAAATTTAAAGCTGAAGCCGTATCTCCTTATACAGTTATGTATTAAAAGGAAAGGCTGCAATCCTAGATATTCCTCCAGGTAAAGAAGTTCTATTACAGTTCCTCTCACTAAAGATCTAGACTTTTTAATAACACTATCCTCTATAGCATGCAGTTCTGCTATTTTCAAACTGAATACAAATAATGCCATTTTTTTCACAGTAACCATGGGTATAGCTTTAATAAGTGACAAAGGGGATGCTACTGGCTACCCAAGATTAATACTTCATACATTTGTTGATGGCTTCAATTCTGTGCTGAGGAAAGGGCATATAAAGGCTTAATCCTCATTAAAAAGCAAACCCTGAATGATCTGAGAACATACCCTTTCATGCAAGCAGAATATGGTTTAGACTTGTTATTTATGAAGCCACAGGAAAACACTGCCTTACATTACTCAAGTTCCTGGTTTACTAAAGCGATCAATTGCACTAGTGAAGGAGGGGGCATGGGGAGGAAAGCAGGAATGACAGACTAATTGTGTCCAAGATGATCAGGTTTCGTTCTTTAAATTGCAGAAGTTCATGGAGAAGAAAGACCGCTACTTCAAACTTCTTTCTCCATTCCTTCCTGCATTTACAGGGCCAAAGCCAGTCAGAAAACAGTGCAGTAGCGACAATAAAAATACCAATACACTCTGACTCCACTTGTTCATCTGTGGAGAGCAAAAGGTAGCACAGAACTTGCGTATGTGCATATAGGAAGATTACAATACAGAAATCTAGACAAATTTAAAATCTTAAGCATTCGTGCTCAAAACACAAAAATGCACTGAGCCATGACCAAGTCTGTTTAAAGGGTACATACAAAATCTCACACCAAAGGTGTGAGGATTAATAGGTAGCAAAGCAAAAGCTGCCCTAAAATCTGAAATTCGGTGTTCCACTTAAACTCCAAAAGTTTACAATAACCACCTGAATCGCCTTGGATTTTAAATCCATGATATCCAATGATAGATGGGTGTAAATAAATGGTGATCTGATCTCAAATATATATTCCATCTCAAAGTCTTAACTCCAAGTTGTACCCCTTTCTCTGAAAACACCTCCTTCCCCCAAGATTCTGAATCAAAACAAATTATTGCCATTCATCCTTTACTGTTACAGAAAAGATAAAGTTCTTAGGACCCGGTACAGAAACATAACCTATGTTTCAAGAGAGAGTCACCAGCCCATCAACCAGTCAGAAAAAGGGAGAAAAAAACCCGAATGGGATCGCAAAATTATTTGTTTAGTATGAAGATTATTGAAAAAATAATTAGAATGTATATGAAATGAGAACTGGTACATGTGAAGGTAAAGCTTCTTAACAGTATCGCTTTTTGAAGATGCAATTTCCTACTCCCACCCACACCATCAGAGAAGTAAGGAGTCTTATTATTCAGAGTTTAACTATGACAACATTTAACAGCTATATTCCCGTTGGTGTGCCTTTGGCAATTTACACTTGAACAAATTATTTTTAACCCATTAAAACCATTAAAAGTTTCTTAAAATATTCACACACTGATATTTCTTTTAACTTGCTTAACAAGCAGGCCTTTATCTCACTGGCTTCATCCATGACTTTTCTTTTTCTATTTAAATAATACACTTGGCTCATCATAACAGCGCATGCATCTGAATGCCCACAGTAAGAGACAGATACTCTGTAAGATATATTTCCATTGAGTCACTGTACACAGGCCAAGTTACTTGAAGTGAAAAATGAGGTTTGGGTTAACCTTGTTATGCTTATTCATCTTCCTGATCTTGTGAAGCTGTAGAGACACGCTGATACCACTATGACTAAATAAAGCATCTGGTGTCTTACCTTCCTCATTCATTTTGTTCCCACCTCTCTTTTGCTACAGAATTCCCAATGAGTGCAATTTAATACAATTTATACTTTTGTTCCACTTTAATGCCACTATTTTCTAGTCTCCTGCCAAGACACAGTACACTGTCACACATAACTGAATGGTTTCCTCGGCAAAAATAAATCACTACTTCCTTCTGAAGCTACTCTCCCCACCCTTAAAAGCAGAACACAATGCCTCATCAGCTGAATAGTCAAAGCTTCTAGGAATACGGGTTTTTGCTGCTCTCTAGTGGACATTCTCTTAAAAAACCCCCAACACATTAAAACTGCTTCAGCCCCTTTCCTACTCTCACCACTTAACAAATCTTCATGCCTTCCAACTCAAGTGGGTAACAGTAGAATTTCCGTATTTTACTAAGAGGAAAACTAATTCGGCATCTTCAGCAACAATCCATACCAGAAGGAGAGGAAACAGACTTAGAATAGCCTTGCCCATATCTCACTCTCCAGTTATCTACGTTTAAAAGAACAAAGACTATGACTATACGAACACATTGTGGGTGAGACTTAACATCAGTGGTATGAGATGTCAGTGACCAACTTTAGTTAAATCACTTCATTCCCATAAGGAAGTGTTTTCACGTACAACTGATCTCAGAGAAAAAAAAAAATATCATACTGTTGTCCTCTTGGAGATACAAACTTTTGCTTTGTCTCCAAGTAGTCTGTGTTCTTCTCAGAGAAACATCACAGTAATTTTAAAAACTCAGACAGAAACCAGCCAGGTCTCCAGGTTCACTTAAATGAATACATATGTTTCGAGAATGGGTGATAACAGTATGTGATGAGAGGATGACAACTCTGATATTGTCCTGAGACAAAGCCAAGAACAAAAATTAGTAATTTAGTGCCTTCTCTATTGCATCTCCTCACTGCGCCATGGCCATTCTAATCATTCCTGCTTTACGCGACTGACTACCATAACAGAAAACAGTGAGACAACACAGTTACAGAAGTGTGTGTGTGCATTATGACATTATCATGTCACAAAAGTTACCAACAGCGTACTTCTCATATCTCAACCTGACTCAATAATAGATTAACCTCTTGTGTTGAATACAATTACTTAGGCAATTTCTCATGCTCAGACTCTCAAGTTTGACAGTTGTGTATTCCCTTTAAGAAGTCTTTCTTCCATGGGTGTTGCAGCCTGGAAAGCCCACAGTGAGGGTAAAGCAAGCTGGCAACATAAATGAGACACTGAAACTACACAGCTTGACAAGACTTAAAATAAGCTGGTTCCCAAGAGCTCAGATATTAATACTAGATACAAAACGTGAACAGATAATTAAGTACACCCTATCCGCTTAACTTTTAGAAGTCCGTACCATTAGGTACCTATTGAAACAGTCTTTTTTGTATCTGTTGTCTTTCTGAAGTGAGAAAATTTTCACAAAGCCTTTATTTTTAGAATTGCATAAAACCCTATGAATCACTATACAGTATTTGCTAACACCCTGCAGAACTACTTCAGCCAGACAGTTTAGCATAGAACACCACCTTCAGCCAAAGAATTTTTCTTTGGAAATCATATGTTGAAATACTGTCTTTAAAAGGATGCTAACAAAGGGTACTACAGTAGTTAAAACTTGTGAGGCGCTCTAAAAAAAAACCCCAAACCCACATCTCATTATGAGTAATTAACTATTTTATATTATTAATACTTGTATTCGTTTCTAAATTTGTAAAACAAAGATATATAATTAAAAGACAAGTAGTCTCAGACAGCATTACGCTGAAGAAGAAACTCCATATCCTTCTCTTGTGACATCGCAACTCTTCTCCCACAGAAAATACAACTTTTGAAACAAAAATTTTGCTAGAAAGTAGAACTTCAGAAGAAGTGTCAGGGCTCTTGGTTCCACAAGATGTAGAGTTTCAAGGTTTGAAGAAGCATGGCTATGATGTGCGAGAGATGGTAATAGATTTTGTGGAGGGCTGTAGTGTTTACTGGTAGGTTTTTTCCCTATCCAATAAAATTTGCCAGAAGAAAGCATAATAGAGAATAGGCAGCTGACAGCACCTTTCTGTTACTCAGACAACTCCCTTAAACAATACACCTGACTCATCTCTGAACTCTTCTAGCTCAAGATACAAAAATGTTTAGGTGTCACAATACCCAGGACATGGGTAAATTTTTTTTTAACCACGATACTTCATGACCTTCACTAACTCATTCTTCTCACCAAATCTGTTGTAAAGTAACAGCACTGGATATCAAGTTTTCAGGACAACTTTCATGTACATTTCATCCATCTTTGCTAAGTAAAACTTCCACTGAAAACAGCAGGTTTTGGCAACCAAAGTGATGCGCTCAAGAAAACAGACAAACTACTTTATTAAGGCACTATCCTTAACTTGCAAGTAATGATAAAGTCTTGTGAAAAATCCCGGCTTCAATAAAGCAGTATTATATTCTCCATAGTGCAGGTGCCAAACGGCACTATCAGTTTTTTTGCATCTCATCCATAAAGCTACTCACAGATATGTTCATGTCTCTTACAGCAAGGTACATTAAAAATCTGTTTCTGGTATCCTTCATAGAAGGGTATGCTTTAGAAAAACAAAAGAAAGTTAAAGTTAAGAGCCTAAATTATAATTTTACTAACATTATGAAAACAGAAAGAATAAAGATCTCATTAATTTGTACTATTGACTCTATTTCAGCATACCAATCAGATTTCCATCTGTATCTGTAATTAGGAGCAACAGTGTGAATTCAAGAGTTCCAAGAGATGACTCTCCAGAATTCTGGAGAGACCAAAGACTATGGTGCACACAGTTAAAAAAAATCCAAACAACAACCACCACCAAACAGACCTAAATTTCAGACTCTCTCTTACAAATCAGGGCTGTTCTACTGTTCAGCTAGCTGCTGTGATTCATTACATGCCCGATCTCCGTATAAACCGTATCACTAGACGATTCATTCGCGCAGTAACACTAGTATACTGCAGAAGAGCAGCATCAGAAGCAATCAGAAAATGCCGAACTTTGCCAACTCACGATAAGAATACTAAGTAACGGTAGCCAAATCATACCTTGCACTTTGTCAACTTAATCCACAATGTTCAGACAAAATGAACCCCTTTAACAGTACCTCTGAGTCCTGGATCAAGAACACTGGATCCCCATCTACTCCCCGGGATAGGAAGGATTTATCTTCTTTTAAAAAAAAGGAACACACCACCACTTCCCTCCTTAAGCTTTTGTTTTTGATTGATCAGAGGCATTAAAAGGGAAAAGTTCAAAGCTCAAATCAAGGTAAAATTTCCTTCAGCATCTAAATTGAGTGTGTTACATAAGAAAGCTTTAAATTACTAAAGCCTGCTGCACCTTTTCAAGAACACAAGAACCACCATGGGTAACTTAAGCTTATTTAACTGTTTCCACAGATTCTCTATCTTCTTCAATAAGAATATGGGCAATTAAGACAGCAATTTAGTATAGCAAGCTATGTTTAAGTAGTATTTTCTTTACAGCACAAGTACCATCTTAGATTGAATTATGAGCAGCATGGTAAAAATCCAGATCCAGGGATGTCTTATAGCTGTAATTGAAGAAAGTCGTGGTGCTTCTCCACTTCCTCTTTAAAACCCAAAGCAACATACAATCCACCAACAGAAGATTTTAGGAAGGGGACTGATTATAAAACGCACATTTTGCGTATCTGTCATCATCATCTACCTTGCTACAGATGTAACTGAAACCTAAACCAATTAGAGTAGGGTGTCTGTAACATCTGCATACCCCATCAGGACACACAGCCCAAACTGCTAACCGAAGAACAAAATAAGCTTTTTTTTTTTTTTAAAAAAAAAAAAGAAAAATACCTTTCTTGCATTTCTGAATGCTATTAAGAACTCCCGTTTCGTGCACGAGCACAGCTCTGATAGCACACCTCTCTTCCAAGAGCGCAGAGGCACAGGCGGCCGTTTTACCGTCCACCGTTCCCCCCAGACCTTCCTTCGGCGCGGGCCGGCCCCTCAGCGCGCCCCGCGGAGCTGTTCGGGAGCTCCCCGACCCACACCACCACCTCGACGCCCGCCTGCGGAACAGGCGCAGCCAGCGCACCGCAACGTGGCGTGTCACGGAGCTAAAGCATCTGACGTGGGAGTCTGGGGAGTCTTTTACCTTCGCGACGCGGAGCACTCAACACGTCCCTACCTACACCAGCCGGCGCCGCTCGCCTCGCCTCCCCCGGGGCACGGCGTGCGCGCGCTCCAGAGCTGCGGCACGGCACGCGGCTTTGCCCCGGTGCGGGACCGGGACGCCCCCGGAGGGGTGGGGGTGGGGGGGGTGGGGGAGGCCGCTCCGCCACCGATAACCAAGTTGCCTTCGCGGGCCACGGCCACTCGCGCCCGCGTGAGAAGGGAAGCGACGGCCACAGCCCACGGGGGCAGGGGCCGGCGGGCTCACGGGGGCGCGGGAAAGTTGCCGCAGGCGGACGCCACCCCCGGCACTTACTCCGAGGGGGCACGGCGGGCGTCAAGGGGGGCCGCGGCCGGTACCGCGCCCGCCCCTCGGCCACCCCCCCCCCGCCACGGGCGAGCCGCCGCCGCCGCCGCCCCCCCACGCCCGCCCCGCGAAGCCGCCGCTGCGCTCAGCCAACAAAGGGACGAGCGGTCCCCGGGCTCCGCCAGGCTCGGACACCGGGGAGGGTGGGGGGGAGGAAGGCGACTCCGCCCCAGCCGGCCCCTCCGCCATGTTGTTGAAAGGAACCGACGGGGACCCGCAGCCCCCCGCCGCTCTCCTCCCCCCGCCCCAGGCACCACCTCACCCGCTCCCTGCCCTCCCGCCTTTCCCCCCGACGCGCGGGCACTCACCGACCGCCCCGGGGAAGCGCAGCGCGGCCACCGCCAGGCACAGCAGGGCCCAGGGCCGCCGACTGGCCGCTACCGCCATGGTCCGGTCCCGACACCGTGCAGCCAGGGCGCGCGCGCGCGCGCGTCCGCGCGCCAGGATTCCGCCTCGCGCCGCGACCCGACACCCCCCACCCGCCCCCCCCACTCCAGTCCCCGCCCCGCCCCTCCCCCTCCCGCCCGAGAGAGAGAGAGAGAGAGAGAGAGAAACAGAGCGACGCTCGCGCCGCCTGCACCTCCCGGCTCGCTCCTGCCGCTAACGGCACTGACGCGGCGGCGCCGCCCGATTGGCCGCTTCTCCCCCGCTCCGCTCCCGCCCCGCCCCGCCCCGCCCCGCCCCCCGGCAGCTGCCGAGAGCCCCAACAACAACAGGCGTCTGGAGGGCGCAACCGGCGCGGCCGAGGGGTGGGGCGGGGCCGTGATTGGCGGCTGGAGGGCGGTGCCTCGCCGCGGGGCTGGCGGGGCCGAGGACGGCAGCGGCGACGGCGGCGGCGGCCCCGCGGCGCGGCTGGGCTCGGCGCTCGGGTGGCGGGAGGCGCAGCCCCTGCGCACGCAGCCCCGGGCGCTGCCGGCAGGCGCCGTAGCTTCTCTCCGGAGCGGGCGAGCCGGCGCCCAGCGCGGCGGGGGAGAGCGGCCCGGCCGAGGCGGGCAGGACCGTCCTGGCCGGCCCTCCTCGCCGCCCGGACTCGCTGGCTGCGAGGTGCGGGGCCGCTGCAGGGAGGTGCGGGAGGAGTTAGGCGGCCTTCGGGTTGCCCCGGGGGACGAGGACAAGCCCCAGAGAAATTCCTCCTCTGTGCAGTCTGTGCGGGTGGGAGCCGGAGAAGCACGCCGAGGCCTCTCGCTGCTCCCTCAGGCGGGCTGCCGGGCCGGCCGTAGAGGTGACACCTGAGGGAGAAGCACCTCAGGCGGCTCCAGCCCCTCAGGCGGGCTGCCGGGCCGGCCGTAGAGGTGACAGCGCTCACCCGCTGCTGACACCGCAGCTGCCGCGCGTCCGAGGCGGCTCGGCCTTCGGGCCGCCGGCCCTAGAGCCTGCCTCGCAGTCCGGCCGCAGCGGGTTTGTCTTCCCGCAGCACGAAGAGCTGGCGCGCAGAGCCGGCGAGTTTTAGCACCGTGCGAGGAAGGAGCAGCGCTGCCCGCCGTGGGCAGCGCCCGTCCTGCCCCTCAGGCTGCGCGATCGCCGCGCCTGACGGGGGGAGTTAATCGGGAATCGGAAGCGAAGTTGCGGCGTCCAGATAGCTGTCTGACGTTCTACTTAATCTTACAGCCTGTGGCGACCAGGATCCAGCCGGTGAAGAGAATCGCCGTGACTGAGATTGTTACTTTTATCCACAGCTTTATTAGCTTTCGCATGGGTGGCAGGGAAGGAGGAAAGGCACTCTTCCTCTCTTCTTCCCTCTTGGGATCAGGTAACTGCTCTCCCAGCAGTCACCTGCTTTGGGAATCCACTCCCGCAGTCCTGCAGATGTCGTGTCCAGATCCTGAATCAGTTCAGAGTCCCTCAAGTTCAGCATGTGCTTTTTTACTACTGTTGCTCGTTTCGCTTGCTATGACCCCTCCAATCATGGGATGGGTCACATGGGTCACAGGTGCTTTTCCACTCGTGTTACCTGCAGTCACTCTGGCAAGCTCCATGTACCCTCTCTGCCAGATGGTGACTTCGCAGTTCAGAGTGTTTGGGGCAGCAGCCTCCACACTCTGCAGTGCCACAGTCACTTCCATGTCACACTGATCTCCTGTCTCCTTTTTACTTGCAGTTGTTCAGCCAACATAGCCTTTCTAAAAAGTCTTGTTTCTCCTACAGTACAGTTCACCCAGATAAGTATCTGGATAATATAACAGTTCAAAGTGAGGTAAATTAATTCATTCTCTTTCCCTTTCTCTCTGAGCAACAATCAGCATCATATATAAACAGACCCTAGTTACATTTTCTCTTGTGGAATAGTATTTTAATGACAGATGTCCTTCATGACAGATGTTGGACCAAACGTCTGGATTTGATATAGATTCATGTCGTAATGAACCACTGAAGTTGACAACACCAAGCAATCATGTTCTTAGTTATCTGTATGTAGAAATACTTAAAGGGCTAATCCTGAAGTGACACACTAGCATCAAAAAGAAATACCGAAGAACTGTTAAAATTGCTCAAATCCCGAGGCACTGTTAAAATCACTCAAATCCCAAGGCATCTTTTAAATTCATTTATAGCACTGAAACTGTGAGTTAAGAAAATTATATGCTTGGGGAAAAAAAATCCACTATTCGTTTCCCCATCACCTGTCTCCCGTATTTAAGGATGGGCCACAGACAGTATCTCTGAAGGAAGGCGGGAAACAGGAAGCAGAGCACGATGAAGGATTTCTTGCAGGGCTCCCAATTCAGTCCTGCAGGGAGCATTCTGAATTAGCATCCTGAGCGATGTTTGACTGCCAGCCATAGAAAGAATAAAATGAATTGGTAACTTGCAGGTAAGAGCTCACCGTCAGCTAAGATGGTTTCAAGCCACTTCAGCAAACAGTGCCACCACAAATTAAATATTTTTGCCAGGCCTCACACTTCTTGCAAAACATGCATGAGGTAAAGACCGCTACTGACGAAATACCTACAATTATGTCATCCCCTGTCCTGATCCCTGAGTAATCTTGTGTGCCACATTAGATTCAAAAGCCAAAGTAAACTTGGGGCAGAAGCAGAAACTGCAAAGCTACTGAAATGGATTCTGTATGTCCAGAATTGCCCCTTTTCCTGCCATGCCTCTGTTCCATGTCTCCATATTCTTAGGACTGCAACTTCTTGTCTTAATTAAGGTGGGGTATAAGAACTTATGATACAGACTCTTGATGGTAAAAGGGCTCTGGTAGACAATTGGATCTTGTTCTTGTTGGAAGGTGACTGCCTGTGAAGGTCAGTGCCTGCACCCTTCCCACATTAGCTCTCCCTTGTTACTGTGAGATGCATCCCTGTGTTTTTCCATCGTCTTTCTCCCACTATTCTGCAGTCAGTTCTCCTCTTCCAACATTTCAGTGTTCCCATTCCTTCATATGAGCTTCGTAACTGCTTCTAGTGCAAACAGGGGGTGCCCTGGTCTTGGTGGGACCGTATCTTTAGGAGGGTTATGTGAGAGGTACTTAGATTTACTTGTTGAGTTGCACAGTAGTTCATGTTACATACTCTGATAATAAAATCTGTCTTTTTTGCTGTACAAGATGGAGCAGTTAGATAAAAAATACAAAATACAAGTGATAGCCTGAGAAGATTTAAATCATCGTTTTCTCCCTGTGTTTGTAAACAACTGAATGTGAAACCAAAGAAAACAAGGAGATCTTATTTATGACTGCACCTAGTTACATTCATCGTTAAATATGCTAGTTAGGCAAATGGGGCTAAGTCAGCAAAGTTTTCAAGACATGCCTTTCTGTAAAATGACCTTTTATTTAGGAAGAAAATGACTCTAACTGCATTTTCATGTTTTTCAAAATGACAATAATTGCTTGGCCTTTTTCTGCCAAAATAACATGAAAAAACAATTTCACTCTACAAATTTGCCAAGTTCAGTGGAAAGCTGCTCCTCACCATTGTACATTTATGGCATTTTAACTGAATGTATTAAATATTGTTCTTCAGCATTTCATGTGAGGGAATCCTTCAAACCACTTCTTACCTACCTTAATCCATCTTTGTTTCACAGTGTTTACTGATAACGGAAATAATGTAGTCAGTGGAAATATATTTAGATGAATAGGCAAAAAACCATTTTGCCTACCCTTATTTATATCATAAATTAATGAATTTCCACCATTCCATTTATAGAAAGGTGCAACAAATTTCATCCTTTCTTTAACGCACGGTCAAACACAAAGCAAGGCAACACAGAGGCTTTATGAGATCTGTTTAGATGATCAAAACGGTTGAGCCTGTTTTAGAAATACTTACTTTTTAAATTGAGTAAAGCAGGTGGTTATACAGGGAATATCTGCAATTTAAACACAGGATAATTTCTTGCTTCTGTACTAGAATATGACATTTATACACATACGCAGCATCCACAGGGAGAGAGGATGAAATAATTAATCTTTACCTGGTGCTAGTTTTATTTCTTGCAAGAATTGTCAGTTTTTGAATGTTTCTTATGCTTGCTTTCTGGAAGATGAAAAGCAAAATATTTGCAACTGCATGAAAGGTTCAAACAGAACTCTGTAATGCAAAAAACCCCACATACTAAGAAACTACATAGAGCATTAAAATATAACCAGTTTTGAAAAGGGACAAGTAGTGAGATAGAAAATCATGCAAAAGGAATTGTTGTACAGATTAGTCTTTAAGATCAAGGATATGAATGTTGTTGCGTTATAAGCTGATTTACCTAAGAAAATGGGCACTAATAAATACAAATTTTTTAGCTTCTAAAGTAAGAATGTATGAAAGTGTGGCAGAAAATATCATTAATGGTGATCACTAAAAGCTTTGTTAGCCTTTCAGTGTAAGAGATACTGTATCAGGGTAATAAAGAATTCTAATGAATTTTTCAGCAAGCAAATATGCACGGTTCGTGCTAGAGCAAGAGGAAATAAAGGTGTTGCAAAACTTAATTTGCAGTTTTAACAGTTTTCTCTCCATGGTAATTAGCTAAATTTTATATGCTTTTTAAAGAACTATTCAGTGCATCATATTTACAAGTTGTGTTCACCAAGGAACTCAGGAAGAGGAAAAATACTGAATGTATAACATTTACCAAAACAACAGAATAAGCTATTTAAAAAAACCCCAAACCACCCAAAACAACAAACATCCACCCCCACCCGCCCCGTCCTCGATTTTCCCAAGCAGTTTTATTCAAACTAGGACAGAAGGGATCAAAGTGCTTATTACTTTGCAATTTCTATAAGCACACAAATCAGAAAGTGTAGCAAAGATCTGTGATCTTGCTAAATCAGAGACAAGCAAAAGAAAACACTTTTTTGAAGTCACTGCTTTATAAAAGACTCAGAATTACTCATTTTATAACCTTTATAAACATCGCCCGATTTGCCTCATCAGTGCTTCCAATACTAAATACAGTGAGATCTTAGTTATTCACAACCCAGTTAATCATCTCCATTAACAGGCCAGTTAAAGCTTAAGACATATGAAACCCTTCTGGCTTTTCATTCACTGTCTGTGAAACACACCAGATCCATATCTCGGAGTTATGGCTTGAGCAGCCCAGCAATACACCCATCAATATGCAGCTGCTTGATCCCTCCAGCGAACACTCCCCTTATGACACAGCTAATAGGTTTGGGGATATATTATAGTGTTGTAAGTTCTTACTCTGCAGTTAAACAGAGCTCAATGATGACAGTTTTGCACTGCTGCTGTTAAACCCCTCGAACTTGGTGTTTCGTTCCAGCTTGTAGAGTCCATCAGCTGCCGAGCTTGTTTCCTACACACATTTTAGCCAACTTCATTTGAATTCAGGTATGAATGTATTCAGAGAGCAGTGTTGATTGTAAGTCTCATTAAAGAGAGGTATAATTTATGCTGAAAGCAGGAGAGAAGTATATAGTCTGAGACATGTTGCTAAACACAGAAGTGACTAAGAAGGCTGGTTAGCTTAGGGAGGGGTTGCCAGAAGCAAAGAGACTGACATCAACAAGGTCTGGAAATGACTTTAGACTGTACGTCATTATCTGTTTGAAGGCGTTGTATTGCTATAGCAACCATGAAATTGCATGAGTATCTCACCTCTGACTACAGTGAAGGATAGATGCATTAAAGTAGCTTGCCTCTAATTAAGAAAGGATACTTTTTTCTATGGAAGTACAGCTTTTACCTGCTTGGACACTACTCCTCATACCAAGTTGATGGTGCAAATAATAATTTATGTCATTCTGCTTTTCAAGAAAGGTCAGTTTTCTCCTACACTGAAACCAGTTTTGAGATTGGACTCAGTTTAGACTTGAGTGGGGAAGGAGCAACATGGGTAATTTACCAAAAGTTAATGTCTCTTTAGCAATGCACAGATCATGAGGTTTTCCTATTGTAGGCATCCTGTGGGTTACCCATTAGCAGGTAGGCATCCTGTGGGTTTGGCAAACTTTACTTCTTCTTCCATGGAATTAGGGCTCATTACGGACAAGAAATTTCTTAGAGCAGGAAGTGGGTATTGTGGTGATAAACTGCTAAAATCCCAAAGCATTAGATTTGGGGATCTATAATCCGGCTGGGATTAAATATCAGTCATCCTTAAAAAAGAAATCAGTTTTTAAGTAAAACTTTCTCTGTGTCATTAAAATAACATTTTGTTCAGTTAAGTGTAAACCCACGATTTAAAAAAATAAAAAAGAGAAGAAAATAATACACCTTCAGTAATGATTAATTCCCGACACTGATTTATTAACCCTGCAAACTGAGAATGAGAGAAGATAGAAATTTTTCTATAGCTTGCTGTAGGAATTGCCTGTTTTGCTGCAGTTTTTCTAGATTTCCCACATATTCCCCATCCACTCTTATTCTTCAGTGCTTGTGACTGTATGTTACCTGAAGTGATAACATCAAACTTTCTATCACAGTTCAGGTTTTGCCTGGTTGTTTCAAAATTCTGTTCCTGTAGTCTCTCTTAGCAGTGTTTTCTGTAAGTTTTCACTTGTTCATTTGCAAATGATAGCTAGAGTTCACTCTAAAGGTCCTGTACTTTGAGCAGTCCAAGAAAATTATGTGGACATTTTCTGCAGTGTGTTCTAAAAAGGTGTTTTTTCCTTTAAATGAGGTAATGAAGTTTGTACCTTAAATAAGAGAAAAATAGACTAAAGATCTGTTTGAATAAGATGACACATTATTCAGTGAAAAGAGAAATGGTGGAAATCAGTCATAGAACTTTGTTCTTTACCAGTTCTTGAGCAGTTAAATTTCTAACTTTTCTCCAAGAATATATAGTTTTGAGATCATTTAAGTCCTTGGTTATTTCTCCATTTCTGAGTGACATTAGTAACAGGGAAGGCTTTTGTCCTATACAAAATTTTTGACCTATACAAAAATAATAATTCATGCTGTTTTCATTTCTGAGTTAGTATGGCAATCCTCTTGAACGACATTTGGTTGCAAATAATAACTTACTTAATTCTGTTTCTCTACAGAGATAATTTTCCATCAGCCATATCCCTTAAGTGTAATGCCAAAGGTTGACTTTTATCCAAGAAGTCTTATTAGACTGGATACTAGATTGCTGAAGAAACTGTCTCTCTTAAGAATTTAAGAATGTATCAAGAATGCTGGTACTAAAATACAGCTAGCCAAAAGCATAAGGCTTGAAGAACATGGTAAGGATGAGAAAGTAGTGAGAGACTATGGAGATGGTGGAGGTTCTCAAATCTCAAATTCTTTTAGGAAAGGTTAGGCATGTACAAAACTGTTTTGTGTATTGAAAAATTACTTATCTGCACCATAAACCCCTTGGAAGGATGTATTTTCAAATTGTGGCCTTAGTAAACAAAGTTTTGAAGCAGGATTTAAAACATTTTTTTTGAGAGAGTAGCAAGAGACCAAATACTCTTATTATTGAGTCTGGAATGTTTTGTTGGTAGAGAATAACTGTTCATTTTCTTGCTTTCTGTTCTATCTTCAGGCATTTTTCCAGGTGGGGTCTTTGTTTCCCAAGTGGGGTTGTTGAACACCAATTACTGAGGTCCTAATAACTGTATACAAAACCAGACTAAGTGAATATTTAGTTCCTGTGTCTTTGGATATGGAAATACTCTCGTCTTTGTATGTATCTGGTGCAAAATACTAATGATTACATTGTAATGTGCATTCTTGTGAATGTCTGGTGATATATCGTTGTTACCTGAGATCAGCCCTATCTTTCTAAAAAATGTGTGATTTGTTTTTTATCTTTGATGGTCAACAAATTATTGAACCATTATGTTTTTCTTCCTGATGTAACTTCAGTTCTGACTGCAACATTGTCCCAAATATTACTACATTTACAACAGTTCTGCTTTCTAAAGCTTAACTATCCTGCTTCCAAACAGTAAGAAATATTAACTATGATGGTTTGGAAGAATGCCGGTTGCTAAGATAAAGTGAGAAAAAATGAGAAGTTGCAATCAGGAATGACCTTCTATTGATACACAGTTTAAGTTTTTTTATAAGTGTTTTTTAACCAGACTTAAGATTCTGACTTTCAAAATCTAAAAAAATAAACCATTCCTATCATGTCCTTCATATCTATTCTCCCTGCCGGTGTCAAACTCAATTGGCAAGTTCGGCAGGTAATGTTCTCCCCAAGTATCCATGAAAGTATGTGGGTCTTAGAGCACATAAATAAATAAGCTCAAGTCAGGGAGAAAAAACCTTTTTTAATGAGAGGTCCTCATAGATGACTGCTGATCCATTTCCTGTCAATTAATAATTTTTTGCTAGTATTTAATCTCATGGGAATATTCTCTAAATTTTTTTCAGAATCTCCTAGTACATAAAGATAACAGTTGACTCACACCTCTAATTTTGTCTACTAATAAAGCTTCAAATTCCTCCTGAATTCATGAGTCATTTATGTTTTCATTTTAAAAATTCAGCACTGAAAGAGCACAGCACAGTCACAGACCTAGCAAGCGTCATACAGGTTTCCTGGCACTCATTATCGGCTTGTCTACATCTGGTAAAATATTTCTAATGTATTTGACAGTGAAAAGACTTTTTCATGTATCTTTTAAATTATGAGCCAAGAGATGTGGGATTCTAGTCTTACCCTCCATTGTTTGTTCCTGCCGATATTTGTGAGCAGTTTGCAGATCCCCTTTGGTGATCAACAGAACAGTGAAGCTGCATTCTGCCATGCTGAGCTGGACTGTGAGCAGAATCCTGAGCACTGATGTCTGGGTGCTGGCTATGCCACTGTCAAAGCCAAATCGATATACTCAGCAGTCCTTGCTGTAACCAGGTCTTTTTGCTACCAGAATAGATCCAGAATCTGGTCACCGAGTGTTCTCCAACTTCACAAATAGCTCTGCAATCCTTCAGCAAAATTAGTTGTGTCCTGCTTTCTGGGAGGCAACATACAAATCACCAGCCACCTTGAGCCCAATTACCTCCATTCATTTCTGAATAGATTAGGTTCAAATTTAAGTGACTACGCAAGAATGAAGATGCAAAAAAGAAATAAATAAAAGAATTCTGTGCTAGCACATCATACGGTTTCTCTGCATGTTTCTGAGGAACCCAAATCTGCTGAACTGGACCTCAGTATGGGACTGGTGTCTTACCTTACTAATGCTGAAATGAAAGGGCACATAATGTGAGCAGAAAATACCAGAGAGTTTCAAGAATGGTATGTCCTGAAGCAGAAAATACGTCTGTCACATGAATGTTAATGGGCAACTGTGTCTTACCGTTTCAGTGGTGATTGCTGCTGCTGATTGCCAACCTTTAGCATCTCCATCTGATAATGTAGATCTATTGATTTGCTGCTCTTCACGGAATGCCATTTAGTTTGATGATATCTTTTTGGTAAGATGATACCTGTGCCTGAAGATAGAACTCCTAGCAGATTTGTACTGCTAACTGCTCTTTTTCATACTCAGAACAAAGTAGCTGTCCTTTCTGGGGACCACCTTGCTTCTGTGGCATGTTACAACCCACTGGCAAGAGCAGATAATAGTACTAGACTTTGGAAGCTGAGAATTCGTTTCTGGTTTCTGAAACAGGACTAGCTTTTACAGATTACAAAACAGTGAATACTGCCACATGGTAGTCATTCTTTCCTATGACAGTTCATGAAGGACTGTACCTAAAAGCTAGGGTGTATCAAATCTATTAACTTACTTTTATACTTCTGATAGTGAATGTTAGCTGCTGTTAAACTGTGTGGAAACTATCACAAGCCACAAAACAGGAAATGCAAGAGGAAGTTGACACTAAGAAGTAGTCACTACTTCTTAGTGTCAACTTCCTTACTACTGTTAAAGTCTGAGAGGATGTTTAAATTTCTTGCCACTGCCGTCATCACAAGTATTTCCTCTTCCTGAAATCAAGACGGCTCACCAGTCAAAACTGAAATTAAAGAGATAGTCTCCAGTTAAACTTGACCTCTGTCTTGCATCTGGTTAAATCAAGGTTCTAGATAACCTACGTATCCCAGAACTTCTGCAACAGTAGTGCCAAAAATGCTTTCATCACGCCTGCCCAACAAAACTGCCTATTGTCAGTGGTGTTTAAAGGTGACCATTGCCAAAAATTCAGGAGAAATGCATCACTTCCTAACTTAAAGACAGGATAAAATTAAGGAAAAAATGGGCATTTTAAATGAATGTCAGGAAAATGTCCGTCATGGCACTGGATTATTCTGCCAAGAAAATACTGGAAATGATGGTAGTAAGAATATATATATTTGATCTAATGAAGAGTAGAAGATGGGAAAGGAAAAGCCTTCACTGGCTAGGAGATCTTTTCAGTTTGACTAACTAGGCATGGGATTAATTTTGTCACAGTTAGTGAATGTATTACAGGACAGAAAATGAAGAGCTCAATAAAAGTTCAATATTCACTAGAGTAAAAGATTAGAGTATCTCTTGAGTATCATTCTGTTACAGTTTAGTTTTATAGAGAATGTTACTCCTTTTATAGCTATAGTTGAAGTCATCAGAAGTCCAGTCTATCATGCTCTTAGTTTTCAGAAGAACAGATTTTCTTGGGGAGCTGAACGCTTTATCTTTTAACTTTGCTAATGATCAAAGAACTGTGTAAGTGTTACATTTTGAAGACTGGCTGTGGCTTTTTTTTTTAATACATTTTTAATTTCTAATTGAATCAACTCTCAAAAATGGATTGGCCTACAAACACACCAGAATTAGTTTGTTCTGTTAGCCTGGCTGAGAAAAAATGCTTCTTAGCATTTGTAGGATTATCCTGGAGGTGAGATAAAAGGAGTTATGTTTAGGTGCACAAAAAATGTCATAAATTATACATACACAGAAAACCTATGATTGAAAAAATATTCAATGCTGTGAAGTAAAGCACTCAGAAGTGCCAGAACTGAAGTTACCGATGCCCCATTTCCACTTGGATTTACACATTTTAGTGTGTTTTTAAAATTTGTGATCATATTTACAATATCTCTGCCTTATTTGGTGCACAAAATGAGCAGAGCCCACTTAGTGATCAGCTCTTCAAGAATTTCTTTCATTCTCACAGCTCAGTAGGTGGCCTGTACATTTGAGTGCAGTACCTCCAACAAGATAAGCAAGCACTACTGTTCGCTGCACATGTGGCTACGTGATTCTGCCTTCTCTTCTGCTGACACTTGCTGGTATCTTCTGCTGACACTTGCTGGATAATCCCACAGGAGCCAAATCAAAGAGCTAAATCAGCAGGGAACAAGTATCTTTTACTTTGCAGGGTTTGTTTTTGATCTGTTGTGCTCTCTGTGGGACTTCATGATAACGAGGGTGGGCACAAGGGAGAATGTGGGATGTGGAGCACAAAGGTGTTTGTATCTGGTTGAACTGACTTAAGTAAATTTTAACTCTCGTGGAATTGCATGTTGATCTGATCCACACTATTTGTAACCTACTCTAAAATGGATCAATTTCTGTGGAGTTTTTCCTCCAGGAGTGAATTGGG
Source organism: Strix uralensis (assembly GCF_047716275.1). Classification (NCBI taxonomy): domain Eukaryota; kingdom Metazoa; phylum Chordata; class Aves; order Strigiformes; family Strigidae; genus Strix; species Strix uralensis. Next base: position 70,338,270 of record NC_133972.1, on the reverse strand, counting down.
AGCAGAATCCAGTTCCTTTGGGCACTGTTCTGTTGCCATAAACATAAGATCATCCTTTCTCTTTGGCCACACCATGTCTTAGTCATTGCAGTGTTTTTAACATATGAAGCTGGGGTTTTCCAGACAGCCTTACCCTTGATGGATAATGCTAGTTTGTTCTCTGGATATTGCTTTTCTGTGAGCAAGATGAAGAAGAAGTGTTGTGAAAAGGAGATCACCATAAACTATTGAGTCTGAAATGCAGTGTGTATTTGAACATTGCTACCAAAACCTGTAAAGGCATAATTGGGTCTCAGCAGGTTCCTGTCCTGTTCTGTGCTGTTCTAACTTTGTCCTGTGCTTACTTCTCTGTATGCTTCTGAGTTGGCTTGGGTGGGAGAGTCACAGCTGTTACTGGGCACTACTGATAATAATGAAAGACACTGACAAGTTCTTCCAGAAGTAGTGGGATAGGTGGCTTGTTACCACAATCATCCTCTGTATTTTACTTTGGGCTAAAACAACTTTAGACTTCTCTTGCATGTGAACTAGGACTAACTTTTGAGCAGGCTGTAATTCTGGATGGCAAAAAGTTGCTGCTCTACTTCTTATCTTGACCTGCCTTTGATTGAAATAAGTTTCAGTAGTTTAGAAGTAACTCATTATTTTAGATGTAGGCAGCTCATGTCTTATCACTGTATTTTTTTACTGTTGAATGCACAATGTACAGAGAGATACCCACTTAAAAATTAACAGAAAGTCTTGTGATCAGGGCACCAAGGGTTGCCTAAACTTCTTCAGTCTCTCCACATTGTTAAGTTTCTATTAGAATCAGAGCTTTTCTGCAAAAGTATACCTGGGAGCTGTTACCTTTTAACCCATTATCCTAGTGGAAAATACAGGTTTAATGCCCAAGGTGTTTGTGCTCACAGACCTTAATTGCAAGACTAAGGATATTTGGAGTGCTGTTCTGAGTCCCTCCTATTGGAGCTATTTCAACATCTGTGGATTCTTATTCAGGGGCTACAGAAAGAGATTCTTAGTCTTTAATTGCCCAAAGTGTCAATGGAAGCATAGTTGTCTATGGATATTGACCAGAGGCAGAGGGGAAATTAGAGGTTTATGAATTTTGGACATGGATACATAAATCCCTTTTGTCACTGTGTTTGACATCTAATAGATTTAACTAGGTTACTCTTCACAAACATCTCCTCTGAGTTCACTGTCCCTTTTATAGCTCGAACCTGTAGACTAACTTGTTTACCGCCTTCAGAGTTGCTTTTATACATCCTACACAGACCAAGAATTTGCTATTTTCTTCTAACTTCTCGTTCATAGAGTTCACCACAACTTCAGTGCTTTATTATTCCTCCTCCCCAATCCTTTTGACTCATCTTACCCTTCTCCCTTCCCACCTTAGGTCCTACTGAGTGTACCAGTAAAAGAAGATACAGCTGTAAGCAACTATTTTGACCCCTCACAGAATCACAGAATCATCTAAGTTGGAAAAGACCTTGAAGATCATCTAGTCCAACCATTAACATAACACTGACAGTTCCCAACTACACCATATCCCTAAGCGCTATGTCAACCCGACTCTTAAACACCTCCAGGGATGGGGACTCCACCATTGCCCTGGGCAGCCCTTTCCAACACCTAACAACCCGTTCTAATATCCAGTCTAAACCTTCCCTACCAAAACTTGAGGCCATTACCTCTTGTCCTATCGCTTGTTACTTGGTTAAAGAGACTCATCCCCAGTTCTCTGCAACCTCCTTTCAGGTAGTTGTAGAGGGCAATGAGGTCTCCCCTCAGCCTCCTCTTCTCCAGACTAAACAACCCCAGTTCCCTCAGCTGCTCCTCGTACAACATGTGCTCCAGACGCTTCACCAGCTTTGTTGCCCTTCTCTGGACACGCTCGAGTAATTCAATGTCCTTTTTGTAGTGAGGGGCCCAAAACTGAACACAGTAATCAAGGTGCGGCCTCACCAGTGCCGAGAACAGGGGTAAGATCACTTCCCTGTTGCTGCTGGCCACGCTGTTGCTGATACAAGCCAGGATGCCATTGGCCTTCTTGGCCACCTGGGCACACTGCTGGCTCATGTTCAGCCAGCTGTCAATCAACACCCCCAGGTCCCTCTCTGACTGACAGCTTTCCAGCTCCTGTAGGTATTCATCAGTATTCCTGACCTTTTCTCCTGGTGATGAGCAATTAGGTTTTTGTAAGAAAGATACTGTGATTCGGTGACTTTGACAGAATGAGTAGCTTATTATCTGTCATTATGTGGCACTCGACTGAGAACAGGACTTTGCTAGTGTGTGCCTAAGGCTTGCAGTGTCCTCTGATATATCATCAATACCTAGGCTGGGAGTGTTGACTCTACTTTTTTCCAGGAAAGAATGTGTACATGAGGAGGTGACTGAGTTAGATGCGACTAACTTATCTTGCTTCTCTGCCCCAATGTTTTGCTCTGTAAAAACAGAGGCCTTTCTTCAGGAGATATATTTTGAGAGGCCCAGGCCACAGATCTATTCTGACTTTGGTGACAATTAGCTCTGTCCATCAACTAGATACTTTCCTGCCCTAAGATTAAAGTATCATGGCACATACACAGATACCACTTACTTGCCTTCTTAAAATGGAGGCATAGACATTGGAGCACACTGCTGCACCTTCAGTTCCTCTGGCTGCAATTTGACAAGATCTAACTTTGAAGTTGGCTTAGCTGTGTTTTGGGCTGGGAGTTGGATTAGACGACCTTCTGAGATCACTTCCAATCTAAATTATTCTGCCATTCTAAGGCATATCAAACTACAGGAAAGCGAGGAGAGAGATAGTGAATACACTTTCAATCTATGAATCTCAATGAAATCTGGCTATTAATAAGTATTTTTTTTACTTTTGAGTAACAGTCTGTATGTCCATTTCTAATTCATGTAGATAAATGCATGACAGCTTTGGCTGGATCTGAACACTTTGACAAACAGCAGTCTTACGTCTCCTCTTTTGAATTTCTGTAAGCTTTAGTTGGATGAAAAAGGGGTCAAGATGGGCATTCTGCAGCCTCAAGGATAAAAACACTTGTAAATAAACCCCCAGTGCTCAAGCTTTGTCAGTGGTGTACGTTTTAATTACTCTGATCAGCTCTGCTATAGCAAATTTTAGTGTAATCTTACAACCTGTTAGCCAATTAGCTTCTGTACAGTGCTTTTGGCTTTGGTTATCCCAACAATGGAGGCAAAGAGTCTCAGGATATGTTTGAAAGATTTTGGGTTCTGTATGATGTCAAGACTGCCATGTCTTCCTGATATGGGTTACTTCTGAATCCTGGATGTTTGACATCAAGAACAAAATATGGCTGAGTTAAGTTTGTGGTTTAAGAATGGCTTTGCTGTAATGATAGAGAAAATTTGCAAAGTAGTGGTATGGGAAAAATCTGCTGAGAGTGGGCCAGGTTCTTACTTTGTAGGCAGAACTAATGGCAATGAAAGACACATTAATGAAAATGTGCTGTAGTGAATGCTTCCGAAGAACCTGTTCACAGATATGCCCTAGGGACTTCCCAAGCCCTAGGGACTTGTGAAGGTTCAGAGCCCACTGGGGTGTACCTTCTTGGAAGGAAACATGGACTTGAAAATAATGGGATCAACAAGTTGGAAAGTGCTGCTGAGTTTTGATGAAGCTGAAGATCAATTCCCAACTCAGCTGAAAGAAAGGAAATCTAATATGTCTTGGTCTTGGTTTTGGTCAATGAGAATTTAGCAAACTCATGAGTTCAAACACATCACTCATCCTACCTTAGACACGGTGCAGGATCAAGGGATGCAGTCTCACATTTCAAGGTATCAAGAAGGCTTCTGATAGGCTGGGTGGAAGGGTGGTGGGACGATGCTGGGAATTCACTTTTGGTGTCTCAGACAAATCTCAGAACACTTGTAGACTGAAAAGAGTCACTGAGAAGAAGCTGCTGACTCTAGAAATGGAAGCTGTTCAGTACTCCTAATGAGTAGACTGTACACATATAAACATGATGCCTGGCCCACCGGGTGCTGAAGTAAAGGACATGGGCAAATGTCTTGTGCTGCTCTGTTTGCTAATGTAAGACAACATGGTACTAGTTATCAGTTGTACAGAATGATTGTACCAGGGCTGTTTATTTCTCAGCAGATTTGAAACTTCCCAGCTATGTGAGCAGCGACTCCATGCCCCAATCAACGTGCTCATCACTGTTGAATGAGGTGAGGATAATGGGATCGCACAATATATCTATATACAGCATGAGAGCATTTGCATAGGGCAATGATGGCTTTAGGAGGGTTCCCTGAATGAATGCAGTCTGAACATACAGGTTATATGAATGGATGCTTGCAGGAGGGTTGTAAATTAAGCTTGGGAAAAAGCCATAAGTATTGGTGTTCCCATGAGTATCAGACATGCATGTCCTGCAGTCCCTCTACAGGCTTTCAGCTGGGTGAGGACTCCAGTTAGCCCTGAGACCAGGCACAATGGTTAAGCACCTGTGAGGACAATTAAACCTTTCTGTTCCAAAATAGGGTGGCTCCTTCAAACTGCCCACAGCAGTAGTTGTTGGTACATGCTGCCCCCCAAACATACCCCAAGGCAGTGGCTGGAAGGGTTACAGGTGGCACTGACCAGAACTGTGCCAGGGAATAGTTCAGCAATTAGCTATGCTATGTGTGCTAACACCTGTACCCTGACAATTTTCTAGTATAGATGTAGCCTCAGAGATGTAACTAGACTCAGTTGAGACCTTGGAGCCTGCAAAGTTAAAATACATAACTCTGTAGCAAACCTAAACACTAATGAACCATTTTTCAAAGGTTAACACCAATCCATCCTCTAACTCAGTGGGGAGACAATGTTTTTCCAGTAGCAAGCCATTACTGTGGCTAGGATCTTGGTGACTATGTCTGGAACCAAACAGGGCCAAACAAAACGACTGTGGGGTGGTATTGGTACTAACCAGCGGAGAAACACTGCTATTGGGCAGTTCCCTGCTGCTGTTCGTATGAACATACTTGAAATACAGCATGCAAAACATACCTTTCCTTCAGAGGCTTTGTCATCATCATCCTGGCTTGAATTTGAATCTGCAGGTGATCTTAGGTACTCCTCATAAGGTCAGACAGAGCTGTCACCCCCATTTGCACTGAAGCATCACTAGTACCCCTGAGACCAGCCGAGAAAAGTAGGTTATAATGTTACCCCTGATCAACACCAGGGTGTGATGCTGAATTGACCGCACATGTAGAAATTTCAACAGCCTGTGCTGTCTGTAGATCTGTGCACTGAGCTTGAAAGAACTACAGTATTGTACTTTGCAGGAGCATGCAGGGAGGTTAGCTGCTTTGTAAGGGAAGGAGGAGTTGTGGTTTCTTGTTGGTTCCAAAGCGACCTCCCTGGACTTCCTACCATCCTACCACCGTAACCAGTTCTCCCAGCAAAGCACGTGTCAATGGAAGTTGGCTTTCAGTGCTTATCTGGGCGCTGTGGAAAACAGAGTGCAGAAGATCCATGAGAAAGGTGGAACTTTTATGTGTAGCATGGTGCACCAGAGCAGCTGGCATCTCTGAAGAGTGTCCAGCTTTTCTGCAGAGAGGAAACACAAGCTTGAAATAAAAGACAAATATTTGGGGAAGGACAAGTGAAGGAGGAGGTCAATCATGAGGTGGAGGGAAGGAAAATAAAAAAAAAATCCCATTCCATTTCTCTTCTGCCCATACAGGATGAAGATATGTTCTGACTTCTTATGTTCTCTCTGCTGGAGCTGAGCACTCTGGGTGCACCTCCAGATTAGGTTGTGTATACATGGCCATTACTTAGCAGTAGAACAGGCTTTTTTGGATTATGGATACAGTGGAAGAGAATCTAGTAAGTAAAAAGTTTAGATCAACTGGTAACAGTGGAAGTTTGTACTGAGGTACAAAATAGGCCTTTTAAGACACAGCAAGTAGCAGCCCTCTGACGGGTTAAAAAAGGGAGGCTAGGTTTGTGTTAAAGTAGCCAAGTACTTAAAGTAGATGCTCACCTAGAAATATTTCTGTCTCTGGCCAGCTATTGTTGAATCATTAAAGAGAGACAGCAGAGAGGAACTGTTAGAGTGTGCTCTCTAACTACATATCAGACCAACAAATAACAGTCAAACCCTGATCCGATGTTTTTTTAAGATGCATGCATACCATTAACTCCAATGCTTGAACACCAAAGTGAAATTGCAGTTCTAGTATCTAATTCCTTTAAAATCTGTAAGACAGGTTTTCTTCTCCAAGCAGAGGACTGGAGTGAAAACAAGAATTGCAAGTGTTACTTCAGAAGGAACACCTAAACCACAATGCAAAAGAAGAATAACTATGGAGTCTTCAAAGCAGGACATACTGTAACTCATTCTTTTTTCTTTCACCTGAATGCACAGCTCAGAAGCAAGGCTGGACAGTCTTTGGTTACACCAAGATCAGTTCTGTCAATTGTCAGTCGTTTGAGGTGTATATGCTGCATTGCAGAAACTCACAGGTTTGGCTTGTTTATCATAGCAATCAGAGGAAAAACCATTCATCTCACTGTAGTTCATCCAGGCAGAGTAGCACACTACTGATCAATGATAACATGTCATGTTTTGCAACCGCCCAGAGAAAAGATCCCTGAACTGAAAAGGGCAAAAGACCTGCTGATTACCTACTGCTAACAAAATCAATGGGCCGGAACAGGATTGTGAGGTGTCTGCCATCTACTGCTTATATTCACAATTCAGTACAAATATGACCTTGTGCAGGAATATTTGCTATCATGAAAAATAGAACTGTAGGAAAGTGAGTTGAGCAGAAGCCACATTTTTGTTGGGGTCACATTTGTAAACTGTCAGAGATTACTCCATCCTAATACAACATTTACCTGTGTACATGAGGTCAAAGAAGATGATGAGGCAGTTAAAGACTAACTCAGCCATGGGGTATGAAATGGCAAGATGAAAAAAGTTGTTTGGAGATGAGTGTGCCTGCATTTCTATGTGCATGGATGCACACTCCTGCCCTTTCTCCCATTATGACTTCCCTCCATTTTCCTGATCGGATTAAAAATTATACTCTCACACAACTTTTAAACAATTAGGAAGGATGTGCTACAAATTCAGAAGAAAAAAACCCTTGCCAACTCTTGCTATTTCAAGTTAAAAGATGATTTTAAAAATCATTGCATGATACCACAGGGCACTTTGGATGTGGTCTGTCAATTCAGACAGATGTTGTATTATTGATTGTGTTGAACTGCTTTCAAAATACTAAAGAGTTAACGATTTGTAAATACACATTTACCCTGCTGGTAGGAGTTATATTCTGGCTGCATAAAGTGGTGATGCTAACAGGTGTTTTTCTATTTTTTACTTTTTTGGGGGGATCTGCTGCAGTATTAGCACTTTTTAAAAAGAATGGTCCTTGGGGAGGTAAAACTTACAATGAAAAATTGTTTTCATTTGTTACTGAGGAGTATGAATTCCTTTTGATTATTGAAGAGCGAGTAAATGAGAAGAAAAACATCTTGACTTAAAGAATGTCTTTTGAAAATTACACAGATAATGTCTCCTGTTGCTTTCTTTGGACTGAATATAGTTGTCAAATTTAATACAAACCAGTAAAACCAGTTAATACAAAGCAGTAAAAAGTGATGTTTCCTCTGAAAACTGTTGTCTGATTCTAATGAAGTCCAATCTGAAGTGGTATATTCAAAGTCAATTTTTAACTCGTGCCAATTTATCTTCATAACAAAAAATTCTTTTCACTTAGAAAGATACATATAGCATTCAACTATGTATTCCTGCATTTTGTATTCCTGCATTTTGTACCATCCCCAAAGTATCCATGATAAATAAATGAATCTCTCCCATAAAAATTCAATATTCCTTTTTCAAATGCTTATTAATGTTTCCTAGACCTTACTGGTTTTTTTTTTTTTTTTTTTTTTTTTGGCTGTTTTTTTCTTCTCTCTCTCTTTTTTTTTTAACTTTTTTTCTCTTAGGTTAAGTACCAGTTAATTAAAATTAAATTGTAATTATTTTTATTGGAGAACTGATTCTTTTGCAGAAGTGCAAACCCCACTGTGGCTTCTTCTTGATTTAAAGGAAGCTTCTGTTGTTATAGCTTGCACTTACAATTAATATACAGACAAATTTATGAGCTTGATTTCTAGAAATGCTCATTCCAATAGCTGAAATGGATCTGCTGTATTTTATTCATCAACGAGCCCTGGAGTTCTGATGGTTTATAAGGTTTTAGTCTCCTCTGTATTTACCGTGTATTAACTTCTTCCTTTCAAGCTGCATCAGAGCTTCAAAATAAATGGATGTTTTCAGCCAAAGCCTTTCTCTTACAGATGGAAGAATCTTACCTGTTGGATACTCTGATTTCATTCATTCACACTGCTACATAGGTCTCTAGTGCAGTTACTCTTTTCAACCTTGCTCTGGCGCTTGTTTTGGTGATTAATTTGCTTTATACACAGTTCCTTGCCTGAATTAGCAAATGTTCTTCCTGAAGTGCACCTGACCTTTGTATTGCAAACATGCTGAAAAAAGTATTCTGCTTTGATAGGGAAAGCTAATTTGTTTTTAAGTACTGGGCTAATTTTTTCTCTGTCATATCCTCAATGAATATTACTGTTTCTCTTCAATTATACCAGAGAGTATAAAGAGCCTCACTGGCTCTGGTTAAAATGACAAAAAGTGTTTTTTCCAACAGAAACCTCATCTTTCTAACAGATCTCTCATGCCATTCTCTGGTAAGCTGTTTCCCTTGCTGGCGTGTGAGCGCAGCATGTGAACTCAGCACCACAGCAGCCCAGATGATGCATGGTTCATGCTCTGTATTACGTTGAAGGGTGTGCAATAAGTTCCTGTAGCCTGCAGGTTAATGTTCTAGGTGGGAAGCAACCACTGAGAGTTCTTCAACATCTCATTGATGGTGCTTCACCATTTCAGTTCCCTGCTATCTGTAGCAGCTATTTGGGATACAGAGAGGAGTGAGCCCTGTGAAAGGATCAGCACAAACAGAATTCTTGGACACATTTTTGCTGGGCCCACCTTAAATGCTAGTTCAGTATTTCCTAAAAACTGCATGTTTTTTCAGTCTTCTCTCCCTTCACACAGCTCTTCTGTGTGATCCCATCTCCCCCCCACTTCTGTGAGATCCCATCTCCCCCCCACCTCTTGTACTGCAATTCTAGGCAGAGAAATAGCCAGCTACCCCACTGTGTGGAGTGGAAGAGCAAGAACTGACAGTGATGACTGGGCGATAACTAGTCACAAGCATAAACCCTGCTGGCCATGACTTGGCCAAGATGAGGGTCTGCCAACAATTAAAGGATTAAAGGTAGATGTTTCCTGCTGGAAGCAAGTAAAAGCACTTTATTTCCCCGCTTGAATCTTCTGTGACTTGGAGCGAAACCCTGCTGTACATATGTAACTGTGTGAACTGAAGGAATTCGGCATTTCACGAGAGTGCTCAGCATTTTAGGGAGATGGGCTATAAATGAGTGCAGTGAATTGTTATGCACACATGTTAAATGTTATATAAACTGTTTTTTCCTCATTACCATGTTGTAATAATGGAGTCATGACTTTTCCAAGAAAAAGAGAAGATATGATTCAGCTGACCCTGGGAAATAAGCTTTTATAGTAAATTGGAAAAATAAAGCTGGATTTCACAATATTATGTTATATAATTGTATCAGTTTAGTATAGTAAGTGTGATTTGTTTCTGTCTTTTGAAGGCAGCAATCTAGTAATTTAATACTATATTTGTCAGCAAATGAACATGTATTTCCAACACAGACTGTAGATTAAATCTTAAAAAATGATAATTTGGAGTTTGACCTCCATAGTTACTGCCTGATAAAATATAAGTAAATATGTTGTTTAAAGTATGCAGTAGACAACTATATAGGCAAAAGACTTCAGATATTATGGTGATACTCTTTGCGAAGAATATTAGCATTTACTGATCATTCCTATAGTTGCTGCTGTTATTTTATATTAACAATTCTTTAATTATGTGAATGCCAGAAGGGGAAATTCACAAAAAGGAAAATCACTTTACATATAACTTAGTGGGATAACAATGTTTAGAACCTATTTTAAAGAAACCGTGACAGACATCTTTCATTCATCAGTCTGCCACAACAGGAAATGACTTCGTCTAATACGTAATGAAATAAATAAAGGTCAGATGGTTCGTTTGTCTGCATTTACTTTGCACAGTTCTACCAGTAAAACAGGATGTTTTCTGTTAACATTGCTCCAGGTTTCCTGGTAACGATAGCACCAAAATAAGGACCAGATTTTGTCTAGGTGAAATTCACTCCTCCTGCATAAAGCCCTATGTCTAGAATCTGCAAAGAAAAAAGCTGAAGTAAGATGTGGAAGCTGCTAAATTTATGTGTAAGCACCAGGCTGTGATCCGTACAAGCTTACAGGAGTTAGGTACTCAGCTTCCACTGAAACTCAAAGGAGGTGAGCACATTTGTTCTTAAAGCTTTTTTGAAAATTCCAGCCCTGTAAGATGTAACAGCCTCCCAATACTTGCTCAGGGACAGTATGTATGTATACATATATATGAATAGTGCCTTGGGTATTCAAAATCTATGCAAGGGAAAAGAAGAGCATAGAGCATGCAGCTTCTCAGCGGTGAAGAGACAGCAGCCTTGCTGAGCAATACTGCTTATAGGATAGGCTGTTGGATCTTCCTCATAGACCACACTTGACTTGTGCCCTTAAGTGATCTTCAGCTCAGCCAGAAAGACGAGGGGCTGTGAATTAATTGTTGGCAAACTTTGAACCGTGTGAACTGGGTTCAAGTGGAAGGAAGGGCTTTAAGTCAGCCGCATGTGCGCTGGATGTTCTACCTAACTGGAATGCGGTTTGTGTTGAGGTATGTTTTCTTTGGCTATTTTTTTCCTGAAATGTGCAATTACAAAACATAAAATATTTACATCATTGAAAAGAAGTTTCAGTGTCAGCTTTTTCTGTCACAAAATTGAATATCCCTATGTGCAACAGGTGAATTATTTTCCTTGGGGATCAGATACAAAACTGTTTTCAATACAGAGAACAATAAACTGATTACTACAGCTATATACTTTCTGATCAAGAAGTTTTCCTGTCTTCAGTGGTGATGCTTGTCCCATAGCTCCCATATCAGCTGTGTGCCAGGCTTCACAGTAGTTGCTAACCAGTCGGATTCCATTTGCAGTTGAACCATGCCATATTACTTTTTGAGGCCTGAAAGGGAATGTTAAGAAGTTATTTCCTGAAAAAGTCCCTTCTTTTGCTTTATTCAACTGCACACCTATTATGTGTGGTGACTGTATTTCTGCTTTCTTTCTGCTTGAAGCAAACAGGGGGTAGGGGAAGATAAAGACAGAAAAGAGAGGAAGAAAAGGAGAACACAACCTGATATCCCATTCAGAGGCTCTTAGAAGTGGAAAAGAAAGAAGGCATAAGGAAAGGGAGAAAATTCTATCACATTTCTAGTAGCCCAAGATATTGCTTCTTACAGTATCTGGTAAAGATAAATGTCATGTAAAACTTATAAATGGTAATGTAAACTCACCAAGATGGATCAGTCATAACGTTCCTCCCATCAAATGAGTATATTGGAACATGAATGTTGAACTGTCCACCGTTTCCATTAAATATGGATTCCCAGTTATTGAAAAGTATTTCTCCCTGTTAAAATCAAAGCCACTTTTACAAACAAAACAAATCCAAAATGCATGTCATACCTGACTTTTATAGACTTATCAATCATCTAAAATCTTATCTGCATTTAAGAACACTTATGATTCCAGCTTTCACATTAGTTTTTGCATGATGCTACTGAACAAACTTGTCTCATTTATCATCTCTATGCTAATAGCTCTCTGATCCATGCCTTTGCCTCACAGTTGCATCTCTGGTCTATTGTCACTCCAAATATTCAGCCTGATCATCTCCATTTCCACTGTCCTTTTCCTCCTAACTGTCTAAGGGGTTGCTTATAACTACTGTAGCTATAGAGAAAATATAAAGATAATTTGTATTGGAAATTCTTTTGAGGTCACAATTTTGTGAAAAGTGTTGCAAATGTTCAGGGCAAAAGCTTTGCATCAGGCTACCTCTCAAGCTGCTTTTGAGTTTTTCCAGTCAAAGTTGAAAGAGTATTGTCTTTACAAATTTGTCTCCAAGGCTCTGTATTTGCATGCACTTCAGAGTAGCATCCGTTCAGCATGTTCCAAGCGTCACGCGTTATTCCTGTAGGTTTCTTTTGGCCGTTCGTTCTGGGAGCCAGCCAATGCTACAGAGACATGGTTTGTTTTCCTCAGTTTTAGAGTGTGTCTGTTTATGTGAGACCACAAAATGACTCATGCTCTAGACTCTCCTCTCAGTTTCACTGGGGTAAATCCAGCATCACTCCTAAGCACTGAATTTGCCTTTATCGTTAGAAATGAGAAAAATGAGTAAAATAGGCATTTTAGTCTTCTAAATTCAGTGATCATACTAGAAGGTGGATCATAATAGCTGTCTTTGAGAAATGATGCTGCACTTTCCCTGCTGATATAAAAAATATCGAGAAAGCGGAACATCATGCTGTTGCTTTGTCAGCAGTTTGCTCAAAGTAGGCTATTCTCATAGCTTTATTTCTACCATTAGCCTTAGGATATTGAAAAAAGAACCCCTTGTAAATGCAAAGGAAGGGTGAGACAGTCTGTAACTTTCTACTTCATTACCACTTTTTTGTTTCTTGAACCTTACTCTGAAATACGAAACAAAGCTGCTGCTTTATAAAATGTCGTTTGGTTTGAAACTTTCTGCTTTTGCCACTTTCCAAGATTTTGGAGCACCTACAGCCTATCCGAAACAAGTACTAACCTTAAGATTGACTATTGGTAAATGGTATCGGTCTGTTTTTCTGACAACTGTGGCCAAATCTTGCAAATGTGATGAGAGGAAGGCTCTATAGGTTGACGTCAAACCTGCTAGTTGGGCCTGTTGAAAACACTGAAAATCTGCTCGCATGTCACCAGAAAATGGTAAGTTTAGAGCCGCCAGATGCAGCTGGAGGAAAAAAAGAAGAAAAGCCACCGTTTTTTTTTTTAAAGTTTATAATACTATGAAGACATATATTGGAAACAAAATAGTCCCCCCCTCCTCCTGCTAGCACAAGAACTAGTACCTTCCATATCAGGTATGAACGTGATTTGATACCATAACATTACATTTCTTAAAGCTATGAGATCCATAGCAAAAATACCTATTTATATTTGAACATTAAGGAAACCATGAAGATTATATATTCATAATAAATAAAATTATTTTAAAAACAGCTAATATTTTAGCAGAAGTCTTGGAGTTGTAACACAAACAAAATCCCAAATCCAAAAAGTAGTAAGAAGTGACCATATACCATTTAAAAATTCACTGTCATAAAATACAAGAAGTAGCATGCTTAGGTCAAACTACAGATGTAAGCGAACTAATCCACATTTTTGGTTTCTAGAGGGTTTTTTTTGATTTTGATTGTTTTTTTTTTTTTTAGCTATAACTCAGTTACCTTGTTTGTCTAAATATTTTAAAGTATTTTAAATGAAGGCTTAGATTCTAAAGTATTATAAAGTATTCTAAAACAAGCAACACCATGAAGATAGAAAAAATTCTAATGAATATTTTAATGATTTAATTGTAACGCTCTTGTTAACTTAAAAATTACTGCATGTTGCAGGTACAATCACTAAGTGAAGAGCTATTCCTAACTCAGAATCAGGATTGATTTTTTTTTTTCTTTGAGATGGGGAAGGGGCTACGATGATGAAAATAGATCTGGAGGAAACAATTTAAAATTGTCTCTGAGATGTCTAAACCAGTTAAAGAAGGGTATTTGTAAATTTCTAAAGTAAAATCTGTGAATTTGAACAGGAAATATCACATATTTCCCTCAAGATACAAACTGTCATGTTTCAAACCACAGCTATGCAGTTGCAATACAGATCTCATACTTACTGCTGGTTTTCCATTGTTTGTATTTGATATTGGACTCAGCGCTGGAAGAGACTGAAATCCCTGTTATTTTAACACATGCAAACAGATATGTTAAATGCATTACTCAGAACAGAATTTTAGACAGTAATTTTCTAAGTAAAGCAAACATTGAACTCTCGATAATCTGAAACTGTCCTGCCTCTGAAAAATAAACCCAAACCACGTAGCCAGAATACTTTATCTACATATCATCGATTTGGTGTGTCACATAAATATGTGTTTGAAAGCTGTCCTGGCCACAGTTGCTTTGCTAGACCTGAGTGTACCCATTCCACAGTGCTCTGCCAGAGCTGGTGTCAGTGCCGGATCACACCTGGAGTTCTGCATAGAAGTAGCCTGCTCTTGTCAGGAGCAGATGACTAGTTCAGGAAAATCGAATCTGAAAAGGTAAGAAGGATGTGGAAACAAAATGTATCGGGTGGGAATATTTCTCAAGGCCTTGGTAACTCCCTCTCTTAAGCAATTGTCATGTAGAGACCAGAAGGTCAATGATCTTCAGAGCTGTTTCAGGAACACCAAAGTTTTCTTCTTTAGTTATGGGAAGTATGAGTAACAAGCCACTGACTGTACCAGTTGGAAAACTCACGTGGTATCAGCTGGAGGCTGCAGAATATTTCTTATAACATAAGGGCTAGACATTTTCCCAGCATGCTAAGTGCACTTCTCTCTGACCTACTCTAACTTTTTTTTTTATTTCTTTCTGGCCATCTTCCTTCTCGCTGCTCCTTCCTATCACTCTCTTGCATTTTCATTATCTCAGCAGTCAGATCAATTAACTTGTCATCAACGAGACTGTTTTCTATCCCCTTTACCACTTCTTGGTTTTCATCCTCCTGTGATTTTTTGGGACAGGCAGCATGTTCACATGCAGGTTGGTACAATAACTTGCAGAATGAGGTCAGGTACGAACTAACAATTGAGGCTTTAGAATAGACCCTCATCACACTGTGGGATAAACTACGTACAGGTGATGATGATGTACCCTGAATACAGGACTATAATCTTTTAAAGAAAACCTGCTTTTCAGAAACACTTTTCTGAGTTTCCTTGAAAGGGACCAGAGCTTGATATGACAGACTTCAGTTTTACGAAACAGAATACTGTTGGTTTTGTTCTGGTTTTTTTTGTTGGTTTTTTTTTGTTTTGTTTTGTTTTTTTTTTTTTTTAGGCAGCCTGCTTTGTTCTGCTTTTTGTAGATGCTGTTTTGTCTCTGTATTGCTTGGATTCTCAGAAGATAATGGAAACAGATGACTGGCCGGTGCAAACCAATTTGCAAGTTTATGTAGTGGTAGGATGCTTATTTTGAACTGACAAGTCTCAGTAGAAAATCATGTTGTGCAACGATCTGCCTGCAACTTCTGCCAAGTGTATTGTCTGTTTTTGCACATTTAGACTCAGTTTTTCACAGTCCAATATTTTGTACTTACATGGCTTGATATGGCTGGAGGAGGAAGGCTGTCAGCAGGGACAGGAATTAGCTCACCAAGCTGAAAGAACCCAAAAGGAAAAGCAAACAAAACCATATCATCAGGAGCTTCTGAACTAAAAAAAAGGAATCTTTGCACCGATACTTCTCCACCTGTGTAAAAAATATCTGCAACAATTCCATTTTGAGTAAGGGGGTTGGAAAGGATTAGGATGAAGTGCAATAGTACCTGCAATTTTCTCCATCCATTTCGAACACGGATAAAAACCTCACTGGTTTCACTCAGATAGATTAGCGTACCTTCTGCTACCAAATGAACTTTTTCCAACATACCCTCAATGTTTTGGAATGTTGTAACCTGTCAAGTAGGAAAATGAAACATGTTTCATCAGACACACAAAACATTTTGCAAGTTAAATTGTTAAATTGAAGTCTCATTTGAACACATAAATGTCAAGGCTTCTTCCGCAGGAAATGCTCACAAAGCCAGTTTTACATCATTTCATACAAAAAGCTTCAGTAACATAAATATCTTGCTACTTTGGCACACCAGCATCGTCATTCTGTGGATTTTAATAGAACTACACCAACAGTTAATTTTGCACAGGGTGAAGATCATTGCATTTATACAGCTTAACATATAGATCAAATTGGTAGAGCTCAGAAGAGATTTGATAAGGCTTATAAATATCACACACAATTCTAGATACATTTGCTTCTGTTTTTCTTAGTGTTGTGATCTCTTTTCTTTAAGGGTGTTTTCTTCCATCCCTTTTGTTATGTTTCCAGATGCTGTTAGTTTACACAGCAAGTATTTTTTAATTTCTTTTATAGATCATCAGGAGGCTTAAACTGATGTCTGTCAGATGTAGACATTGCACCTATTACCTCTGTCTTTGTCACCTGAAGATAAGAACGCAGTCCTGAGACGGGTTGCTTCTACAGTCTGTTTGATAAATGCATTTAGTGTAAAATCAGGGGAAAGTTTCTTCAGAGTGCCAGTTCTTGACACTTGAGTGTCATTTCTCATTTCTTCAGTGTCAGAAGGCATATTAATGCCTTATGAATCATGCAGACCCTACTATAGACTTACATATTGTTTTTTAATGTTGGTTCTGACCTAAGTGGGCTTGGATCTCCTTTCTAGGACTGTAGCTCCCAGCCTGTAACTACAGTTCTCTACCATGGGACACCAGTCTTTGAACATCTCCTTTCTCCCCTGACCTGTAATCATTGTCAGGTCCTGAATTTCTATGAGAAAAGGCAGTTAGCAGAGGTGGGAAGGCATTAGGAAACTTACACTCAGATTCTTGTTAGTTCATTTGATATGATGTAGATAATCTGAAAGTCTGCTTGTTTATTAGTGCATTCTCAAATGATTGCCACAGATATCCATCGAATTTGCTTTTCTATTGTAATGTGAGAATGTGGGAAAGGAAAAAATGTAATGAACCCCCTCTGTTAGCTTGAATATTTTTTTTTTCCAGAAACTACAAATATTTAATTAGAAATTAATAAAAGAGAAGTCAGCTGTCATTTTTACTGCATGGATATCTGGAATACAATTCTGATTTGATTCATGCATTAAGAAAAGGAAACAAATTTATATGTATTCTCTGTCACAACAATATTTAGATTTGCTAGGGAAAGCTACAGTTTTCTTCTTAGAATCAAATGATCTATATTCCTGGGTTTTAATCCGGTAACGTAAAGTGTTTTTTTCACAGAAATTCAGCAGTTATTCTAGTATCTAAACATGTTAATTTGCCACACTCTTCCAGAGACATTGCTTTGAACATGGAATGTGCCCTTTTCCATTACTTTAGTATGCCATCAGTCTTTGCATGTGTTTGACCAGGCTGTTACTAACAAGGTAATGGACAGACTTCTCCTCTCATCACTTTTCCCAGCTATATGGATCCCCTGCTGAAAAATTATGAGGTTCAGAAAATCAGAACATATTCTAATAAATAAAAACACAGGACAGAACACATTTTAAGAAATAAAAACACAGCTTTGCTTCCTCTCTGTGTGCTACCAAAAACCACTAAAAGATTTGAAGTAAAGTTTCAGTGACAAACTTCCTTATTTTGCTGTCTTACCAGACTCCTGGTTGCAGGTGGCCCTGGCTCTCCAGGAGGACCTGGTGGCCCAGGCATTGCAGCTGCTAAAATAAAACAAGCATACAATACATGTTGAAGGTCACCTTTTTTGAGACACAAGGTGAGTGACATAAAGAAAGGACTTACTGGTGGTGTCTAGGAGTAGTGGGAGCTTTAAATAGCCATAGGCCTTACATAGTCAAGTTCTGAATAGCTGTGTTCAAGCAGAAAATGCATTATAAGGATTTTTTATAAAGCGATGGTGAAACTTAGTCTTTTCTCTGTTATTTGGGAGGTTAAGGTCAACAGGTTGCAATCTGTTGTAGATACTCTGCAAATGAAGAATCATATGCACTTAAATTGACCAGAATGCTCTTCTGCTAACTGCTAATGATGTGCATATGGAAGAGGTAGAACTTTTAACTCCTGCCTATATAGGCTTTGAGGGAGTCATTACATCTTTTGCTCTAAAAGTAAACAAAAATGAACTTTTTCTTAGATAAAAAATTAATACGTGTAAACTGAGCTTATGTTTCAAAGCAACAAAGAATTCTCCAGTAGTATGAACTTGAATTTCTAAGACTGCAGTCCACAACATCTAG
This sequence comes from Strix uralensis, assembly GCF_047716275.1. NCBI lineage: Eukaryota > Metazoa > Chordata > Aves > Strigiformes > Strigidae > Strix > Strix uralensis. Next base: position 70,320,080 of record NC_133972.1, on the reverse strand, counting down.
TACCTAGTACCTGTCTCTATTCCAAAATTGAATTTCTCCTTGAGCTGAAAGTCCCTGTTTTCTGGAGTGAAAACTCCTTTCTTTTAAGGAAGGAAAGGAGGAAAGATATGGAAGACAGAAAGCACCTTGTGCAAATGCATATCATGATAATTGAACTTCGAAGCTGTTTAGAAGAAAGAGCTTCTACACATGGACCCTGCTGAGCATTATGGTGTGTCGCAGCAGGGCTCTGTAGCTGAGATCTGGGCAGATCTTGTATTAACCATAAATAGAAACTCCTTCTGTAGAAGAAAAGAGAGATGCAAAGTGGGGGCAACAAAACAGGGGAGGGGATATAAAAGACTCAGTAAGAAATCTGATTAGGAACAGCAAGGCATGATGAGAGCTAGTATGACATGGAAGAAAGAGATCTAACGGTGGATAGTTGTCAGACTACCCAAGCATGGGGAAGTCTAGCGTGTCCTAGCATGATGGTGAATCTGGAGTATGAACCATGCACAAAGAACTGCAAGGTTCAGCTCCTAAGTGCTCTGTACTTCCCACCTTGCTGGGCACTTGAAAACGGTGTTTGGCTGCTCTTAGCTGTGCAAATAGTCCTATAAACCCAAATACGGACAGAACTGCTCTTCAGAAGTGAAGCAGAAATGGAGGGATGCAGGAATGTTCTCTGAAACCACCCTTTGGAGAAATTTTGGGGAGCACAGCTGGTAGCCCTCCCACAATAACCAAAGTCCACTCATCCACAGCTTACTGGACAGAGCAACTAAACTGACTGAAGGAGAGTAACAGAACATAAGCTAAAGGAGCATACCTTCTGCTTTCATAATTTTCAAAGGAATCAGGATCACAGTGATCTTCAGTGAAAGTGGAGCTATAGATTCCCCTCCAACCCCACAAATACATCCAGTGAAGAAAAAGTATCGACTATTTTCTCTTTTATTGTATCTCTCCACTCTGAAGTAGTGTAATAGTCAGAATAAGGGATTGTAAGATACATTTTTTAAATAGAATTTGAAGCATGGAAGAGTCAGTAGAGGCTAACCCTGAGAGCACTGCTGCATTCCAGAGCTTGTGTTTTACTTATATGTAACTCTTGAATTAGGAGGCTACAGTTATGCACCAATAATGCAAGTTCTAGTGTTCAAAAATGTTTGTTTTTGTGAAACCTAGAGGAGCCTTGAAATCACCTTTTACAAATCTATGCTTTGAAGAATTTACAAGGATCCTTCAGAGCAGTTCTTTCATGTCAAAGGCAGGAGAAAGGGGGTCAGTTCTCAGAAATGTTCACAGCTATTTATCGGCAGATAAGTCATTCCTCTTTCCACATATTGCAGGATGTGAGACCCATATTACAATAAGAGCTTTAACAGAGATAACTGTGCCTTGAAGATAGGAAATAAACATCTGTGTTTGTAACGTTTAGCAAAATGGACATCCATCAGTGTGCGGCCTAAAGAAGTTTCTTACAAAGCAAAGAGGAAAATGTGTAGAAGGATGATGAAGACTAATGGCAGAGAGAATAAGCGAAAGTAGAGGGGTAGAGCACTAATAATAACTTGTTTTGTCTGACTGGGTCTCTTAGCTAATATTCAGAAGTGCTTAATATAAATTATACAGGAAAAGGACTGAAGGCCTTTATAGACTTTATGGATGCTGATCTGTCCATATTATGCTGATCAGGGGCTAATTCAGGTACAGGCTTATGTTCCAATATTGAACATATTAAGGATTTCTTCTTTCTCAAATATTCTTCAGAGGATGAACAATTCTGATAGACAACTGATAATATTTACTGGATAACAGATTGGAATTCTCACCTTGTCCCTGGACAGCTGTATAAACCAATTTGACCAGGTTCAAGAAATACCTGGAGAGAAAAAATCTGAGAGAGGTCTGCTCCCCAATCTAGCATATTGGAGGCACAGGTCTTGCAGGGAAACAGACTGATTGTTATTTCTCAGAAATGGAGGTCTGTTATTAGCTAGGCCTGCCCAAATTTTAGGCAGGACAGATCTGTATTATAGCCTCCCTATTTGGTTAACAATTCCCTTTCTGTTAGTATACCATCATCAGCTGAGATTAAGGAATGCTTTACTCTGGTTTTACCTGGCTGGATTCCCATTCTGGCCGCAGTTCCCAGAGGGAGGAATCAGTCACTCACTCAGGGAGACCTGTGGAGTAATGTCAGAGGAGCCCAGGACCCCATCCACCAGATCCTAATCTAAGGGCTGGACATTAACAGCTTGTCACTAGCAGACCTGTGATCCAAAAGAAGTCAAAACCACAAATGTCTTGAACTGTGACACTTGGTTTATAGCCACTTATTCCCTTTGATGCAAGTTTGAGATAATCCACTTGAAGCTTCAGTGCCACCTTGTTTGCAAAGTTCCTCCCTTGATGTGACTATTTGTGGCAGATTTTACTCCTTTTCTAATCCAATAAATTGAAAATCATTAAAGGTACTGTAACCAACCCTCTTAAAGTTTTGTTTCTATTCAGCATTTCATAACAACTAGTTTTTAGAAGCAGTTCTCCAGTAGTTTCATTCTAGACCTAAACTCTACTGTGGGCACTGCCTTTATATCATAGAACCATTTAGGTTGGAAAAGACCATTAAGATCATCAAGTCTAACCGTTAACCTGACTTCCAAGTCCACCACTGAACCATGTCCCTAAGCGCCATATCTACACATCTTTTAAGTACCTCCAGGGATGGCGACTCAACCACTTCCCTGGGCAGCCTGTTCCAGTGCTTGACAACACTTTCGGTGAAGAAATTTTTCCTAATATCGAATCTAAACCTCCCCCGGTGCAACTTGAGGCCATTTCCTCCTGTCCTGTCACTTGCTACTTGGGAGGAGACTGACATTCACCTTGCTACAACCTCCTTTCAGGTAGTTGCAGAGAGCGATAAGGTTTTGCCTCAGCCTCCTTTTCTCCAGGCTAAACAACTCCAGTTCCCTGAGCCACTCCTCACAAGACTTGTTCTCTAGATCCTTCACCAGCTTTGTTGCTCCAGCACCTCAATGTCTTTCTTGTAGTGAGGGGCCAAAATTGAACACAGTATTCAAGGTGCAGCCACACCAGTGCTGACTACAGGTGGACAATCACTTCCCTAGTCCTGCTGTCCACACTATTTCTAATACAAGCGAGAATGCTATTGGCCTTCTTGGTCACCTAGGACACATTGCTGGCTCATATCCAGCCAGTCGACCAACACCCCCAGGTCCTTTTCTGCCGGGCAGCTTCCAGCCACTCTGTCCCAAGTCTGTAGTACTGCATGGGGTTGTTGTGACCCAAGTGCAGGACCCAGCACTTGACCTTGTTGAACCTTGTACATTTGGCCTCAGCTCATTGTCCAGATCGCTCTGTAGAGCCTCCCTATCCTCGAGCAGATCAACACTCCCACCCAACTTGGTGTTGTCTGCAAACTCACCGACGGTGCACTCGATCTCCTCATCCACATCATTGATAAAGATATTAAACAGAACTGGCCCTAATACTGAACCCTAGGGAACACCACTTGTGACTGCATTTAACTGCATTCACGATAAGAAGAGCATCTTGGCCCACATTAACGACTTCTCAAATTTAGCCAACTCCTCAATTTGATAGATTTTGCAATGCTCTCAAGGCAGCCTGTCTCCATTACATAGACTCCTCACAGCCACCGTAAGGTTTTTCATGCAGTAGTGCTCCCATTGGCACTAGTCAGTGAAAATTGCTGGCAGAGAAATTGTCCCTTTTGTGCTCCCAATTCCAACTCACCCCACAGGATAAATCAGTAGAGGGCAGGAGGAGAGAGGGGAGCAATGTGACTCAGGTGTGCGGAGTGGGTGGGTAGATGGAAGAACAGGTGTGTAAAGGAAGTGGCAGTGTGTGTGGGAGTGTGTGTGCATGCCTATGCGCTTGCATATACAGTGAAAAGCAAAATCACACCCTCTCACCTGAGCCATATATTGCAGGGGGTCCTGGTGGGCCTGGTGGGCCTGGTGGGCCAGGAGGTCCAATTTTTCCATAACCTGGTAAGCCAGGTAGTCCAGGTAACCCTGGAGGTCCTCTGGGTCCGACTACTGAATCCCCTTTTGGTCCCTATTATTGATAAAAAGTATTGCTTTGAATGTAACAGTTCCACTGCTGCAGGGCCTTCATCTCTGATAGCAACCTTTTCTGAAGGCCTGCCACCACACCCCTGTTTAGACATGAGTCTGTAGGTAATTCTTTTCAGTGAGGCATGGATATTAATGCAAAATGAAAAATTTGATCATATACTAAACTAAATTCAAGAATTTAAGTTTCAGAAAGCTTTCTGAAAGTTCTTACACTTATTCTGAGTAGCTGATATCTGCAAAATTCTTGACAGCACTCTCAAAGTCCTGAATCTCAACTCTGCTTGTGCTGAGACTACTTGTTTTGATGTGCTTATAAGATAAGAGTTTGTCTGAAGGTACATGCTGGAAAGTTTTAACATAAAGTGTGTCTATGCAGGGTCTCACGCATAGAGAGACATTTGTCTCATTCATCTCACGATGAATATTTTTTCTCCCTCCTGTGATCAAATGTCAGCTCATATCCCTTAAGCTCTTCAGCTGCCATTCTTCCAGATTAAAAAGGCTCAGTTTCTCTACATTTCCATCTTAGCAGTGTATCCTCAGCCTGAATGAGGAAGGCTTGCGCTTCCTGTGCTCAAACTGGCCTGCATACATGGAACAATTTTTGGACCCTGGACTAGGAGAGCTCAGTCTCTGATGGATCTTATCTGTGCCATCCAACTCTTTCTTGCCAGTGGAACAGTTTCTCAGGTTCTCAGCAACATGGAATAGTGCCAGGGGGGATTTCTGAAGGTGGGCTTGCTAACCTAACCAGGGGGATTTCTGAAGGTGGGCTTGCTAATCTTCAGCTGTGACCCACCCATTCATGCTCCTTGGCATGGAACGTGACAATAGAGTAACGCAATGCGCGTGTTTGATGCCAGATCTCAGGAATAAACCAGTTTCCAAAGAATTAATACATTTGATTCCAAAACAGTTGTGGTGGCAATTACTAGAAGATATAACAACTCGGTAGAGATTAGACAGTGCGAGAATTTTATAGGAAGTATCTGGATGGGTACACACTGGACTTTTCATTCATGCTTTTGGATTATTGGAATAGAAAATAAGATCAATTATTTAGATGGCAAATAATTTTCAAGTCAGCCTCTGTCTAACTTTATATAGTCTATTTTGACCTTTATGGGGATATAAGTAATAGCATCACAAATTATACATACTACCTTGATTTGTAATGCTATTAATAGCATGAATCTACACACTGAAGTAGTTGTATTAGACAGCTGAGCATAACATTGCATCAATTTTTAATAGCAAATTAATTCTATGTGCAACAGTGAAGTGTCTGTGTTTACGCCTACTGCAACTCTCTCATATTCACCTAATGGTTAACGTATGAGTTTTTATATAGTTCTTAGCATCATCTTGATGTTTGTCTCTTTTTAGTGCCTTCTAAATTAAAACAACAGGTAGCCACAAATATTCCTATTCTACAATTTGCATAACTTACAACTAATCCTTGTCTTCCAGGTGGTCCAGGAGGTCCTGTCAGAAAAAACCCTCCATTTGGTTCTCCTTTTTCTCCTTTTACACCAGTGACTCCGTTGTCTCCTTTTTCACCCTTCAAAGAGAACATATTTTAAAACATTGAACTGAAGTGAGATCAGAACTCTGTGCACTGATCTTTTAAATTTACATGAAATCTCTGACTTTAATAAAGAAAAGCATCTGCTTAAAATCTTTTTGACATCACTTCCTTCAGTGATATAGAATGAAGAGGACTGCTTTCTCTATTGAGGCTGCTAGGCTTTCAGCACAGGGTGTAGGTAAGTTGGGGTTAGGTAGAGACAGAGAAAATGCCTCTGTTGCTGTTTCCTGCTATTCTACCCAGCAAAACCTTTTTCTGTGCTGTAGCTGGAGGCAAAGAGAAAGTCAGAGGAAGCATAAAAGCCTGGCTTTCTGCTTTTCTCCATCATCAAGGAAAAAGCAAAGCAAGATTGTAATGGAATGGACAGATTTTTAAAAGTATGTGGCAAAGTGAAGAATACTGTGCATAGAATGAGAGAGGAGGGCAGAGGTGTGTACCAGGATAACAAAAGAGACACCACATAAAATTTCAGATGCTTTGAACTGCATGTCTCTGTCCTTCAGCTTTGATTATCAGTTTGGGGAACAGAGTGATAGGTAAGAAGCAGCATTTAAATTCTAGGTCATTGTCTCTGTTCAAAATGAGTTACAACAGTTGTAGGTTCCTTCTCACATTATTTCCTTCTGTCTGTCCGCTGTATTTTTTTCCTTTGACTTTTTTTTGGGTCTACTTTATTTCACCTTTCTGAGAAATAAACCTTGAATAGAAGATGCAAAGGGGCAAAGCAAGAATGGCAGGTAGCTGCAGAAAGCCAGTAGAGATGGCTATGTATAGCTCCTCCTTTGACTTTTCTTGGTTTTAGTTTCCCAGTAAACAGGACTATAAAGCTTTCTGTATGGCACACCATTTTGCAGACATGAAGGACTAGATGAAAAATGAGTTATTTGTGGCTAAAGCTACAGACACTGTTCTATAAGATTAAAGAAGCCATATCAGCTCTGCCATGCATGCATGGGGAACTTTATACCATGGAAATAACTTAGGTGCCCTCCGTCAAGCAGAAACAAAATCTGAAAAATAGACAGCACTGAGTCCTTCAAGGAAACTGACAGTACACTGCTTTTGGTGGCACCATTAAATGAAAACTTGATTCAGTTTTTTCAGATCTTCTACTGATAAAGAGCCTTGTTCACTTAAAAACATTTAAAATAATATTGCATTGTTATTCATTTTTGTAATTTAAAGAAGTCAGGAGAATAATGGAACAGAGAGAGACCAAGCACATCAAGGTATAGGTATACTTTGTTGTAAGAGGCTCCAGGAAAAGTAGTTTCGATTACTCTAACTTATTTTATTTAGTGTGCTTAAAAGAAAAATAGCATTACACAGAACTGATTTCCCCACCCCCTCCATGTATTAATTGTTGCTAAATTTTTCTAGAAGCCCTTTAGGTAATGGATGTCTCTTACCTGAGCTGGCATGGAAACAGAAGCATTCATTTATGGCAGATAATTTATACCAACTTATGTTAGGTAACAGTGAATTATGACTCACTTTAATACCACCGAGAAGGGAAAAAGCTCAGTAATAAATTTTTTTTCAAAAGTAATCTTTATGTACTACTGACATCGGTTATCTCTATACTTGTAATAAACTTGTCTATGCAGCTGGAGTTTAAGAAATGAATATAATTTGTAATTGCTGATGCTCTTATCTGTTTTGTATATTTCACCATGCTGTACTGTTTTATGCTTTATTTATAGTAAAGTACACTTTAAAAAAAGTTTAACAGAACCCAAACACAAATGGGATATAATTACCTTTATGCTATTAATAAAGTGGCTGAAATATGATGGAGGTAGAGGTGGACCTGAAAAATGAAGAAAATACGATAAAGTACAATAATTATCTGTAATTTTCTTTTTAAAAGCACTGCTTTGGATATTACTGGTTTAGGATTTTAAAGGAAAATTATTTACAATAATAACCTTAACCTTTACATCTAACAGTTATTTTTAGTTTGGTTTCCTAACCAAGCGAGGTTTACATGCCTTATCTTGTCTGTCACTCCTTCACCTTAAAAACTCTGAATCTGATTGTGAATTTCACGACAAATTTGGAAGCAAAGAAGGCTCAAAGATGAAAAAATTCCAGTTTTCTGAAAGAAAAGCATCCAAATTAACCCCTTTGATGGAAACCAATGTAAAAGAAAAGTTTTCCATATATTTTGTCAGCAGTGGAGTGGCCAATCAATAGTTTTGTTATCTTTCATGAAAGGACAGTACCATAACTGACAAGGTAAAGAAACTGTTACTGCTTGTGGTGCTGATCATAGAATAATAGTTCCTTGGTATTTTTCTGCAACACAAACTAATACTGGTATCAATGGTTATACCACCTGTGTTGTGTTGTCTGACAACGATGATCAGCCAAAGCTGTCAAGTCACAAAAAGTCTAAAAAGCCTTCAAGTATTCTCTGTTTGGCATACACTTGGAAAAAAGACTGTTTTACAGTTGCCCATAACAGCTCGATATATTTTCTTCAAATGTGTTCTGATTAATTTTTGATATCTTTGGGTCCAACAATATGCCATAAGACTCAGATCTCAATATGTTATGTCATATACAATTAAGTCAAGTAGACATTGTATACACCTGTACTCTAGGACAGAAATATATTCCCACTATGGCAGCTATTTTGATTTTTTTTTCTAGTCCTGCCAATTACAGCTTACTGCAGTGATTTGCTTGATCCATGTGAGGGGATGGGGAAACGACAGGTGGAATGGAATGGTAGGTGTCCTTCTCAGATGTTGCTTGGTATTAATTTCTACACTGGCCAATATCTGAGATCTTTCTAGGATGACCAGCAAGCAGACTAGGCCTGGGCAAGGTATGTGAGGAAGAAGGAGGTCACCAGTCAAAGTAGAAGTCAAAAATCTGTGGTAGGGGACCAGTAGGCTCAACCTACACTGGTAGGCAAACTGTGTTAGACCAGTTCCTCAGTCCTGAGGTAAAGTGGCACAGCTTCCATCCATATAGCTAAACTGTCCTCCTCGCTCTCGAAGCATGAGGGACTTATTAATGCAGCCTATTTCACCAGTCCCTGGCTTAAGCTATCCCCCAGACCATCCTATTGTCTGGGAAAGTGTTACTTGTTGTAGGCCGAATCCAGGCCAGGAAACATAGGAAAAATTAAACTGTGGGACACTTGTCCTCTGTGTCCTGGGTCTATTTAGTTTACTAGTATACACAGCCAGAGAAGTTTGCCTGACATGGCTTGTCAATGGACAAATCTAGTTCAGTCCTTTTCTGTAGACATTCAGTGGAGGACTGGTAGGCAATTTTTGTCAGGACCTTTACAGATCTTAACACTAGCCAGAGGAAAACATACTTTGTTGTGTGGCTTCTGCTGGTAGACTAGACATTTTCATTTCGGTTTGTTTTCAGGTGTTGCTGAAAGAGACTAACAGCACTTCTCACATGCATAATCAATGGCAAAATCATGCCCTCCCAACAATCACAAAGTCACAGAACTTTGGTGACCTTTCTTGTAGAAAATGGGAAACTACACTCCTTTCATATCTGGGATCTGATCTAGAAATTAACTTAGCCACTGGAGCAAGATAACTCACTTATTACCAGAATTAATTCTTGCCCAGTGAGAAGCTATCTTGCTCCACCTTACTGATTTTCCTTTAGCTCCATTCCTTCCAGGATTCATAGAGGAGTGAAACTTCTTCATACAGAAAAGAAGGTCTCAGGACCAAGAAACAGGCCAAAGAGTGGATTTGGATGGATGTGAAAGCTTGTCCAGAATGCCAGGTTGGCCTTTTGGGGAATGACCTGCAGGAAGGAAGGGGGTTGACTATGGTCAAGGGCCAACATGCTGCAATAAATACTGCATTTTTGATTAGCAGATCTTCAGCCTTAGGCAATTGGGTCTGAGACTGTGATACAGTGAAGTCTCCTCCTCTATTTCTAAATGTGTTTTCTTACAAGGCTCCAGACTGTGTTCCTCCAGCCAGAAACACCACGGTTGTGATGGAGCATTGCACGTGTGGTTGGAACACAGCAGGTATGCTCTGGATACTTACTACACCTGCCTCTATACAGAGGAGCTAAATAAAGTGCGGCCTACCATTTACCCACTTTGTGTGTTGGCTTCATATTTTTGCATGGTATCAATTAATAGAGGCCTGCTTGTAACATTGGAGAGGAGACATTTTGTGAAAAGAAAAATAAGTCATGTGGACAAGTACCACAGTTCAGAAAGCTTTTCTGATTGCTGGAACTCAACAGATCTTGTAGTGGAAGGAACTTCAGTCATCTGTCCGTCAGAGAAGGTTTTGAAAAACTCCTGTACTTTAATCATGTTCCACTACCCTGGAACTTCTGGCTTGTGAATTTTCACTGTCAGTGATTATGTAGATATCTGAGACTTAGAGAACTGGTTTGTATGAAAGAATATTTTGGCAACTACATCAACAAGCAAGAACCAAACAGGAATATTTTTCAAAGCAGCAACAAAACTGGTCTTAGTTAACATATTTTAACTTCACAAAATATTGAAGCTAGTCCATTTATTTGGATTCGGTTAGCAAACAAATAAATCTCTGTTATTTTAGGAGAAAGGTGAATTCAGTTTTCAGTTTAACCAGAATTCTTGTTATTTTCACCATCCTTCACTAGGTGCAGTTTTACAACAAGATCAAAGGCATAATCCTCTCCTGAAACACCTGAAATCATCAGGTATAGGCAAAAATACTTGTAGGACATTAATTTGCATTAAATACATAACCTGAGACTGAACAGACACAGTGGATAAACCAGCACAGAAGAGAAAATTTTCTTAATTTCTGTTTAGAAATGCTTCTTGCTTCTTCTTTTTACAAGTTTATTGATGACTAGGAAGCACTAACCACTTATTTTAAGGCACTGGGTATTGATCAGAATAAAAATTAATGAGGACAAGACAAGAAAACAGGTTTTATCAGAACAGATGCCCTCTTAAAAATAACCCAATTATCATCTTCAGTCAACAGAACTGTGCCTTTGGAACGAAGACAGAAATATCCATATAGATGTAGTATTGTATTTATTATCAACAGATTAGAGGACAAAGATTATAAATATGATATAGCAACATTAATTTGATATACTGCTTCTTCTATTTCAAATTATTTCTGGCACTGACCAAAACCTTATCTCAGTATGTGAGATTTCAAAAAATGTATAGAAAAGGAAAAGTTTGTAATAGGAATCTTTTCAAATAAATACTTGTTTCTGTAACTGTTTTTGAGTGTGTAAGAATTAGCAATGTGTATCAACTTTTTGATACAGAAAAGTAAATCTTGGGCAGGGAACATCTGCTATGATGCTCTTACCATCAGTGTATTGGCATTTTTAGTTCACACAGGCTTTTCATGATTATCACAAATAGAGCATAGAATATTAAAAAGTTGAAATGGAGATGATCTAGTTCCACCTCCTGCTGGAAGTGGGACTGTCACCAACAAATGACTGCCTTGAAGTCATAATGCAGAGGTGTGTTACCCTGAAATGGGAAGCACTGGCTCAGAAAGTTTGACAACAAAATGATATCTCAGGAAGTGAACATGATATACTTCTAAGATTTCAAAAAAGTCTCTGACCTGCCAGTTACATTTCATTATCTATTCCTGTACTTAAAGCATTCATAATACTCAGAAATGTGTAGTACAAATACTTCTTTTCAGAAGACATTTTTGATAACATTATGGGCTTTATTGTTCTGTGTGTCAGTTCAGCAAGGAACCTAGGTATAAGTCTTTAGGCCGGTAAGGCTGCAGGGGTATCAAAGTACTTTGTTGAACTGCTTTTTAAGTTAAACGTGCATTCCTTTACAGGATGACAATGACATAACAGATTTCGTATACCTGGTGGTCCTGGAGCACCTCTGTCTCCCTTTTCTCCTTTTAAGTCCGCTGAATTGTGCAGCCCCCAGGAATCTCTGTTTGCTTTAGCACCTGTCATAAAAGCATCACAAATTCATGAGAACTTGCAAACCGCAGAGACTATAGCAGCGACAACCAAACCACTGAAAGTATGAGCGGACTTCTCCATACATGTGGGGCACGTGACTCCAGTCCCTATGTGCTTGTCTCTCCTCATGAACATTGAATGACTGCCTCATTGTCTTCTCACGTACAAGACAATCTCTCTCTTACAAGTCAATCTTTCACTCTCCCTTCCTCTAACCACCCAGCCTAAGACCTTCTGAAGAAACCTGTTCTAGAAACAGTTCTTGAGTTATGGCTCTGCATTTGATACCACATCTTCTACTATGTCCAGACTCCAAAACAAACCAATAATTGATAACATCTGCAACTGTGAATGTCAAAAATGTTATCGTTTATTACTCCTTCTTGTCATAAAAGCATTAATAATGAAGAAAATGTTCTCTGAGAACAGAAATGCTTTTAGAATAATTTTCCATCCAGCTGAGCTGAGGGTAGAATTGCACCCAAATACATCTGGATAAACCTTCTATATTTCCAGATATTATTCAATTTTCATGGTAACCTTGCTCTATAAAATATCTGGGTAAAATGATCTCTGAGTATGTAGACTTCTTAGGTCTTATTTCTCTCTTTGTTCTGCCTGAGTAATTGCTAATATCTTTGCAAAAGTCATGTAAAATAACATCATTCTGCCAAAGTAACATCTTATAGTCTCTTCTTTCAGGTAGAAATGCCTTTTCAAGTTTAAGGTAAGGTGGTCCTATTCTGAGTTATGAGCAGGAAGGGTGCTGAAGTACAATGACAAGCAGATACAAGACACATTTCTTGAAGTAATTTTTAATGGTTCCCTGCCTCTGATGTTGTCAGCCCCCGTGGTCAGTTGTGATCTATGCTGTGAGTCAGTGCATCACTAAGAACACTGGCTCTTTCCAAACCTGATCTGATTACATTTATGAATTTCACTGGGACAAGCACAGAAACAATCTTTTGCTTGGGTACCCAGTCCATGCTCCATGACCCAGTGCCACTTGTAAACTGGTAAGAAAACCTTAGTCTGAAAAACAGTTACAGCATTTTTCCTTCTGGTTGTGTGAATGGCTACAAAGACAGAAGAATGAGATGGACATCTTCCCTTTCAAAGCCGCATGTTATAACAGAAGGTCCCAGACAGTTCCTCTCCACCTTTCTCTTTTGTCTCTCAGCCATGAGAGGTGAAAGATGGTCATACTCCCCATGATTTGTCTGGTGACTCAGCCTCCAGCTGTGGGGTCATGTTCAAAGACTTATTGATAGAACAGTGGGGCCTTATTTTGTGTAACACTGAGACAAATCACACAATCTTTCAGGTGTGCAGTTAGTTTTCCTAGTTGTCAGCTGAACCCTAACTATCCAAGTGTGTCATCTTCAGAGTTATTTTCCAGGCAGATTTCCAGTCCAGTCATCAATATTTTAGGTCCTCTTAGAATATTGACACCCATACAGAGCTTATACAAGGAAGCTCTGACTTGCTCTTCTTCAAGTTATTTTTCTTTATCACTTATTATGTCCACTCTTGCCCCTTACCCTGATCCCTTGCACTCTTTCCCTCCTCTTCCTTTCCTTCTTCATTTGATCAAGGTGGCCTGGTCTTTCCAAGTGTCTCAGTCATTGCTGAGGGACAGGAGTTGTTCCAGTTGCTGATATCAGCCCACTGCCTGCTTTCTGGACCACGCTAGAGAACTGGTCCCCAGAGAGACATCTCTTCCTCCAGAAACAACCCCAAGCCCCAGCATTTGGACCTGGTATAATATATACTACTGCTGCATTATTCAACTTGTTTTGCACGCACTGTTTTTGCCATGCAGTCTCTGACTTATCTGATTAAACTCTAAACTCTCCAGATTCCTTTGCACAGTGAGTGAACAGTGATTTAATTCCCAGGAACATGGGAACTGGGAAACAGGTTCAGGCTGTATATTACAGGCTGCACTACTGGGTTTTTTCCCCACAAAATTACTATGAAAGTATAACAGTTAGGCAGAAATAAATGTTATTATAAGTAGATAAATAAAAGGAGGAAGACCACTGACTTTATTTCCTCCATGATCTTGAGAAAACCTCCTTCTGCATTGTGTACTAGTGGATCATAAGAAAACTGATGGCTGCTCCCTGTGGATGCTCTGGGATGTTGTTTTAATCTCCCAACTTCTTCCAGCTCCAAGAAGCTCTAAAGGGGCAAAACTGTCACAGAGCTTTCTGCTACCTTTGAAACTGAAGGACTTCCACACAGTTTGGTCAAGGTGACACTATTTCAATCAGCATTCATGATTTTTTTTTGCGCAGAATTGATACTTGTTTCCCTCTGCATGTAACTGAATCCATCCTTGGAGCATGTTTTTGAGGAAGGACAAAAACACTGAACAACAGATGGAGGCTTGCATTAATTTTAATGCCTGGTGTGCACAGTGACCACTTTGTGCTTATCTGGTGGAGTACTAGCTCAAGAATGGAACAGTCAGACCTTTACAATAATCTTAGAATGGGATGAAAACTGTACAGAAATGGTCACTTTTCCTCCTTAAACCAAAGGAAGAAGGGATTCATGCTGGAGTGACTTTAGGATTTACTGTTTGGTTTGAATTAGTGTGCATTTAAAGAAAATAAATGATAATGATTAATTGAATAAAACCAACAAGTTTTAAACAAAATTGCCATAGTAAAACCCCTCACTTTCAAGCTTTTACCTAGGCTGAAAGTCTAAAAGAGCAGAATGTTCTTTATCAGCTTGAAGTCAACTCTTAGAGCTAAGAAAAATGCCTTGAACCAAAAACTTCAGGATCTCTGTGGACATTTATTCTGTTAGATCATGGATTCTTTGTAAAAACAAAAATATGGTCAGAGAAAATTTTGGTGTCTCTGTATGCAGGGGAGACAAGCAATTGGGAGTCTTTGAATTTAGGAGCAACACTGGACAGCCTAGGCTCTATGGACTTAATTCTGTGCACATAGCCCTGAAGAAATGTGGACTGTTTGCCAAGCACAAGACTTAAGCTTTCACTTGTAAGAGGTGAGTCAGTCATTCGGCAGTAAAGATGCTGAAAGAAAGCTCAGGGCATCATAGTACCCCACAAATTTGACCCTCTATTGTCCTGAAACCCCCTTCTGTTAAAAGGAATGAAAATTAACAAAACTTCTGCAGCACTGTGACAATTTCCCCAGGGTCATCATGTGTGGAGTTTCTCATTCTCCTTCCCCATTAGTCTTACTTCCTTCTTTGTCTGCCCGACAGGTTTTTGTCCTAGATACTCCCGAACTCCAGAAATTACTTTCTTTTCAACAGGCCTCACCTTCCTAGTGAAGGAGGGGATGAAAAACATTTCTCCTGTCTCACTAGAAAAATCACCACCTCCTCACAGAAGGAATTGCTAATAGCTTGATTCTTTCCCTCAACAATATTCTCTGGCCAATATGTCTTGACCCTGCCTGTGATAATTTTCTTTCAAGCAAAAGGATGAGAGCTCTGACTACAAGCTCTTTTTTTCTGGGTATCAGTCACTTGGAGAAGGGAAGTGTTTCTGACACCATCAGCCAACCACTGGAGGAATGAGTGGTTGGAGGAATGAGACCACCTGGTTGTTTGGTGGGATGTAGTATCACGTGGACTTTAGAATTTGAATCCTAGCAACATTGCCAGAGCAGAGAGTAAAGATTTGGCACAGCCATGTGTGACATCTCTGCTCTGACAGGACTTCTAAGATTAGATCTTGCAGAAACAGTGTTGCACTGCTCAATCTACAAATCTTAGTCTTCAAAGTGCAGACCTAGGTCCATTTTTTCTTTGGCCTATTGGCCAGTATTGAGACTGGACCAAGATAGGATCCTACAGTTTCACCTGGAAAAGACGCAAGACCACCTATTTTTTTTTAATTCTTCCTTCCCCCCCCCCCCCCCCCGCCATAAACCCAGCTATGCAATAACCAAGAAAAAGCAAAAAGAGCTTAATTAAGAAAAAAATAAAGCTTATTTAAACCAAGGTACAAGAAAAGAATTACTCACCGTGGCCACTAAGAGCTTCTTGATTTCCAGGGTAAGGAGTGCTCACCTACAGACAAAGAAATCTATTAAAAATTATCCATACACATTAACCAATGGAAATGCATCACTTGCTGTGACTGAAAAGCCTGGAAAATTTGCATGCTATCACAGTAAATATTATAGCAACACTCTGGGATTATCTCCAGTTTGACAAGGTCCGAGTATTAGCCGATTAAGTTTTTTTCAGGATTGTGCTCTCTTTAACATGCAACATGCTTTCAGCAAGAGGGTAACAACATGCATTTTGGAGGCATCAGCAAATCCTACTCTCAGTCATGCCAGTGAAGCATCAGAAAACTCATTCTCCAAGAACAATTCTGAATTTACATCACTGCATTTGAAAGCAGGATTTGTTTTTTGACTGTGAGATAAGAGACTGTGTTTATAAGTTTTTCATCAGACCACGGCTATGCCTTCTGCCTGATGTTGGCCTATGCTCCAGATGCATTGAGACCACAACTGGGAGGCAGAAGCTATTCTAGTTTATCCTGTTTTGTCACCAGACACCTATAACAGTGGGCATGCTACTTACCTCTACTGTCTGTCTTCAAAATAGGGACAGTGCAGGAATTAAAATGTGGCACAGTGCTTGGAAATGGACAAATCTTAGTATTAGCTAGTACTATCTATATGAATCTAAGCAAGCGTATGAAAAAAAATTGAAGGTGTTGCATCTGGCTAATCCTGTAGTATTAGCTCTTAGAAGTCTTACTCACATGGATAGCTCCATTAACTTCAGAAGTTCAGTTCACATGAGGAAAACTTGTGGGATTCAGTCTGTAGTTCTTTATCGATATTCATTTATGTAGGCATGTACAGCAGACTTCTTATCTATAAACTCGGATAGGTTTAGGAGATTATTCACAAATGTAGGACAAATCTATCTAGCATACGCAGATGCACAAAGAGGTGTTTATGAGTACAGGTTTCTATTACTTGTGCACATAAAAGTTACTGCTACTATTCACTGGCTGTAACCTTCTTGAAAAGTGACTTTTTATTGTTATCTGAAATTCAGCTAAAATAGGCTTGTATTGTTTGAATCATTCCACAGAGAATCACAGGAGAGTTGAGGTTGGATGGCATCTCTGGAGATTGCTAGCCTACATCATGTTGCTCAGGGCCTTCTCTAGTCAGGTTTCAGAGGTGAGGCTGATTAATCCATACGTGATTATGGAGATACGTGATTAATGTACAAGAATGTTATACAGTGGGAATGGGAAGGTTTAAGGGAGGAATTCAAAGAGGTAAAAAGATGGTGCCTGGAAGTGATAGGCCAAAACTGTGGAAATGTCAAATTACCATAGAGTAATGACTATTAACCGTTAATTAACAGAAAGATCTATAAGCTGGGATACATCTTTCTTCATCAGTAAGGGTAGGGTGATGATAAATATCAATGCATCTAGTGTAGTGTAAGTCAAGTGCTGCTTCTCTAAAATAAGTGAAAAAGAACTGGAATGGAAATTGGAGGAGGGGGCACAATACTATTTTGAGCTATACTGTCTAACAGAAAAGTAGAACAGCCATACTGCACACCACACTATTCAGGGGAGGACTCTGGCTCTCAGGGACAGAATCCTTTCTAAGTACTACCTAACCCATGGCGTAAAAGTACTTCCAGGAGTGAACTCTGTTCACAATTCATTGTAGGATGTAATTTCTGTGATTCATTAAACAAAAATTGCCTCAGGGTGTTCTGAAAATATAAAGCCCATCTCCTTTCTTTCCATACTATGTGTGAAATTGCAGGTCCTTTGAATGTGATGGGGACTTTGTCATGCCCTTTGGAAAGCAGAGGCAGAGCTTCACCTGCTGCCATTGTGGAGATCATAAATGTTTATATGTGAATAAGCTATATTTGAGAGCCAAATAAAGAACATGATCTTTCTTTTCTGATGCATCATTCATGCCACAATGAAATATATAACAAGTCTTATTTTGGACAGGGAAATTGAAAACAGCTAAAGTCATAACAACATGGAGACAGTATTTACATATACATCTGAAAAATGGGTGTACATGTATGTATAAACGTTCAGCTTCTCAAAGCAACTCTAAACTATGGAAACACAGGCTTTGAAAAGCATTAAAAGTGTTAGGACAACCAAGTAATCAAAGTGCTTTAAGCAAAAAGTTCTAGTGTTTCTAGTTCTGTTATATATTTTATGTATGGTTAATTTTGGGTATCTAAAGACTTAATACTCTGTTATCTTGAAGACTAGGTAAAACACATCTCTGGTGCAAAGCAGAAGGCAGGGGGAGAAAAGCTGCAAAGCTACTGTGGTTATGTATGTAGCTACTTTGGTTATGTACTACCATGGCCATGCATTTTGCTTAGAGCAGATTCTGTGTGTGACTCACTGGCATTTTGCAATGAGGTCTGGGAGGGACTGGGAAAACTGTCTATTGAAAACAAGAAGGGAAATTATTTTAATGAATACGTCTAATACAACATATAACACACCAAATAGATCTAATAGACGTGACGGGACACAAGACATGACTGGAAACAAAACCGAGCACCTGCCGAGCCAAGAGCCCGGTTTGCTGCCTGGGAGCTTTCACAGGTCTGTCAGCAGGTCCCACTCTGTGTGGGGCAAACCTCTCACATGTCAATTACTCCATTAAGAGATTTTTTTCCTATGCACACAAGCAAGGTCACGCACTGTAAACTGTGTTGCCTGAAATAAGTTTTGATATTTCCTTCTGCAAACTGTTTGTAGAGCAGCACATTTCTGCTACAGCAATGGACCAGCAACTGATCCCCAGTTGTACTTACTCCTTTGATATAAACTATACGTCCTGGAGGTCCAGGGGGCCCTGGGGGTCCAGGCAAGCCAGGAAGGCCCTGGTAAGAGAAAGTGAAAGAAAGATGTTAGACAGATCTTTTCATATGCAATACATCTGAGCCTACAGAAAGAAGGTGAAGGGGGTCAGAGGACCCCATTTAACCAAGAAGTTTTGTGTTAAATGTCTTGAGGGGAGACTGAGCATTCAGTTACAGGGACCAACCTGTGAATTTTCATATTTAACCTAAAGCACTCTGTGGAGAACAAAATGGTCTAAGATTATTGTTTCCAGTGGGAAAAAAAAACCCCAAACCAGAAACCTCAAAGCACTAAAAATTGAAAATAAATTAAAGGCAGTGGATCTCTCATCCAAGGAAAATTAGGTATCCAAGACTGGTCTGGGATTCTCAAGACTGCTGAGATTCATATATTTTCAAGCACCAGTCAGATAACTACATGCTAGTTAGCACTTCAAGGAACCCTGCTAGACTGGAGGCATGACTGCCCTTTACAAAAAAAAAAATGCCAATTCTTTACTGTGTCATTTAAAAACTTGGCATCATGCCATGTCCATCTTTCACTCCACAACAATGCAAGCTTCTGTGAGGTGGCACATGTCATCTCATCAATAATTAGAAATCCATTAGATTTTATTTTCCTTGAGTAATCCAGGAAAGACTATTAGAACATATAGCTTGTTTTGTTTGCTTGTTTGCTTTAATCTCCCAGTCTGATGTACTTCATCTAGTTATACTTGCTTTAATAGCTTTTTGTTTGGTTAGGGCAGACAATCCAGAAAATGCACCTTGACACCTTTGAAGATATGGAGGAAGGGAAAAACTACTTTAATATTTTCTGCCAATGGCTAGTCATCTTTTCTGTCACTTTTTTCAAATTAGAATTTGTCTAATTTGCCTGATTTCAACTTCCAGCAACTAAATTTCTATTTATGCCTTTCTCTAGAGGTGTAAGCAATGTTTAGTACCTGGTCTTTCTTTCTGTGAAGATACTTTGATATTTACCAATTCTTAGTCTCCCTGTTAGCTGGATAAAGCAGTATCATCATCTCACTCATATTTATTGTCCAGATAGACAACATACTTGTGTTTTGCATAATTGTGTGCCCTATAATTTACGTGCACACATACTTGTGTACTGTATATTTTTTTTTCTTTTAAACAAAATAGAACCAGGGGACTCATACAACAGAATTCATTTACAAAAAATGCACTATTGAAATACAGTGATATTGACTAGATCACCTCTTCCAATGTCTAGCTGATCCCCCTACCTTGTGATTTCTATGCTAACGACTTTTTTTTTAGCATATCTCTGATGCAGATGAAATATTATTAGCTGCTGCTGTGGTATGGATACCAATTTTTCTAGCACAGATTGCTCCATGACATCAGAACAACCACACACTCTGCTATTGTGAAACTTACTGCTTATGCTCAACAGTGTTTGTTGTTGTGTAGACCAGTCTTCATGTTTGCCTTGAGACCACTCCTATGAAGACTTTTCATAAGAACAGACTTGCAGCATCAGGACCTTGGTTCATCACTTGTCATTCCATAATTACAGGTTGTAGGTGGGCATGGATATGCAATTAACTATGCAGTGGTTGCTATTCTGGATACATGTACATGGCAACTAAAGAAGGTACCAGGTATTAGCAAGTATCTCCTTGTTAGTAGGGTAGATGCAACTTCACTATAATATGCATAAGTGCTGTTTGTGTCTGTGCTAGATAGCTAAGAGCCTATGGGAGAATCTTCACACCATGAGGGGTCATACTGATGGCCTGAGTCAGGAAGTCTTTGATAAATAGAATTGGTTATCCCAGATCATTTGCTATTTGAACCAGCTATGCTAACAGTGAATCACACATATAACTTACACCTGGGAACTGATACAACAATGTATATCTGCAAGAACTGTCCAGATGGACCCAGAAGCTGACTTTTCAATGATTGTTACCAGATAGGAAAAGTATCAGAAATGTACAATTATTTCTAGATCATTTCAGATTTTTAGTCCTGTCATCATTTTAAAGGAACTCATATAAATCAAACTTGACTTAAGATTTTAACAGGATTTTTTTCCAACTAATTGCAAGAACTTACATTAAAGGCTTCACCTCGATCACCTTTCACACCTCTCAGTCCATTCAGTCCTGGACGGCCCTGAAATAAGTAGAAATAGTGTAATATGTGTCAGAAGGAAGCTTGTCTATCTTTATTCCACTTGAGAGCATAATACATACTGGACGTCCTGGGAAACCAAGTTCTCCTTTAGGTCCAGTAGGTCCTATTGGTCCCTGGATAAAAAAGAAAATGTGATTATGGAGAATATACGGAACATATCTTTGCCATATATTCAATTATTTAGAATAAGAGACATAATTTTATATTTGTGTTAAAAATCAGTCTCTGATTGTCTGCAGATAATGCACAGAACATCCTCTTTATTTGCTCTGCTGAGTGATTTTCAGAAGCTGAGGCCTGCATATAACAGTCAACTCTGGTTTGGAAAAGACTGGTTACCTGAAATGAAGTCTGAATTCTCAGCTGTTTGTCGGGTGTGCAATTGGAAAAGACTGGTTGCCTGAAAAGAAGTCTGAATTCTCAGGCACTTGTTGGGTGTGCAGTTCAAAACTCAGTCACCATGTATCAGGAGAATTAAATGTATCAATAGGTAGAAAAAAGGCAGTTAGTGATGTATGCTTTGTGCATCTCCTTTTTGTTTGCTTTGTTTTTCTAATTATTTTTGAATCAAGCCCTGTGAGAAAATGTTTGTGGATCAGCCTGAGAATTCATGTAGTGCCAGGCTTCTACATGCCTCTTGCCAGCCTGGGTATGTGGATTTATGGGGCCGATAGCTGAAACAGAACAGATCTTTCTTTATACAAGAGCGACTGATCCATCAGGCCTCACAAAGTGATGCAAGTGACTGCAAAAAGAAAGAGCAAGCAGGCTGCCTGGGAAAAGTGGTGCAGGACTACAGATGATCTATGATTGGGCATTTGCAAGCATGCAACTTCTAGGCAGCCAGCAAGTGAACAGCGAGAAGCAGTAAACCTGAGAATACCACAAACTTCCATCTGCTGTCAGCTTCCTGAAACTTAACAAAACCACAAGGGTCTAGACAATCTCTTTACATATGTATCAAACTTTCTGGTTTTGTTTCCTTTTTTCAGTCTGGTGAAATGCTAAGAGATGCCCCTTCTTGCATTATTGGTTAAATAATCTCTGTCTATAGATCTCAGGCAGAAACCACTTATAGATGACAACTGACGTGTTTAATCCTGAGAAATCACAGTACTTTCGGTGTGATTATTGTAAGAGAATTTCTATTGCTACCTGCAATATGGTGGTTACCACAGACCTATGCTGATGGAAGAAAGACATTGGCTGTTGCACTGCTTACCATGATTTCAGCACACCACTTTAACAGTAGCAAACATTTGTTGGCATTGTGACTGCTACTTCAAAGGTTAACTAGCAAACAATCAAAAAACAAGAGGAAATCCTCATCTTGCCACTCACTTGCTCTTGATTATTAAGGAAAGTGGAGACTAAGAAGGAAGCAAGCCTGTGGCAGAACAGGTCTCGTTATTTACAGCCCAGTTCTGTTGCGATGCTGTCTCTCAGTTCAAGGCATAGAGGGAGCACAGGCAAGTGAAGAGCTAGAAAGGTTGCAAGAAATAGCCTGATGTTTATACTTGGATGATTTGCATACTCAGAGTTTTGCATCTCGTCTGATCAGCAGAATAGTCACATGGTAATACCGTCTGGCTTCAAATACCAGTCTCTTACCAATCCATTTTATGAATTAAACTAATGTCATATTGATAGAATTTTCAATTAACAAAACTTTTTGGTTTTGGAACTGGCAAGTGTTTGTGCTTGCTTTTATGTAACATCATTTCATTGAAAAGAGATGTACATTCATGGAAAATTTATTTGATGATGATGATGAGGTGATTTATCTTAGCATCAAGCTGAAATTCATGGATTAATTGTTGTAATTTTTATCATGCTAAAAATCAAGACAGGATTAGAGGTGAAATTCAGAAATGGTTAATGCGAACGTATGGAGTCGTAACATCACATTTGTAATCAGAATTTAAAGCTCACTAATGGCAGCTGAAACTGTTCGAAGATGGTAGGACCTTTATTAAACTTCTATTTCATTTCTGGTTTGAAAGTAATTTCTGCTCATATGATCAAAGCTAATGCCTGTGTCAAAAGCAGGCAATAGATTGCTGGTAGACTCTGGCAGATGTGAACTTCAATATTGTGCCCCCAAGCTTTCAAAATGATTCAACCCACCCTTCCATGCTACCACATGCAATAATGGGGTTTGAAAAAAAAAAAATCCAAAATGTTGTGGGGTATTTTTCTATTTCACTTTCTGGCATTTGAGCCTTTAAACAATATGCAAATCTGAGCTTTACTGAGCAATGAAGATGATCAGAAACAGACTCTTTTATTAGTTTAAATAAAGAGAAGTGTCTGGATCTCACGCTTTAACTGGGACTTTAAATAAACATCAGCAATGTGAGAGTTGACCATCCTGGAGCCACCTTTAGTATTTCATCTATCAAACTGCCAGCCCACCCCTGACAGATGTTAGCGACTCTCCGAGACAGAAGCCAGCAGTCACAGCTAGAAGTGAAAGAAGGAAGTGAGGAAGGCACAAGAGACTGCTTACCAGAAAAGAAAATTTCATTTATAACAGCAGAGAGTCAATTTGGGCAGACTGACAATGTGGTTCTTACTAAGGGCTCCTATTAGCAGTGTGCAGTGGTCTGCTTCACTGACAATGAACAGCATATTCGAGCAGGTAAAAGATTCTCATTTCCCCTGTAGCAGGAGGTTGGATTCAGTCTGTCTTCTGCTTTTGCTATTAACAGTACTAACCTCCTGACTACCCCTAGCTCTCATCTGCCAAACCACTACTTCTCTGTAACTCCTTGTGCTCCAAGCTCCTGTGATCCTCTCTTCTCTCCAGCTGAAGTTTCGAAAAGGAGGGGAGCAATGAGTAAGGAATTTTTTTTTAGTTTCTGGAAACTTGTGTGTGAGTTCATTGTGCCCTAACAGTACAGAGGAATGATCAGAGCCTCCAGCTACCTCAAAGCTGTTCTTGGGTCAGAGTCTTTGTGCAAAGTGGAAAAGAACCATCATAATGAAAATTTTGGTAAGTTATGCTGCAAAGACTCTGGCCCAGTACTCTGAAGTCTGTATTTTTTGCTGCTCAGGACTCCCACTGAATTACAAAGGGATTTTTTCTATGGGACAACATCAAAATGAATCGTCTACATTAGCAGCAATGATCAAACTAGAGTTCTGCACCAAGAAGAGGAACTGGCCGAGCAAAGTCTTGAGGCAGGTTCTGTGTGCCAAATTCCCCTTCAGCATTCACACCAGTGCTGGCAAAGAACTTCCTCTGAATGTCTTTGTCTGCATGCTGAACTGTATGAAGTATCTTGTGGCAGTACAAAAGAAGATGTAAACACAGAGTTTAAGGCTGAGAGAAAAAGGACATGTCCTGAAGGACAGCAATAGGATGAAAGGCAATGAACACAAGCTAGAACATGAGAAATTCTGAATAAATATAAGGAAAAACTTCTTTTACCCCAAAGGCTGTCAAATACTGGAATGTGCTGCCCAAAGAGGCTGTGGAATCTCTATCCTAAGAGATGTTGAAGACTCGACTGGACAAGTCCCTGAGATAAAGAGACCTGCTTTGGGAAGTGGTGTGGACTAGGTGATCTCTGAAGTTCACTTACATTCCAAATTATTCTGTGATTCCATGTCGAAGTAAAAGGATAGACTCATCTTGCAGTCATATGAGGAGGAGAAAAGGAACTACCCTTCTGGTAAATTAGGATAGTCCCCTCTGATATGTGTATTCTGATACATAGTAATTAAGAAAGCAGTTGCTCAGCACACCCATTTAACACCTTTAAAGACCGCAGAAACTAATGGCAAAATCTCTTACACACCTTGGTGTGTGACGGAGACCAGACTAAGTCAAAAGCAGAAGCAAAGAAACACTGAATATCCTTCATCTTTAGAATACTAGACTGGAAGAAATTAATTCCTGCCCTAACACTACTGAGTGTGGGCAACTGTTCTTATTTTGTAACTAATTTCTTGTGCTTTCATACAACATTCTGTCTCCAGTCAAAAATATCAGGCCAAGTGCCTGAAAGAAGGCCTCTAATTCCTGATTTCAGCAAATGGTCTGACTCTACTGCGTGATTTGCAGCTTCTTCAGAATCCAAGGCAGTTGCAAATTACTGGCACTGACAGAAATTGAGCCTGATGCAATCAGTTTCTTTAATGTAAATCATAGAAATAGAGAATAATTTAGGTTCAAAGGTACCTTTAAAGATCATCTAGTCCAACCTCCTGCTTGAAGCAAGACAAGCTTCCAAGTTAGGTCGTGTTGCTCAGCACCTTGTTCCACAATTCACCATCTCTCTGAGCACCTATTTCTGGGTTTAACCACTTTCACTGTGAATTTTTTTCTTTATATCTAATTGATATTAGATTTTATTATTAGATTTATTATTATATATAGTATATATTATTTTATTAGTATATATAATATTTAATAACTACATATTATTATAGATGACTATATAACAATATAATAACAATAATATGATGATGATATTATATATAAAATATATATAATTATAAATAAAAATATATAATTAGATATTATGTTCCCTTGCTGGAACTTGTGATCAGCAGCACTTGTCTTTTTCTTGTGCACCTCTGAGAAGGACCTTTGTTTGATAATTCCCTTTCAGGCAATGGCAGGGAGCAATTATAGCCCCTCTCAGCCTTTTATCTTCAGGGCTAAACAAACTCAGTTCACTCAGAGCCATAAGTTATGTAAGTTTCTAGAGCTGATGATATTTCACTGTCTGTTTAGATAGTAATGGATACATTTGTGCTACCAGAATTTAAATTCTGAATCAAGTCAGTAGTTTACAGCACCGCTTATGTAACAACCACATTCTTTTCTGAAGGACATTGATCATCCTGAAGCATGAATATGCATTATCATCCCTACCCAGAAGAAATGAAAAGCTGTCAGAAAGTACCTTTATATTTACCATTATCTGTAAAACCAAAGCAAAATAATAATAATAAAAGAATCCACTCATCTTTGAAAATATCTTACCATTGGTCCCACTGGTCCCACCACTCCAGCTTCACCCTGTTGAGGACAGACATACATAGAGTAATGACAAGGAGAACTCCTGCAGTATCTAGCAGATGTGGCTGGTAACAAGGCCACCAAACATTCTGGAGGAACCCAACACAGTATTAGCTCACCTTCTCCCCTTTTCTTCCTAATAATTCAGTTAAAGATCCATCAGCAGTAATGATAGCTCCTGGTTCTCCCTTTTCACCCTGCAATTATCAAAGTTATTTTATAGTGTTTACAAAGCAGTTCTCAATGAATCAAAGCAGCATTACTGTTGTTTGAAGCATGACAAATTAGCCATGCTGTGATATCAAACAAAGTGATATCAATGTCAGTAGGGTGAAGCTTGATTCTGGGGGAGATAAGGGCTGATCTTTCTTAAAACATAGTAAAGTACACTAAAAACATCCTGCTCTTGTAAATTTCCCTGAGATAAATAAATACTTATTTTTTTAAAAAAGGCTTTTAAATGCTCTCAATGGAGTAACTATGTGAAATATGGTGTGTTCACAAGAGATCTCTGTCAAAGGCAGACAGGTTACTGGTGTCTTCTTTTGTACCAGCAGCTTAGACAGTGGTCAGGAAATCCTGCTAGAAATGTAAAATCTTGATAGAACACTAAATGTCCTGATTTTACTATCAGGAAAGCATGAATCGTTCTCTCTATATGCCTGGCATGATGCAGTCTCATTACCTTTAAAGAAGGCCAGTTCCTAGCATTTAAATTATGACCCTCTGCATTCCACTTGTTCAAGGGGTAATTCCATTGAATAATGGCAGCACAACCATGAATCACCATTCCCCAGTGCCAGCTCATGGTTCCCACTCTGGATCTTTCAGCTGTAACTTTCCTCCTCCTAGCTCAGGCAGCTTGGTACAATAGCTTTCCCAAGAAGAAATCCGGCTTGAAACTAACAATTGCATTGCTGATTAAAATGACAGCCCAAGTTATAGTGTACTTCCACTGAGCAGGACATGTTATAACTCAGTTCCTCTTGCAGGTTCTTAAATCTTTGGAGTCTTTGGTGTCTCCCTGAGGATACTTTGGAGTCTCCCTATGGCTTGGTTTCACTGACTTTATCTTCTGTGATTTTATGGACCTGAGGTTGCAACAGAAGCATCTCATGATCCTTAAAAAAAATGCTCCTAGGTGTCTGTGCAGCTTCATTGTGGTTCCCAACTTCATCACTCCTGAAGCATAACGTAGCTGTTCATGCTTCAGAAACAGCCTCAGAAACATCACTATGTTATTGGTGGGTACAAAATATAATGGCTTCAAAGTTTTGCATTCCTTCCAATGTGAACAGCAGAAGCCAAAAAAACCCCAGCCCCAAACAAAAAAAAACCACAACCCAAACCAAAACGCACCCAATTGGTTTTAAGGTTAAGCTTGATAATTTTATGCACTCTAGAAGAACAGTAATCCTTGTGACAAAAGAGGACTGGTGTTTGCGGCCTGAGATGTTTTCTTCTGAGCAATGAAGATGCTGTTCATCTACAATCCCATTTCAAACCATAATTAACCATTTCCAAGCCTTCCTATTACTTGTGAGAAAGTGAGGTCAGCTACTTACAAAGAATAAGCAGAAAGCGTTTTTGTTTTACTTTTTGTTATCCCCAAGATTGTAATAACTTAGATGTTCCTCTCCCCTGCTTCCTGCAGGTGGATGAGAAGGGGAAGAAACACAAAGTAACAGCTGCAATATCTACAAAATAGCAGAGTTAGTCCTTAGTCACCTCTCAGCAGTGCTAAAAAATAAACACTGTTTTGCCCAGATAAGAGAAAGGATCCTCATGAAAGAGCTTCTCAAGTCTTATACTTTATTTGGGAATGGAACACTCAGTCTTCATTCTGTAGGCAAAGCTCACTGTGCCAAAGGAGGAGGAAAAGATTAATCTTTTTTCATTTGGCCTTGCGGTTAGGATCCCAGGGTGTCAGCACAGACAATCAATTTGCAAGAACAGGTCACCTCATGTTTAATCTTTATGCAAACTAATTCTGATAAGTGCATACTCACTGCAAAATTTCAACACTGGGGCAGGAACATTAGCTCTCAGTAGTTTTATATCAAGGTATTTTGTTTAGCACTCTTTCAATTTCCACTTAGTAAATTTCCACTAAGTAAATGAACTTATTAACATCCCAATCCCTAGTAAAATTAGAATCCTTAAACTTTTAATGTCAGTATTTGTCATCTAGCACATTTTGCAGCATGTGCTTTTCCTTATGCATTTTCTCTTACCTGTTGTCCTTTAAGTCCTTGTGATCCAGGCAAACCAGTATCACCCTTCGGTCCCCGAGGGCCCTAAGCAAAAACAAGTACATAAATCCATGGTGAGATCTGCTAAGAATATGGAACTAGCCCATTTTACTAAATGCAATTTTAAATAACTGGAAAACATGACCTCAAATCACTGTGGTTGCAATCTAAGAAGTCTTACAAGACTAAACTGTTGTCTGAATCAAAGTATTCCCTAAACCAAATATCATATAGTGAGAATCTGTTAAAAAACCCAAAACAACCCCCCCTGCTGTTTATCACAGTGTAGATGATATACAGATTCACAAAGAGAAATATGCAAACATTAATAAGAGTGGAAATTCAGCCTAAAATTCTCTGTTTCTCACTATTCTCTCTCCCTCCATGATCATTCAGCCAGACTGAATGATTTTCAACAGAATTTCTGAAGCTATACTTTTAACAGTACTTAAAATTTTTTTTTAATCTGAAATAGAGATCTTATATTTGAAAATGAGATAATTTCTCTATCTGTTCTGTGGTGAAAGCATTCCACTCAGGTAATTTTTTTTTTTTACAATCTTCCACTATAAGTGCATTTGAAGCATTTTTTTTACCCACCAAGAATTAAATTAAAGTCTACATGATTTCCGTATTAGTGAAGAGATAAAGACCCGAGGTAGGAATGAGTATGGTATTTTCATGTCTGTAGAAAGTCTGTAAATGACAGAGACTAAGAATTCATTATATCACTTTCTAAATGTCATCAGCTCTTTTTCAAATGAAAAGTATTTTAAAGGAGGTTTTATCCCCTTTCTTTGGCTTCCTATGCAGTCCATAATACCCAGGACTTAGTAAACAACCTTCTGTAGAATTTTGGGCAATTTGCCAGCATTTTGTCAACATCATTTGTCAGCTTTCCCAGTTTTCTCCTTAGTTATTCTCAGGCAATAGGCAAAGGATCCTGAGACCATATGCACGCATCTGAACTGTAAAACAATCATAACAAGGGAAAGTAATTCTATCACATTATACAGAATATAAATATAGTAGTATAAACAATACTATACAAAGTCACAAGCCAGATAACGTTTAGATGGTGTGGCAGTCTGAGCACAATAGGTAGGTAGCATAGTATAAGGCACCTTTTGATACTATGGCTGTGCAATGCTTTCATGGTGGCACTGGTATGTTGTTATAAAAAATAATAAATGTTTCCCAAAGGATAAAACAAAAAGGGTACACCTCGTAGGGCTTTACTGTATTCTGTAGTGGTGACAAAAGAATTACATATACATATCAAGATAACTTTTGGAGGTCCATTTGTTCCTCCTGGCATAGGTCTTTTTCTTAAGTAGTAATTTTTCATCAGAGTCAATTACATTTATATTTAAACTACAGAATTGATTCTGAGATAAGCAGAAATACAAGATGTGCATATCACAGTATACTTCATTTCTGGCAGAGTTAATTTCTACCATAGTTGTCGATTCCATAAAGACCTACAGTCATCCATATGAAAATTTCTTAGACTTTGTGTAAATTCTGTACAATATAAATTTTTAAAATATTAAACTATATTGAAAAATATTTACTTAATTCAAGGAACATAATACTTACAGGAAATCCTGGTAGACCTGGCTTGCCATCTGGCCCCTGCAAAATGCAAAAACCCCACTCCTTTACAAACACGTATTACAGACTTGCAAAACAGAGTATGCATTTTCCATGTATTGCATAATTTGTGAATATTAACTGATCTGAAACTGGATTAAGAGTTTCACATCTGTTGTACTCTCATGAAATTTCCAGTTTTTCATCCACAGCTATAATTGCTGTGAGACTAAACTCACACACAGGAGTCTAGCATTCCTAGTTGCAGTCTCAAGCAGAACCGAGCAAAATGCTTTACCCTAACATTTTATAACTTGAAAAACAAGAACAGAAAAAAATGGAAGAAATACTATGTAAATCTTAGTCCCTGTTTTTGTACCAGTTCCACATTTCTGTCACTCTAATCATATAGTTCAGATTCAGGGCTAAGCCAATTCCTTTCTTTCATACAAATGTGTAAAACCAATTAATTCACACAGAATTCAGTTCTGCCCTGAAGTATTTCCACAGAGCTTAGTGCTGAAGTTAGAAGGAACACAATTCTAAAGCACGGAAAACTCAGCTCTAGCTGATACTTAAAAGGAGACACTGAAGATAGAGCAAATATGAAGATTTGGTAAAGCAGCTTATACTCACTGGAGGCCCAAGCAGTCCTTTAATTCCAGTAAAGTTAAAAATTCCATCTGTATCATTGAGTAGTAGCTAAAGAAGTGGTTAAGGAACAGGTTATTTCAAACACCAAATTGCTTACCTAGGGCACACATACATTTTTAGAAATGTACAGATAGTTAAAGCATCCCTTTATAACTATGGAGAGGAAACCACAAATAGGGCCACAGAAAAGACTTTCTACTTCTAATTTTTGTTATACATCTGGAATAACAAAACCTAGCATTTGTTTTACACTTCTTATGTGAGGATCTCAGAATGCTTTCAAAACTTTTATTAACTGTCTCTCATTTTTAATTTGAAAACTATGACACCAAATGTTGCAGCCTGAAGTAATTTATCCTCAGCGAGATAAAGATCAAAATGAATGTTTTATACTCCAATATGTTTCTGGCATTCTAAAATGGTGACTCTGCCTGACCACATTCATCCTGTTGCAGAGTTGAAGTTATAATTATACTTTGGGCATGTCTGTATCACACCATGCAGTGCCATGCAGTGATTCCTAAGTCAGCTCTGATCATGCCACTGTATCTGCAATCAATGAAACCAGCTTGGATTCCCAAAACAGTAGAGTCACTTGAATGTGGAGCAGCACCTAAGCTAATCAGCTCCAAGTCTCAAGCAGCCTGAACAGAGCAGTATAATAGCAATGCTGTCATACTGCTTCCTGTCCTGGAATTAAGGAGTTCGGCATTAACTCAGCCATTTCTGCATAATTTGATCACAGAATCAGAACAACCAAGGTGGACTGGCACATTTGGACATAATCTGGTCCAACCCCCTCCTCAATGCAGGTCTAACTGGATACAGGTTGCTCAGGGACTTGTCCAGTTATGTCTTGAGTATCTCTAAGGATGGGAATGCCGCAATTGTTCTGGGTAGCCAGTTCCAGTATTTGAGCATCGTCAGGGTAAAAAGTCTTTGATTATATGTAACTGGAATTTCCCATGTACCAACTTGTGTCTGTTACATCTTATAGTACTGCCATATACCTCCAAGAAGAGGGTGCTTCCATCTTCTCTGTATCCTCTGATTAGGTCGTTGCAGACAGCAACAAATTCTCTCCTTAGCCTTCTTTCCTTCAGGCTGAGCAGACCCTGTTCTCTTGGTACTCTGGTCCCCTGATCATCTTGGCAGCCCTGCATGCCCCATGATCCATTTTGTCAGTATCTTTCTTATATTGGGGATCTCACAGCTGGACATGGTACTCCAAAAGCAGTCTTATGAAATGACAGTCACAGATTTCTAAGCCAATTTTCCACCTATTTTATCATCTGCTTATCCACTTTATAGGCCATCAGCTTGGTGATAGCAAGACTATGGAAGACTGCATTGGGAGCCTTGCTAAATTCAGGGTGTACAACATCCAGTGCACATCCCTTGTCCATAGACAAGTAATCATTTTGGTCAGGAATGAATTGGTGTTAGTAAATCCATGTTGGCCACTCCCAATCAGATTCTTGTACTGATGTTATGATTAGGCTTTCATTTTGGTTTCAGATAGCTAACATTCAGGTGCCAGGGATTCACCCAGCACATGAATAAGCATGTTGTCACTGAGGTACTGTGAAATCTGAACGCCTCTTCTGCTTGTAACCATGTGCAGATCAATGCTATCAGATTGCAATCTTTTGCAACTTTTCTTATGAATGCAGTACACAGGAACTAAGTTTGAAGCTACCCCTGCTTTGACTAGGAGGTTTGACTGTATGGCCTCCAGAGATCACTTCCAATTATTTTATGAATATCTGAATAGTATTTTTCTAATCTGGGATGTGAAGGAGGACACAAAAAAGGACAGACCTGCTTGGTCACATCACATATCATATCCTATCTTATCCTACATCATCTGAGCATGGCAGTGTACGGTCAACTTTCTGTACTTTGAGGTCATATTAGCATCATGATTCATGCAGCTAAAGCTTGTTACTTTTACTGGGTGCTGCTACCTGCTCCCTGTCCTCATGTTCTACAAAAACCACTGGAAAATTATAAAATAAAAAGACAGTTTAAGTCCTGCAGGCAGCACTCCATCTCCCAGCCTGCAGGAGCTCTCTGCTGCATTGCTCCAGGGTTAGCATGGTGCTGTTGGTCCCACTCTATTCCCAGCTCTCTATAGCCCAGAAAGGGAACAGGACATGAGCTGTTACTTTAATGACAGTAATAAAAAGAGTCTTGTTGCTGTAATTGTTCTGCTTTATCTACAGCTGGTGGCAGAAATCCAGGAACCCTGGGTTTACACTGTCTTTTCATTGTGGAATTACTCAATATTCATTCTCTTTGGGCTCAGTCCAAACTGTATTGATGTCAGTGGAAAGAATCCCAAAGGCTTTGCTGAGCTTGGGATCAGGCACTTTGTATATTTTATAAATAGAGTTTAGCTGCAAATGGAATTTTAGTTGGAAGTCAGAAAACTGTACACAGTGCTGATGAAGATCTGAAAATAGAGGGTACAAGGATAATGAGTAGAGAAAAAGACTGCACTCTTCACAACCTGCTTCAGGTATATAGTTATTTATCTTCCTTTTTGGATGTGCAAGCAGCTTTAATAGCAACAATCCAGCAATGTAACTTTTCAACACATCAGATCAGTTCAGAAGTGCTGAATACAAAGCAAGGACATTGTTTTTCATATATTCTTCACTGTTATGAAGAGGAAGAAACAGTAGGTTTTAGTGCTATTGTCTGGGTTGGGTTCTAAGTAAACTTTCAGCTTTGTATCCAAATGGCATTAATATGCCCTTATTAGAATTACAGAAAGAACATAGGAAACACAAAATCTTGACATTTGCTTTATACTCCCAACATTAACCCTTCTTCAGGCCTTCAATTCAGTTCTTGTACCTAAACTATGGATGAATAATGGCAGCAATAGATAATTGTTTAAAAGCTTTAAATTTAAATCCAGTAAAATTTCTCTATTCAAAATTATTTCTGTAGTGTATCTAACTAAATTGGAGTGATAAAATCGCAATGATTAATATGGTTTACTGGTTATCATGATTCCATGCATGAAGATGCGCTGTGTATCAGAGATTATGCTCCAAAAGAGCGAAATAGGCAATAAAGAGTGAGGAATATTGATTTTAGTACTTTGGAATATCAAACAGCAGCAAACTGAGGGACACTGTATTTTAAACAGAACAGTTCAGAGCAGACTTCATGCCTGAGAGCAGGAAGTAACAGAGGCAGCAGAAAGGACTGCAAGCCCCCAAGACCCGTGGTGTGGCAGGTACTGCAGAAGCCTGGAAATGGCTATGTTCCACTGCAGACCTCAGGTTTGTCTTACCATGTCTTTTCACAGTATTAGAAGTGGCTCCTGACGGAATCGAATCCCTACAGTTCACATAGGGACCAGGTTAAGTGAGGAGGAAACCAAGGTCCGCTTTTCAGTGCAGTTCAATCAATGTGCTATTGGCTGAGGCCTGGCCCTGAGCCACAGCTGTCCAAATCAGATCTTAACATTTCAATAATACTGAAACTGCACCAGCTCTTTAACTTGATTTATTTTGAACAAGCAGCAGAAACTCTGTTTAGTTGTAGCCACACAGCTGTTCATAAGAAAACTTCCTTCCAACTCTGATAGATCAGTCCATGGGATTTCCATAGCCCAAGAATTGTTGTTGCCTTTGGCTACACGATGGTTAATGAGTGAACTAACAGACCCTGACCCTGGGAGTGATCTCTCTAGTTGCCCTGTGGTTCCCCTAGATCACTTAGTTATCTCTGCTACTCTACTCTGTCAAGCCAATGTCCACACTACAACAGCCAGTACTGGTGTTTATTTTTTTTCTGTAATTCTAACTGCAATTGATAGGTCTATCTGCAGTAGTTCTTTCCATATTCGAAGCTAACTACGGAAGATGAGAGACTAAGTCAATAAAATGTATTTGGATAATTTCATCTTCTATCTCAACAAATGTATAGCAAGCAAAGGTCCCATTCTTATACAAATATTTGTGAGGTAAGTAGAACTCAGTGTCATACATAGTGACATATACTTACGCACACACACGTATGTTTAATTAACTGTATCAAAACCCCACATACCAAGTTCTCAGAGAAATCATCTGATTAACAATATAGAGGATTTGAAGCATACGAGGATAGATGCTCTTGATGTACTCACCCAGAATACCTGTTTGCTACAAATGTGCATAAAGCCACATACATTATGAACCCTACTTTATAAGAGAGCTTACTTCTTAGACTTCAAGGTATTAAGAGAAGTATTTAAGACACTTAAGGTGGGTTTGTAATACACCTAAGGCAATACAGCTTCTACCAGGCTCTATACATTTCTGGAATGCATGGTAAAGGTAGTTCATACAGAAGTTCTGGAGAATTCAGAAGATGCATGTTAGGTTTCTTCAGACATTACACATTAGATAGACATGTGGACTGTGACTATCACAACGTGTAGGGAGTCATGCAGCCTTCAGCAAACTAGTGTCATTAGTTTGCTATGTCAGCTTCAATAATCTTTTTACATTTTTTATACACACTGTCCTCCCTCTGAGGCTCTCACAGTGTTTTTTCAAGTATTAATGAGCTAAGGAGCAACACATTCAGGTTCGTTATTACTGCAGAGTTGGTTAGTCACTGATAAGAGTTAAGGCCCTGCAGTGACATTGTGGCAGGACTGTGAGAAAGAACATGAATTTTACATCAGCATTTCTGTCACAGCTATTGAGGTATTTCCCAGAAACTGCAACAGAAACATGATAAAGTGTAGAGCTGGCGACAGTCCCAGTTTGAGCAGGACTTTGAACCAGATGATCTTCAGACACCCCTTCCAACCAACATTTCTGTGAATCTATAATTCTGCTCATCCAAGATCTTAGGATCCTAAGATTCTCAGTGGATACTCAGTAAATTCAGTAAAAAATCTCTTTTGGGACTGGCTATGTGGGCTATGGGATGCCAATTTATGCCATATTTGCTATCAGTAGCAAAAGCCTAAATGAAAGCCTAGTTGTTTCAGTCAACAAAAAATGTTATGTGTAGGTCAGCTTTATGATAATGTTGGTGCCCAGCTCCCCCTAACAAGATTTCTCAGCTGGGCATTTTCCCTACTTGCAATCACAAATCACTTCTTACTGCCATTATATGCATTCCTATGGACAAGTCTGGCTGTTTTAGGCACCTTCAGCTCTCAGAGGTGAACAATTTCCTGCAGCCACTCACAGCTTCTCCAGTTCTTAATGTCATACCAAGCCAACAACAAGGGTTTTTGTTGTCAGCTTGAAATGGGATTCATCCTATTTTCTAGCATTTGCCACTGCTAACTAGTATTGTTTTTGCAAAGGCTTTTACACAAAGCAAAAATGACTGAAAATATACATGCAGCTAAAGGGTATTGGACAGTTTTTATGGGCTTCTAGCATTTTACCCTTTTGTACTTTTGGCTGTTGCTTCCACAACAGAGTCTGCTCTGGTTTGTATAGTGGATGCCTGTCAGAAAACACAATGTATCTCTCTCCTAGATACTGCTGTCTTAGGTGCCTTGCTTTGTTAAACATTCCCGGTTTTGTATTTCTCTGTTGGTTTTTATTTGCCATTCGCAGTTCCCGCAGAATCACCTGGAGAGTTTGTGAGAAGCTCTCAATATGATCTCATAATTCTTGTATGTAAGCTTTTCACCCCCTTTCCTTCCTATTTTGCCTTTTCAAAACAAATCCATTTGATACAGAGACATGCTGAGAATTTTTTGTTTTGAGGGGTAGACTTATGACCTGAAAATCAACAGCGGAATTGATAGTTTGTTAACCACTTGTTCCCTCTTCTCTTGTCAGATGAATTACAGAGACTTTAATGCTCAACAAACATGCTTACCTCAGGTATTGCTATGATTGGTCCTGGTGGTCCTGGTGGTCCAGGAGGTCCCACAATACTGTTCCCATCCTGTCCTGGTTCACCCTATTTCAAAAGCATTATAGGTGGAACACCCATTTATTAAGTACTACATTTCACATATATTTCTCAGAAAGAATGAAATCCACACAATCTCACCTGAGGTCCTGGGTCACCCTTCTCCCCTTTCGGACCCTGCATGTGATTAAAAAAAAATGAACATAAGTGATTTAAAAGGAAAAATTGTGAAAATGTGCTGCTTCTACCTTCACAAAAAGCACAACAGTAAAATGCAGGTACAAAATGATCAATCCCCAGTTCTCTCAAACCACAGATGGGGCCAGCTGGTTTCAGCTCAGACCCTCTGAGGATTTGATGTTGAAAAGTATTTCCCAGCATTTTTGACAGAGTTCACAGATGACCAGAAGCAAATGGACACACAACATTTCATTAGTTGGGAATTAATTCAACAAGACTTTCTTTTACTGCACTGAAATCAGCCGTGCCTGGCTGATCCTTCCCTTTTCAAGGTTAACCACTTCAGCTGTGACTGGGATTGCCCAGTGGACTGGGCAGGGGAACACAGGTGAGCTAAACAGCCATTCTTCAGGCAGATTATTTCTAAGCTTGATCAGGCTCTTGATACAATTCACTGTGCTTGGGGACTCAGACAACTTGTCTGGCATGAGTGAGAGGAATGTGGCAGGGGACAAGCAGTGTGACTTCCTAGCTAAAGAGCTCTGTAATCCTCGTGGTTCTTCAGCATGAGTAATACATTAAAATCAACTATGAGTCTGTTGGTTTCCCTCTAATTAGAAGCAGAGCTGATTTCTGAATAATTAAAAGCAAAAGGAACATGGAAGAATCAGAACTAGCCTCTGGAGAAGCCCAGTATCACTTCTGACTGATGAGGGAGGCAAGGGCAAGGGACACTCTGCTCCTGTGTTTGGTGTCTGAGGTAACTGCTCCAGGTGAAGTAGGACAAACCCAGGCCCAGCTCTCCACACGCTTCTAGCAAGTACAGTTAGAGCTTCTGCTGATCCTTAAGACATAGGTTTGGGAGCCAGCGCATGTTGGTGATCACAGATTATGACAGTCCTACTCACCACATCTCCAGGATGTCCAGCAATGCCAGGAAAACCTGGTTTTCCATCTGTACCTGGCATTCCCTGTCACAACAAACATACTGTTATTCTCTCTAAGTTGTATTCAGTTTCTTCGAAGCATACATAGGAGGCTACCATTCTTTGGGGGGACACAGTATGGTTCTGAATGGACTAGGGGCCACATTTGTAGGGGGGCTCCATGGAGCAGGCATCATCTCATTAGTCATCTGTTCTCTCCACTCATCCTGATGTTTCCCCCTCTCCAGAGCAGGTTTTTTTAAATGCAGCCTCAATCACTCTTCTCTGCTGCTCACACCTCTGCTTAGCAAAAGGGTGAATTCTGTTGCTTTCCCCCAAGATACATTTCATGGGTTATTTTCACCCTTCATTTAGGTGATTCTCAGATTGGAGGAAGAGGAGGGAGAGGCATTGAATATAGACGGGAGTTGGTATGTGAGGCAAAAAGTTTGATAGCCACTGCTCTAGTTTAATGCCAGGCTGAATACTACTGCTAAGAACCTGATCAGTTACTCTATTCTATGGGAAAAACAGAATTATCACTTAGTGGTGATAATGCAGTTTACCCAGCGAAAAATGGATAAAAGAAGACTGAATTCTTGAAGGACCAGATAAACAGTGAATTACACTTTTTGCATCTGTTTTTCTCTGTATTGTATGAAAGAGCAAAGGAAATGACACAGAACAGCCTAATGATTCATCTAAGTGACAGATTAACCTTGTTTTGTTTTAGTAGTGGGGCTATTTTTTGTTTGTTTGTTTGTTTGCTTATTTGGTTGGTGGGGGTTTTTGGTTTTTTGGGTTTTTTTTTGGTCTGGTTTGTTTTTGGGGTTTTTCTTGGGGGGTGGGAGTGTTTTGGGTTTTTTCTTTAGGAAAAGGTTATTTTGGTTCTTAGTTTTTGTTATGCTTCAGGAAAAATATTTTTGGTCTTTTACAGTAGATAGTACCAAGAAAATCTAGTAGACATAGACAATTCCATTAAAAGGTCAGCTCAGTACCTGTCAAAAAAAAAATAAACTGAATACACGTATAAAAAGGGCAGGAAAACAAGAGCACATATATGCCCATAACTTGAATTCTGTGCACTGGTTTGTTCACATTTTCCATCTTGAAAAGTATCTAGTGGAACTAGAAAAACTTCAGAAAAGTCCAATGGGAATAATGGAAGGTACAGAATGGCTTCTATATGAGACATGGCGGTTTAAACTATGACTCTTTAGCTTGGAAAAGAGACAAATGAGGAGGTGGGTGAAGAATATTGTAGAAGCTTCTAAAAGTAGAGTAGTTAATGCCTCAGACTTCTAATAGAAGAAATAGTGGGCATCAAATGAAAATAGGTGGAAGAGGTTCATGGGATGTCCAGTTAAACTGGCAGAGCACCTTACCCCAAGGTCTTGGAAATTGTAGAAGTTTGCATGAGTTCCAGGGGAGACATCAAATTTACTTGAAGAGACCTAATTGTGGTTCAGACACCATTTCTAGCTGGGAAAGTCCCTGAGTCACAAATTGTTAGAGTCTAGGAGGCCACTCAGAAAAACTATGATGTAATACTTGCCCTTTTATAAGGTCAAATTGCATCTAAGCATCTGCTTAAACTTCATATGCTTTTGACATTTTTGGAGACAGGATACTGGGGTGGAAGGATGTGACCCAATAAAACCACTGAGAATTATCTAATACTCTGAAAGAGTGTCTTAAAGAACAACAGAGTTTCAAAGCATCTGAAGTCAAATGGTCTTCTCTGCTGAATTATCTGGTGTGATAGAAGAAATTCAAGTTAACATGTCATAGGACACAAAATCCTCTCTCTTCTAATCACCATCATAAAAGCTTTAATGTGTCCACTTCATTAAGAAAGGGTATTCTCTCTGTTATTTCTGTTTTTTGTCTGTGATCAGCAAAGCATGTGGCTTAGGAATAAACATTCAGTTTATTAAGATAAATTATAATTTCTGAAGCACTCTAATTTTCATTTTATAAACAAGTGCAGAATAAAAGCTGTTCTGAATGTTAATGGGATTTAGGTGCCTAAGGAACTACTGGGATTTAGGTACCTACATGACTAGTAAAAATGGTACTTGTGGCTTAAGTCTCCAGTGCTTGTGGAAAATTATATGTATCAATCTGCAGCAAAGGTAATTGGGCAGAGGAAATAACCTTGGACCAACAACAGTTCTGCAACAGAATGCTGTGATTTCTGGCATGTTGGTACCTGCAGATTAGTTTCCTACTATTACAAATGCTCAATAATTTCATCAATTGATTTTCCTAACAAAATTTAACTTGGAAGAAAAGATCCAGGATAGGTAAGATGCTTTACTGTAAATAAGGTATCCAGAGACATCCTTATTTCTAACTCCATAATTTAAGAGTGTAGGTCATTGCTCAGATATAAGAGGACTAAGATCTTTTTTAATCTGAGGATTGAAGTGATAGATTAATTATTTTTAAATATCACTGTAGTCACTCCACTTACAATATATGCATGTCTTTGAAATGTATCTATCACATCAACAGTAATAATTATTAGAACAAGGACCACAGAACAAAGCACTTATATGTATAATAGTTACTATAGTTTCAAACAGATTAAAGAGTTAAACTGTCCTATGTACCAATGCATCAGCTGTAATTATCATGCTGACAAATATCTCTGTGAAATGGCAACACTCAAAATATGTACAGCAGATGGAATTTATGGCAAGCAGAGTCCTGCTACATTGTTTTTTTTTAAAAAATAAACAAGCAGATGATGCTAGAAGACTGTGATAATACTCTTGTAAATATTCAGCAAGCAGAAGGGTAGATTCATAATTGCTTTTATCTTGTTTCCTAAAGCAACCCTTGATTTCAGTGCTGTCCCAAATGCAAGGGAAAATTTATTTTATTTATTTTATTTTATTTTATTTTATTATTTTATTTTATTTTATTTTATTTTATTTTATTTTATTTTATTTTATTTTATTTTATTTTATTTTATTTTATTTTATTTTATTTTATTTTATTATTATTTAATTTTCTGTGAGTCCTAGCACCGCCCTCTGCTGGCTTATGCCTGCAAAAAGCACGCGAGCCAGCCAGGGACTGGCAAAAAGAAGCACAGATGCAAGCAGAAGCCTTGAGGTGGACTCCAAACCAGAATAGACAGGGATAATGATAGGGAAGATTGGAGAGGAAAGAATGGACTCCAGCTCCATTCATTTCAGCACTAACACCGTGTAAAGCAGTGTACATTTGGCAGGTTTCCCTGTTGGTGGGGTCTCGTGTAGAAGCTGCACTGATTCAGAGCAGCAGGTCTGGGTTGCACACTGGTGCATGGGATGAGTTAGACAACAAGGACAAATTACAGCTTGGAAGCCACAGGCTTCCTTAGGGAAACTGTCTTTCCAAAGAGGATAGTGAAGCACCAGAACAAGATACCCACAAAGTTCTTGGAATCTTCCCTGGAGGTATTTAGGGCTCAGTAAGACAAATCCATTGCTGATGTGATCTAGTGTTGGTGATAATACCACTTTGAGTGTGATATTGGACTAGATGACCTCTGGAGGTCCTTCAACCACCATTTCTGTAATCTTGTACCTCCTGAGTAGTCAGGTGTGGGTTAGGAGGAGCTTGGCTGCAGGATGATGGACAGGTTCTACCACAGAAATAAGCAACAATGATGCCTTCTGTGCTGAACACCGGATTGGGGTTGTGCATGGCTCCTGAGGCCTCTGCACAACATGATGTGAATCTACCACTGTACCACAGACATGTGTCATGGAGGGAGTGCTCTGGTGTGGGCTGCTACCTACACACTGTGATATTAAGGAGTAAGAGGGCATGTGGAACTTAGTTTTTTATGTAAACTTTGCTGATTTTCATTTTTGTTCTGGTGAAAATGTAAATAGCCCCCCAAAACACTATGGCATCAGGCACCTGAGGATTTTAAATGCAATTTTAGCCATAATTTAAACAGAAGTCTTAAGCAACAGGTTGCACTGGCTCCTGATAATTCAACTGAGAAAGGGTTGTATTTTCCCAGAGAAGCCTCCCTGAGCTTTAATATGCTGACAGAGCAAGAAATGTTCATTATCCCCTGAGCGCATTAAGAAAGGAAACAAAGAGGAAGAAACGTCTGAGTATTTAGATCAAGTTAAATGAATTTCCCACCTTTGAACCTGGTGGACCAATGTTGCCTCTTTCTCCCTGAAATGGAGACACAGTAGGGGTCAAATATCAAACAGTAAATACAAGGGTTTTAAACATGAATGTTTCTTCCCTTACAAACAAAGGAACAGAATGGAGTAAAATGATTAGCAAAAATAAGGCATATTTTTGGTAAAGTGATGCTCAGCTTACATTCGTGAAATGGTTCTGGGGGTTTAACCTACAAGTTGCCATCCACATCTTAGAGTTTCTGGTCACCACACATTATTTTTGCTGAGCCTTTATCAAACCACACGCCTGAACCTTCATTTTGGTGCCTGAAATCAGCACATGGTAACATTCCACAGATCTACCAATGCCACAATGACCTTGTGCCTTCACAAATGACCCACCATCTTCCTTCAGCCTAGTTAACTCAGCCTCCCCCACACTACTGTTCTCCCCATCTACCCAGCCACTGCATCATATCATGAACTATGTAATGAGTGCTGCAATGTTCCAACTCTGGGACTGATTCTGCAGTAGTCTAGCTCTGAGTAGACATGATTCCTTGATTTCATTACAGACAGAGAACATGCAATTTAGTTTACTTCATTTGAGATAGAGAATATAAACAGGAATAAATCAGCAAGGAGCTACAGCCATTGCCTCAAATGTTATGTTTATGCTTACGGTCTTTTAGGAATGCATGAAGACTGTAGACTGTTTTTTAATGAAAATGGTTTTTCATAATAATAAAAATGAAAGCAGAATTTGGATCTATACTTACTTGCTAGGAAAGAGAAAACTTTGATCACAGCAGGCCTTCTCTGACATCTCTACTAGTCTGGGGTATTTGAAGGATGAAGGACGTATGAAACATAACTATACCTTAAACTCCTCATGATGCATTAGCTCTTGGTTTTTGGAAGTGGGTGGTTGTTGTATTTTGCCACTGTTGCCTAGTGAAGTCATTTATAACCATGAAAAGTGGGTGTAAAATTCATCCCCATGAGAATGATAGCATATTATAACCACTTTATATTAATTTTTCTGTAGTGTACCTCATTTTGTAAGATGTCAGGCAATAGTATGTTCCTTTATGTGTCTTCATGATCTTGGGGATGAATGTCTCAAAATTGAACAACTAAAATCT
Organism: Strix uralensis; assembly: GCF_047716275.1. Classification (NCBI taxonomy): domain Eukaryota; kingdom Metazoa; phylum Chordata; class Aves; order Strigiformes; family Strigidae; genus Strix; species Strix uralensis. Next base: position 70,277,555 of record NC_133972.1, on the reverse strand, counting down.
TAGTGTAGGTGGTGGTGAAGTCTCTTGGCCAAGGTTTATGACTATCTTTTCAGTCCTGGTACAGTTCCTAAACCCTAGGAATGATGCTACCTCCATTTCTGAAGTCTTTGTGAAACAGTATTTTCACAATACTTTAAAAACAAAATTTCTAGTTAGGGGAAGAAAATAATGTATTTTCAGCATGAAGACTTGGCAGCATCATATGAGAGCACATTTATTCTAGCCAGCCCTTTGCAATATCATTCATTAACACGTGCTGTGCAAATACTTGATTTTTTTGACTCATACATATTGTTGTCCTCCAGCATTAACAGGACTAGTACCCCATGGAGGGACTTTTTTCAGCCCTATAAGCTGAGCTCTATAGATTCTAGACATAGGGGACTAGCCAGATCTTTGACTGCTGTTCTATGAAATAGATGCATGCAGTTATGGCTGGCAAGGTGCTTTCTGGGTAGTCAGTGACTGGTGCTGTGTGTGTTCAGGTGTAAATTTCAGGAAGAGAGGATGGGGTCCCCCACCTATTTTTTTCCATTGTTGCTCTCTCAATGCTGCTGTCATTTCCTAGGGCAATGAAGACTTCGAATTTCTTTAACTTCACATTTAAGGTGCTGAAAATATGTTGTCATGCTGTGCTATTAACCTGAGTGGTACTTGAGCTTTATATAGGAATAGGAAAAGCCTCTTCCTGTCTAAGGTCCCATTCTGTGAATCTGCTCTTTTCTTCTATGGCTTTTCATCTCTCCATTTTTTCGTTACAGGTTACTTAATCAATAGCAGCATCAAAGTGGAAAAATTCAGTCACTACTAAGCTCAAATCAAAACCAAGGCAAAGTAGTCATGACACCTCCCTTCTTTCCCCCAGCATCTTCAAGAACGTTTTCCTATCACTTTCTGGGATCATGCCAGAAGGTCTCTTCCTGCAGGTTTCTCTTTCAACAGCATACATGTAACCTTTTGGAAACCAGAATGATGTATAAATGAGCAACAAAGAGAAACTGCCAAATGTCCTAAAAAAATTAAACAAAAATGCCATGTTACACCAACTGCCTTGGAATTTAACGGCCCAGCTGGTATTTACTCACTGTTCTGGTGTGGATGTGAAATAATCCTATTAATATACATTCTGGGTGGATACCCAGTGCAAATGGAAACAAAATTTGTCCCATACTTAGTCAGTATATGAATGTTAAACAACAGCTGTTTTGTTAAGGCAAATGCTGGGAATATAGAAATAAAAAATATTTGTCAAAGCAAAATAGGTTAGCTTTCAAGTGTTCCTTGTTACTTTGGGTACCTTTGGTCCTAATGGCCCACGCTGTCCATGTCTTCCTGCAGAACCCTATAAAATTACACTGAATTTACTGGTAAACCCACACAGCATTTCATAAGAAATTTTCTTAGAAAAAAACTTAATTCATAACACAACTGTTATAAAAAAAATACTGGAGACCAGTAGTATCAACAGAGAGTAAGCAAATGTAAGCACTGTTTTAGATTTGTTTGTCTAATAAATATTGCCTTGCAATATTATCATGCAAAGGTCTAAAGATTTTTTTGAATTTGCCTCCTAGGCTAAAATTAAGATATTACCAGTTTAGAGGCAACATGGCATTGTCTTGCTAGGTTTAAGTGTAGCTTGAAACAAACATTTGGAGATGCAAATTTCTCTCTTATCTCTGTATGGTGACATTGGTTGCAAAATACAATTAGGACTCTGGTGGTAAAATGAACAATAGTTCATTATTGATCATTTTAGGAAGTTGAATGGAAAGAAAAGAATTCAACAAAGCGATTGAGTTGTCTTCATCTGGAATATGAAGACAAGACACTAATAAACCAAACAGCAGCAAAACCTTACCCTGATCTGAGGAAGAAAGAGAATAGAAACCCTGGAAATGATAGCTGAACCTACAGACAAAATAAATTTGATACTTCTAATTCAAAGCATAACCACCTCTTTCTCATAAAAGATTAATAAGAAATTCAACAGATACAAATATAGTGCAAATAAATGTAATTTATTTCCTAGCAGCTGCTTTGAGTTACAGCCCTCTTAGAAGCAGATATTCTATTTTCACTCAGACACAATCAGGAACCTCTGGGGGTTGTCATAGGGTGTAAGTGGTTCATCATGCTTTCATGCAGTACCAGTAAGTATGCATAATAATTTTCATGATGACAGGAAAGTTTCTTGTGTGCCTTCTTTACTGACTCAAACTTTGTGGAGTGACTAAGCAGTAACAGGAGAACAAAATTCCAGGGTTTTGTTCAGCTGCAATAAGACATTTTTTCAGTATTTATAGCTGAGTGACTAGGAAAAACCAAAACTGAGAGTAAGGCTGTCATTTAGGCAGGTCAGAATGGGCAATTTTTGCACTGGTTTTGGACATCTCATTTTGGACACTAGCTTGTTTCAGCTAATGAATTCTATTCTTATTTTTGTAACTGTATTTTTTGTGCCACATTTTTAGTATCTAGGAAAAGATATAAGACGGGACAAAGGTCTCTAAGATATTAAACTGAGTCAGCTATAACTTCAGTGACTCACAATTACTAGTACTTTAAACGAGCACAGTAAATGTCTTCTCAAACTCACTCCTGTCTCCAGTGTTAGGTTAATTTCTGATGATTCATGGAATCATAGAAACAGGGTTGTACAGAGCCTCTGGAGGCCATCTAATCCAGTCACCCCCTTGAAGTAGAACTGTCACCAGCTCTAGATTAGGTCAGTCATGTCTCTGTCCAGCAGTCTTGAAAAGGCTCAAGAACAAAGCTTCCACAACCTCCCTGAGCAAATTTCCCTAGTTCTGCACCAACCTCCTAGTGAAACTAGTTTCTCCTAAGGTTTATCTTGAATGTCTCAAGCTGCAAACTGTGACCATTGTCCTTTACTGCACCATCTGGCACCACGAGGAACAGTTTGGCTTCATCATTTTTGCAATTGCCCCTCAAAGACTTGTAAGCAACTATTAGACCTTGTCTTTGTCTCCTTTTTGCCAGACTAAACCATTTGAGCTCCTCCAGCCTCTCCTCACCGGTCATGTACTTAAGGCCCCATGTTGTCTGTACATCTCTCTGCTGGACTGTCTCTGTCTTCCCCACATCCTTCTTGAAGTGGGGTACAAAAAAAATGGATTCAGTATTTCAATGCAGACTCACTAGCCCTGAATAAAGGGCTATAATAATAACTCTATCTTTTGGCAATGCTCTTCCTGATGTATTCCACTAGAGGGTTTGCCTTATTTGCAGTGACAGTGCACTGTTGCCTAGTATTCAATCTGGCATCTACCACAACCCAAGGTCATCATCATCAGTACTTTCTCCAAACTTGGGCAACAAGACTCATTCCTGTTGTTTGAATGTCTCTTTTGGAGTGAGCACAGGGGCAGGACTTCTGAACACCAAACTGGAACAATGCAGGCAGCCCCGGAAAGAGGAACGCTGGATAATTGCCTGCTTTGAGGGTCTCATAGGCTGCAGTTTTGATGTTATTGCTAAGAATGAAGATAAATCCAAATGATCCGGTAAGTACTGATGCATTATATTCCCATATTTGCTACTTGGTGTTTTAAAGCAGCCCACACTAGCAAAAATGTCCTGAGACACTGTGATGGAGGAAAAAAACACCCCTTCTGGGACATTGCTTCCACGTTACTGGGAACATTTTTTAGTTTAAATGGTATTGCAGTTTATGCACATTTGATTATCAAACTATAACATTTCAGTTTCATTAGTATATATAATTCATCTTCATATGCAAGAGGGGCATCTATTAAGGTAAAACAAGAAATAGAGAGCTAGGTAATCAAACCCCCCTATTTCATCTTTTATTCTCTCAAAATATACCTGAGCAGAATCTAAAAATCATCAGATAACCAGGTATCAGAGAAATACCATTCAGATTCTTTGAAGGACACAGTTATTTTAATATCATTCTAGAATAACTGAATCGAATGCAGTGCAGTGACTCCAAATCTATAGTTGACTGGGGCTATGCATTTCCAAAAAACAGAGAGGAGACCACTTTTGTTTTTGAAAAAAAACCCCAACAACAAACAACACTTCCCTCCCTCAAAACATCCACTTACCTCTGGCCCTCTTGATCCTGGAATTCTGGATTCACTTAACAGGCCAATGTTACCTGATCCTTCCATGTCCTAATGGAAGAGAAAAAATGCTACAGAATTTAAGAATTTATATATTTTTTTTTATCATCTTTGTTTTTTCCAACTGTTCTGTTTTCCAGACTCCTGTGAAAAACTGGAAGGATATTGAACACAAATATTTTTATCTTTTCTCATTAACCTTTTTTTGACCAGTGCATGATGTTCTGGAGATAAGCTCCACTCAAATGCGATATGGGCATGTTGATCTTCCTTACAGAAACTCTGGTCTTTACAGTCTTGCCAGTTTGACACCATTTCTCCAGCACTTCAGGCTGGACTGCATCAGGCAGGAGTGAGACAGCATCCCGGTTTTAAGTATGTGCTATGTTTAAGCATGCTGTAGCAGTATTTTTCTGTTTAACATTTACCTGCCAGCTGGCTACTGAAATACTGTAATGACTAGTAAGGGTTACATAACTGATTTAAGGCAGGGAGAACTTGCAGGCAGTTTGTTAAGAGCAGAAATCATGTTTCAAAAATAAAAGTCCTTCCTATTTCTCACAGTTGAATGTTGAACTCCTGTCTAAAATACAGCTTACTGAAACGAAACCGAGCAGAAAAAAAAAGTTCTATCAGAAAATTGTAAAATTAATTGTTTCGGAGGGATCGCAGAGGCTAACTAGTACAACCTCCTGTTGAAAGCAGTGTCAACAGTGGATTCCAATCGGGTTGCTCGGGGATTTGTGCCCTCACGTCTTGTAACATTCCAGAGGTGAAGGTTCTGCAGCGTCTCCAAGCACCTGTTCGAACACTTGGTTGTCGTCAAGGTGAAAAATATTTCACTTATATCAAGTCAGAACCTCCCCTGTTTCTATTTATGGTTGTCATTGCTCATCACTCTGTGCACCACTGTGAAGAGCCTGGCCGTGTGTCTTCTCAATAACCTCCTTTTAGGTATCAGAAGGCTGCTAAAATGCCCACGCAAGCTCAGTTCCCTGAGTCTTTCCTCACATGTCGTGTGCTCCAGCCCACTGATCGTTGTTGCAGCCCTTTGCTGACTTCAGAAAGATCTCTGTGAAGTGGAAGACCTTGAGAGCAGATTCCATACTTCCTGTGGAGTTTTTCTAGGTGTTTTAAAGGAGACTACACAGAAAGAAGCAACCTCCCTCCAGCTCCTGTCATTCTGACTGCGACATTCCAAATCCATGGCAGAACCAGGAGCTGCCAGCTCCAAAGCAGCCAAAGAAATAAAATTGCAGTCTGCCATAATTATCTGTTTTACCCCCAGCACCATCCCAGCCACATGTTCCTATCCCTTGTCTTATGCCTAATCTAGAACTTGTCAGACTGGGCTTCAAACCATCTGGATGGACCATGCCAACAGAAAACTGTTCGCTTGCTTTTAGCTGCAGTTTTAAGTGCATCTGTGCGAGCTTAATTGTTTCTTTTTTTCTGAAAAGGGAAAATCTTGATCTTTCTTTGCTCCACTTCCCTGCTCACAGCCATATGGCCTTCATTTTCAACATCAGTGCCATGTGTTAAATCCTCTCACTTTCCTGTGAGCCACTTTAAATCACTAAAATGGCAGAAAATACATTACTTACTTTTTAGGGGTGGGATAGTTCTCTAAAATTTTAGTAAATTAAATTGGCTTGTGGAAGGGTTGATGGAACATGGGTTGTTAGTGCCTGTGAAGGGCAGGCATGTGCCAGGAATGACTGCAGATGGAAGGAGGAGCAGGAGCAAAGCAGAATCTCCACCTCTTAGTGACAATGAGCCCTTGTATCAGCTTATTGTGTTTAGAGGGCCCATACCCCTTGCCTACTTAGCTTTCTGCTAGTTAGTGACTTGAAATGGCTCAGATTACCACAGATTTGATGCACTCTGGAGATGGTGTAAGGGAAAGGTGGAAGACCGATTAGATCAGTTTAAGCTGCCATGGAAAGACAGCCTAATGCTGGAGTTATGGAAAACATCAACTGATCTGACTCCAGTGAAAAAGGGAGATCTCATTCTTTTGCCCTTTTCCACCAACTCCACAAGAGCAAGAACAAGAGAAGCAGAAAGAATCAGGTCCTTCCTCTCGGGGCCAATGTGGGAGACATTGAGTCATCAGGTTGGCTCAAGTCCTTTTATGCAAATTCACCTGAGACTAAATGTTATTCTGACTTACATTTTGCTCCTTCATCAACTATCAGTGCATCAAATACCAACAGAAAATCTGCTGATACTCTGTTTGGCCTGTTTAACCAAACATTCACTGCTTAGGGTAAACCACAAGCTGTGTTTCTGGGTCCTTCTTTCCCTTGCCTCCACCGTGCCAATATATTTTTCCCTTTAAGAGAGTGCTTGGTGCCTGCTTTATATAACACACCATCGTTTTTGACATCTGCATGTTTTTAATAGGTTTACCAGGTACCTTCTGCAGCTCAAACTGTTCTTTTGGCAAGTGTAAGTGCCAGCAAACCCCATGCCATTTGGTTTTTGCACATAGCTGATCACAGATGCTAACGAGTGCTAACAGGAATGTTTTGCAGAAACAGCCTTACAGCAATAAACAGACTGCCAACCAAAAGGTAGTGTTGCCCTAACGAACTGGCAGACCATGGTGCTGCCTTAGCAGATGGCAGGGGTAGGCATCCAAAAGATCAGCTAGAACTAGCAAGCCTGTTAACAGTAGTATTCCTCTCAGGGAAATGACAATCACGCCAATTCTATTTGGACTAGATGAAGTTCAAGATGAAGCCAGTCAAGATATTGTTGCTGCAGTTAGAGCTGGGATCCTTCCGGGTTTGTGTCCATAAAAGTGGGGACTTCTAGTTTGCACTCTCTCCTGATCATTTGCTAACTTTGCTCCTCTGAGACTTAGGTAACAGAAGTGGTGGAGGTAACTGCAGGGGAACTCTTTGGTGGCATAATGAAGCAAAATTGGCTTCTGCTCGCATAGCGTGAATGGGGAAAAGTGGAGAATCTCTTAACACTGGATCCTCTAGGGTCGCAGAGGATGGCTGTAAGTCAGAGAAGTGATCATCCTGGTCTAAAACTCAGACCAGGCCTAGGATGAAGGGGTTGCTTACCAGTAGTCCTTATCTCATTCTGAGACAAGTACATACTTATTTAGGGGAGACTCTGTACCAGCCTTTATAGTGTGCCTAAGTTAAAGCAATGGAGTGTTTGTAAGTTTAAACTTTATGCTGTTCATTGCTAACAATTGCAGTGCTGGCAATTAAGAACTTGTGAACTGCTGGAGAGATTTTTTTTATCCATTGAAATCCACTGACATCAGTGAGATTATTAACCAATAGTGTATATAGTACAATATTTTATATAGTACATTATTATTTAGTCAGAAATCAGAAATCAGAACATGTCTCTATAGAAGCATTAGTGGTCACCTCTGTACTTGGAGTACTCAAAGTGTCTCTAAAGAAAAGAGAAATACATAGTGTAGATACTAGGAGAAACATGTGTAAGTAAATTGGTATCTTTTAAACACCATCACTTTACTGCAGCAGTTCTACAGATGGCCAGTAGTTTTGGTCAAACACTGCTTAATTCTCTAATGAAACTGCCCTCAGTTTTTATGCAAACTTGTATTATGTTCCATGACATAAAACCCCAAAAACTCTGAATCAGACTTTCCTGAGCCAAACAGCTAAACTAGAAATGAAAAATGCACAAAAAAAGAAAAAAAAAGAAGACTCATATGTGAATATCAAGGTAGGCAATTTGTCAACCTTTCTTCACAAAGATGTTGATGCAGCAGCCCTAGTTCTTGGACCTGAGTGTGCTCCCTTGTCTTTCTGTACTGCAAAGACACTTTACACTCTGAAAAGATCATCTAAATGAGCAGTTCACAAATGACATGTAAAACTCACCTTGAGGTGTCCAGATCTCATATTTTAAAGTGATGAAGGTATTCTTTTCAGAAAGAGTAACATGGGCAACTTTTAATTTTTATTAATAGAACATTTCTATTCTGAGTAGAACAGACCATGAGGTCAGAAATGTCCAACATCTGTCTCTGTATTTACATGTTACATAAGTGACATACCTAAGCTAAACTTGTGGCCTCAAGGATGACAGCATGGGAAAGTCATAGCTTAAGCGGGGGGATCTCCAGTTTGATTTTAATGAATACTGTCAGGTCTCTATGTAAAACATTTAGATCATTGCTCTAAATTATTTACAAGAAAAAATTTACTAAACAAGTTTTCCCCTGTAGTACAGTATTTGAGTATTTTATAATAGCAATATAAGCATCAAACATAGCACCTGAACATTGTTACTACTGAATAGTTTATGAAAATTGCCCAGAAAAATCTATTACTTCTATGGTTTAAGCATGGCCAGTTATATCACAGAATGACAGAATCATCTAGATTGGAAAAGACCTTGAAGATCATCCAGTCCAACCATTAACTTAACACTGACCGTTCCCAACTACACCATATCCCTCAGCGCTATGTCGACCCAACTCTTAAACACCTCCAGGGATGGGGACTCCACCACTGCCCTGGGCAGCCCATTCCAACGCCTAACAACCCGTTCTGTAAAGAAATACTTCCTAATATCCAGTCTAAAATGTAAAAGGAATTGTAGGCAAATTTCAATCTAGAGCAAATGACTCTGTCATCAATTAAATAGCTGTGAAATATACAGGTGATTACACTTTCCCTCCTCTGAAGGAAGTAGATCCATAGCTACAGCAAACCCCATAATAGCAAAATACCTCAAATCCCACACTGTAGCTTAGTCCTGGGGGTCCAGGAGGTCCAGGAGGCCCAGGGGGCCCAGGAAGCCCTGGTGGTCCAGGTTTCCCAGGAGACCCATCAGCACCAGCTTCTCCTTTGGGGCCTATTGATCCAGTTACCCCAGTATCACCCTAAAATAAAAGGTCAGTCTGTTGGTATACCGAACATGCATAAGTAGACGCAAGTAAGTACAATCATAGAATCACAGAAGAGTTTGGGTTGGAAGGTACCTTAAAGATCACGCCCCCCCCCCCCGCCCTTAAAGTTCCAACGTCCCTGCTATGGACAGGGACTCCTTCCACTAGACCAGGTTGCTCAAAGCCTCATCCAGCCTGGTCTTGAACACTGCCAGGGAAGGGGCAAACCCCTGATCATCTTTGTGGCCTCCTCTGGAGCCGCTCAAGCAGGTCCATGTCCATCTTACATTGGGGACCCCAGAACTGAACTCAATACTCCAGGTGGGGTCTCATGACCAGAGGAGTGGGAAGAATCAACTCCCTCAAAACTCCTGGCCACACATTTTAGAGAAGTATTTTGGCCAGCTGGGAAGCCAAAGTTTCCAACTTCATTAGGTTTCATAATAATAATCTTTTAGACTTCTCAGCCCTTTTCAGTAATGTGCTGTATTAGAGTGATACTGTTGTCCTATAAACACCCTGTCTTTTTTTTTTACCTTTGGACCAACAGAACCAGGAAGACCTTGATCACCCTGTAAAAGAAAACCAATCCTAGTTACTTACAGTAAGAGCATTAGACGGGTAACAGAAACACACTTATGATATTTTTGCTTAATTAAAATACCCACAAAATTCTCTGTTGTTTAATTTGATGTCATAGTGTCCTTTACATGAAACATTAGACCTCTTAGTTAAAAAAGAAAACAATCTGTAATTCAGGAGTTGTAATAACAAATGAATAGCTCTGGTTCGGTATGCAGACAGGATGCAATCTTGTATTTCAATTATTGCTGCAGATTTTAAATGTCTGGAGCACACAGACTTAATCATTGTAGGTCACATCCTCGTGTTTCTGAACTCAAATGTCAAAACTCTCATGGGATGTAACAGAGGTGGAAACTGATCCCACACAAGATGTGTAGGGCACCATTCCAGACAAGGAATATGATGACTAGTATGATTTTAAGGTTTCTCTGCAGCAATCATACTATTTGATTTGTTTTTACTCACTTTATTTAGATACTGTTTTTTCCACTTCTAGTTCATGCAATAGACAGAAAGTCACAGCATGCAAATACTTTTCCAAATTGTACTGAATCTAACAGAATTAATTGTTATATTGGCAAGCTCCTGTCCTTACTCATTCAACAGAAATACTACTTGAGTAAGGTCTGACAAAAATGAGTAAGCACCAGGAGTAAAATGATAACGTTTTTTTCTAAAATGGCAAAACCCCATCAAATTTCACTCCAAGGAACAAATTGACTACTTTCATTGCACCCTACAGTTTCTCTCTGTAATCTTCTCTGAGTTAATTGGGAATAATGACTAAAAATAGATATTGCAATGTAGATTAAATCAAGGTTTTCAGAAAAAATGAATGGTAGAAATGGAATAATCCTATTATCCCAAGGTGCTGGGGATGATATTGAGCAGGTGCAAATATGTAATACTTCATTTATAATTAAACTTTTATCAGATATGCACAATACAAAAAACAGGCTCAATGAGGCAAAACATTTAAGTTTTGTCCTTTTTTTTTGAGGACTATTCTTTTTTTAAAAATGTAATTATTTTTCCAATTATTTCCCTTCCACATCAGTTTCTTCCTATAATATGCAATCAGGTTCAGTTTACTTCAGTTAGACTTCTTTCTATTCTTAGATTCTTTTATGTAAAACACATAACGCTGGTTACAATGGGCACAAGTTTCACATGCCTGCTTTGAAATATACATACTTCATTTTCTGGATAGCTGCTAGTTCCCATGTCTGCTGCAGTTTTACCAACCTCAGGCATTTGATATCACAACTCAGATCCTTCGGTGTCCAGAGGAGATTTAAAAAAAAAAATCTTGTGATTTAATAAATAAATAAATAATATTCTGGCCATTTAGGACTTGCCTTTTCATTTCCCTTACAGTATGTGAGCTTTCAATATACACTTGGGAATCTATTTTCAAGTTCTTGTGAATAAAGTGTGGTGTAGAAGCTCACGAGAGGAAGACATTTTCCTGTAGTCTTTGTCTCTGTCTTCTCCACATCCTTCTTGAAGTGGGGTGCAAAAAATAGATTCAGTATTTCAAATGCAGACTCACTGGCCCTCAATAAAGGGTTATAATTATAACTACACCTGTTGTCCATGCTTTTGTCTCCTTTTTGCTAGATTAAATGGTTTGAGCTCCTTCAGCCTACTCTTATCAGTCATGTACTCAAGGCCCCTGGCCATCTCCATAGCTCTCTGCTGTACCAGCCCTGTCTTTTCCACATTCTTCTTGAAGTGGGATGCAAAGAAAAATGGATGCAGTAATTTGAGGAAACGTAAAAAGAGTGGCAATTTTGTAATACCTAGTTTTTGATTCTACAGCAACACAAGAAAATCTGTCTCCTGGTTGCTATGATCTCTTGCTTTCATTTACATGTTCCCCACTTCTTGCCTTTTGCTTGCCATAGCGCTCGTCTGATCATGCATGAAGCCAACCAGTGCAGTAAGTCAACAGATAACTAAGTAAACCTTTGCTGCCAGGTCAGGGTGCTGAAATGTCTCATGAAGGGGTGAGTGAAGAAGGCTGGAACTGACACAAATATGGGCATGGGATATCGTAACTGGGGGCAACAGCAGTATAATAGTCAGAAGTTAAGACAAATACAGACTGCTGCAGAAGTGAGGAAAACTTGATGTGTCAGTGGTACACAGAATCCAAACTTAAGTAATTCCAGTTGCCCTGGTATACACACGCGCCAGAGAGGGTGCTTTCTGCAGGGAATGTGCCATCAGTCTGTGCCAGTCTGGACTAGCTGGAGCTCTTTCTTTCCCCCTACAGACTCACCTGAATGAGTCCAGCCACGACTGGCTTTTTATTGGCGAATCACAACAGAGTAGCTCATGTTGCATTTTGAATATTGCACACTGCAGAAAATGAGACTGCACCCGTTATGGAATTCTGGATTTCTCAATATGTATTTTGAGATGTGTTCTAATAAGCCATTAACAGCTGGATTCAATTAAAAAAATATTGAAGCCAGCCAACACTGTGTTTCAGGGACAACTATTTATGATTTTCACAGCCTATAATTGACAAAGATTTTCCACTGAAGTAGGAGCAAGACAGACTTTTAACTTACCTTTTCTCCCTTCTGTCCTGGTGGGCCAACCACTCCATCAAGACCAGGAGGACCTTGAGGACCCTGTAGATGATAGTAAATCTAAAGTATGTGCCAGTTGAGAGCCCTCTTCCTAGCACATGCATGTAAGTGTTTTGGACCAACTGACGATTCAGCATTATGAGAGATTAATGTGTAGCACCAGGTAGCACTTAACACCATTAAGTTCTAACATTTGTGTTTCATGTCTTCTGAGAGTTTGGCTTTGTATCAAAACTGTATTTAAATATATTTTAATAGAAAACTATATCAAGCAGTCACAAAATAATAATAAAAAAACCCCAACATAATGTAAATATAATGCTAGCATACAAAATAATGGTGCTATCCAAACAGATTTTGATAACACTACTACATATGCGATGGTGTTGAAATCCACATGCACTTCAGCCATCCATGCTTTTGACAGCCTCAGTGCCAGATGAGGGAGAGCTGAGAAAACGCTGGTGTTGACAAAGTCAGACAGTGGGGCAGGTTTTCTGCGTGATGCTTCACTTTAATTTTGCCTTGAAAAATGTATATTTAGTTCTCCACCCAATTCTTTGTGTTGTATCCATGACTTAGCATGCATTTGAGTGAGCAGCCAGGCTGGAAAAAAATGACTTTTTAGGGTCAACCAGTCAATCAGTACAGGTACTGAAGTCCAGCCCAGGGTAACTAAACATGCAAGAAAGGGAACACTTACATGCATATTTGCATGCCCTATGTTTTCAAAATTGGGCTCTGAAAGCCTTTAATTAAATTTAGAGGTGTGCATTCTGGCTTCTGAGAATCTTTTATCCGTTTATTTATTCATCTGTTTTGGGGAAGGATATAAATTGTTGCAGAAGGACACAGAAAACATTCTTTTTCTCTGGTGTTTTCAGAATGGTCAAAGGCCTCATTTTCCCCCTGTTTTTGCCCTTTGAATGCACTGTATGTGATAAAATAACTAATTGATTTTTTTAATATTAAAAAGATCAGAAATATTTTCAGTATGTTTCAAATATTTTCATATTTTTTTTGCCATGATTACATAGAGAGGATTAGAGGAGAGGTTGGGCTAACAACAATAATTGTTCTAAATTTTAGTGACTGTTTCCCCTCTACTGCTTAACAATTTTAAGTTTCACTGCTCTAAAACTGCTTATTTCCTTTACAACTTACAAGTAATACTTGGAGATTTGTTATTCACTTCAGGGCGTATTCATGCATTTGTGAGCTACTTTAAAAAGAATTACCATAGAAAACATCCTTATACAATGTCAGGAGGTAATTTAACAATGTAGCATTTAGAAAATATGTATTTAATCAGATCAATATCACATCAGTATCAGATGTAATGTGGAGCAGTTAGTGACAGGTATTGCCTGTTACAAAAGGCAGCCTTTACCCAAACATTTCCAAGACGTGTTTCTTGTGAGAAGAGATGTTACATCACAAAGTTCTTGATTTAGCAAGGACTTAAGCCCACACACAACTTCAAGCAATTGGCTAGTCCTCTGGAATTAGAATTTGTAACTGAAGTCTTTTAATTACACAACTATTTCAGTGTGTTACTGAATGAGGATTCCCATCCAAAAATTTCTGCTGTGAATAAATCTCACTTCACTTATCCAGAGTGCGCAAATGTGTGCAAATCTTTGGAGAGCAGTGCTATAGTTTCTTAGGTCATCTGAAAGTGTGGGAATGCATGGGTCTGTACTGTTAACAGCCGGAGTTTTCTTTCAGCACCCTGAAGACTTGTCATGGTCTGATTCTTCTGAAAATGTACTTTAGGAATCTGGTTAACATTTATCTTCTACTTTTTTAATTGATATGTTTCCCAGGAATTATCCTGAAAGCGGACAAAAATTATTTCTGTTGCATCAGAAAAATGACTGTCTACAAGTAGTTAATATTATAGCCTGTGAAATCCTAGATTGCACAACAGGGAACACATACATCTTTAAAATAGAAGATGAATCAATATATATATATCTCCATTTCCTTTGAATTCTTCTTACATTATTACTTTATGAAAAACTTTAACAAAATGTCCTAGACCGTTCTAGTTACTTTGTCTTCTACAGATATAGAAATGGCTACAGGCATGATGTTGAAAGCACATTTTGAATAGAAAAGGTGCTATTGTAATGGATCTTTTAATCTAACATTGCACTTTGTCAAATGCAGCAAATAAAACACTAGGGTAAATGTCTATTTTACAAGACTTGCCAATGGATTTTCTTAAAATTGCAGTCATACTCATCAATACAATATGATCTGTCTTGGACCAGGAAAAAAAAAAGTACTGTTGGGAACATAACTGTTAGATGAAATCTGGCTAGCATTTCAAGCGTTTGTATTTTAGAGCACCATCCTGATTACAACAAGTAGATGCAGAGAGTAATGGCTGCAGCAAGGCCTGTATGATTTGCTGTATCAATAGAGATGGGAAAAGGGAGGGAAACTGAGGCCCAAAGCATGTATTTGTTTTTAGAGAATCACACTTCTGCATTTATTTGTTTAGTTCACAAAAATGTATCCCAACCCATTGTACTCTATTTAAACTGTTGTGGGGGAATTTTCCACCTTCCAAATTTCATGAATCATTCCTAGGCAGGCTAAATCCCATATGTATTTGAAGTTATTGTCTCTTAATTTCTTATTTTTCAGATATCCTGTAAGTTTTGGGTTTTGGTTTTGTTTGTATCTCAAGCATGAAAAGCAGTTTTTATTGGTTTTGATCATTATATCTCATGTTGAAGCTGACTGCCTGAAAGTGATTAATACCTTTAGGGTTTTTTTACATCTTTAATTTTTGCTTTTCTGTTATTGATCCTAGTCTCTCTTTGTATTTTTTTTAGAATTTTTATCTAAATATAAAGAATATCCTCTTTTATGGGAAAATATGCCTGATCATAAAGCAGACTGCCTCTGATAGCAAGCCTTAAGAAGCTAAGCACCTTAATGTTACTGAAAAATGATTTTCAATTTTAAATATATGAGCACTCAGGAGCAACACTGCTCTGTATTAGAGGACAGAAGACCTCCAATTATTCTCTGAGGATACTGTGGTTCTGAAGATACTGTGGTTCTGAGAAATGTTGCCAAAATAGGCATTTTCATGACAGGTCTCTGCAGGACTTTTCAGAACACTTGATGCTCTCCTAACTCCCAGAGGATGTGATTTATTTTAGGTTCAAGCCAGTTATTCAGTGACTATATAGACTATAAATAACTTACCTTCAAACAATAAAATACAAAGTCAGGTAATTAATTAATTGAAAACAAGGAAAGACTGGCCAGGCACTGCATTTATGTGATAAAGCTATGCCTTTTTCCTGATTATATTCTATAAAGACTACTGTTTATGCTTAAAGTGAGACAAAAGGTACAATGAAGCATATGCCTAAACCACTGCAGGGCCATGGTCTTTAGC
The DNA here is from genome assembly GCF_047716275.1 of Strix uralensis. Taxonomy (NCBI): domain Eukaryota; kingdom Metazoa; phylum Chordata; class Aves; order Strigiformes; family Strigidae; genus Strix; species Strix uralensis. The sequence goes on along the minus strand of NC_133972.1, from coordinate 70,261,949 downwards.
ACTTGCTGTTCTCTTAGTCTAAACTATTCACAGCACTTAGTGGGAAATATTAGGGCACATCTTAAAAAACCCCACTTCAACGAGTTTGTTATTACTCTCCAACAATGTTGTAGTCTTGAAATATTATTGGAAATCTAGCAACACTAGATATCCTCCCCACAGTCAGGTGAGAATCTCAGCTTTTAAGTGAAATGACAAGTTTCTAGCCGTTTTAGTTACAAACAAACCAACCCACAAACATGAAAATGTGTTTGTTAGAGATACAAATTTCACAGTTCAAACAGCAAATAAAAAGTCTCCTGAGACTGATCTCATGGGTTCTCAGCCAAGCTTATGATTTTAGGGAAATAATACCTGATAATAAAGAAACAAATAAATTTAACAAGCAAGCAAACTCTGTCCTGGAGTTAAGTACTGTGATAAAGACAGTAACATATCCAGTGCTGGTCTGGTCTGTGTTCATGGATGAGCTCCTCATCCCCTTCTTTCATTGTCAGGGAGGGAGGGTCTAGCATATTGTAAAGGAGTTTGAAAAAGACTGACTGGGCTGTGGAAATTTTTCCCCTTTGCAATCAATGCAGAAAACATCCAGGAAGGACTGATGGGCCTGGTGAACAGCAGGATAAACAGAGCATGGGGAAGGCATGCTAAGGAGTGTGCCCACGGTGCAGGACACTGGAGAGCTGCTGTCAGTCCACCTACAGCTCTTTTCAACTAAGCCATGGGCTCTTCAGGCTTTAATTTGAGTAATTAAGAAAAGGAAAGAATGAAGAATGCTTTCCTGCTATCTTAGCCCTTGGGTTGTTAATGGCAAGTTTCCTAAGAACTAGTGGGGCAAGTGTGCTCTCAATACAACCTTTTGTCCTGCTCCCTACATCTTCTAGACCAGACACTTCTTTCATTCCCAGTCATTGGGATTTTCTTCCAAGGAAACCATGCTGTAGAATGATGTAGGTGGAAAGGCATTGCAGATAGCTGGGTCCTATCCTTTTATGCTATCAGGATATAACAAGGTCAACAATCTAAAACACAGAAGCATACCCAGGCCCTACAGCTTAGACATGTTTAATGAGACAGCAACCACTGGAGCTCCAGGCACATTTAAGGCTTTTCCTTCCAAAATATATCAAGAGTGCATTAAATTAGCCTGTGCAGGTTGTCACTGTTGTTGTAGCAGCATGAAGTTCAGTGAAGGATAGCCTCGTTGGTTTTGTGGCTGTCAGGCTCTGAGCTCCATGATGCTGCATGAGCACTGTTAGCTACTTCCATGCTTACCTGAAGTCTACAAGAACTGGCCTATGCTACTGTAACTGCAGGACAAACATGTCCTGAGTGCATCTTGTTGTTGGATCAGAGGCTAACTATATAGTACTGAGAACAAACCATCGAGAATGCAGAACATGATCTTACCACAGTTATTGCATAAAACCATTGAAAAATCCATTGATAATTTCTAGAAATCAAAGAATAACAGAAAAAAGCACAATGTTTGTAATACACTAATTTAATAAAAGTTTGATATTTATCTTCAAATTTAAGTCAGTAACACATTTCTAAGGTTCTGGACTACAACTGTTAATTAAGGTACAACCCAGTTGTCAAAGCTCATTTGCATATACAGAGGAGGCCTTTTCTGAAACATGTCAGTGAAACATGCCTGGATGAAAAATACTGCTTTTTCAGTGGTACCAGGTTATTTCACCTTAGTGAAATATCTCATTACCAGGCCAGAATGACTAACTGCCTTATACCTATAAAATTAACCTATAAATTAACCTATAAAATTGTAAAACAAAAGGACATTTCAGTTAATAACCAAGCAAATACTCAAAACACAACCAAAGCATTTGAGTGCAGCAAATGCTGAAACTGTGTGTAGCACAGCAAAATAATAGTCCACGTACAGCTACATCTTCTGCACTCTGTTTATCACAGCTTTAATTCAGTGAGGTTCATAGGGATACAATTTATTTCAAGAGGGAACACTGAAACTTTGAAGTCTGAAAACTACCCTGATTTCTGTCCTGTGTGGAGGGGACACTTCATCTTGCAGGGGCCTAAAGTTTGGACAAACAAAAATTTATGATGCTTACACTTTCTTGTAGCCTGAGAGTATGAGACCCAGCTCCTGACAGAAAAGGAATAGTTTTCAGGAGAGGGCCCTGAGGTATTGGATGGGTGTACCTCCTTGAAGATTTAAGTGAGATATAATATACAACTCAGGCTATTCTCAGGGTTTCCCTACAGGGTACATACATCATCAGCTCTTGGTTTTCATTGGTTTCCCATGCACATGCCTCTTGGATCCTATTTTAAAGATTTCAGGTGCTTAATTTCTCTCTGCACAAAGGATGCTGCTTTCCACCTTGATGGCCAGACAAAATTTACCGTACCTACATTTTTAGATTTTGTATTAAGTCCTGACTTGGTTATCGTCAAAAAAAGCCAGCACAGCTGAGATGCAGTGAGATCTCTTCTTTAACATGTGCCACCAATACACTTTAATATATACTGATTACACCTTGTCAGATAAAGCAATGGTGATTCACTTTGAAGATAATGTGAATATATAGATCAATTGTCCTGAGAACAAGTGCTGCTGGCAGATGGTTGATAAGGAATAAGGGAACCGTATCAGTAAATATAGTTCCAGAGAGGATTCACAGAGCTGATCAATGATGAAAAAAAATTATTTTCTTCACTAAAAAAACACTTTACTGAGGATTTATTAACAGATAACATTAAAACTTTTGGCAACCTTTTTTACAGTAGAACTGTAAATAAGTGTTTCTACATAGCTGAAGAAGGAAGAGAGTTCCTGAAAGAGAAAAATTCAATTTATGCTAAAAATTCCCTGCAGATTATGTAAATGATTTAGTAAACTTAATTTTCCTGAAAGCACCACAGGAAAAAAAATCCTTATCCTTATTCAGTGTTGGTAAAAGCATCCTTACTTTTTATTTATTCTGTTACAGTTTCATCAGTATCTGTCTGCCAAATGTACATCCTGCTGTGGAGTAATGTGCTTTGGTTAACTAGATGTTAATTTGATTATTTTTTTGTAAAAAATGTGCATAAAATCCAAGCTCTTCAATTAAAAATATTCTGCAATATTATTAAGAATTATACAGACTGTAAGCCTTAGAACTTAGTGTTGTAGGACAGAAATGACATTAACATTTGTGCACAAATGGGTACTCACTTCAGGGCCTGGTTCACCAGAAGCTCCATCTTCCCCTGGTGACCCAGGAGGTCCTACACCTGAATCGGGTGCTGGCTTTCCTGGAAGACCAGGCAGTCCTGGAGGGCCTGGTGGCCCAGGAAGACCCTGGATAAATCAGCAGCATTGTTAGAAATTGCTCTGAGCAGGTTCATTCATATATATGTGGAGCAGGAAAAGCTCGCACAGACTGTTCAGGTTCATAAAACTCTCAGCTTGGGTTACCATCGCCCTTCTGCTTCATTAAGAACCAATTTTAGTTTCACAGATGCACTCCTTACGTAGGGTCACATTGACCTCCCCCATCCTTGCCACCTCATGGCATGCAATAGCAAGCAGTAAGTTAAAAACAAAAAAAATTTGTCAGCTCTATATAATCCAGTAAAGACCTTAGAGATATCCCAATGATCAATTTAGTATTAAGAAAATTAACCAAAGTGAAACCAAGGGATTACTGAACAGAGGGAAGTGGTTAGTTTTTTCTCTACTCATTTCAAAGGGTTTCTCCATGCTATTGCTGGAGCACTGAGAACCCGTACTCATGGCAAAGACCTGACTGTGTTTAGTGCTGTAAAAATGGCCACATATCTATCCTGCATGGACATGAACAGATCTATTTAAATTGAGTAAAATGAATGAAATACGTTACTTCAGGAGAAATAATACATTTGCAAATGTCAAATATCAAATATCTCATGTGTAAATCCATCCTTGTTACTGATTGTATTAGCAGGCAAACATGAACAGTTTGAAATTTTGGGGCATGGCACTGTAAGGCAAGAACTCTTTAATTTTGACTTAGAGTCATCTACAGGATTCTGTTAGGAAGATGGTCATCTTGGATTTTGAGTACAGTCAACAGAACCTTCTGCAGGGAGCCATTTCAAGCACTCACCTGTCTTGTTAACGACATAGGGCATCTAAAGGGCCTCTAAATTAGGCAAGATAACTAACTTTCAGCACATGGCAATTCCTGCCTGAAGAACCTTGGGAATAAGGTATTTGGCACTTTGGAGGAAAGAAGAAACAGAAAAGAAGTCTTTGGGCAGAAATCAATCTGAGAGAATGAAAAATATCACTAGATGTGTTGCAAAACAGAGGCCTTAGAATGCTATAGCATTCTGAAGTTCATAGGAGACAGGCATCCAGGAAGTTAATTCCTCAGAAAGCTGCAGTATTATTGAGGAAACAACTTCTAATCAAAGTGTGGAAATGCTTCATCCCAAAGACTGCATAGAAGATTATCTTTCACTCCATCTAGATGGATCAGTAAAGGCCTTCTCATTTATGTCTCTTCATCTTCAGCCACTTGACCTCATTTTCCTAACAGTTGTCCTTATCTGTAATACATTGCCTGATTCATTATATATCTGACTGGTTCTGTGGATGGAAAACTACATTATTTGAAACTGCAATACATATTTTATAGACTGCTACTTGGATTTTCAACAGAAACATGGTAAAAGTAGATCTGGCTGACTGTCTGGAGATAATGGGTGAAGAAGTAGCTCAAGAACAAAACAAAACATAAAAAATAATTCCAGATCTGGCAGCAAGTTCTAGTTGATTGATGTTATTTTCCCAAAAAAGACACATTGTTCTGTGCAGGATATGTAGGAAAGATAGCCTCTCTTCTGAAAACAACAGTCCAGAAAAAAATAAGTAGAAAAAGATGCCCACTCCAAATGTTTCCTTTGCCACTTAACGGCTCAGAACCAGAGCAAGAAAGATAGGCCAGACGTCCCATTTTTAATCCAGCCATGCTCATCTAAGTACTGTCTCTCAAAATATGTGAACTCTCTGTGAAGGGAAAGCACAAGAACAATGTACCACTTCAATCCCTAAAACAAATCTTACTTGAGGCTGTTGACACATAATGCTAGGAGTGACAGACTAAGCTAAAATGTTAAGCCAGTACTCATCATCCTACTTGTTCTGCTCTGCTCCTGGAACCTGCTGATCCCAAGCACAGCTGAATCAGCTGCATTTGACAGCACAACATACTGAACTGAAATTGATGCTGACTTTCCTGAATATTATGTCTGCAAAATTAAGTCATTTCACAAGCATATAAGTTCTTTCTGAAGCTGAGATAGACACCTCCAGGAGAGGGATGAGGTCAACATCTAAGGTGACAACTACTTTGACAGTATCAGTTTAACCAGTGGCCAAGTACGCGTTGATAGAGCAAGACTCAGGTTTACCTGGCATGAATACTCCTTCCCAATGAGAGAATTCTTGTCTCCCATGTCACACAGGCCAGAGAACCTCACTCAGGAACATGTATTGACACCTTTTAACTTTCAGTAAGCCAAAGTGTCTCTCTGCTATGACATGACAGTGTTACAATTGTTCACAAAGGCAAGGATACAAGGAAGTTCAAATGACCATCAAAATGGATCAATAGTGGAAGTTCCAGTGTAAAGTACTTCATACAGACAAACTTATTTTTTAGAACAGGTACTACAAATTAAAAAAAGCAAAGAATAGTATCATTCCCATCTCTCTCTTCTTTACTGTCTTCTCAGAATCATATTGAAAGCGTTTTCTCATTTTAAAAAGTCCTCTTGCCATTATTTCTTTGTTGTCCTCTTCCTTTCTCACACTTCCTCTGCACTCACATACACTTAGGCCTTTTCAGATCTTGAAATGAATCCCTACAAAGCATTTCTGGATGCTGTGAATTTATCATGTACAAAATTTGCGTTGTGAAATGGATTTTCTACAATCTGGATGAGAAAAGTAAAATTCTTTGTTATGTTAATGAGAAATAAACATCAATATATACTTACTCTTAAAATCTCAGTCTCTCTGTCAATGTCTCCAGAACCTGATTCTTCAGGTTCCAGTCTGTTCTGAAATTAGGAGAATTCCATTTTAAAATATTGCTTCTAAAGATGACAACTGAAAATATCACTTGTCAATTACTGCAAATACAGTTATGGTCAATATCCTTGCAGAAGACCGTCACTGGTGAAATAAATTATAATACAACAAAAACATTTCAGTCACGTTTCTGGTGCTTCATACCATCTTATTTTGTAGACACTCAGCTCTGTATTTGTCTGCAGATGCACTAGCAGTACAATGAAAACAATCCTGCAGGACACACATGCTATGTGACCGTTTAGTAAACTGAAGATGAAGCAATATCTCAGACAAATTTTAACTTTGGAAAGATACCTGTCAACATTAGGAATATCCTAAAATGCATACATAACATCCAGCCACTCTTTCCTAGAATGTGCCTCAGATCAAAAGCCAAATTCTGGGATTCCTACAACTGGAATCCAAAAAGGCACTTTATAAAGACAAATTAATATACTAAAGCATTTTCTAAAACATTTTGTTAGAAAAACAGTTTGGTTTTAGTATCGCAATCTAGTTGTACTCATCTATAAGACAGTATAATAGATTCAAGGTTCCTCAGCTTCAAACCATCTTCCTGTATTATGGAACATACAGTGCAAACTACAGTCAGCATGCATACTGTCAAAGAATTTTTTTAAACCTCTAAAGAAAAAAAAAGTATTTTTCATTGGAAATTTGCCATGATTTGTCTGCATAGCATATTTAGCAAAGTGAAATGAAGTCCACTTATCCATTTTCTTAAACTATAGCAACTGCTATAAAGTTTTATAGAACTCATAATTTTAAAAATTAAAAGGAATAAACCAAGATATGCAACAAAAAAATCTGGCAGTTGAAATACGACTTTTCTATATGTGTGAGTTCCACCACATTTAAAATGAAATAATGTCAACTCGTATAAAAGTAAATTAACTACAGATTCCCATTGCAAGTCCTTGATGAGTTTCATGGCTGTGTATGCTTTGTAAACTACACCCCCAAAGTACACAGAGAACTAGTATCTGAATCAGTTACAATAGTACCAAAGCTAACGTTTCAGTAGCCCAGGAATCAGGGATGCATTCCCTGGCTGCTCTGAGACTCCTTTCACTTCACTCCAGAGTAAAAGGTGTTGGAACTTGCTATCACAGACAACAAGAAAGTAAAGGCGATGCAGGATCTGTTGCTCACTGCTACATTTAGAGAAGTCACCTTTGGGTGAGAAAAGCTGTTGGACTGGAGCACCTTGTCCTAGTGATCTGGAGCTGCCTTGCTGGTCTCTTGAAGTCAGTATCAGTGCAGCCCTTCATAACATTGTTACTCTATTTTTTTGATACAGAAACAGATTGGTATAATTTAGCAGACCCTAGATCAGGGGAGCATATAATCCATTTTGGTCACTGAAATATGTTGCAAACTATCTTCTTAAATATTCACAATATTCAGTGTGACAGATTTGTTTCAAAGTTCACCACAGGACTTCCACTGGAGTCAGTGGTGAGCTGTGTCTCTGTATAAAATCAGCTTCCACATCATGAATTGAAAATTCCCGGCCAGATTCCTTCTTCAGCTGCATAGACATGTAACCTCATGGAAACAGTGGGAATGGTCCAAGTGCAGAAGAGAGACGGATCTGAAATGTATTCTTTAATATTGCCTAAGTACTGAGCATTCAAAATATGAACACTGTCATCACGCTGGTATGTGTTGTAGTATTTAATGACAGCAAACGTAAGTGACTGTCAAACCATTTCTGTGTTCAGTAGCAGGAAGAAATGAATAATTCAGGTTTATAAAGCTCTTTTGAGGATATTTTTGTCTCTTGTTATCCCATATACTACTGCTTTTGCACAGGAGAGCACACACATGGACTAGCTTTTTAAAATGTGAATACTGTGTGTTTATCTAGATTACAGCACTCACACACTTTAGCCAGACATTTATTTGCATTTCTGCATGAGTGTTTTAGAAAGTATGATTATCTCTGTGGCAGTCAGGCTACTTTCCCAGAGAAAAACTCCTGTTTAGTTCTGGATTCCTCTATGGCAAGCCTAGCTTATTGACAGAGAACCCCAAATACTCACTAATCCTCTGGAAGGAGCAGATGGTCCTGTGGGTCCAGGTAGTCCAGGGGGTCCTGGCAATCCCTCACCAGGATCACCCTAAAACAGGAATGAAGGTAAATCAGACAGGATTTAATCATATAAACGCAGAACAGGGTTTTTCAGCAATAGCTGGAATCTGTGTGGATTTCTAGTCACAAGAAACAACAGAAGTGTCTGCTTAAATGCTATGAGCAGAGTTGAACTTTGTTCATTTCTAAGACAAGCTCCCAAGAAACATGATCTTTGCATTGGCAAAGGAAGAAGGGACTTTTCCCCTTCTAACTTCTGCAATGAATTTGCAAATGTACAAGCAGTATTAACAGCATAAGACAGAGTATATTTCTTGTCAGAATAATATTTTACTGTGAATCTTGCATTTTTAGGGTTCATTATATGCCCCTGCCCCCAATAAGTAAATAAGTAGAAAGTGTGGTCACACCATGGTACTCAGTAAGTGAATTTCTTGATTTTATTTCTACCATCTTTTTCCAATACCACCATGTCATGATTATTCTTCTATGTGGTGACCTTTATCTACTGCCAACACAATGAAAGGCCCTGTTCAGAACTGTGTCATTTTCTCTCATAATTACTACCATTTCTTCTTCTTTGGCTTTCTTACATCATCTCTGACATTTTACTGAGGTTAGTTTGTAGTGCTTCTGTTTAAGATATTTATGACTTTTATTAAATGTTCTGCTCAACTCCAGCATTTTTCACTCAAGTCAAGAGTTGAGGTTCTACCTCAACTTTTCTAATCTTATGTTGGAACTCTTTTATAATGTATCTTTTTATTCTCAACTATCTATGTGCCTTTCTCTGGAGAATTCACTAAGCAGGATTTGGCCTTTGTGTTTTAATCTCTTTTGGGAGAAGGATGTGCCTCTGCATCCCCTAAAATGGGGACAGTAGGATCATGACTAACTAGCAGACCAAAACATCATGATTGCTTAATATGTATGTTGTTTTCATCAAATGATTGGCACTCATTTAATTTCATTTTTTGAAGTCTTGTATACCTCTAAAAGTAATTGATCCCACTTACTTTTTGCCTGATACATCTGATAGAGGGGATTCCAGGAGAAAATACAGTGTCCTCCTCTCCCTCTCTGGCTGTCTCACATTTCTTGCCTTTGGCATTCAATAACTGCAATTCACTGTTCTGATGTGTTCCTTAATGTGCATTTTGGACATTCTTCCTACATGATGATCCTGGTTTCAGGACAGATGTACATTTAGAGGGGAAGAGCAAGCAATGTAACTACTCATATCCCAGAGCTTCTCTCACCATTGCAAGTGAAAAGCTCAGCATTCCCTCTACCAATGCTTTCATGTAGCACAGATTCTTACCCACCCATTCTGACACTGCAGAGCTGCAAGTCGTGACTCCTTCCCACCTTGCACCAGGAAGAGAGACACCAGACTGGTTGCACTGAGCTTTCTTAAAGAGGTAGCAGTCACAGAGACATAACTGACACTGGTAGCCCGCCTCTACTGATATATGCTTTACCCTCTAACCTGTCAATTTGTTTTCTGGGCTTAGGAGAATTTTAATTATGTTCTCTAAATTCATATATTCAGTCACATCGCAGGAAACACTGAATTTTACCTGCCTCTTGGTCACTTGCTCTTTATGTTGAGAATTCATTAGATAAATGTATTCATTCATTTCTTTGTTCCCTGTGGCTTTGTCAAATGGTTCCTATAGTGATACTTCAGTCATATTCACAGAGAATGTGTTTAATTAACTTGGGGCTATTTTCACTGTCTGCCAGCATGTTCATTTACAGATACTCTTCATGCATTTTAACATATCCTTTGCTTTTTTTTCAGTGATTATTACATTAGCTCCTCTCAGTGTTTTGTGCTTGTTTTCATGCAATTTCTTCCACTTTGTGTGTACTACAAGGAAGAAAAAAGCCCCAGCTCTCACATTTGGATCAGTCATGACTAGGAAACCTCATTGTATCCATTTCCAAGAAGCATCTCATGTCTGTATCTCTGCACTGAGTAAGTACCACAGTGAAAAAGTGACAGCCAGCTCCCCACTTTCCACTGATATGTATCACCTCATTTATTCTCAGCTTTCCATTTTCAATGAGAACCACCAGAAACCAGCAGGTGGGTCCTGCTACTGTTCCTCAGATTTAAATATTATTATGCTGAAAAAGTGCTGACTCTCTTTAGAGAGCATAACTGGTTTGAATTTTTTGTGTATGTGCACAGATCTATTCGTTAAGCTTTGCTCACCATACCAACATAGTGGGTCCTAGGAAATCACACTGATTGGGAAAATGAAATAGTTTTCTGGACAATTAATAATTTAAAAATTATTCACACATCTAAAAGAGGATCACAGCAGTGTCTTCTTGTTTGTTCTGCTTTCTGCTGCAGGAACTGTATCTGGCTAAAGTATCTCCAAGAGAAAGCTCTGCATATGAAGCTGTGAGTATTCCTTAGTGCTTTTGAACATACTAGGATTTTTAGCACCTATTTGCTGACTTATCTTCACAATGACTCTTTGAAGTATCCCTTGAAAATACTAGCCCAATTTTAAAAATGGAAAACAAAGCTTAAGACATCTTAACTAAAATAGTCATATAAGTAATCAGGAATGGAGTACAGGAGACTTTTCCTTCCAGATATAGCCTTATCTTGCTACAGCTAAGCTGCTTCTCCTACTGCCAAAATGTTCTCCTTCTGATTAATATTCTAAGCAATAAAATAAGGCTGGGAACCATTCTTTGGCCCTGAGGTCAGGTACAACAGACTGGCTGTGTTCACAGTACTTAGGTACTTGGCCCTGTGCCTCCTTTTAGCCCTATGTGTTCAAAGCTAAAATTTGAGTATTTTTGTGCAATTTTCATGAAATAACATGAGAACTATACTGCAACCCATCATCATGATGACTATTTGAAAGTAAAAAGTCTGCTGGGATAGCACTGGGGGAGCATGTAGAATGAACAGAACCAACCTATGCACAGTATTATCTTCCAGCATCTTGGGAACAGTTACCAACCAGTGCTACCCCTGAACAATGCTAAGGCATTATCTGAGAGAGGTCTATTTGACATGGGCCAAAACATCGTCAGGGACCATGCTCACAATTCTGAACCATCAGCAATTCAGGCAGTTCCTGGGCCTCTTTCATTTGGCAGTGTAGATGTAGCACTTGTTGCTGGAGATCGAAATAGTTACCTAACAACAGTAGCAGCTGCAGCAGCTGCAAAATAAAGCTTCTTTTGCTAATGTGAACTTTGCTTATAAGTAGAAGAAATGTAAACAACCATTATCTTGAAATCTTTTCCATTAGCTTTGTTTTCATTAAAAGCAGTCTGACTGATTTTATGGTTTACTAACATGAATTATTTCTGTCAGTTCCAAGCATCCTGGAAATGACTGTTCGCAAGAATGACCAAAGCAGATTTGGAGGAAACTTGGGAAGCTAATTGTCAAATGATGTTTAGGCCATTTTTTCCAGCTTTTTCACTGTGTGATTGAAAAATACTATAGAGGAAATTGAGCCTTTGCCAGAGGGCTATAGAAGTTTCACAGTGCAGAACCAAAGGAGGCTCCTGGCAAGTGTACCTAGAGAGGGAAGGCACTGTCCAAATCAGTTCTGTATCAGGAAAGAAGAATGGAAAGAATTAGCTAAATAGGGAGAGAGAGTTATAGAAAACCATGGGCTACAGGTACCTGTGCAGCTTCTGGGCTACATCCAGAGATTCTACTCCTGCTCAAGGGCTTCAGCAAGTCATGGAAAGGCTGACAAGTGTGTAGACATGTCATGAAGGATTGACCAATATTCTAACACAAAGTGTCTGAGACCAGTGCCAGCTCAAAAGAAAGCAGGAATCCCTGCCACCAATGGGACTATGCAAGATGGTACATTTCTTCTCAGAGACTGCTGTACCACATGTTATCAAGCTTAGGAGGAGGTATTATTCCTGCATATCACTGTCCCAGTGATGGCTCTCCAGGAGCAGATCAGCTATTTTTTCACCCTGTCATGCAGTCCACTCATGCAAGGGAATAGTGAGTTGTCAGACTCTGGATTCCATGTAGCTCCTGGGGCAAAACCAGTCTCTCCCTCCCACAATACAGTGAAGTGCTGTTCTCTGGCTACAGTGTTGTCCAAAATGGGCAGTGACTGTGACATCAGTTCCTAACATCTATTGTTCATCACTCAACACCTTGTTAACTAATTTTTTGCAGAATATTTTTCCTTGAACCATACTTTGTCTTTGAGTTATACCAAGATAATTATTTATTAATATTACATATAGAATTGCTGTTACTAGTAAAACCTAGAAACTGTATATTACTATTCTCAGTGGTGTCTGTGTGATTTATCTTAGAAGCACTCAGCTTTTGGCACGATATGAAAATATGACAGAGGTTATTCAGAAAGGAAGGAAAAATCATCACATCACAAAGAGTGTTGTGGTATTTACCTGACAGCTTATAGTACTGAATACCACATAAGTCATAGCAGTGACATCCACGTACACACTCAGTAGTGATTTTGAGGGACCCATTAGGGTAGGCACAGTTTTAGGTACATGACTGCTATAAATCAGTGCATGCTACTCTTTCTAGCTTCAGAAACCTTAGCATAGTTTATCTTGTACTTTAATAGAACAATGAGTTATGCCACACTACTTAGTATCTAGAACTGCTGTAATATTTTTCAGGTGAGACTAATGGCACTGCAGTTCTTGGTGGTATCACAATCACTTCTTTCAGTGTCTGAACCACAGAAGAGTTAGGTGATACCATGTACCAATTTCTGCATTGCTGACAGGTTGAGGGAGGTGATCCTTCTCTACTCACCTAAAGTACTGTGTCCAGGTTTGGAGTCTCCAGTACAAGAAAGATAGGGAGCCCAGTTAAAGGCCACAAAGACAACTGAAGGACTGGATCTTCTGACTTATGAGGGGAGGCTGAGAGAGATTAAACTATTTAGCCTGGAGAAAAGATGACTTGGGGAGATCTTGACAATGTACATATATATGTGATGGGTGGGAATGAAGAAGACTTAGCCAGACTTTTCTCAGTGGTATCCAGGGAAAGGACAAGAAGGAATGGGCATAAATTGAAATAGAAGAAATTCCATCTAAATGTATGCCCCTCCCCCCCTTTGTTTTTTCACTCTAAGGATGATCAAATACTTGAACAGGTTACACAGAGCGGTTGTGGAATCTCCATCCCTGGAGATATTAAAACCAAACTGTACACAATCTTGGGCAACCTGCACTAGCTGCCTCTGCTTTGAGCAGGGGTGCTGGACTAGACAGTCTCCAGAGAGGCCTCTCCACCTCAATGATTCTGGGATTCTGTGCTCCATGTTGCAGGCTTTAGCACTGATCGAGATGGAAGTAGCACCCTGTCAAAGTCCTCCACCAATAGTGCAGTCCTCAATCTGGAATTTACTTCTCATTATTTTTTTCCTTGCAATCTAGACTCTTCGGATTTCTGCTACCAAACTCTGCCAGCACAGTCCAGGGTTGGGGATAGAGTGAAGAGTGGGGAGGAATGGAGAGACAAAGTGGAAACAACTTAATCAAATATGTCCTTTGCTGATCTAAGACTGTTCAGAGTTTTCAGAAATGAGGCTCTGAAGTGCCTGTACAGAGCACCTGTAGTGCCTGTTGCCAATTGATTTAATGTCTTACTGATAATCTGCCTTCCCAGTTTATCTTCCCTGAAAAGCCTGTATCCATACACTGCAGCACTCTAGCTGTGAGCTATCCCACCACGTTTGTAGCCTCAGAGAGATGATAGCCCTGTAACTGTGCATGGACTTCTAAGTCCTCCTGTTTGTCTCCCATGCTGCCTGCTTTTGTGAACAAGTACCTGACATGGGTCCCAGACATGCTGCTTTCACCAGGGGGAGTGCAAGAGTGTTCCCCATCCTGTTTTATCTGAGATGCTGCCTAACTGCCTGACATACCATCACTTCTCTACAGCTTATGGTAACCCTTTATCGAGTGTATCTTTCCATTACAACAGACAGACTGTTCAGCTGGACAGAAAGATGGGGGGTTGCCATGCAGTCTTGTGACCTGATGCCTGTAGTGGAGACTAATTTTACCTTTGAAATGATTCTGGATCCTTTCAAATTGAATCTGAATACATGAGCTTTATATGAGTTATATTTGTGAGTTTATGAAGCCTGAACTGTTTTAGTAAACTGATGAAATGAATTATTAATTTGGCCCTTGGAGTTACTGGCTGAATGCCAATTTTGTGTACAACATGTGCTTTAATGATAGATTAATCTGTTACAGCTCATTTAATCTCAGAAGTGATACAAGTTGTTTCTTCAGAGGGTTTAACTCTTATTTCAATTATGTTTGTTTCATGAGGGTAGTATGATTATACTACCTCTGTTAAATCACTTAGCCAGTGGAGTAAGTTGCACAAATAAGTTATATATAACAACTGACTTTTCTTTATTAACTGTTAAATGTATCTTCCTTAGCTCACCTGTGAAAGCACAACTTTTTCTACTGCTGAAGTTTATTCATATTCTTGAAAAATCCTTATGATTCTGTTATGGCTGCCCTTTATCCAAATTCATGGGTGAATGGCAGAATGTTTAAATTCTTCCTGTGATTCCCTATTATTATTATTATTATTATTATTATATTTTTCTCTTGGAATGTACCAATTTAACCCATGTCCAAGCATAAATGGGTTCTGATTGATTGTTGGTTATTAACAGGACACATACCTTTTCACCTTTTAAACCTGCTTTTCCTTTCAGTCCTGGCAGCCCCTGAAGTCCAATTTTACCCTAAAAGGAAATAAATTTTAAAATTATTTATTAGCTTTTGTGCAGGTTAAGCAGTCTGTACAGTTAGCAGCAGAGGCTGGATGTAAGTGTTCTAGACTCTAACTCTTGGTTTGTGCAGTGGGAGGAGATATGGGACTTAATGGGACTTACACCTCTATGCAGTTGGCAGTGCACAAAATGTGCCTCTTACCACATCTACTCTGCTCACAACAAAGTGGCAGTGAAGCCTGTTTGGGGGATACAGATGGCAACACTTGGCAGGCTGCATTTGGATTTGACGTGATGCTAACTGGACCACACAGCCCTGATGACAAATATTTTGAAAACTATAATGTTCTACTGGAACAAATAGTGTCTGAAAAGCCCTCTTCAAATTTTCTGTCTTTTGGCCATTTACTTATCCAAGAGGTAAGAAAGCCTTCATTTATTCCAAAGTTGCTGAATATGCTTACAGCAGGTAAATTCCGAGGTAGAATTCTGCCTCTTCCCTAACAACTTTTGAACTATGAGAAAAGCGACAATTGGAAGAAATCTACTTTGGATTTCATACAGAAGTGATAGGCAAGAGAGAATAGTGGGATATATTTGTCACACACTACTGCAAACTGCTGCCCTGAGTGCACCAAATCATACCATTGATATTAGCCTGTTATCACCTTCTGCAGAAATCCTTTTGCCTTGATCCACCCGAATATATTCAGTTCCTACCAAGTAGGATGCTTCCTGAGGACATACACCTGGCAGGGAATATGTGGTACTACATAGCGTTTCACCCCATTTTCCATTCTAAACTTCACTGGTCAAATTAATCCCAAATAACCTTTCTATATATGTTCATCTTATCTACACGTAACATGCATATGCTCTTCCTATAGGAGCTTGATCATTGGCTAGAAAGAACTCCCGCCAGCTTTAAATTCAGTGCTATTATAAAGTGGTGCTATTTATGAATTCAGTTAGGACACTAGAAGAAAAATTCAGAAGGCAAATAAATTCTATTTTCCTTAATGGCATTTTGGAAATCTGGACAGCTGTGATTATGGACTCTACCGCTCAAGTTTTAGGGCTGTACTAATTTTAAAGATGGGTTATATAAACTCATTATGGAGAAAAATGTATCTGTAAGATTAAAAGTTTTTTCTCCCATTATTATTTTTCCTGTAGAGTAGCTGGTATCCATTTCATAAAAAAGTGTCAAACACATGACCAATATAAATCTAGCGGATACTAATTTTATTGCTGAGTGAAGCCCCATCAATCCAACAGTAAAGTTGCATAGGCGTGTACAAGATTAGAACCCAGCTGCACATGGATGAAAGACTATCTATAAAAATACAGGACAACTTTTCATTTCACAAGATATAACAAAATGTCTATGATAGGAAATAGGATTGTTTTACAAGGATTTGTTTACAAGGACAAAACAATTGCTTTTGAAGCATTTGAATTACATTTGCAGAATTTTCTATATGACATTTCCCCATTATTTTGGTTTCATAGAATTTTCTCTGAAAATGTTCTGCTTGAAAGTAGTCAGACTTCTGCTCACAGAAAATGTAAACCTCTTGTCCATAAATGCTCCAATGACACATAACCTGAATTTAGGCTAAATGTTTCCCAAACCAGCTACATTGCTCTAAGCATGCCAATGTATGCAGGGAGCATTCATGCAGGAGCTGAATAATGCATCCCATGAATGACCACTGAATTAATTTTTAATATCTTAGAACATACCAGTTTCATTTGAGGTTCACTTGGAGAGGGCAGGAAGGGACAGGAAGTTCACAGCAGTGGTGCATGGCAGGATACAAAAGGAGGAGCGGGCATGGTAACGATGACAGCCTCTGTATGGGAAGATCTTAGCAAGGGGAAAGATGCACAAAGTGGCAGCAACAGATAGTGAGTAAGGAAACAAGGAAGCCAGGTAGTAAAACTTCAACAGAGGGCAGATACGCAACAGCAGCTGAGACACTCAGGGAATATGACAGCTAAGAATTTGTTACTGTGTGCATTGTTGGGCAATCCTTCACCACGGAAGAAGCATATGCAATCTATCAGCAGCTCATGGTGAACTGACCTACGGATGGGAGTCGTCTGGAGAAGGAAGGAAGGAACAATACAGGAAGGTGACAGCAAAGTTGACAGAAGAGAGGGTAAAATAGAAGAATGCAGATGAAGGAAAGCAGGAAGGATGAAGCAGAAGGTGCAGTTGAACTACTACACAACAGTTGAGGGGTGAGAGGTACATCTGCAAAATTAATAACAGCGGAGGTTAGGAGCAGGCAACGTGGCAGCATGTGTCTACGAAGGGTCAATGAAGCATTTTGTTTTGCTGTGGAAGAGGTCTGGGTCTGAAGTATGTCCTCTTTTTGAAGTTCCCCTCTGCAAAAAAGCCAACCTCACCAGAGCTGGACTCCTTGTACAGCTGCTTATGGCATGCCATACCTCTTACTTTCTTTGCAACTGGGAAATCATAAATTTCTCTTAGAAAGGGTCCTCAGAAGAGGGTCCCCCTCTCTTGGCAACCTGAGGGAGTCAACCACAGCACTAGAGCTGCCTTCTAAAGAGAGCACATGGAGAAAGCACTTTGCTGCCTAATCTTCAATGTAGCTGAATCTCTAGTAAAAAATGTTGTTGGGTTTTTTCTTCAGTTAACCAAAATATGTATAAGAGTACTTACGGGTAACCCATTTTTACCAGGAGTGCCCTAAAATAAAACATCTTTGTTAGAAAGGTAAATAAAACATTGTAACAAAGAAGCAATAAAAGAGAAAAGCAATTAACTATAGCTTGTTGTGTCATGCACTGACAAAATAATGAGAAATGTAACAAGTACTATATCACAGTGTGATTTGTTTTGCACCTCTGTTTAACTAGATTCATCTTATGTTGATGGTTCAGAAGGATATGAAGTGGGAAACATCCTGGATATACAGAAGCCACTGAAGGAGGCATGTGAGTTCTGAAGTCCAGCAGCTTTGAACATGTTCAAATATAACAGCTGGGAGGGTAGTGCAACACTGTAAAGGCTGCCCGAAGGGCTGGTAGAATTACTGCTCTAAGAATGTTAGTATGTTGGCACATCATCTGTTTGCCTTGTGCTTTCTAATCATTGTCTCTCATCAGGCCCTTGTATACTGTTGGCACATGTGCAAAGCAGATACAATACTCCTGTGTTGATTTGGTGGGGCTAAAACCCCATCTTGTAGAAGTATGACTGGTGACAGTGTGTGAGCCTGTGGAGTTTCAGCCCTTTATGCATGTGTGATGAATGACTATTACCCTTTCTAAAATACATGCATTCTTTCAATAGGCAGAAAATACTCACAGGCTGACCATGTTGTCCAAGTTTCCCTGGAAGTCCAGGAGGTCCTTGATCTTTTTTCTGCACATCTTCTACTCCTGGTCTTCCTGGTGATCCTGTGGGCCCATCCTCTCCTTCCTGACCTTTCTGGCCCTGAGTAATCAAAATATGAAATATGGAAAATGTGTTGCATTACTTTTCCCATTTTTCTCTCTCTTTTTTCCCCTCTGTTCCCTCTCTCCTAGAACCTCTGCTTTGTTCAATGCAGTCAGAAACGTGTTAGGCACCATACAAATAATATAGTCCATTCAGCAAAGGCATTCCATATTAGAAATTGTTCATGCAAGTACAAATAAATTGCTCATAGAGCTGGAAAAAAATGAGAGCTAGTTACCTAGATGCAAATGACCATGGTAACAAATGACCCAAGTAACAAGTGATAGGACAAGAGGTAATGGCCTCAAGTTGTGCCAGGGAAGGTTTCGACTGGATATTAGGAAACATTTCTTTACAGAACGGGTTGTTAGGCGTTGGAATGGGCTGCCCAGGGGAGTGCTGGAGTCCCCATCCCTGGAGGTGTTTAAGAGTCGGGTTGACATAGCGCTGAGGGATATGGTGTAGTTGGGAACTGTCAGTGCTAGGTTAATGGTTGGACTGGAGGATCTTCTAGGTCTTTTCCAACCTAGATGATTCTGTGATTCTATGGTCTAATTTCATATCTGCACAAAACTGCACAGTCTAAATCAATAATGGGGGTTTGAAAAAGACCAATATTACAAACGCAGTCTGTCTGGAAGAAAATTTTGAAAGTTAAAAGAATGTTTAGGATGTTCCTAGATGTTTAGGAACTCCTCTGAGATCTACAACTCTAACAAAAGAGGGTTACATATCAAGCTTGGTTAAAAAGAAAAGTGGCAGAAGATGAAACAAGGAAAGTGATAACAAAGAGGAAAAAGGGAAAACAAGCAAGAGCAAAAAATTGCTAAGCATCAGCATTTGGACAAGAGAAAGTAAGAAAAATAAAAAGAATAATTTAAATACACCAGAAACAAAATAAACCCTTTCAGTGGTGAAGCTCGGACAATAATACATATTTAAATTGCAGTCCAGTATACAGGAAGAAACATTTAAGTCATTTTTGTATCATATTTTGAAACAAGCACTAGGATTTACTCACATTTTATAGCAATAATGAAATATTTTTTGTTCCATTAGTAGCTTACAAAACTAGTAGATAGATAGTAACTATCCAAGCATTTTAAAGTTAGTAGGGTGACAGCTTTCATCAAAGGAGCTGTTAGCTGATTTTTTGAAGATCTTTATGGTTTTGTCACTAGGAAAGTTCCCAAAGACCAGAGATTTTTTCATCTGGTCTCATTAGACATACTTTTCCCATCTGGAAAAGTCTTAGAAGAGAACCTAGTTAACTAAGCTGTGGGTAAGATCATGACCTGTGTGAGATAACAGGATTGTTGATATAGGTTGTTAAAGTACTGAAGGAACTAGCGATGTTATGGCAGAACTTCTCTCAATCATTTACCAAAGGTCTTGGGAGTCTGGGGAGGTCCCAGGCTGAAAGCTAGCCTAGCCTCAGTTCCTAGAAAAAATGATGGAGAAGCTTATACTGGGTACTATTGAAAGGCATTTAAAGAACAGTACAATCAGGCACACTCAGCATGGGTTGACAAAGGGAAAGTCCTGTCTAAGTAATTTGTTATGTTTTTATGATAAGGTCACATGCCTAGAGGAAGAAAGGAAGGCGGTGGATGTAGTTTTTCTGGGTTTTAATAAGACTTTTGATACTGTCCCTCACAGCATTCTTCTGGACAAGTTGTCCAGCTGTGGGATGAGGGGATTCATGGTGTGCTGGTTGAAGAACTGGCTGAAGGGCAGGGATCAAAGAGTTGGACTGAATGGGGCTACATCTGACTGGTGACCAGTCACCAGTGCTGTTCCTCAGGGCTCAATTCTAGGGCCAGTTCTGTTCAATATATTTATCAGTGGTCTGGATGCAGGAGTTGAATGCACCATTAGCAAGTTTGCTGATGGTACTAAATTAGGTGCTGTTGACTCTCTTGACAGACAAGAGGCCTTGCAGAAGGATCTAGATAGATTGGAACACTGGGCTATGATTAATGGGATGAAATGTAACAAGTTGAAATGCTGGATTCTGCACCTAGGAAGGAGTACGGCTGGGCAGAAGTATAAACTGGGAGAGGAGTGTCTGGAGAGCAGCCCTGTAGAAAGGGATCTGGGGGTGCTGGTTGACAGGAGGCTCAACATGAGTCAGCGGTGTGCCCTGGCAGCCAAGAGGGGAAACTGCATCCCAGGGTGCATCAAACACAGTGTAACCAGCTGGTCAAAAGAGGTGATTATCCCGCTGTATTCAGTGTTGGTGCAGCCTCATCTTGAGTATTGTGTGCAGTTCTGAAGCCCACAACTTAAGAAAGATGTGAAGTTCCCTGAATGCATCCTAAGGAAGGCAAAAAAGCTGGGAAGCTTCTATGAGGAGCAGCTGAGGACACTGGGTTTGTCTCGTTTGGAGAGAAGGAGGTTGGGCCGTGACCTCATTGCTCTCTACAGCCTCCTGAGGAGGAGAAATGGAGGAGGAGGTGCTGATCTTTTCTCCATGGGATCCACTGATAGGATGCATGGGAATGGTTTAAAGATGTGCCAGGGGAGGTTTAGACTTGACATTAGGAAGCATTTCTTTACTGAGGGTGGTTAAACCCTGTAACAGACTTCCTAGAGAGGTGGCCAATGCCCCAAGCCTGACAGTGTTTAAGAGGCATTTGGATAATGCCCTTAGTAACGTTCTTTAACTTGATCAGCCTTGAATTGGTGTCATGTCCTGCTCAGATGAGGGAGACAAGTGACTCAGGCTGTTTTTCTTAGTTTCTTGCAGGCCTGGTTTCTCGTCTCTCACAATTGGTCAGGCAGTTGGACTAGGTGATTGTTGTAGATCCCTTCCAATTGAAATATTCTATTATTCTATTCTATTCTATTCTATTCTATTCTATTCTATTCTATTCTATTCTATTCTATTCTATTCTATTCTATTCTATTCTATTCTATTCTATTCTATTCTGTTCGGTTCGGTTCGGTTCGGTTCGGTTCGATGCTAAATCAGCTTGTTTTTGTCTGACAAAGAGGTCATAATTTTCTTTGTTATGTGTGCTTGTTAACAGTACCACTGTTGATCTGACTTTAGCAAGTTTTCCTGAGGGACATTTGTCTGACTTCTATGCAACATTGAGAAAATATAATGCTGTGCCTAATCAGTGTCACCCATATTATTTGGATTACAAATTGCATAACTGGTACAATGGGGATCTTGTACAATGATAAACTTACAAGAGATAGAGCTAATTCTACCATGTACTCACAAAGACCATTTTTCAATGCAGTAACAATTTTTCTTTACTATTATTTTCTAAAAGATTGTTCATTAGCATATTGTATAGCCATCTATACAGTGGTATATTGGTATATTGGTACCTATCTAGTGAAAAAGATGTGGAAATTGGCATAAATTCAGGAAAAACCCTGTAAAGATTAGTAAGTAGCAAAACTACTTGTCACAATAGATTTAAATATTTTTTCTCACACTACTTAAATCGACTGAATTTTTATTTAAGAAAAATGGCCCAAAACTGAAAAAATTAGATAGTAAGTACAATAGTTCATCCTGACATTAAAATTACTGCTTTTAAAAAATATGAATACAGGCATGAAAATGTTAGAGGAATCATATTTGGAAGTTCTCCAACAAATATTAAAGCCTTTTTTATGTCAGCTCCAGTGGCTGATCCTTAATGTAATATTTTGCCACTTGTTATAATTTACAAAAATAAACACAGAAACACTAGAAGACCCTGTAAAGAGTTACCTGAGTTACCTTAAAAACTTGAATAAAACACACAATGTAGAACTTTAGAATAAAATTTCTGTCATTCTTGATGCTATATGTTTTCTGGCAAACAGAAGCAGTCATAACTGACTGCAGTTTCAAACAATACAAAGAATGGACTTTTGGCGTAGGAGTTACAAAGGCAAGAGGAAGGAAAGATTGTTATGTATTTTCTGTTTAGAAAAATCTGTGGTAGATGTTGGATCAGGAATGTTAATTAATGAAAAATGTACTGCTAGCTGATTATTTTGAAATATATCAACAAGTAGGGCAAGTATTTGAGTAGCTGGAGCCCTCCAGCTCACAGGATTCCAAATGAGGGGCATACATAATTTTAATTTGCAGAATCACACAAAATCCAGGTTACACATTAACTTACAAATGCAATAGGCACAGTTTCTTTCAAAGCCCAGTATCTCACCAGAGTGGGTGACTTTGCTACATATGGCATAGTTACTGCCTTTGGGGTTTCTAGCGCCTGCAGTTGTGGAGGCTGGAGTACTCTCTCTTTAGGAGGTAAAAGGGCTCCCATTCTTAGCACTGTGTGAACCTCAAAGCAGAGACAGGCTACAGCCTTGAATTTTCTCTTAATTGCCTTGTCTAGGAACCAAGCTCACAGGAGTCTACCAGAAAGGGGTATCTAATTTTATAAGGGATTTGACAAAAAGTGAGTTTGAAAATGCGACTATTCTCAATACTTTGCTTGTGATTTATAGTTATTCCTGGTCCTGGCAGAAATGAATTGCCAATGAAATTACAGACCATCTTTGTCAGAGTTTCCTTTGTTCAGCAGTGTACAACTCACTTGATGGTGCCACACACACTTTCTAGAATCCCTTTTCCCATCAGGAGGTATCCTGAAAAGAATTTCTGCTTGGACACTTACAAGACAGCCTGACAAGGAATTTTGGAAGGCATCTCTGACAGGTGAAAGGTGTCCAGATATCGCCTCTTCTAGAGTACCTTTAAAAAATGTGCTGGCAGCCTAAAGAGAAGCTAGGTATGGCTGTAAACAGCATTTATTCATGTAACTGCTCTGACACAGACATGAGTAATACAAGGACCCCAAACAAGTTTACTGATGTGCCTCAACTTTGGTCCTTTATAAGGCCATCTAGGATGGAAAGGTTGTTCAGCCTTACTATTTTATTAGTCAGAGCATCTTTTTATTGTGAATGCCAGGAAAACTGATGGTTAATTTTTTAATGGATTTTTCATCTCTGGGTGTTAATGTATGCAGCTCTCAGGAAGCAACATACACTGCCTTCTTAAAGAAATAACTTGGAGTTGCAGACACTTTTCCAGTGCAATCCATGCACCATTCCCTTGTCAAGACAGAATATAGGATCAATCTCTTGGATAGTAATTCAAGTAGGACGGGGTTTATAAAGGGATAATTTGCATAAACTCTAAATTTTCAGATTAGTCTGTGAGCACCTAAGGAAAGCCAGTGATACACATTTTAGTCATGGATTCCTCCAGAGTTTAGTGCATTTTAGTGTTAGTCTTCTGTTTTGGGTCACCTGGTAATGAAACACTGTGATAATGAAGTGCTTCTTTTCACTTGGCACTTCACACAGAAGCACTTGGTGATAATTCAAAGGGTGTAATTTTAAATCTGTTTATATGCCACACTTCTAAAAAGGGAGCAGGACTTTCACTTGCAAGGCAGTTACTGTGAGTAAGACCAAGACTTTGCTTTTAGGCAATAAAAATTGTGGGCTTTTATGGTGAGGATTTACATTGGTTCTTTTCTTTGCTTCTCACATTCTTAAATGCAAAATGAAAAAATGAAAACCTGAAAGAACAAATAATTTTGTCAGTCAAAAATCTCTAGCCCATCTCAATGGTTATACATCCAAACTTCTGCATTGTGTCAGTGCTTTTCAGTTTGATGTCATGAGAAGACATTCAAGCATTTTAAAAGTAACTTCTGTTTTGGCATCTTGCTAAGATGGAATAGATATAGTTACCAACTCAGAAAAGCACCTAAAATTCATATGTTTTCCTGCTCTTGGGACAAAAAGGTAAGGCATATGATAAATCCATTGTACAGACCTTCTTTCTGCTTACTCCTGGCAAAACGCTAGCACCAGAGCCATCTTCTTCTCTTAAGATTTTCTGTGTGACAGTGGTAGACTCACTGTTTCCTTGTCCAGTTTTGATGACACCTGAATCTAAATAAAAGAATCACTTCTTTATGAGAGACAAAGCAAAATAAAACCCACCCAGGGGTATTTATCAGAGCAGATGCTGTAAGTTGTATGAAAAAAGAAATAATTTAGATTATGACTGAAATACATTCCAAAGATTAATATCAGTCATTTTATAACTCTGAAAATTTTAAAAGGAAAGAAAAAAAAGAGAAAAGTGAGAATAAAATTATAAAACAAATGTTTAAAGACAAATACTGTACTGCATCATCTTCTTTGCCTCAAGCTCTAGTCTAATGGTTGTTTATTTCTCATCTATATAACATAAAAAATAAGAGGTATATACAACAGGTAGTATCTGAAGTATGTATGAAATTTAAACAGGAACATTGTCTTTGGCCTTATTAAGATAACTAGCTTTACTTTCTGTGTTCTAGGAGTGCACTGAAATTGTCTTAAAAGTGGAGGACTGGGTTCCTCAGTGCATTATGCCCTGCTCTTCTTACTTTGCTGCCTACACTTGCATCCAAGACACCCCACTGGTGCACTAGGCAGATTCACATCCTTTGCAGGGAATATAAGAAGGATATAGTTGTTTATTCAGTGGTGGTATTCAGTTTTACATGAAAGGCTGTGCTTCACTATAACAAAATGTCATCAAATTTAATACTCATCTTAATTTCCTTTTAAATGTGTCACATGGTCTTAGAGCCAGTAGCACTATTTGCAGAAGTATGTCTCAAGAAGTGTCAAGCTTCTCACTGACCTGAGCAGAATGAAGAGGATTTTTCTTCTTTCATTCCCCTTGCCTAACACTTGCGCTTTACGGGAGTGTTGCAGAGTATCAGAGAAGCAGCTCCTCAGGTCAGCTTCTTTGTTTTATCCAAATATTTTTTTTTCTTTTCAAAATATAAACCGCAGTTCTGTGACTGAAACTTTCACATTATGGGTGTGTAAATCTATTCTCTGTATGTTTAACCATGACTGAGATAAGCACCTCTATGGAGTGAAAAGTGACAGATGTGTTGAGCAGTGACTGTAGTTGCTACCTTTGCTGCTATTAACAAATTGCAGTCTAGCAGACTGCAGTTTCAAAGACCAAATGTTTGATGTGCCAATTCTTTTCTAAAACACAGGATATCCAAATCCATCGGATTTTTCACTCCTGGCAGTACCCAAAATATTGCAGTGTCTTTTCGTACACAGGGAAATGACAGAATCAGACCTAGAAAATGTAAGTGACCCCACCCCCCCAAAACAAAGAGGCAGTGCCTTGTTCTTTAAGTTTAGATTCTTCAGAGGTTTCTTCTGATCCGTGATTTCCAGAGAAATTGTTTTCTTCCAGATAAGACAATATAGTTGGGGGGGCTTCCACTGGCTCAGCCAATGTATCTTCAGGCTAAAAAAAAATATAAAATCCCAAAGAACTGTTTAGACAAAAGGCTTATCACATATTTTAAAACATGAATCAGTAGATTACCTTCCTCAAAGCATAGTAATCAGAACTACCACATTTATGAAACAAAGCAGAAATCCAGATCTTTCCCACTTAATATTTTGCCAGTATCTGTCCTTACTCTTATGTTGCCCTTAGAAACATTAACTGTCATTGCTATCATAAAAACTGAAATTTATTAATAGCCAATATATATACCCTCTTTCAGGTACAAGCTTTTAATTTGTTTCACCTTGTATTTAATTTTTCCTCTTTACAGTACACATCTAGTTTCTCTTATCAGCAGATGTCACACTAATTTGGTCAAACTCTTGAGAAACACTAGCACACCACCTTTGAACTCCATTCCTCCAAACCAAGTGATGTACACTTGACAAACCCATAGAGAGGGAGAAAGGCACAAGGAATGTGAAGTTATCACTGCAGGTCAAAGAGCCTCGAGCTGGCTGGTACCCACCCTTCCCTATGCTGGCTCTGGGTAAGCCATTTCAATAACCTGGTTTCAGCCGCATGTAGGAATGTAAAGCGCCTACTCCCTACTGGAATTGGATACCTGGAGAAATGCTGCCTTAGTGTAGTGAGGGAACTACATTACACAAACCTGGATTTTCAATTTAAATAAAACTTAAAAGTGATTATGTTGCCATGGTAACCTGGGGTAGATTTAACGGGCCAAGCATCCTGGTCTTGAACCAGGTTAAGATGTGCAAAATGGCATAATAGGACTTGCTGAAATACTTCCTGAGTTGTCAGCAAAAGGGAGAGAAGTAAACATCATTGGCATGATTTTTATCTCATTGGTTTTATATCCTTATAATTGAGGAAAACCTGCCAGATACTTCTTGTTTTTAAGAAACATGTTGAAAATAGGCTTTAGGGCTCCATTTGAGGGGGAAAGGAAATATTTTGCACAGTGGGCTGGTTCTGATCCCCACTATATCTGACAAAAGTACTTTCATTTGATTTCAGTTTTATTTACTCCACTTGAGAAATAAACATATGCATGTTCCCTCTGCTCTTATTTTTCTTATAACTATATACCTTGTTCTTGACATTCTGTGTAGAAATATTTAAATTAATCTTTAGAGACCAATAAAGCTTTTTATGCAGCCTGTATATCTGAACCATAGAAAACTTACAGTGTTGAACTAGTCATGTATTAAAGGGTTTTGTGTTTTAAAATTGTTAATAAGACTGGGTCTTGGCTACTTTGAGAAAGGAAGACCAAATTTTCCCTTTAAATGCAATGTCCAGTGACTTCCCTCTTCTGATGCAGAATAACCAATACTTCAGATGAACAGTAGAAAATAATTCACACAGTTTATAAATCATTCCTGATGTTTATTTCTCACTGGGAAGATAAATAAAGCAACAGTAGGACAAAGATTTACATGCTTCATTTTGAGAAATAAATAAAAAAACCTATAAAACAGAACCCCCACAATATTAGTAAATATCCCAAATCTAACTCTGTGCACTAGAAAACAATGGGAAAAATAGAGATATTTACTTGAAGATAGTAGAAAAACAACCCAAACCTCACACTATACTCATAAGAATGTAAACTTGATAGATAATAGTGATTACCTGCCTGATAGAATTAGAAGAATTAGGATAATTAAAAAAGTACATTTGTAATTTATTTAAGTGATTGGAAAAAAACCCCAACAAAATCTCTTGAAATAATCCCAGTCAGTTTAGACATGAAGACATATCTGTGGAATAAAGAAGTGGTATCTAATAACCACACACAAAGGTTAGTGATCAACACCAGCCAATGGAGTTGAAAGGATCTGTCTAGCAAAAGAATGGTAGGGTAGATATCCTCTGCTTGTCCACATGCACTCCCTGTGCACAAAGGCAATGTAGAAATGGATTAGGAGATTACAGGTGGGTATTTTAGTATCTCCTGCCCCATAGAAAATAAAGCAGCATGCCACTGCATGTGGACTGCCCACAGCAATCTTTCTTACAGAACTCTAGTAGTATGCTTGTATACATATAGCGAGGAGTATTTGTATAGGTACAGCTGCTCAGAAGTCAGTGAAGCTCAGAGAAGCAATAAATCCCTTTGCTTTCCCATCTGTATTTCCTAATGAGTAGAACAACACTACACAGAGGGCAGCCAGTTACAGTCTAGCTCCCGCAGGGGAGTGAACTCAGAACTACCTAAAACCAGAGTTATAAAAGGTTATTCTGACCTCTGTGCATAAAACCAGATTCATCATATTCTCTTACTGTCCTGCCCATCACAAAACTTTCCCCCAGAAGAGAATGCTTCTTGGGAAATTCACAGATACTGTTTTCTCTAGATTTTCTGTCCTCTGGTGATAAGGAAAAGACTTTCTGTGTCACCTAGACCATCTCCTTGTAGTTTATGCTGCTTCTTTGACAGTTCTTAGCACCCATACATACACCCCAAATCAGACACTGACAATTTTCCTCCTTCAGGAAAGGTCCAGAATTTACAGAAATCCCCCAGGAACAGGAGAGAGGTCTGATGTGGGTGCAGCAAGCACTTGTTTTAGCATTCCTTAACAGGGAACACAGTGCCTTCCACATTTTCTGGGAGAAAACTTTGTGGCCTAAGAACTAAGTGCTTAGGCTGTACACATGATTTTCAAGGACCATGTTAGGCACCACATTGCCCAGTCTGTTAGGAAATAGAAAGGGTGCCACTGAAGGGTTCACACTGTTGAGGACAAGCCTTCATTCTGGGTCTCTGTAAGAGCCCTGCAGGTCTTCCCAGGCTCTCTGGTCTCTGATCTCTGTTTTTTGTGTGACATTCAGAATGTAAGAATGAAATTTCTTGAATGTAACCTCTGTTGCCACAGGCACAACATCAAGATAAAGCTTGTGTTAATGTGATTTAGGAATCACTCCCTTGGAAAAGAGCAACTTTCTCCATGATGAACTTCATTCTCTTGTGCTAATGACACATTTTCTTTGTTATTCTGTCCCCTCTATGTCCAGCCAGGGCACTTCAAAAGACATAAGAGAAAAAATGGCCCCCAACCCATGTCACTGAGTCAAGATTCACATGGGATGCATGGGCACATGGAAGAAATTTTAGCTGGAAGGAACCTCTTGAGGTCATGAAAGTAGATGACTCATGTAAGAGCCAGATTAACTCAGCCATGACTTTGTCTAACCAAATCTTGAAAACTTCTAAGGACAGAGATTTGATATCCTCTTTTGGTGACCTGTTCCAGTGCTACACTATTATCCTATTGAAGAGAGCTTTCCTGAAATCCATCTCGAACCTCCCCAGCTACAACTCGCAATTTTTGTTGTCTGTCACTACTGAGACAAGTCTGGTTCCACGCTCATTTATGTCAATATGTATAAAAGTGTGTGTGTCACTTCTGTAAAGACCACAGAATAAACGATGAGGGAAGTTTACTGAAAGGTAAAATCTGTCAGTGGATTTTATATTTAATTCTGAATGAAGAAACAGTGACAAATACAGAATACCAAATACTAATAGGCCATCCAGAACATACTTTAGAATCCCTATGAAAAGAATTCAGACCTTTTTACATTTCTTGTGATCAGTGTGTGGATAATAAAAAATAGTTTAAAAATGGCAAAACTCATTTGCAACCTTTACTCTCAGATTATTACATTTACTCTAAAGCCAAAAGGACAATCCATATCACTACAGACTGGCTAACCTCATTTTGATCTCTGGGAAAATCATGAGGCAAGTCCCCTTGGAATATGTTTCTAGGCACATGAAGGAGAAGAAAGTAACTAGGAACCATGAGCATGGATTTTCCCAGGGTAAATCATGCCTGACCAACCTGATTGACTTATCTGATAAAATGACTGGATTTGTGGATGATGAGAAAGCAGTAGATGTCATCCACTTTGATTTTAGCAAAGTTTCAACACTGTCCCCCATGGTATTCTTGTACCCAACCTAGGACATTACGGTCTGGATGGCAGAGAAAGAAAATGGGTTAAAAAATAGTTGGATGATTGAACTCAGAGCATAGTGTTTAATGGGACATGTTAATGGGTCCATCCTGGGATCTGTTCTGTTTAACATCTTTGTCAGTCATCTGAGTGATTCTGATTACAGCAGAGTGCTTGCTCATAAAGTTTGCACATCATGCCAAAGTGGGAGTTGGAGGTGCATCAATTAATATGCTCAAGTGCAGGACTGACATCCAGAGGGACCTGGATAGTCTGGAGGAACATGCTAACATGAACCTTATGAAACTCAGCAAGGAGTCCTGCACCTGGGAAGGAAGAACCCCTTGCAATGACACAATCTGGGGACAGACAAACTGGGAAGCAGCTCTGCAGAGAAGGACCTGAGGATCTTGGTGACAGCAAGCTGAATATGAACCAGCAGCATGCCCTGGCAGCAAAGCAAGCTGTGTTAACAGAAACTCTGGTTACATGCTAGTAGGTCTAGGGAAGTGACTATGCTCATTTATTCAGTGCTTGTTAGACAACATCTAGAATACTGTGCCTGGTTTTGTCTCCTGTTACGAGACAGATATCAATAAACTAGAGTATGTTCAGCAGATAGCTTACAAGACAAACAAGGGCTGGAGCACTTGTCCTGTGAGGAAATGCTGAAGGAACTTGTCTTCTTCAGCCTGGAGAAGAGAAGGCTTATGGGAGACCTAGTGGCAGCCTAAGAATAACTATACAGGGTTTATCAATGATATGGAGCTAGGGTCTTCACAGTGGTGTCTGGCTGAAGGACAAGTGACAATGGGTATTAAGTTGAAACAAGAGAGATTCTGCTTGGATATAAGGATTTTCATCAATGTCTTCATTTTCATCAATGAAGACAGACCTTCATTTGAACAAGCTGTACAGTGAGGTTGTTGCAGTCCACATCCTCAGATGTTTCCAAGACCAGACTGGAAAAGCTCTGAAAAGTGTGATCAGACCTGACCGATGGCCCTGTTTTGAGCAGGAGGTTGGACTAAATGACCTTCCTTCCAATCTGATATATTCATAGAATCATAGAATGGTTTGGGTTGGAAGGGACCTTAAAGATCATCTGGTTCCAACCCCCCTGCCATGGGCAGGGACACCTTCCACTAGACCAGGTTGCTCAAAGCCCCGTCCAACCTGGCCTTGAACACTGCCAGGGAGGGGGCATCAACAGCTTCTCTGGGCAACCTGTTCCAGTGTCTCACCACCTTCACAGTAAAGAATTTCTTCCGTATATCTAATCTGAATCAAAACTCTCTCAGTTTAAACCCATTACCTCTTGTGCTATCATTACACTCCCTGATAAAGAGTCCCTCCCCATCTTTCCTGTAGGCCCCTTTAAGTACTGGAAGGCCACTATAAGGTCTCCCAAGAGCCTTCTCTTCTGTAGGCTGAACAACGCCAACTGTCTCAGTCTGGGAGATGCTCCAGCCCCCAATCATCTTTGTGGTCCTCCTCTGGACCCCCTCAAGCAGGTCCATGTCTTTCTTATTCTGGGTGCTCCAGAGCTGGACAGAGTACTCCAGGTGACATCTTCTGGGAGCAGAGCAGTGGGGGAGAATCCCCTCCCTCGACTTGCTGGCCACGCTTCTCTTGATGCAGCCTAGGATACAATTGGCTTTCTGGGCTGCCAGCACACATTACTGGCTCATAGCCAGTTTTCCATCCACTAATACCCCTAAGTCCCTCTCCATAGGGCTGCTCTCAATTCACTCATTGACCAGGCTGTATTTGTGCTTGGGATTTCCTTGACCCATGTGCAGGACCTTGCACTTGGTCATGTTGAGGTTCATGAGGTTTGCACAGGCCCACCTCTGAAGCCTGTCAAGGTCCCTCTGAAAAACATCTCTCCAGCATTCTATGGTCCTTGATTGTATTTTTATGATTGCTAGTTCATTAAGAAGTAAGGTTAATGAAAAAGAATGGATAGTATTGTTTCTGGAAAAAAAAAATCACACAAACCCAGTAGTACAACACACATGAAATGGCTTGAACACTCGTGATCCAGCAATGAAAATTGTTGGTCCCTACTTTTCCTTTCTGGCAGTGCCTTTCTGACATACAGAGTAGTTCAAATTACAATCTTTTTCTGAAGATCCCTATAGATAAGACATGCCAAGGACAGTTTTTGGCTAAATAATCAATTAACAGGGAATCCACAGAAAAACTCTTTATGAAAAGACACCTTTTCTACAGATTTTAAACATGCCTTTTTTGCTGATTCACTGAAGCCTTCTTTGCTGATTCACAAGGCCCATTAAATGGAAATATTCTGAAATAGTCCAAAGAACGCTATCCATTCCTACTGAACAGTACGGAACTACTTAGCAGAGAAACACAAATTAAAATATACACCATCAACATTGCTAAGTGTCTTTATTCAGAGACTGCATTTTCAAGTATGACCTTTGACTTGTTTCATTTCAGCTCAGCATAGCAATTTCCTTCAAAGTGCTGATTTGGAGAGTTTGTTCAGCTATTTTTTCAGAGTAGCAGTTAAATAAAACTTTCTCAGAAACATCTGCCAGTGATTGTACTGATTGTTAAATTGTCATTTGTTTCTCTGTCTCTTGTTTAATATTTCTAAAGAATAAACTCATTAAAACTCCATGGGTAGTCAGTCTGGAAAGCATGCAAATCCCATAAGTCATTTGCATTTAGACATTTCTAATTTGGCAGTAGTGTTAAACATTTTGCTAAAGGAGACTACATATTTATTGACATGCTGGTATGGCCTTTTGAAATCCCCAGGCATTTTAGAAAAAAATGTGTGTGATCCCAGGAAATACTTTCACATGAAGTTCTTGCATTTTGAAGAAAATAGTAATTTACTGGCCTTTCAGACTTATGATTAGTTGGCTCAGAAATCTATGTATCATCATCCATTCTGTGATTGGCTCATACAAAGAGTTACTGTAGTAGTAACTGGGACTGTACATAGACACAATGAAGATTGTTTCTACACAGTTCAAAAAATTGACAATCTGCCACCCAAAAAAGTGTCTGTAGAACAAAAAAGAGCTATGAAGAGGCTTCTTTCTTTCTTGTTTTCTAAGGGTGATAAGCTGCCATATATACACATTGACTTTATTAACACTGTGGTGTAGCACTTCA
The DNA here is from genome assembly GCF_047716275.1 of Strix uralensis. Taxonomy (NCBI): domain Eukaryota; kingdom Metazoa; phylum Chordata; class Aves; order Strigiformes; family Strigidae; genus Strix; species Strix uralensis. The sequence continues at coordinate 70,229,081 of NC_133972.1, read as the reverse complement.
GAGAAAATTGTTTGTGTACTTAAAGCCTGGTTCAGGTTCCCAGACATTCTTAAAAACATTTTAACAAGAAAATTAAAATAACATCAAAACATACAGTAATTTGTGGAGAAATTAAAGTAAGTGAAAGTACTACAGCTGAATGGAAAAATGTTTGCAATGATATAATCATTGATGAGCAAGTGTGTCTTTGAGAGGCGCATCAGGAAAAGGTGTACTTTGCCTCTTCATTTATGAAGCAACTTCATCATTACCAAATAATAAATTATGTTCTGTAATGCTGTGACATTTTTCTTTCTGGGCATTGATTCTAGCTTAATTATGACATTCGAGTTAACTGTAGGCAACTTCTAGGTCTTCTGAAGAAGGTGTGACACTGCTGTATTACCTTGACATTGTCAGATCTTGAAATAACATTTTGGGACCCAAGACAGATCTCATATATTTGGAAAATCAAAGGAAAATGTGACATTTTTACTCCCTGGGAGTGGTTCATAGTGATGAACAATAGCTATTACACTTTTAGGTCCCTGTTCATGTAAATCATAGATGTGTTACTAATTTTTTAGTAACGTAACAGTAACACTTGATCATTAATAAAGAAAAGTTCTACCTTTTGTACTCTGCAACAGTGAATAATACACTGAGATTATGTTGAGAAAGAACAATCTAGTGTTGTGCTGGTTTGGACTGGGATAGAGTTAATTTTCTTCATATTATGTAGTATGGTGCACAAAAAGGCACAAAATGCGAGGGGGAACATGATGCGGTAGGAATCTCTAAAATCACAAATGTTATGGTGAGTAAGGAACAACTGTTTACTCTGTCTTCCAGCAACCACCAAATGAGAGCTGCAGCTAGCATGTTCAGAAGGGCAAGCACAAGGTAAACGTCCTTCACAAAACATGTCATTAAATAAGCTAAGTAATTCTGCAGCAGGAAGCTGAGGATGCTAAAATTCCCATGAGTTGAAAAAACAAAACAAGAAATTCAAGGGTGAAAAATTCAGCTGAGGTCCCCTAAACCCAAACAGATACACTCTTGACTCAAGCATATCCTGAGATGGACATTGTTGCAGAGTAAAAGAGTATTCCCAGTAAGTGTCATATTTATGTTCCTGATCTGTTATTATACTCTCTCCAAAGTACTGGTTGCTGACTGTTGTCAAATATACCAGATTTTTGGTCTGGCACAGTGCAGTCATTCTTATGTATGGGTGCATGTTTTTCTCACAGGTGCTTTGGAAGTTGCCACATACGAAAAACTGGCGACAAAATCCAGACCTCACTATCTAAAAAAGTAATACTAAATGAGAAATGTAAAGAAAATAAATCAAATAAATTTACCCTTATGGGAAGATGAGAAGGTGCAAGGGCTTCTTGTGTCTCAGAAATACCTTCACGTTCTTGAATGCTGCCATTGCCACTGATGTCCCCTGAAGCCTGTGCAAATGTAATCATGATAGCAGGTTCAGAAGAGTCAGGGAAAAAAATATGATCTCCAAGGAATTGGCTACTTCAATGCAGAAAAAACTGGCTACTTCAATGCAGAAAAAACTTTTTTTTTTTTTTCTGTTGGTGAAGCCTCAGTGTCATGATGATGTTATTTCAATACTTAGAGCATTTCATGAAAATGACCCTTCAGAAAAATCAGTCATAGTTCATTTTCTCAAAGGTGTTATAGACAAAAGAAAATGATGTTTTTTGAAAAATTACAGTTCTAGGGGCTGTGTAGTAAAAAAAAGAGATTCCCCCATGCAGATAGTTTTAAGTACGATACTGTGTTCCCAAAATGTAATACTACATTTAGTCTTATGAAAAATGTGTAATGGCAAATTACTTTGACTGAGGCACTGAGGATAGATAAAGAAGTGTTTATAAGAATACTCACATAAGGATCATCATCTTCACAATGATCTTCAGTAGCCCTTGGGTCAGATTTGATTGTCAGATGTTGAATTGAGCCCTACATGAAACAACAAAAACAGTTCAAGGATGTAATATTTTAAGTAGCATGTGTGAAGGGCAGGTGAAGGGGTGGGAATAAAACATCAACAAAAAACCCCAGACTTTGCTCTGATTTGCTTGGAAAAATAATCTGAAGCATCAAATTTTATGATAATAAACACAGTTTAAAAATGTAAATATGTTCTTACGTTTTCTTTTTGCAAAATGTAGAAAAAATTGAAGTTGCCATAATAAAATGATCATCATGTCCCAATGATAATACAATTGCTACACTGTATTGTTAGCGCCCCAAGTAAAGGATCTAGTCCTAGATTATGTGCTAGAGTCTGCAAAGCACTGTCTGCTTTTTCTAGTTAAGAAGTGCACTGCAGCTCCAAAAATGGCATGCAAAAACTACTAAAAATGGAGACAAAGGATGGGAAGGAGATACCAGTAAGTGATGAAGTGGGTCAGGGAGAAACTATCTTAAAACTTTTCAAAGCAGAAAGAAAGGAGATGGACTTTCTGATAACAAATGTTTCTTATTTTCAAAGTTACAAATTTTATTTCTCAGTCTGACATGCAGAAATTTCATTTTAAACAATTAAGTCTTCTTTCTTAGATTACAAAGACTCAAAGTGTTTTAAGAAACACTTTAGGGATGTTTCCTTGTTACGAGGTCTCACAGAGTTAGGCATGATGCACATGTAGTACAAAAAGATGGTTATTCAAATCAAGAACCATCTTACCTAACACACACGACCTGCCTCTTCCTGGTTTGCTGACTGTATATTTTGCTTTGTTTTTGGATTTTATGTAGAGAAAAGCCTGAAGAAGCTGACAGATTTAGTCTTTATCTCTAGACAGACACAGAATACTTTTCAGTCCTATGACTTTTCAAGGAGTTAGAATGTTTATACCACGAAAAGTTCTTAGTTGTGCTCTGTCTGCTGAGTACTACCACAGACACACAGCAGATCTGCTCACTCAGGGGTATAGAAAGCCTGGGTCTTGGTAAGGAAAACTGCAACAACTGTTGAGATGAGAAAAGTAGTATGCTTTGTTGTTACTTAATGCCACCAAAAAATGCAAACTCCACAGGAGGAATAGCTACCATTTATACACACTGCTATATCTGGCTTTCTGCTCATTCTTTCCTTTCTGCAGCAGTCTTACCTCCCTGTCCTAGAAGCACTAGGGAATTATAAGCAAGGAGGTACTTTTGAAGCAATATTTCTGGTGGCTTCTAGAATATTTCAGAAAGGAACAAAATCTGAGATTCTATCTTTAATGATCCTCTAATTTCTGTACCTTCAGAGATGATGAAACTCATGCAGTTGGTGTCTCCTGAGTTTGCAGGCAATCTGAGGTAAGAGCTCAGTGAACAGAACCATCCTATTTCCCTCAAAACTTAATAATGGGCAACTCAGATATTGAACAGTGTCAGACTAACTGAACAGTTCACTGAAAAATTATACATGAAAGGAGACACAATCAGACACTTATGCACTCTTTTGGAAGTGATGCTTTGTTTTCATAGTAGGAGTGAATCCCATTTGGAGAACACATTTTTCTCCTCTTGCTCTAATCTGTGGCCTTAGATGGTGAGGGAAGCAAAATGGAGAGCCCTAATGTTTTCCAAGTGCAGCTGCTACCCAGTTACTCCAACCAGAAAAGTCATGGCCAAGTCTGCCACAGTAGGGACAGTAGGTATGAGGTATTATACTCCCCCTCTGGGGCTTGTGCCTGCTGCTGCCTTCCCTGTTAAAGCTGGTTTGCAGAATCTGGCATCATCACTGATTCAGCTATATTTGGTTGTTGTCTGGTTTCTACTTTTCTTTACAAGCACCAAGGCTAGAATTTCCTTTTGTTTCCATAATATCTGAATATAGTTATGTCCTTTTGTGTCTGGCAACCAGAGCCTTAGGCACACAAACTCCCATTAGCCAGAGCAAACCAGCAACTGACATCCATTCAGAGTCATTTGCACAATCTGCCGTGAATTGTTTCTATTTTGGGCAAACGATGTAAACAGTTCTTGTCATACAAAGAGATCTTGAGGAGGAATCTACCATTTAGTTTTTCTATCCAAAAGCAGTTGTGACATATGATTCATGAAGAAATAAAAGCACAAGACCTAGAGTACACATCACAAATAATAGTACTGAAGCAATCACAATATCGGGTGCAGTGTATGTACTCGATATAACATACAGAACAGCCTGTTTCAGGGGAAATGCCTTAGAGTGTAATCCACCATGCATTCCTGTCACCATATTTACAGATTTATTGGGGATAATCTCGGTAACTGATCATCACATACATGTTTTCCAAGTGGGGTACAAAAGTGGTCTCATTTTCTTGAATGCTTCTAATTCTTACTTACTAATCAGGCATCCACAATACTCCAGTCATCCCATCTGTCTAAGAAAGGTAGTGCCAGCAGGCAGCTTTCCTATATATCCCTTTCCACCACTTATTTGTTGTTAATCAATATATTCCTGTAATCCTAGGTGCTTAAACTAGTCAGATAAATGATAAAAGTACACTATCCTTGTTGCTTACCAGATGGAGCTCACAACCTGCCAGTACACTTGAACTTTGGAAAGAACATCTCTTTTCTCTAAAGCAAAGGATCCACTCAGTTTTGTGCTGCTGCTTTACTAGTTTAGGGGAAGAGATATTAATCTCACAAGTTTTGAAGTACAAGGGAAGTACAAAAGCAAGACAGAAAAAGGGTGACATTTCCCTTTCAGTTTGACAATGAGTCAATCTCACGTGTATTGACAGCTTTCACATTTCCATTTGGAAGCTCAGTGGCTGAGAATTCCAGTAGGGATGCAGCAGGAAGGGTGTTTGCACTCAACCTAAGAAGGCTTGGGAACCTTGTAGTAGTGATTTTGGTTCATTCTATTTTTCTAAAGCCCCTGATAAGCTTCAAGTAATATATAAACTGTAGAAATACTGCTTTATCTTCCAACTATCTTTATCTTTGATGTGATCATTCTCTTCCCTATGTTGATTCTGAAGTAAACATACCTAATTAATAAGAGTTTAAAATATTGACTTTCTATTAAGGTATTTTCAGAAGTTAAACAAATGGATAGTCTGAAATTTGCCCTTCATAAAAAGGCCATATAAAGTTATGTGATATATTTACTCTGAAATTCCTAGTATTCAAACTGATCATTGAGCTTAATATCTGGACCATTAATAAACCTCTGAGGTTCCAGGAACATCTGCATTTTAAGCCATAATTTATATATCTGCACTGCCTGGACCCTAGCCAAGTATGGAAAACACAAGCTATATAATTTGTAACCTCATTTGGGATATAACCATTGTAAGCACACTTTCTTGGATGGAGAGTACTTGCATAAAACACTGAGGCATGTGAATTTATCAGACAGTACTTACTGTGAACTTTTCCAATCCTGTGGCTCCTGCATTACCAACAAATATCCCAGAGCCAGATTCAAATACCAAGGCTTGATCTGACCTCTGAAACTGAATTCTCTGATATTCTTCACAGTCCATGAACAAAGCAACATCATTTCCCTGAACAGTCACTGTAAACCTATTCCACCTGTTAGTCATCACTGGCACTTTGAATGAAGCAGCCTCTCGGGAGATATGGGAACCAGGCTCTGTGTAGTACATAATTATTCTCTGGGTGCTGTCATCAACTGGTGACAGTCTCATTCCCAGGTAAATAGTTTTCTGGAAGGCATCTGTTATAGCAAATAGCACTCCTCCACGATCACTGTTGGGTTTCACTGTAACTACGATAGCAAAATCTCTGTAGAAAGGCAATGGTATTATAGCACTTGTCAATCGACCGATGTTAGCATCTGGACCAAAGCTGTAAGCTGGAAACCCTCCATAGCCGGTGACAAAGTAGACAGAAGGAGGAAGAGGAACTCCTATTAACTCCGTGAGGTCAAGATGTCCTTTTGAGCCCCGTTCTGTAAAGTGTGTGAGAAAAAACATGTTATTTATTATTGAGGTGCACAGCCAAGCAAGCCCTTAAAAATGGTAATGTAGTGTTATAATACCAGTAAGATACTTCTAATACTTTAGGCCTCAGTTCAGCTAGTGCTTAAACACATCTAGTACATGTGCCATTCTTTCTCCTTTGACTAACTGAGGTTACTCATATACTAAAGAAAAGCACATTTAAACATTTGGTGAAATTGAGTGGTAACAAGTAGTTCCTGCAACATACATTTTACTTCAGCTGTCCATAAAGTACAAAGAAAAGTGCTGAATGTGCTTGCAAAGTGGATTCAGTGAAGACTGAACAACCTTTTGTTTCCTCAAATAAACTAAGATCCTTTATCCTCACAAACAAGAAGATGACAAGAGCTCTGTAGAAATATTATGACACAGTTTCACAAATACAGGATAAAAATTACAGTGGACTTGCTTTATCTCTTACAGTTACCTGCTTCTACAACAGATGTTAGATTTTATTTATGCCCCTATTCTCAGATTTATCTCCTTAGTTGCACTTTTTATGTAATAAATACTATTCAGCAATCAAAATTTAGTTTTGAAATGAGAGTATTTTTGCTTTGGCAAACACACAGAATTAAGTATCTGCCAAACATGCCCAGAGAGACAACTCCTTCCTGGCAATGAAGAAGCAATGACAGCAGCTAAGTATCTACACCCAATTTTAACTAGAGCCTTGGGAAGGCATACTCTAGCAGCATATCAGAAACTGAACTTCTACCATTTTTCTCATTCTAAGAAGTAAAAACAAGCAAAAAAGGATACCATTTTGAATCATAACAAGCAATTCAGATCTGAATCTATACAGAGCTCTACTCAGATCTAAAGCATTTCTTCCCTTTGCAATCTCCTCTAAATGTACCTTTTAAAGTTTTAAATTTTATCTGAAAGTCTCAATTCTTCTTACTGGTGTACATTTTCACCCCTTTGAGAATATTTATGTTATACAGAAGCAAACAAAGTGCTAGGGTATATCGTAATGTAGCTACATCATGTAAAACTATAATCACTCGGTAAACTCCAGTTCATGACTAAGTAATTGCTGGCTTTCTCAGCAGACATGAAAAAAGATCTCCATGATCCAAGAAAGTCAGATTTTTAAATCACTTTCTTGATCAAATGCATCGTAGTCGCTCTCTTCTTCTTTGCTGAAAATCTTCAGATCCTGGGTAAAAGAGAGGATGTATTTGGAACCACTGTTTTGCAGTTCCTTCCTTTATCTACCTCATGCACCAGCACATCGTGGTTCTCAGATTAATTCCATCAGATAAAAAAGTAGCGTGGAAAACAGAGAACTTGTAGTAAAACATTACAGATGAGGCAAACAATCTTGAAACCTCACGAAGAACAGATTGAATTTGTATCTCATACTTCACTTTTTGCCCTTCTACCACAGGTGTAAATAACATGTCTAGAAGAATATCTGTGGTGGTGAGCTACTTTGTACCTACACAGCCTGGCATTCAACTGGGCTGCCACTGCTAGTATTCCCAAGGCTTTTCCTTGTGATGACATCTCTGCATCAGGAAAGTTCCTTAAGATGATGTTCCCAGATAGCATTATGCAAAGTAACTTGCTCAATGGTCACTTAATTTTCAACACAGCATGGGGAGAACTGATACCATCTATGGTAGTCTAACACTACAGACATTTACAGGGCACAGGAACTAAAACCAGTCCTTCTTATAAATACATTAGGAACAACAGATACGAGTCAGTCCCCAGATCTGTTTTTTGAAAAAGTACTTACAGAAGCTGAGAACAAGCTCCCAGTCTGCCAGAAGGTAAGCAGTGATGAGACAAATGGAGCTGGCTCCTACCTCAGCCTACTTGTCAAGGACCAAGTCATCACCAGATTCTGATGCATTTCACCCTGAGATGACCTGCATTTTACCAGCAGCCCATACACTCTGGTCATGGATGAGGTGAAGTTTCCTGGTTGCATATAAAACCATGTGATGTACACATGTAATTACAGACAACTTTTGCTTCAGAACTTGTAACACCTGGTTTCCTAGGATCTGTTCCCTGCATCATCATTTTCATTTCAGGTCAGTACATCCTGCCAACCTAGAATATCTCAACTTCTTCCTCATGTGTATAGGGCCTATATCTGCTTTCTACTCCTACATCCCTCCCCTACCCCAGTATGTGCTAAAGGATGGTTTCAAGCTGCATATGTTTTTATTAGCTGGCCAGTTCAGGCATGATAATTAGCCATCTAGAAGGAGAAATTGAATAATTAACCTCACAGCTCTCACCATAGCCTTTTCTCATTAAGATACTAATGTGCCACTCCCACATCATGAGGTTGAGGGTTTCAAGAATATAACAGGCTGGGTGCCCATTAGGAGACTTCTCTGTTACAGGGAAGATAATGGGATGAAATTAAACTGAGAAAAGGAGAAAATGATCTTAATATGAGAAAAATTGTGCTGACAATGCCACCTCTTTGCCTACAGTCTAATCCTTCAAGGGAGACAGTGACCTTCCCCCATGCTGGTGATTTGAAACAAAAGTGTACAAAACAATTAAAAATGACTGTAGGGAATAATTTCAAAGTTATTAGTTATAACATGACTTTAAATCTTTGTTCCATGTTTTGCAAGCATTCCCAAGTCCTTCATAATATATATATTTGTGCAGTATGGAATGATGAAGTATCTTTCAATTTTCAAATGTACTCAGTTACCTTAACTGTAATAGCTATAGAGGCTGAATAAATCCAGATGGAATAGAAATGACAGTCCATCTGAATACTGCAAACAAAGTAACTGAAAAACTTCGATTAAAATACCTGATTAAAATCAGGCTAAATAAACAAATCTTGCATCACTCTGAAACCTGGCAAGCTGGTTTTGATGAAGAGCTAGAGAGAGGTTCTTCAGTTGAAATACGCTTCTGTTATTCATATGCAGTACCATCCTGGGCTGTGTGTCCCCACGTGTTTCCATTGTCCTGGTAGCTTTGCAAACAAATGGTAAACATACAGGACAACCGGATGATCAGGCCCAGTCAGCATGGGTTTATGAAAGGCAGGTCCTGCTTGACAAACCTGATCTCCTTCTATGACAGGGTGACCTGCTTATTGGATGAGGGAAAGGCTGTGGATGTAGTTTACCTTGACTTCAGTAAGGCCTTTGACACCGTTTCCCACAGCATTCTCCTGGCAAAACTGGCTGCTCGAGGCTTGGATGGGCACACGCTTCGCTGGGTAAAAAACTGGCTGGATGGCCGGGCACAAAGAGTGGTGGTGAATGCAGTTAAATCCAGTTGGCGGCCGGTCACGAGTGGTGTCCCCCAGGGCTCGGTTTTGGGGCCACTCCTGTTTAACATCTTTACTGATGATCTAGACGAGGGGATCGAGTGCATCCTCAGTAAGTTTGCAGATGACACCGAGTTGGGTGGGAGTGTTGATCTGCTCGAGGGTAGGGAGGCTCTGCAGAGAGATCTGGACAGGCTGGAGCGATGGGCTAAGGCCAACTGTGGGAGTTTCAATAAGGCCAAATGCCGGGTGCTGCACTTCGGCCACGACAACCCCCAGCAGCGCTACAGGCTTGGGGAGGAGTGGCTGGAGAGCTGCCAGTCAGAGAGGGACCTGGGGGTGTTGACTGACAGCCGGCTGAACATGAGCCAGCAGTGTGCCCAGGTGGCCAAGAAGGCCAATGGCATCCTGACCTGTATCAGAAATAGTGTGGCCATAAGGGACAGGGAAGTGATCTTACCCCTGTACTCGGCACTGGTGAGGCCACACCTCGATTACTGTGTTCAGTTTTGGGCCCCTCACTACAAAAAGGACATTGAATTTCTCAAGCGTGTCCAGAGAAGGGCAGCAAAGCTGGTGAAGGGTCTGGAGCACATGACGTATGAGGAGCGGCTGAGGGAACTGGGGTTGTTTAGTCTGGAGAAGAGGAGGCTGAGGGGAGACCTCATCGCCCTCTACAGCTACCTGAAAGGAGGTTGCAGAGAGCTGGGGATGAGTCTCTTGAACCAAGTAACAAGCGATAGGACAAGAGGTAATGGACTCAAGTTGCACCAGGGAAGGTTTAGACTAGATATTAGGAAGTATTTCTTTACAGAACGGGTTGTTAGGCGTTGGAATGGGCTGCCCAGGGCAGTGGTGGAGTCCCCATCCCTGGAGGTGTTTAAGAGTCGGGTTGACATAGCACTGAGGGATATGGTGTAGTTGGGAATTGTTAATGTTGGGTTAATGGTTGGACTAGGTGATCTTCAAGGTCTTTTCCAACCTAGTCGATTCTGTCATTCTGTGATTCTGTAAAATGTTCTTCCTGTGCCAAGATGTTATAGCCCAGTTGAAATAAATTATAATCTATCATATTCTCTGTACTTTAGTTTTGGCATTTACTTGCTAAGGGAACTGATTAACCGGAAAAAGTCTGATGTGCTCCATATAGAGACAATTTCCCTTACATATTTTTAGGAAGTATAGAAGCTATGTTTAGAAACACAAAAACTAACTCCTTATCCAGAAACTATTTCCCTTAGGCACTTTTAAATGCTTTGCCTGATAGATTTTGCCCCTTCCTAATAGTTTGAAAAGTGAACTTTTTCTTCCGGTCAAACAAAGCTAATGATTTTTTGATTGTGAATCTAATATTGAGTCATGAGTTGTATTCACACTTACATACACATAAAGGAACCTCAGCTACAAATAAAATGCATAAGCCATTACTCAAGAGTAAAAAGGTAAGTAAAATAGTAAGCTTGAAGAAGAATATAGGATCTGTACACAGATACCAAGCCTGCTTCCAAAGAGCCATGAGAAAAGTGACCTAGAAAGTGGATGGAGAATATCTAAGGTGGCCAGCAATCAGCTTATCAGACTTGGATAGCAGGATGCATCCCAGAAGCAAATCTAATGAATAGAACTGTAGTTTTCCACTTCCATTCTCAAAGGAAGATTTGGCAACTGCAAAAAAGCCTGTTAATTCTCCCCATACAGCATGTGGAGCTGCAGTCTAGCTGCAGTTTCCTAGTCACATATCAAACAGTAACATACAGAGCACAAAACATTTGCTCTTTTAGCATAGGCTCTGAGACAAATGAAACATATTTGCAAAAGGTGGCAGCAAAAGACAGTAAAGAAGAATCAGGATATTCTTTTGTGTAAAACAAGTCAGAAGGCTCAGCAATTATCTGAACTTCAGTGAGACTGGGGTAGAAGCTTGCACCTATCCACTACAGAAAAGCAAAACAAGAAGCTTCTAGCCAAATTCTGTACTTACAGCTCATCCCCAACCCTTAGTGGATTTATCAGGACCTACAGTTACTCTTAAGAGCAGAATACAGACTCATAGCCACAGGTTTTGTTCCCATTCAATTATCTCTGATAAATTCATGTCCCCCTGCTGCAGTTATGTTAGAATAAAAATGCCCTCTTATTCCCTTAAATCAATAGGTAAACGCTATGCTATTTTAAGTACCTTTAAGCCAGCAGAGCATTATGTTTCACCAGTATAATTTTGTTTCAAACGTGTATTGTTACTAAGCCACTGAATATTGGGGAGCATCCAGAATTCATCCTGTTTATGTCCATGTTTCCTAGAACTGGGGCACTTGAAGGTGTGGTACAGAAGCAGCTTTAATATTAACTGTATTTTGTCTCAGAAAAGAAAGTAGTAGAATACCATAAATTGGGATGCTACTTTTATAATTCTAGAGTTATGAGCTGTGCTATTCTTTGCATTTGTTACCATTTGTGACTATATATTATAGTTGGAATTGTTATAGATTTTGCAGATAGCTGGAGATTCCTATTGAGTAGCTTCAGGGACCAGTTGAGAATTAGCAGTGTGTTGTAAAATTCATCCTGTAAATTGATATATGGATTGTTTCAAGACTGCAGATGACAATAGTAGAGTTTTCTTCTTATTTTAATTGTATTTTTTGCATGTAATTACCTCACTGCTTCACTGCTTGAAATAGTGTAACCGTAAAAACAGCAAACCACCATTTTGGCTTTGGAAGATACCTGGTTTCCCTATAGTGTCTTTAGCATAACAATCAATAACAGTGGAAGATCATGAAGCTCAAAATGGGCTGGAAAAAAAGGCAAAGCTCTTTAAAAACAGGTAGGAGGAGAAGGGTTTACTGATTAGACAGAAAAGGAGACGAGAAAGAAACATAATGTTGACAGTAGAAGGGCAACAGTTGAAGAAGTTCCCAAAAACAGAGTTACTGGTATTTCTGGGAGCCATTTCAAAACTGCAGTTGTGAAGAGACAGATACTGTGTCTTAAGCCTTAGTGCTCATCTGACCCCAAATGGCACTACTTTTCTCCAGATCACTGTCAGATGGGTGTAGTGCAGGAGCAACATGCCTTACTTCACTCCACATGAACTAAGCAGGGTGGAACGGCAAACCTGTGGGATCCAAAATACTTTTTCACTGCTCACAAGGGGTGAAGTACAGACGAAAGAAAAAAACCTACCTGCTTGGAGGCCTATTACATTTGCTTTAATTGTTAAAATACAAAACCAGTATTTATATCTTATAAATGGGAGTGGAGGCAGAAGCAGAGAAAGGCCCAGATTCATATAATTAGCTTATTATACTCATCTGTAACTTTTAGGTTAGGAATCTTCTTTCAGATGCATTATTTGTCTTCACAGAAAGAGTGCCGAGAGTAACCAGTGACACCAAAAGGCAGTTTGTTCCAACCTAACAGCTTCTGGAGGCATGTCACTCTCTCATAATCTAGACACACATGCATACCCTGAAAAGAAATGGACCCGAGTTCACGTACATGGATGAAGATGAAGGACATATCCAAAGGTCAGGCTGTATCTGTACTACATAGTTGAGAGCAGTAGCAAAGACCCCTAGATCACTGAAAGAACACAAATGCAGAAAAAATGCCTGGTCAGTTTAGGTGGGGCACAGAGCCTAGTTGGATCTACAGTTTCTGGAACCCAGAGGACTGCTCTCTGGACTGCCCACAGGCATGACCTCATACCAGCTGCTTCCTCCTGTGCTGGGTTTGTGTGGTGGGGTTTTTGCTAGCGGGGGAGGGGGCTACAGTGGTGAGAAGGAGGAGGAGGAGGAGGAGGAGGAGAAGGCGGGAAGGCTGCACTGGAGCAGTCTGTTGCTGGGAGGACTGTGACCCATAGGAGGGACACACTCTGGAGCAGTTTGTGAAGAGCTGCAGCCAGTGGGAAGGACTCATGCTGGAGCAGTTCACGAAGAGTGCATGTCAAAGAAGACTGTCTCCCATGAGAGGGACCCCATGATGGAGCAGGGGAAGAGTGTGAGGATTCCTCCCCCTGAGGAGGAAGCAGCAGCAGAAACAAAGGGTGATGAACTGACCGCAACCCCTGTCACCTGCCCCCCTGCGCTGCTGGGGGAAAGGAGGTAGAGAGATTGGGAGCAAAGCTGAGCCTGAGAAGAAGCGAGGGTTGGGGTGGAAGGTGTTTTCAGTATGTGGTTGTATTTCTCATTGTCCTACTCTGACTGGTAAATTAAGTGGTGGTGGTGGTGATGTTCACATTAAATTGATGTTCTTTTTCTTCCCCAATTGAGTCCGTCTTTTGCCTGTGACAATAATGGGTGGATCATCCCTCTCTGTCCTTGTCTCAATCCCTGAGCTTTTTATTTTATTTTCTTCTCCCCATCCCTGAGGGGGAAGGAGTGGGCGAGTGGCTGCGTGGTGCTCAGTTTCACTTTGGGCTTAAACCACAACATCTCCTCATGCTTTCCCATGTGGAGTGGGGTTTTCCGAATGCTGGGCCTGATCCCAAACCATTGGTTGATCAGGCCTCATCAGGCCAATGTCAGTCCACTGAAATTAGTGAAAAGACTCCTTGTGAACCTAGCAGGCTTTGCATCACACTAACAATGTCTTTTTCACTTGTTTACCCATTTTTATTGAGTGCAGGTGAAGTGACGTATGCCTTGATATAAGTGTATGTAACTCCATTACCAAGACTGAATTTGCCTGCCTTTTTTTTCAAATGCTATCAGGAACTGAGGTTTATATTAAAAGCTATTTTAGAAATATGATTAGAATCTCAACTTTTCTTACAAATAGTGATTATAAACCTGAGATCTTCTGACACCTGGAGTAGAATATTTGTATTTCCTGTTGTCTAACAGAGCTCATATAAAACATGGAGTACCCACAGCCGCTGTTTCTAGCTAATACACTGCACTTCCACACAACCTAACTTCTAAGGTGGTATAAAGTATACTAGCATATAGGCTTTAGGAAACCTACTATGACAGAGACAAAGACTCCAGGGTTGCCAGTAAGGACACTGTTTCTCAGCATGATTTTATCCTTGGTTTCACCACTAGAAAATACACCAGAGGCAGAGTTCAAAGGTAAAGCCGTCATCCCTGACACAGACAGAATTACCCATCTTATTCTCATTTTAGACCTACAATTTCCAAGGCCCAAGTCTGAAAAAAAGAAAGAAATATTGATGTCAAGTCCTTTGAGCAAAAGAAAATGAATAGCATTGTATGGTGAGACCAACCCATCTTGCACTATAGCAAAATAAACACACTTCTGTTCTCTTTCATGCTATAAGAAGACGCTTGAGCTAGACTATCTCAGTTACATCTATAACTACTCTACTGCAAAGACTGAAGTTGCACATAAAGGACTGTCATATTTGGACCCAACCACTTAAATTTTAGCAGTAATATTTGTTCAGCTGATATTTTAAGGATTGTCACATTTATTTCATCCATCATGTTTTTAGGTAGAAATGCCTTTTAACACAATTATTCAGGTACATCAGCTGCCACATTTAGCCAAATTCTGCTCCAGGTTAATGAACCTTAACAGGTACATAAAAGATTCAGAATAACATGTTTAAGCAGATGCTATTTGCTAAATGTAAGAAGCCAATCACCCTAAAACCAGCTAAAATCATGGCAGCTGTTTTTAACTCAGTCAAGGGAAGGCTTGGATGGCTCCAGTGGTTGGGGGATGGGATGGGGTGAATACTGGCTTTTGAATGAAATTATTGCTTTCCCTTTCTTTTTAATTTATAACTTAAGTTCACCTAGAATTTCTCTTCAGACTCTCTTTATCAGAGCTGCTGTCCATAATCCTGTCCCATGCTTGTAAAAGCCCATTCGCTCCATAGTGGTTGGCTTTGCATCCTGTGAAAGAACCCCTCATGTCACTGCTGTTCACTGCTACACAAACCTTGCTGGCAGCTCCTTTTCATGTTCTTTTAAGGCAATGGGATAAAAGCAATATTCTGTGAAGGCTTTCAAACCAGATGAGGCTCAGAGCACCTAATGTCAGGCACTTCTGTGTCTATAAACTTGAGCCAAGCTGACCTTGTTTCTCTGTCCTCTTTCAGTGCAAATAATCATCAACTTAGGTTTTAAGCATCCTTTCCAGTGGTGTAAACAAACCATCTCTGTCTTAGTGGCTCAGTGCACAGCCTATGTTTTCTCTACTCTGCATTCAAAGAAATGCTGTAACTGTAAGAGAACATTATTTTATACTGGATAGAGTTGTGAGGTGCAGGAAGATTTCTTTTTCCCTGCTGCCAAAGTATATTTATTTTGCAGTTAACAAAAAATATTTATAGCAATAACATAAAGCAGAGGAGGATTTCCACATCTACAAAATAAAAGTTAATTAAGTACTGAAGAGGGAAAAATAAAGGAAATATTTTAATACAGTCCCAGATGTGCTACATGAAATAGAAAAGGCTAGCATCGTTGCTGCTTTCAGGAAAAACAGCATTTGCTCTGCTTACCCAGCTCGAACACATTTCTAGCTGCCACTGATAGGCTGTTGGAAAACATGGATCGAATATACTGGTATTAAATCCTGGAGCATTTTCTTTCAGATGTTTACGGAAACCTCAGAAGCTCTTTTTAGTGGTGTTGCACACCCAAAAGTAAGGCTGCAGTCAGTAGGAGCTGTGGTACTTACTGACACGCAAAATCAGGCCTGACATTCTTTTGTGTAAACCATTTTTCCAACACTTTCTGCCAAGCTCCCGCTTTTACATCATCATCATTCTGCCATCTACCGGACAAAAATGTATGTAGTTCCCGTACCTAAATACAGTTAATTAAATACACACCTACACTGCACAAAATAACTTTCCTTTTCCCATCTTATCTAGTTTGAGAAACTTTATTTCTTTACATGACTTTCAAGATAACCAAGAAAAATATTTTGTCTTCTGTGCAAGCCATTTTTTCAGATTTTCTCATCTAATACTGGCCTATGTTCTTATTGTTTTGTTAGCTGCTCATCTAGAAGATCTTCCATATATATTTTTCTGCACATTGCTTTTTGTGTATAAACCCAAGGCCTTTTAATGGGTATCTTTCCTCAGTGAACTGTCCTCCTTTAATGACAAAAATCTGTGTTTAAAACACATCTTTTTCTTTGAGTCACAGCAGTATAGAATATCAAATATAACACAGATATTAAATAGCTATTGTCCTTCTTTCCTCAGAAACAGATGAGAGGCAAAAGTACGAAATATTTAGGAATTCAATTATGGTGGTGTGGCAAAGCTAACTGAGCTGTTAGCTAGAAGACCAATAAACTGAAAACCATCCATTGTCTGCTGCTTGTTCTAGGGCAGTCTTATGGACCAGGTTATATTTAAGGTGAAACAATCACAGTGACGCACCTATTTTTATGATCATGAACAACTGTATGCACACATGTGTAGGCATATATGTGATTGTAAAGAAAAAGGAAGAATTTATGGACCTGGTATATCCCCAAAGGATTAGCACAAGAAAAGGGAACCATCTTTGAAGGGATACCTTTCACAGGTAACTAAATGACTCAAAAGGCCTCATAAGCAGAGTGTGAACCAGGCCTGGAAGGAGTATGGCAAGTACAGAGAAAAGTGCCAGCGGGTTTCAAGGTCAGAAAGATAAACAGGACTCTGATTTCCACGTGCACTAGTGCAAAAAGAAAAGGCAATTTAGTAGAGATGCCCTTCATGGGAAAGGAAGATTTCCAGACTTGCAGGAATACTTCTCTGTAAAAAGACTTTCAAAAAAATATACACCCCCCTGCCCCAACAACAACTTGGCCTCTAAATATTGCAAAATGTTTACCATGAATTTAGAAGCCTGCAAGGGGAACACAGCAGGGCACAAGCAGTCCATGAGACTTTTGGAATGCATGAATGGTAGCCTCCCAATAGAGGTGATCATGGAGCCAATGAGGGGATTCTGGCCACAAACTTACGATCAAGGAAGAAGTGGGGGATGTGAAAGTTGGGTTCAGCCTTTGCTGTAGTGATCATAAGATGATGTTCATAATATGATCTTCTCAGGATCCTGAGAAGATGGAACAGGGCAAGCAGTAGCATTACAGCCCTGGACCCCTGATTAGCTGGCTCCGGTTGACCCTGCTTTGAGCAGGAGGGTTTGATTAGATGATCTCCAGATGTCACTTTCAACCTCAGTGGTTCTTTCATTTTATGAGCATATTTTTAATGCCATAGTAATAGTCTCACTGTCTTCTGAAAGGAGAATTTTGAAGCAACCCGCTTTTATAGTACTCACACCAGTATTCAAGCAACCAAAGAGTAACAGTTCTTTGGCATTGTCACAAGCATGTAGTAGATCTATATCTGACTGCACAAACAGTTTCTCTAAACAAAAAGTAGGGGTTTTTTTTCCATTTATATGCACCAGAATTGCTATTTTTCAGCATCTGCTTTAACAGAGATAGATACAGATGTATTTCTGAAAGTGGAGGGACAGGAGTCCTCCGTGCTTCCTTTCAGTAGTAGTCATATAACACCTATATTCTCTTAACAAGTTCCTCAGACAGATGCAAACTACCATGCCTAAAACTTCTTCCACGCATTTTCATTTCTGGTTAACGTAAAATATATTTAGTTGGCCAATTCTACCTTGAACACATGCTTCAACTGATCAGATAGCTGCCTTTAACTGCCTGAAGCCTATTACAAAGCTGATGAACCAAAGTCTTCCCAGTAGTGCCAGATGTCATAGTAAGGATCAAGAGCCATACGCTGTGGTGTGGCGAGTTCAGTTTGGACTTCAGGATGAGCTTGTTTGTTAGAGGGTGGAGCAGTGCTGGCACAGCTTGATCAAAGAGGTTGTGGAATCTTTTCCCTGGAGGTTTTCAGGCAAATCCATAGTCTTAGTGATGGTGATACTCCTGCTTTGAAGACAGGGCTGGATGAAATGACCTCCAGAAGTTCCCTCTAAATGACATTTCTTTGATGAAAAATAGACTTCTTGGCTATCATTATGGTGTAGTAGTATAAATACTTAGGATAAATGGTTGATTACTTCTCTGTACCATGTCAGATTACACTGATGAAGAATACAGTAATTTCAGTAATTTAATGGTTGGACTAGATGATCTTCAAGGTCTTTTCCAACCTAGATGATTCTGTGATTCTGTGATTCTCTGTTCTATTTTGGAACATCAATAACAGTTGAAGTCTAAAAACCGAGTCTTTCAGAAATCTGATTGATTTTTTTAAATTTGTGCCAACTTCCAGTATTTGAGACTACTGAGTTTTTACCCACTCTCAATACTTTAGGAAGGTTAATCAGTGGCTTTAGCAACAGGCATCCACAAACATTTTCAGTTTAGCTGTTACATCAGGAGTTACCATCTTAATTACTTCCTCTCTAATTTTTACCTTCTTAATTGACTTCATGCTTTGAGCTGGTGGAGTCCATGAATTCTCTGGCTGAATCAATCTGCCTTTCTCTAACCCTTGAAGGATAGATTGGACAAGAAACTTCATTTTCTCCATTGCCTGACTGCATTTAGGTGAAATTTGCTGCTAGACAGTTGGCAGCCGTGCATCATGTGTCGTCTCTGTGCGTAACTAGTAGTAGTTACCTGCAACAGGAGTAGTACTCATTTACTACTCAGCCAAATAGCCAGATCAGAGAGCAGATGTAGTATGGAACTTTATCCCAGACAAAGTAAAACTGCTTGTCAGCACACAAGAATGCTTGTTGCGCTATAGCATCAAGGTATGGCTAGAGATGCAGGCGCTTACTACTTAGATCAATCTCACTTTGAATTAGCAAGTACTCATTTTCTTCCTTTGATATCTAAAGAATTGCTGTGAAGCACAGTCTGTTGTCAACAGCCTGTGCCCTGCATAATAATTGAGCTCTGTGCAGAGATATTTAATAATCTACTTGTTTATGACAAAATCACCTACTACCTTTCCATTCCTATGCATGGTTGAGGGAGATACTATGCAGCAAGATCACTTGATTCCTTTGTGCATGCACAGGTCTGATCTCAGCAAACAGCAGCACATGAGATGTCAGCTGCAGTGCACAGTGAGCAAGCTCAGGCCTTCACAAAACAGAAACCATGAGCATTCTTGTGTGCCATTTGCTGAGAATTTTTCTGTTAGGAAATTGTTTACATTCATGAAAACAACTGTCCTTACATGACAAATGAAGGCACAGGAATATGCAGAAGGCTACTCCACAAACTTCTTTATCTTGTTCCACAACTCAGTTTAATACTGAGACTTAAATATTTTCACCAGCTGATATACAATATAGGCACAGTATCAGGCTGTTATTTATATTTATTAAGATGTAAGTGGGAAAAATATATTTCCAGGGTAAGTTTTTGTGTATTTTCTCACAGTTATTAATTATTAATATATTTGCTAAATAATATTTTACATTTAAATTTCAAAAAGTACATTTAATCCTGTTCTGCTATGATATATAATTTATCACAGGGAAAGAAATATTTCTCAGTAGAAGTTACTTTTTTTTAACCCCGTTTTACATTGGTAAAATATGCTTACATGTTTACCATGTTTTATATGCTACCATGCTACCATGTTTTACATGGGTAAATGTTTTTGCTGCATCCATCTTCCTAGTACTACCTCAAATGTATGCTTGCAGCACAGCAAAACATCTTGTTGATCTTTAAGATCAAGAAGGAATCAGAACCGATGAATCAGTTTGCCTTGAACCTTAAATTTACAGGGCTTTCTTTAAACACTGCCCTTTTAAAAAAGTCAGATGTTCCTCAGAGACCTGTTACTGATTCTGAAGTCAGTAGGAATGTCCTCATCAATTTCAATGGATGCGAGCTTTGATCCTGCATTATTTTAGTCATATTTATTCTCTTTAAAAATGTGTGGATCAGGAGCTAGCAGAATATTGAAACAGAACCCTAAAGTGGGGCACAGCTTTATGAAAGGGCTACCCAGATCTTCTGAAAGTAAACTTGTTAAAAAACTCAAAATGTCTGACCTGTGGTTCTTCTGGTACTAAGCAGCATTTACAATCACAGCAGCATAACGTAAAATTAACCTCTCTCATGGCAATGTAATACAATTCACGTTTCTTTGTGTCCAGTGCTGACACCCAACAGATCTCAATAAAGAGCCTTCTTTGCTGGATGTTGAATCAAATTACTAGATCTGACCCAACTGGGTTATTTGTAGAAAATTCTACCAACCTGTCCATGACCAAAACACCTGGTTGTGGGAGGAATGGTTCAGCTCTGGAAGGTGACAGGTATATTTTCAAGATAATGGCAGAATGACTGGGCTTCACTGAGTTAAAGGACATTCTCAGGACTGTAATCCTGGCTAAGGTTCTTGGACAAACAGCAACAACAGCAGGAGGGAAGGAGAGAAGGATTAGCTGGAAAACAGGTGCAAAGGTGTGGGGTCATATGCTGGTATGTGTGTCAGGAAGAATATGGAAATAGGCTGGATGGAAGGGAACAGAGTCCTGGGGTTAGTTAGAGAGACCAATGCAGCAGAATTTGAACTGCTGAAGGGTGGTTGGAGGCTCAGAAGGGATGGGGCTTGGGATAAGCAGGAGCTCATCTGAAGTACTCATCTGAAAAGGGAGTCGGTACAAGGTTGTAGAATAAAACCTTGTACAAAAGTGTAAGTTTGAGCAACTTTTTCTTTAGAAATACAGAACTACTCTCAACTACTCTTCTGTGACAAAGTCAGCACTTAAATGGGTTTTGTGCAGTTCTTGCACTCAGAATGATGCAAAGCCTTGCTCAGGTAGGGCAGGTGTGTGTATGAGAGGGAAAGAGCAGGCTTCTAGGACATCCACCCTCCTAAAGACTGTACAAAGTTAACCTGTGTAAGAATTACAGAGCCTGTATTGAATATGGCAGCTGTCCAATAGTATGCACCTGTGGCAAGGTTGGACACTGGCTTTATGGAATGAAATTTGTGTGTGGTGTAAATAGGTAAGCTATGATATGGGCGATATCATTGCCAGCTAGAAGGATAAGCAGCCTTTAATGACTGCAGGAGAGCAGGAGCTTTTGCATTTGACCACTAGGCAGCAACACAGCTCCTCATAAATCAGATCGGAGCTTTGGTTTAGGAAAGGAGAACATTGCTTATGAATCACCAAAGTCAATGTCTGCTGTGTGCGCTCTTTTACAGCATCTAAGCTAGCATATGTTTTAATTTCCATTACGCTCATAACAAAACAGAAGTGAATTATCACCCTGCCCTTTTTCTTTCACAATGACCTTGGAAAACAGACAAAATACATTAAACCAAATCTGTTGTGTGTTTTCATGGGGAAAAAAAAATTACATTGCTGTTCTTGGTTTCTCTTTCCCTCTCTCTTTTTTATCTTGAATTTTAAGGGAGAAAATTCTTGCAAGGCCATGACCACCACCCTCACTGCCAAAATATGTATTTCTAAGATGATGTAGACAGTTCTTTTTTAAAGTACTGGGAGAGATGTCTGACACGTTCCTAGATTTAACAGTTGTAGATGCCAGCAGAGAGTCTCTGCCCAAATGTGGAAAAAAGGACACCTATTTAAAGACACTGACATAGTTTGGCACACTGACCTGGATATAAATTCTCATCCCATATAAAGAGTTTTAATGGGAAACCAGAATAGAGAACACTTAATCAGCAGCTCCTGCAGTTGCTCCTGCTGTCTTTGCTAGCCCCCATCACCACTATAAGGTTCTGTCCTTGGACCAGGGGTGTAAGAAGGATATGAGCAGATGAGAATTGTGGGTTACAATTTGTTCTATGAAAATTAGAAACCTTCACCCAGAAATTATCCTTCCCTCCTCATACCTAACACCCATATCTCTTAGCTCAATCAAATGATCTGAAACACCACCATCTCCCTGTATTTCCCATGACTAATTTAGCACACCTTTCCACTTTTTCTCTGACACTGTGAATGACCCCAGATTCTCTCTCCTGTCAGAAAATCCTGCTCTGGACCATCACTTGTATAGTCAGTGCTGCTGTAAGAAGACAGATGTCACGCTCTCTGCTCACACCACTTTCCTGACATCTGTTCCATCCCAGCATTAAGAGCCAGAGCCTGTACGTCCAGTGAGGCTTGCTTTCAGGCCAGATTTGTATGCTGTGTGCAGTTTGATCTCGCAAGCAGAGCCTTAAGAACACCCAAGGGCAAGTGTTATCCCAAATATAGCTGGAAAAGCTGCCTGCAGGGAGTCTTTGAGTGGGACATAAGAGAAACAAATAGATGATATATTTGTGTAGCTTCTACAGTTCAGCATGGTCTCTGTGTGATGGGGGCTGACACTTCTATAGGACATCATCAGAGCTTTAGGCAAAGCTTTATGAGACTTTCCACTAATCTGAGAGTGGAAAATCACTTAATTCCAGGTCAGGTTAGATCAGAACAGAAAAATAAAAGTATTGTAATAACTGAGGTCTGGGTTTTGGGGGGTTTTGTTGTTGTTGTTGAAATTAAGGACTATGGACCTATTAAGATAATGAAAATTAAAGGATTTTTTTTATCCATTCTTGACTCTTACACAGCCCTTTAAGACTCGGTGGACTGTATTCTGCTCTCAGATGACTAAGCTATCCTTTCTTTTATGTAAAGCAACAGAAATTGATACTCTGTTGCTAAAGTTTTACTTTCAAGTCCTTAGGAGGACATTTTTTTTTCTTCCAGGAGCATCCCTTTCATAAATGTTCTTCAGTTTATGTACCTGATATTTATTATTGCTTTTTATACTTATAAGTATATTCTCATATATTCTTTACACTATTGAATTCAGTAGCTAACAGATTTGACATTATAAGGGGAATTCAAAAATTATTGTGAGGTAGATAATATGGGAACAGTAAAATCTAAAAATATGTCTTGTGTTGGACATTAATATTTCTTACAGCTAAATGCTTTTATAGCATGAATGCACCAGTAAAAATGTAGGAAAAAAAAATCCAGCCAACTTAATCCTACTTCTTCCATCTTCCTTTTCCCAAGAATTTAATTTCCCAAGAGCTGTATTACACTACTTTTATATCTTAGTGTAAATCACATATGCTTTTATTATGCTCATGTTTTTTCATCTCCCCAGTGAATGCACTGAATGGATTAAACAAAATATCTTAAAAATGTCATTTCTGGTACAAAAAGTTCTAAGTTAAAATCCTGGCTAAAGTTCTAAGTGAAAGACCTTCTTGTTTTAAACTGACTCATTAGTATAAATGATCACGTCCCACAGCACACTGTTAATGGCAGCCTAGGGCCAGACAAAGCTTTCACAGTAAGAAACAGTATAGGCGAGTGTAATTTGCAAAAGCATACTCTGCTGCTGTGGCAAATTCAGCCGGGGACCAGTAGGATCAGATCTGCTGAAAGCTTTTTTAGATACACTTCTGTCAAATAGTTCAAACCACCTTGTTAAGTCATATTTTTTTCTCTATTTGTGACAACATTAGTTTTCTAAATGCTGACCAACTTCACCTGCCATAGATTTCACACTGAAACTTAAAAGGCTAAGAAAGCCGAGACAGAAATAAATGTGGTGTTCAAGGGCTACTTTTCACCTCAGGACAGATTTCTTTGAGTAATTGTCCCCTAACAAAAGATCACAGTCACAGAAGCAAAAGGACTTTCATCTTGCTTACAGAGTCAGTTGGAGTTTCGTCAGCTTAGTTTAATGTTCTCTGGATGCTTTAGACTAAACTTGGATAAAAACTCTGTAGAGGAGTCTCTCAGCTCTGTAGGAAGGGAACCATCCATTATAACCTGTTGTATGTGGAGAAGGAGCTGGCTGGCCACTTCTGTCCAGTGGAAGGAAAAGTCAACTGGCCATCTGAATAAGAAACTGTTGAGCAGCAGAACTGCTGAAGCTTAATTTTGACTAGAATTTTGTCTTGTGATTGGATTCTGTTGTCGGGAAAGGTTAAGCACTCACTAAAAGCTTTTCCAGCATTTAAAGCATTTTATGCAAATTTGCTGCTTCTCCCAACAGTCCCTCTCAGTGGAGACACGCATAGTGTTTCCCACTCTCACTCTGTCCCTGTTCCATGAGACTTGTAAGAACTTAATGGCTGTCAGGCCTCTGTGTCTTTGTCAGATTTGGTGCCTACAAGCTCAGACTCAAAGCAGACTCAGAAATGGTTGCACAGACGCATACTGCAATTATATATGCCTCGTTTCCTTGTGAAACCAAGTTAAAGTCAATGCATCACTGTGATACATGCCTACAGCTCTTCTCTTGAACGCAAATACAGCAGGCTCTTTCTTCAGCTAAGTGGAGTAACTTACAAACCACAGATTTGCCACTGTGGACCTCACACATGATCCTATGCAACGGTAAACTAAGCAAATCTGATTTTAGCTACATGACTTCTTAAACAAATATTTTGCAAAGCACCTATTAGAGGAATTGTTATCTTAAGTAGGACATAAAAGTATTCTTTAGAAGAAAAATGAAATAAAATGAAGTCTACTTGAACTTAGCATAATTAATGGGATGGTGGATATAGTTATTTCAGACTTTGAACCCCATTTATACAGACAGATTTACATCAGTGTAGTGCCTTTACTTCCATCTGGCTTCAGATGCACATGGCCTCAGACATTATCTGTGTTTTGAGGACTTTATTCACAACCAGAAATATTATAAGTTCAGAATATAGGTATAGACCTATACTGGCCTCACTGCTAGCTCTCTCAGATAGCTCCTAAAAGGCCAATATACACATGACAACTTTTACAAACAAGATTTATCATAAGTTTTCAATTTTAACCTCACACTTTTAGCTGAAATAATACCACGGAACACTAATAAGCTGATGAGTTTTTCCAAAAAGACTCCATGCAGAAAGTGACCATGCTATGAAATGTATTATTCCATTTAGCTGAAGACTGGAAGTCTTTCCTCATAGTGTAGCCACATTTGCAGGCACGCATGCCCCCTCCCACTCCATCCTTACCTGCCCCCACCACATGACCCAAAATGCAGTCTCATGCAGTGGCTTGACAAACTTGAGAGAGCTAAGACAAACTTTTTTTTTTATTTCCCTTGTGCTGTTTCCAAGGAAATATGACAGGAGCAGTATGACAACATTAGAACAGCTGAATGGATCAGGTATTTCATTAATGCAGTTCACTATTTTAATCAGACTGTAGCAAGTAAATAAGATATGTATACTGAAGCTGGAGTTATCTAGCTATGACAACATTGATCACTGCCTGGCAACTAAATCGGACAGACTAGATTGTCAGGTAGATCATAATTAACAGTAAGATCACTGACTCAAAGTGAAATAGTAGATAATACATTTTACAACTTTCTAATGTTCATTTTAACAGCTCTACTGTCATGTTTAATTATTGAACTAATTCTTTTGCCTCTGCAACTGATTGCCCTCAAGAGCAGATCTCCACAGCCTGTATACAACATGGATTAATCAATAGATTATGTCTAGAATAACTGAATTGTCTGTTAGATTTTATTCAGAATTTAAAGTTGTGTAACCAAAGGGGAAAAAAAGAAATTTTTCTTTTTTTTTTTTCCACACAAAGAATATATTACGTTTTAGATGTGCATAGCCAAAAATAAATTTCCTCCAGAGTATGTAGAGAATAGAAGCAGTCTTATTTTTGGTCAATATTACATTTTTAGTTCCCTCAAATGTAATTTGATCCAAAGGCTGAAAAAAAGACAAAGATAAAAGTAGCATGCAGCAGTTATCCTGAAGTCTTAACGTTTGACATAGAGTTGAAAGTTTTTCCAGATAAAGTCTCAACTGCATGCTGTCCCAGACTAGGAGAATATAGTTGATTTGCATCTGTATCCAATATTTATAAATCCATTTAAAGTCTGTTGACATGTTGGCTTTCTGCTTTTAAAAAAGTTAGTTGACAAAAAATGTTGTACTTTTGGCTTAAATTTCAAATGTTACTTTCTCAAGGCTATTATTGTTGTGATGAGAAGAAGAAAATTAATGTCCTTAGAATTTGTTGGTTTTTTGTTAATGCTTATTTGAACTGAATATTCAGAAAGTCAAAAAAAGAAACCCACATAATAATAAAAACAACAAACCACAAGGTTGTTGGCATTTTTGGCTTTGATTATAGACTTTGCTCTTTATTTTCACTGTCTAAACTCTAATTTGTATTGTAAGACACTGGTTTCACCAAGTTCACTGGTGATAAGGAAAGATGAGTGTTAATAATAACACAACTATGTTGCATAAAGTTTTAATTATGTCTGAACTAAAGCGTACACTTTGATGTGTCAGGACTTCAACAGAAGTCTTCAGGTAGTGGAAATTATAGCATCATTCAGGCTAAAGGCTAAATTTTCCAAGTTCTGAGCAGTGAGTTCTCCAGATCCTTTCAGTTGTCTGCTCTCGCCTCCTTTTTCTTCCACCACCACCTGGAATCACTTTACTCCTCCACCATGCCTTATATAGTTGAACATGACTTCATCTTTGTTCTGACTTTCTATAGCAGCTTCTTGTCAAAAACACTGGACAAAGATGTGCCATCCAATGCACAGAGCTCCAGCTTCAAGAGGCATTTTTTAAACCTTAGGCTTTTTGAAAACTATTATAGTTGGTGCTGCAGCCCTATTCCCTGAGAACATACCACAGCTTAGTCTTGTTCTGTGGCATATACTGTGCAAACTGGTGCCAGATCTGTGAACAGTAATGAGCTTGTATAAGACCAACAGGCATCAAAGTCTTCAGTCTCTTCTGAATGTGTTATTCTTGTCAACAAAAACGTCACAGTAATATCCCCAAACTCTACCTCTCTCTCTCTCCTGTTCCCTACTTGAATTTGCACAGTTATCAGCAAAATTTAAAGCGAATGGGATGTAGATATTTCCTCTCTCGTATCAGTCTTTGAAAAGAATATTAAGCTTA
This sequence comes from Strix uralensis, assembly GCF_047716275.1. Lineage (NCBI taxonomy): Eukaryota > Metazoa > Chordata > Aves > Strigiformes > Strigidae > Strix > Strix uralensis. The sequence goes on along the minus strand of NC_133972.1, from coordinate 70,201,981 downwards.
TACCTTTTTTTTTCCAAACTGTTCTAGTATTTAATAATAATATCCATGTAGACTTTTCTGAGAGTGCACCAATTAGCATGATTGCTCTGGCCAAAGTATCTGAGAAATAAACATATTCATTAACTGAGTAGATTACCCTCCTTGCACATGTGTATGTATACATACATACATACAACATGTGTTTGTGAAGGGAGGATACAGCTTCAATTAAGATCCCAGCTTGACTTCTGTGTGAGAAACCTAGAAGCTGATGCAGCTGGATATAGTTTTGCTGAAGCAGTTTATCTTGATAAATCCATTTGTTGGAAACTCCACTGTCAAATCACAACTCATTGCTTGAAAAAATATATCTTGAGAAAAGACCAGAAAATGTGATTAACAAGAGAGAAGCAACTAGAAAAATCCAAAGATGTCTCAGTCAGTCCTCCTTCAAAGTTAATGGTTCAACAGCCAAACATAGGTTTCTTAGAAAACAGAGTAGGTGCAGCTCCCTACATCACAGTTTTACAGTGGGTAGCTTCACTGATTTTTCACTGGCATCCAGCAGGTCATAAAAGTCCTGTTGACAAAAAACTCAAAATGTTCAGGTTCATCCTCTGAAAGCCATACATTAAGACTTCTGGTGGCACTCAGTGAACTTTGATCTTCTTTTTACATGCTGCTCTATACACAAAATGCAGCAGCAATGAAGAACATTCAAGTAACAGCAGAACCATATTGTTCTGAAAATTGAGGAGGAAATATTGTTTTTAAATTGGTTTCTTGGTTCTAAAAAGCTCTGTAGTTCTTAGAAAAAACAAAGTAGTGTAACTAATTTTCAGATGGGGTGAATTATGGTAGTTCTGCTGCTTTCAGTACAGCTGTGACAATTTTATGTAATACAGCAGCTACCCCCAATACCCAAACCAAGACTCCACAAATGTTGAAACATATGGTTGATGGCAAAACCAAACTTGTATTCATCAGTTATTTCATCACCCTCTTGTTTAATCATCACCCTCTTGTTTAAATATTAAATATGTTCCGTAGAAACATAAATTACAATTTTACATGATCATTGCAGCTGAAAGTAGAAGGTATAAACAGAACATTGAAATTTTTAATACAGAGATTGAAAGTATTAATTTCTCCACACCCTCCCCAAGAACTTTTCCATAAAGATTAACGTCCTTGTGAGCCAGGTCAGTTCCCAGTGGTCTGTCTGGCAGCTGCATCGCTTGCTTTGGAATAACACCAAGGAGCTAGCTGATACAGCCTGTGGGGTCCTCTTAGGGTTTTTTTATATTATTTTAAAGTAAGGAAAATAATCACAAAATTATTTTGGCTTATAGAATGCAACTGCGGAACTTCAGACTCAACAGGGCAAGACATTTATCTTGGATCTGACAGGATGTTTCTTTCTGCAACTGAGATTTTGTGGTTCTGTTACATGACCGCATAGCCAAAGTCACATGGGTGTTAATGTATTTGGCTACACTCTCATATCTGGTATGTGGACATCTGCAGTGACCTGAAGTGACCCAGTGAATTTTGATAAGCAAGAAAATAAAGACAGTGTTTTTTTAAAAGAAGTGAGTAGATATCTAGAGTTGTATCCCAGCGGAAGGGTCTGTGCCGGAGTGAAAGGGGACCAACAACCTCTGACTCAGAGGAAAAACAGTGTTCAAAAGAAATACCAGCAATAGTAACACCATCTTTATACTCCTGTCTTGATTTTTAGCTTTTGGCGGTTAATAGTAACTGCTATTAATTACCAAAATAGCTACTAGTAATACAGTTCATGGCAGCAGTCTGTTAACAACAAACAATCTAGTTAGGAAGCAGTGTTGTATTTGAACGGCAACATATACATGTAGTTAAGAAAGGGTGGGTGTTTTCACTGTTGTCCTTCCTTTTGTGTCTTTTCCTTGCCTTTATAAACAGTTTTTGAGAAAGTGGTACACTGGTCTATTGGTTTGGTCATAATGGCAAAGACTTCATATTGTGGCAAAGACTTCTTTGTAAGAAAAGGAAGAATATGTTATAAGGAACCAGACAGAGATTCTTTATATATATACATATTTATTTATACACACACACATATGTTTTTTCCACAGGAAATGTGGCTGGAGAAAAGAGAGCTTGGGTCCTTTGAAGCCTCATACTTCTGTAGCTATTAGAGGCAACTTTCTCAAAGGAGTGTCAAGGACCCAACACACAGGACCTCATTATTATATTCTTATTAATGTATATATATACCTGCAGGGAGGGTGCAAAGAGGATGACGCCAGGCTCTTTTCAGTGGTGCCCAGTGACCAGAAAAGAGGCAATGGGCACAAACTGAAGCACAGGAGGTTCCCTCTGATCATCAGGAAACACTTTTTCACTGTGAGGGTGACAAAACACTGGCACAGGTTACTCAGGGAGTTTATGGAATCCTTGGAGATATTAAAAAACTGTCTGGCCATGATCCTGGGCAACAGGTTGTACGTGGCCCTGGTTGAGCAGGGAAGTTGTACCATATGACCTCCAGAGGTGACCTCCAACCTAGATCATTCTGTGTTTCTGTGAATCTGTGATTCAGTGACAGAGGCAGATGGTCAAGCCTAGCTTTGCAGTTCCTTCACACTTTACCTCCATCCAGAACTGATTCTAACAGTACAACAATTGTAGAACAGTTGTGCAAGTGTCTTGAAAAACAAAGGGAACAGAAAGTGTCCAAGCACAACATTTTGCAGGAGAGGAAGTCAAATTCCTGAGACAAAAAAGGTGAAAAGGGATCCAGACAGGCCACATATTAATACATATTAAAAATAATCTGTGCCTATATCTATTAAAAAGTATCAATGAATACATTTTAAAGTATTTTTTTCCCCCTTTTTTCTTATCCTTCCATTTTAAAATATTTTTCATAGGGAAAAGAGCCACTGACTAACTTCGCACTTGGAAGTCCCATTTTAATTTCAACAAAACATGCCACTAAGGAGGAATAGTCTAAAAACCAAGGACTGAATAACTCTTGCTGTGCAAACTGCCAGACTGCTCAGGTAGTTAACCATAACAGCAGGGTCATGCACCAAAAACCTACAACCCTGTACTCTGCTCTCAATCAATGGTGCTGATATATATGTGTGTGTGTGTGTGTGTATATATACACACACACATGCACACTTTGTTTTTTAAATTAACTTATCCACTTGTGACTTTATAATGATACAAATTTTCTTTCTGGGATTACATGATCCAAAATGCACAAGTATGACAAATTCATTCAAATTATGCAACCACTCTGGAATCCCCATAAACATTAAAACAGTGTGTGGTAACAGATTTTCTTTCTGAACAAGAGCTGCTCAGTGTAATTTTGAAGCAATTGGTGAAGTGTTTGCTAGCAGCAGGACCTTATGCTGCTTTATCCAGCTTTGCCTATGTGGCAGCTACAGATATTTCAAACTGAAGACTGGCTATTTATTGCTCATTTTTTTCCGTTAAGGCAAGTCTGAAATAAGCACTTGTATCTGTACTTAGTCCAGTAGTGGGACAGAATCATAGAATCATAGGATACCAGGTTGGAAGGGAATGAAAATACAGGCCTACTTCTCCAGCATGCTTGCTGCACCCAAATCCAACAAGCAGCAAGGAGATGTGGAACACTTCAAGTAGGAATGGCTGTGGTTTACTCTCTTGGAGAAAAACAAATAGTGGACACAAGGCAGGGGAATTATATGCTGAAAAGTGAGAATAAAAGCACATGCCCTCCACAGACAACTGGAAAAATACCATATTTCCCATTGGAAATGAAAATTTATTTTACTGATGGGTCATTAACTGCTAACAGGACTGTAACATTGACTTACATTAGCCACTAATGAAATTAACTACCTGTGCCATTTTTGAGTGAAAAGGAGACTTCATATAGGCCAGAGAAAGTTAATTCAATGGGGATTGTAAATGCCTTGTGAACTCTGATCATTTTCATGCACACATTTTGTGTTTGTTTCACAACAGTTGTTTTAATTAACCTTTTTTAATTCGTGAAAACGATACAACAAAATTATTATGATACAAGTAATTCTTTTAAGAGACGCATTAATGCATATTATCTCATTGTAAAATAAAACATGAAGCCATGCCAAATGTCTTTGGATTATAATTCTGGGATAGTTTAATGATACAGTAAATTTAGATTCCATGGTTTATGGAATTGTATAAAAATATCATTGCCACCTAATGTTAAGGCAGCATTTTCTGGTTTACCTTTGTACAGACTGCCTTTACAGTCTGCCAGGAATTGTTTGTCTGCTCACTGGTACAATAAAGCTAATATGGTAGAATTGAGCCTTGAGCATTGAGTTGAAATTTTTGTATTCCTAGACTACCCAGTTCTAGTACTTTGTTCTGGATCAGACCCAAATTTCATCTCAACCAGTGAAACATCCTGCCTGACTGATACTAAATAAATACTTTTGCATGACTGGATAATGCACAGATGAGATACTAATGATTGTGGAATCACAATTTTTTGTGGTACATAATTACTGAGGCAGAATACATTTCATATCTTATTCCTAACATATTAAAAAATCTGTTCAAAAATCTTTGCTGTTGTCCAGCACATCTTAAAATATGGTCCCAGAACCCTTTTTGATGATTTCCCAGCCATGTTTTAAGTGAATATTTCCACAAATTGTACAGCTTTGGGAAACACACTTATTCTACTTCAAAAGATAGTGATCATACTATTATTCTCCTTTCTCATAATACAAAAAAAGTTCTTGCATCCATCTAAACCTAGATATGCTAATGGTTATACAATGATGCTACTAAATAGATCAGATGTTGAAAATTTTTAAGCCAGTTTGGTGACCTTCCTTTAATCCACATGCATAAAATTGTCTACAGATGTCTCCCTCCTATGTCACAGTTTGAAGCAGAGAAAATTACCTACTACCAAACCCTGACAGAAACTCTCCAGACTGACTCTTCTTTTATACATTAGAGTGTATCAGTGAAGACTTTCTAGCCTGTAAACACTTCAGCCATTTTTTTTCTATGATGGAAAATGAATCCAGTAATAAAAGAATGTTTTCTGAGCAGACTGAGAAAGAAAAGTGGAATATACTATTTGGGAGGAAAACCAGCAATTGCCTCTTTCATTAGTCACTGTGCATGCCTCATGTAATTATTCACTTCTGTATGAAAAACTGTGATATATCTTTGTCACTTTTTCTTGCAGATGTAGAAATATTCCAATGTTTGTAACTCTGACTTTTAAAACATATATCAACATTTTCTGTGTAGGAGCATAGTAAGAAAAAAAGTAATGCCAGATATATATATTTTTTTATCTTTATTTCCAAACTATATTTTGATACTACTTCACAGCCTGTTTGTTCAATATCATAATTATCTTTAATTCACACAGGTCTACTTTTACATGGCATTAGAAATCTTTCAGCCCAATCAGAGGATTGGGTCCTGAATGCTGAAATTATTCTACTTGGCTGACAGACTTTCAGTCTTTTCTTTCAATTTCTTTTCTGTTGAAAACTGTGAAATCTAATCAAGTCCACAGAAGATTTATACATTACACATATCACTCCATCATTTATATATTGATGTACTAGGAGTGTTTCCAGAGTTCACTCTCTTCAGTGAACCAAACACCCTCCACTACAGAAAAGAAACAATGCTTTATGGAACACATAGTTTCAACTTTCAGAAATTTAGAGCTAGGGAAAGGTAAATTGAAACTACATTTGAATACTTGTCACATTTTTAAACTTAATTTCCAAGAGGATCTCAAGCTGAGAGAGGAAGCAGATTAATTGTATGCCTAAATATGATCCTTCTTCACTTCCTTCTTTATACCTTTGTAATTTCATTGTACATATTTATGTCAATCATGCTCCTGACAAGCAGTTTTAAAATTCCCTTCTAAGTCTCTATTTTAAAGGTGAAAATGGATGGGAATTTATTGCTTAGCTTCTGAATCAAATTCACTTATGACAAAACGTGTTTTAACTCTCAAAATGAAGCCCAGAAAAGTATCGTCTGCTAAATGTATCTGCTAAATGCTAAATGCATGAGTCAGCATCATCTCTAAAACATGACTACAAAATGAAAGGATTTTTTTCAAAGCACACACTGTTTGACTGTTTTCTTAATATGGACTGCTCTAGTGGCTACCTTTCTCTTTCTACAGTTTGCTACATTCCATAGGAATTTCTTTCATTCCATACATTGATCAATGGAGTTACTGTTTGAAATACAACAGTCTGGATTCAGTTTGTGAAAGATGTTTTTCTAGGTGCAGATCTTTAAAAAAATCAGCCACTGCCATGTTTTACAATTTTTTTGCGCAACTCCACTTCATTTGTCCCCAGCATGCTAAGGGTTATGAAAGGCCATGAGGAGTGAAATTATTTATTTTAAAATCACATTTAATAACTCTCACATTTTTAAGTACAGGTTTTGCAAACCATATTTAGAACCAAGAGCAGTCAGAATTCTATGCTTATTTAACATACTCTCCAGACATGCATTTCTCAACAAATTGTTTTCTAATGCCAGTGAAATGAGTACATAATGTAGGAATATCTGATTAAAGTATAATTTAAACAGTACGTCCTTAAAATAGTTACTTTACTTATGCATCTAAAACATAAGTTTATTTTTCATTCCTTTCTCTTTAATGCTCACGCTAGAACTACTGAAGATAATAAAACTAGATAGATAGATCTGCTTCTTCCTTGGCCATACAAGGACAAACCCTTCTAGCTACAGACTCCAGTGACTAGAATCCACTGTTATATCAGGATGGAACTGAGTAACATTGTACACAGAAGAGTATGACACTGTCAGTGCTGTTTGTAGGAACATCTTCCCAAGAAGCATTATGTTTTGCTTTCAGTTGCCAGGCTATAGGCAATGCCATGTATTTCAACCAGTTAGAACTGTTAAAAGATTTATGTTCAAGGAGGTACATCACATCTAGGAAGTTCAAGCCAAACCAGCCAAAGCCAAAGCTGATCTGATCTAGTAATGGTCATGACCTGTTTGGGTGGGAAGTTGGAACAGATGATCTTCAGAGTTCCTTTCCTTCCATTCTGCATTTCCATAATGTTGCTTTACAAGTGGACAATCTTTTGTAGCTGTCATTACTCACTGATATGTCACTGTGAATATTATTGGCATTTGAAAGGTGACTAGAAGGTAACAAGTTTGCTCTGAGAACTTCAAGGCCACATTGTGCAAACTTTTATGCATGCACTTGAAGTCAAGAACATGTTCCACTGATTTTCTAAGGAAGTAACATGTCTTTAGAAAAATCTTGGAGGAGTGGAAGAGTGGTAGACAGCATTTCTTTTGAAGAAGACACTTTAAAAAAAGGTCCGTGGAAAGGTACATGAGGGTGAGAAGGAGGTTTAAGCAGCAAATGGTAGGAAAATGGGGAATAGGAATTACAGTAAAAAAGAAACATGGAAGATGTCTCAGGCTCCTGAAGTGCTATAAAAATCCCTGCTATTAATTTTACAGTAAATGTTAGTACTACAAACACCTAAACATTCATACAGCTTTGCTTGCCAGGCATTTTCCATCCTACTAATTTTCATGGGCACAATCCTGGGAAGTTAGAACTGCTTCCTAAGTTCTGCTTCTATCAGTTTCAGAAGATAGTGGACATTTTCAACCCTCTTCTCAAAATATCAGTAGGCTGCAGGATAGTGGGTTTTTTTAGACTCTGGTTAAGAATGGCACTTAGAAATGAGGCTTTTGGGACATGTCCCCTCACTGATGTGAGTGCTCATGTTTCTAAAAGCAGGGACACTTTGAAATACTCTCCTGAACTGTGGCTGTGCTATCTTCTTATTTATAACCATTTCATTATTAACAAAGTAATGTGAAATTCCCAAAACACATCCCTGACAATCAAAACTAATGGTGTAGTTAAAAGGCGGAACATCTTGGTGTTTTTAAAAAAATAATAATTTTTCCTCTGTTATATGGTGATATCCTCATTGTTCCTGCCAACAGACATTTTTATTTTTTGCTAAATTTATGTTGAATTCACATCTCATTGAAACTTCACATATCTTTAACAAAAGAATCCTACACAATATCATTACAGTAAAAAGCTAACAGAAGTCCTACTGATAGGTAGTACCCCCAGAAGTTAAGCTGATGACTAAAGGATTATGTTTAAAAGGGTAAGACAAAGCACTTGTGCATGAAGAGTCACTAAAACAGATGTTTCTTAGACACAGACAGGGTAACAGTGGACCTATCTGTTACTATACTTCTTACAGAACTGATTTATCAAGCCCTTGTATATTCTTTGACCTGACTGAAATCAGTAGGAAACCAGACTTTTTCATCATCACTGATCATATATGCTATGGAATGGATCATATAATGAAAAATATATTCCATGCAGCAGGGTTTGGTTTTTTTTTTCATAATTAACATGCTTGATATGGCTGTAAATGCTAACAGCACTCTAAGTGATATAAGCTAGAACACTTTGCAGAAGCAACTCGTGACCGACACTAACAGCATTTATGTTAGCCTTCCTTTCACAAATAGCTTTATTCTAAAAGGACTGTGGAGCAAATTTTTTTCTTTATCTTGTTAACTGTAGTGTTTCCAACAAGCAGCTTTCCTATGTTAGCTTTACTGAATGATATGGGGGTTTTGCTGATATACAAGCATATGATATCGGACGTGGGGCCAGACAGAGGGGACAAAGCCTGGGGGAGCTTGGAGCCAGGACCTGGGGGAGAGCCAGCAGAGGAGGGGGGGGTCAGCAAGGGACCCAAAGGGGAGGTTTGGCAAAGGGATGGGAGAGAAGGCGCATCAAGGGCTGGGTAAAGAACCACGGCACCAGGGATGGAGAAAAAGATATATGAAAAGTAATCTTGGAGAAATACAATCTCAGAAGCCTCAGAATAGCTATTCCTCTGTCACCTGTAACAGAGAACAAAAAAAGGAGAACATGACAAACCAAATATTTTGTAAAAGGTTCCCAAGAACTCTAAAAGTTTTAGGCCTTGGCAACAGGATTGAAAGTAGCGTGGAAAGAATGTGGAGGAAGGAAAAAAGACAAAGGAGGTAAATGTTACAGAAAGAAGCCCTATAGTACATGTCCTTAAATTAGCAACTCACAGAAGTCCTGCAGAATCTTGCTGAAAACATTGCAAAGTATTATTCCAAGCAAGTCTTGATGTTATAATACTCAGACTAACACATTTTAAACATATGTTGTTTTTAAAAAAGCAAACAGTGAGCCTAGCAAAACTACTTGGCAACAGTTTACCTTCTTGAGATAAATCAGACTGCATGTCAACACCCATCCCTGTGGTACTATGGCATTTAGCATATTGCAAGGGAGAGACAGTGGCTCTGTGAGACAGTGTTTGACATTTGACTGTGATATTATTTTTTTTTTTTATACTGCTCAGTGACAGTATATCGTATCATAGAATGGTTTGGGTTGGAAGGGACCTTAAAGATCATCTAGTTTCAATCTCCCTGCCATTAGCAGGGACACCTTCCACTAGACCAGGTTGCTCAAAGCCCCGTCCAACCTGGCCTTGGACACTGCAAGGGAGGGGGCAGCCACAGCTTCTCTGGGCAGCCTGTTCCAGTGTCTCACCACCCTCACAGTAAAGAATTTCTTCCTTATATCTAATCTAAATCTGCCCTCTTTCAGTTTAAAACCATTACCCCTTGTCCTATCACTACCCTCCCTGATAAAGGGTCCCTCCCCATCTTTCCTGTAGCCCCCTTTAAGTACTGCAAGGCCACTATAAGCTCTCTCTGGAGCCTTCTCTTCTGTAGGCTGAACAACCCCAACTCTTGAAACACTGACAATGGCATACCTTTAGTCTGTTTAGTTTTTATCTACTTTATAGACATTTTAGAAATGTTTTCCCTTTGATTAACTGTGTCTTACATAGCTTCTTGTAACAAAGACAGCAATAACAATACCCAAATTCCTGCCCAGTCTGGCTTTCCATGTGCAACCAAATTCGCAAAATACAACTCTTTCTAGCGAAAAAATAAATTCTGCATCATGGATCTGGATTGAACTCTTTGGCCATTATTATGCTAAAGAAAAAAGCTATGGTATTTGCAGTGCAAGGCATCTTTCTCTCATGTGAATGCTATTAAAATTGCTTGTGCAACTTCTTATAAGAGGTAGAAATACAAATTAGCTCTCAATTCTACCAGTGATTTCACACTTCCCGTATAAGTCAGCTAAGAGACACAGAGACATCTCACAGACACAAGGAATTAGTTACGTGGCAAATCTCATGAGATAGATAGATTTTCATCACGGAAAAAAGAAATAGAAAAACTTGAGACTGATCAAACCAAAGTCCCCTTCGATAGTCATGAAGTTTGTTATTTAAGACAATTTTTTTTCTCCTTTCTTCCTCAAGGCCCAAACTTTTACCATGACTTTTGAAAACAAAATTTTGCACCAAATTCACAATCTCTCCATATAGGTGGCTGAAAATGCATTTCTGTGATTTAGAGCTTCTATAAAAGTCCTTTCAATATCAACAGTTCTTACAAGGTTCCTAGCCATTTTAAAAATTTTGTATGTGTTCAAAAATTTTTATGTGTTCAGTACACTAGGAAATCCATATTCATCTGTGGAATTCATAGCAATTTTTACAAGGCATTCAGAATTATGCTGGACAACCTCTAATTTATGTGCAGTGAAGCCATCTTTCAAACAGTGTGTTGATCCAAAAGTGTTGACTCCATCCCGGTGTCTACTCAATATTTCCAACTCAAGCACAGAATGACTGAACATCTCATAGTCATATATTGCAACAGTTTTGTCATACCCGTCACTAATGCTGGAAAGAATATTGACAAGATTCAGTACATGCCATCTGCCCTTACTCTTTTCTCTGTGCAGTTTCCGTTTCCAAGCCTGTGCTCGGTCTTCATGATGCCACTATAGCCTTACCACACTGCTTTCTGGTTTAGGATCCAAGCTAACAGAAAACAGTAAAGATTTCAGTCCCTCTGGACCCAGTTTTCTATTGCTTTTGTATTCATTTTAGCATTCAGCTTGCCTGAATTTTATTTTCTAGCAGTAAATACCACATACAGCCACTCCTGTTATTCAGGTACATAGGTCTGATTTTTTTTTTCCTAATTGATATGAGAAGGAATTTTCTAAAGAAGTTAGTTTTCAAAAAAACCCACTGATTAAAGAGTTTTAGAAAACATGTTAATGTCAATGAACTTCTGCCAAAACACAAGCACGCTTCTTTTGACAGGTCTGACATGCTACATAAAATCAGACACTAAACATAAAACTATAACTGATTCTTCCAGTTCACCTGAATGTCTGGAGTTCATGGCTTCAGGACAGTCCCATAAACCAGAATTCCCCAGAGATAGGGACTTCATGACTTCTGGAGTTTTGCTTTCAGCTCCACAATAAGCAAAGAAGTCCTGATACTAAGCAGGGAGCCAGGAAGACCCATCCCTTGGACCAGTAGAACCTGGACTAACCTTGACTTCAAAGCAGAGAACATGAAAATCTCAAGAGGTCTTTCTATCTTTCTCACCTTTGTGCCAGCATCCCTAGAAGACCTGAATGAAATGCTATGAGCTTCTCACATCATGGGGAGGACTTCTATGGCTGGTAGCCCCTCTGAGCTCTCTGACTGACACAGACGTGGGAGTTTGACTCTCAGGAACCACAGCTGAACTGGGAGATGTTAGAAGACATTTCCAAGGCTCAGTAACATTTCAGAATTTACTGAGGGAAGTGGGGGAATGTTGAGAAAATTTTGAAGTTTCACTTTACATTTTAAAAAATGCAAATTATTATTGCTATTATTATTTTTAAGAGTGTGTCAGGATTGCCTGAGGAATGCAAACACTGACTTTTGTCTAGAGTAATGGCTAAATCTATAGAAAGCTGATTCTGCAGCTTGCTCTTGCTTCTGCAGTCTTTCTAGAATGAAACTTGTAAGCAAGGCAAACACAAGCCTTTTTAAGGAAGGCAAAGGTACAAGCTAATAAAATTTGTGTTTAATCATAGCAGATTTTCCTTATCTTGGCATAACTTCAAATACAAGGATATATCCAGCAGTAATTAGACCCAATTTGGTCTGCAATAAAAAGAGAAGAGGTAAATAAAAATCCTAGCACAGCCTCAGCAAGCAGCAACTGTTTTCTGTACACCATGATTCATAAGATGTTAGCCACAAAGAAGACACCCACTTCCTATCTCACATCATACCTATTTGCTTCAGTCTTCAGTGATGGCTGGTACACAAAGCAGAGTGCAAGAAAATCTGAAATGAGCAATTATAGAATAGACTGCCCATAGGGAAACCTAAATCCTTCAAATCTTGTAAAATCCTTGCACTTTTTCATGGGTCAGTTTGTGCCTGGAGCAACAAAAGCCATATTCCTTCCAGAATTTTAAAAAAAAGTCCTTTCTAGTTCTTGCATTGATTTTAGCATTCAGTTCATCTGATTGAATGTTTATGTAGGAGAGTGGAAAAACTAAGACACTACTAGTACAAAAAAGTTAATTTCCTTTAATATTAACTGGAGACCATCTGCTACAACCAAAAATTATTAAAAGTTGACAGGTATCCAAAAGGGGTTTTCCTTCATTAATGTCTGTAGATCAGTTGCTGCTCTCTGTGTCACACCTGTATGTCTTCACTCCGAGTACATAGAGCACCTCCCCTCTCAAATATGCTGTTTTATAACCAGGGGTCAGAGATGTTATAGAAATGCCTAAGAAAATAGAATTGCTCTCCCTACACAATGCATTGCAATTAACTTTTCTTGAGAAGAGTTACATTCAAATACTTCAAAACTGCATTCACCTAGTTAGAATTCAAATTAATCAGGGGGAAAAGAAGTCAGTACCAATACTGAGTTCAGAAAGTGAAGGGTAGTTACTTTTGAAATGACCTGGACTTCAAAGTGAAGTGTCAATGTTCTACATACACAGAATTATATGTTTGAACAGCTGGCCGTAGCATAAAATGCTTTAATGTAGAGAAAGAGCAGGCTGGAAGCAGTTATAAATAACAGTTTCTCTCTGAACAATCTGGACATTCCTGTATGCAATTCCTATCCTACAGTGTAATAAATGACAATTACAATGGACTTTGTCAGCCTCTTGGCATGAAATAAAAACACCATAAACACAGACAAAGCTGATCTCTGAAATACTTCAGGTTTTGCAGTTACAAGGCTGCTGGATTTTGTCAGACACAATAAAGAAAACTTCAAAACCCTTTATTTTGTCTGCTAAGGAAAGAGATTCTCAAGAAGTACATGTCATTTCATCTCTCAAACTTTGTCTGTTGGCCATATTAAAATAACAGACACAAAGCAGCAAAGCTAAAAACAAATTATTGCTAATAAGAAGGCAACATGGTTTTCTCTGGACAAAACATCATGCATCTAAATGTGCACTATGCTGCCCCAAAATCAATATGAGCCCCACACAGCTCTCACCACTTATTGGTAGTCATATTAGTTATCACATGAATCCAGAAAATATCTGTTTCTCAGTTTTGGGAAATGGGCATATTTTTCCTATGTATGTAAGCGTAAATGGACCATCCAACCTGGCCTTCAACACTTCCAGGGAGAGGGAATCCACAGCTTCTCTGGGCAACTTGTTCCAGTGCCTCACCTCATAGTGAAGAATTTCTTCCTTATATCTAATCTAAATCTACCCTATTCAGAGATGAATAAGGCTGCATCCTGAAGTGAGAGCCTGGATCAAAAGAGCATGTAATATAATTACAATTCTCTGTGAGAAAAGATTAACCACATCATTCATGATCATTCAGCTGTAGTAAAAGCCAGGAGGAGCTACTCATGCATCCAAGCAGATAACCAAGACAGTGTGCTCTACTGTATGTTAAAATCTGAAGACACCTCAGTTACAAAGAGGTTCATTTCCAGAGCAGGGATGGAGGTATTACTGTTCTATGACAGTTTTAGGTCTCATGCATTTACCACCTCCTGCAAAAACAGTGCTAAGAAGCCACAGCAGGGTCTCCCCTCACTTCTTTTGGCAGTTGCCTTTAAACTGAGGATCTTGCCTTTGGTCCCTGTGCTATAGCCTGTGCTATGCTGCAGCTCCAATGCAGCAATGTCCATGTCTAGCCATGTATCCCACTGATCTAGACCCAGATCTTTATCCACAGACTTGAATTCCTGCCTTGACATTGGGCCTGCCTCATCACTGTGGACTTGTGCAATGATTTGAACTCTTGGCTTAACTTGGTTGCCAACAAGGAACATACTCTGCTCATTTTGTTTTGCTACTGTGGGACTGTGCCCTTGTCGGTGAGGTCATTTGTTAACATGGTTGGCTTCCAGCTCCCTGACCTCTACAGAGCAGACTGCCTTTGATGTTCCCTGACAGACTATACCTGTTATCAAAAGAAAAAGGAGTTACAATAACATCTTTCTGAGTACATATTTAGGGCATAGACATATTCATCAAATGGCTTCTAAGTGAAGAAAAACAATGAATGAAAAAAATTGATTCATATAATTGGTCAAAATTTTCTTGTGTCTAGAGAAACATTAAATGTGTTGTCAGATTAATATAATGCCTCAAAGAAATTTATAAGGCAAGTGGTTCTTAGTCTTCAGAGACAGAATTCTGCCAAGTAATTTTTTGTGAGGTCATATAGCTGTAGAAATTAACATAATGAGGAACACACATAAGAATTTATTAGTGATTTATATCACAACTAAGATAGCACAAGTTTTTTTTCGGCAGTGATTGATTTCCAGTTTGGGCAGTGCACACGTATTTGTTACAAGAAAGTAGTATAGACAATAAGTGTACACCTGTGCTAGGCTCAATTGCATTTTATGAATTTGTGGTAACTAAGGGAAGAAATATGTGTTTGTTTTCTTATCTTCCCACATACTCTTCTTTGTTTATTCAAACTCTGATCCTACAATCATTTATGTATGCGATTAACTTTCAGCAGCTGAATAAGCCCCAGTTTCAACAAGGACTTCTTGCCTGTTTTAAGTTTAAAATGTACATAAACATTGCAGAATGAGAACCTTTCACAATGTTCAGTGATCCTAAATCATAGTGCTGTCTATTTTCTGTGACATTTGCATGTGTATATAGTAGGAGTAACATAGAAACAGAACAATGAATCACAGTTTAGTTCACAGAGTCACCAAAACTGATATTTCAGGAGTCTGGCCCATGTAAGACAGACTCCTCTGGGTCTGAACTATTTTTTGTACATCTGAGGTTATCATATCCGGCAGAATAAGATAGCATTTAAAAATCATTAACTCTAGGTAAAAAATTATGTCTTGGAATGAGACAGAGGGGAAATTCAGCATCATGCTGCTGAGCAGAAAATATGGTCTATGATGAAAGAATATTTAAGATTAACAGACATCAAGTGAGGAGGTTACTAAGTCCTTCTGGGGCAGATTGATGGACTGGACATGAGCTGATTGGTCAGATACTATAACAAGCACATGCCCAAAGGCCTCCCTTCCTGTGAGCTGTTTAATACTAGTCACTGCCATAGGGTCTTTCTGAGGCAGAGTGCAACAGCTACAGAGAAAGATGGACCACTGAGTTTGTGGTCAGTATATAATGCCTGATCATGAACCCCTGAAAGGAGAGAGAACAAGAAAGCACTTTGCATTTCAAAAATCCTTCACCTCCACCTCCTAATAAGGGAGGACAAGAGCATTGTTTACTCAGCCTCATCATCATCAGGACCATGAAAAGTCATAGGGTTACAGTAACATATTTGTGTGTTCTGCTCCAAGGGTTTTTTTTGCCAAAAGCATTTTACATAACTTCAAAAAAAACCCAAAACAAAATGAGAAAGGAGAGTGAAAAGGGAAAGGGAGGAGGAAGAGAGAAAGAAAGAAGGGAGAAGGAAGAACAGAGAAGGTAAAAGAGAAAAGGGAAAAGGGAAGAAGGAAGAGGGACAAGAGAAAAAGGAAAAGGAAAGGGGTACATTCTTTGACCCATCTTTAGATAAATATGTAAAGTAGAAAAGAGGTATTTGATTCAATACAAATATTGGATTTAGTGTTACTGATGGCTGAATTAGTGATAGCAGCCTATCAGATTTCTGACTTGTTCTAACAAGCTTCAGAAACAAGTGAATTAAAGACAGACAAGCATGATCCAAGACTCATAGTATTACCTATACTCACTCTCCTGGTCTTTAACTGCCCTTTTCTGTAATCATGAGCAAGTCATTGAGAACTAGATTCACAAAGGAATTAAGTATGTGAAGTCCAACTTTAAGTTCCAAACTTAAAATCACAGAAAAACGTAGTTTAGAAGGGCCCCCTAAAGGTAATCTGGTCCAATCTGATGCTCAATACAGGGCTAAGCTGAAGAATCAGGTTGCTTAGAGACCTGATTAGTCAAGTTTAGGTTACCTGTAAGGATGGAGATCCCACAGCGTCTCTCAGCAACCTCTTCCCGAACTTAACCGCTGTTGGTGAAGAAATTTTTTCCACCTGCTCAATCAAAATTTCCTTTGTTGCAACTTTTGACTGTTATTTGTCCTTTTGCTCTATTTTGTTCTCTGAGAAGACTCTCACTCTGTCATCTCTGTAACCACCCATGTAGTGATGATGGGGCCCATGTCATCACCTTACCCAGGAGTGAAAAATTCTTGAGATACAGGGTTGCTGAAGTAGTTTACGAGAGACACTTAGGGCTTACAAGTCAACAGTAATAGAATATTGAACAAGAACAGCTGATGAAGTGGTAATGCACTAGCGATGCACCATGGAGAGAGAGGATGCCAAGTATATATACTGTATACTCCAGACTATTCTAGCTGCTTAGCAAAAGTTTTGTCTTCAGGTGAAGAATGATTTAAGTTTTCAAACTGGACTAAGAGAGGTTCATTTTAGGAAATCCCCAGATAACATGAAGGTGACCCTCAATCTTTAGGCTTTCCCTACAACTTACAAGATGTATTTTAAGCAATCTGGCTGTTAAGACCTCTTTGTGTCATGAGCATTATAGAGTATGAGGCCTGTCAAACTGATTCACTTTGCACTTCAGGAAACATACATGTGCTAGAACTGAGATCATCCCTGATCCTTGTGCAGGTGCATGAGAATGAGGAGAAGGTGCTGAGTGCCTCCCCACCTCTTCTGGTTTCTAAAATGCAAAATCTGCTCGTTGTACATACTTTGAATCAAAAATGGAAACACCAAAAGGAGTCTGAGGCATACCATATCGTCCCAGCTCCCTCAGTATGGAAATAAACACTACCTACCAGCCACTGAGTTGATGGTATCACTCTAATAGGCTGTTCTACGTAACTTTTCCATCATGGATTTCGGTCTGTATTGTTTGTGTTGCACTGATCTGCTTTTAAAGTTTTATCCGTAAAGAAGAGGAAACACAGCAGAGCTAAGTATTCATACAGAGGAAAAATAATTTTTGTTTCTATCTAATAAATGTATGACATAGGGATAATGTAAGGAATTACTTAGCTAATATTTCCAAAATACTTCAATGTATGACTACTGTATTGTAATTATACACAGAACAGATGGCAAGACAAGGTATTTGTGTAGATAATGTAGCTTTCCCCATAGCTGCCTTATGGATTTGTACCAAATCATGCATTTACTAGTAAAGTTTTTTTCTGCTGACTGTATGGGAGCTAAATGAGACACTAACTTCTTCTGAACACTCTTTATGGGAATTTTGCAATGTGTATGGAAAGAATATATCTTGAAATAGGATACTTAGGATACAAGTAACTTCAGTATCCCATAGAGCTCCTAAGTAAGTATTCATTTAACATTCATACTGTAAATACTCAGGGGTGTCTTCATTAAATCCTAGTTGAAGCAGCAGTCTTTTCCCACTGGTTATATTTTTTTTCAGAAATAAAATGCGACTTTGATCAACACAGAAAAAAATAGTTTTCTGAAGGGTAATATTTCAAGAGAAATGACAAAAACCTGATTGGACAATTCAAAGATGATGTGGGCAAAGCAGTTGCAGAGTTGTCACAATTCTGTTCTATCTTTTGAAATTCTGTTAAGTGCAAAAAGGAGATACAATACTTCAGGTCACAATTGATTTTTTAATTTTTCCACTGAGAAGTCATCCTTTAAATTTTAATCATGTTCAGATTTATACTGAACACCACCCCCACCCCCTCATTCATCATATCTCTGAACCAGGAAATTATTATACGATACTTATTTGTCCTTATCAGTATTTTGAGTTCACTCAAGTATTGTTTGTTAAAAACAAATGTAGTTATATGATAATATATCATATATTATAGAACTCTAATTAAAATTTCAAAACTCTTTCAGATAAGCATTTTTACATTAATACTATTTCACTACAATAACTGATAAGTTATTCTGATCAAGAGCCAGATTTTTTGGGCTGAGAAAATTTGCATGTGTCATATACCTTTCCAGTAATTGCATCTGAAAGAAAACTAAAGACAGAAGAAAACAAACCCAAACCATGTGTGTTAAACCACATTCACAGCTACTTTGAAAAAGATGAAATGTTTGCTTGTCTTTTACAGTGAATTGCAGGAAAGGGTTGGATTCATAGACACACACACACTCACGAACACCACAAAATGGCAGTACTACTGTGGAGCATTCATTGAAGATGAGTGGTTCCTTCTACCAAGTCAAGACCTATGTTGGTTTGGCAAAGTGTTGAAACAGATGGAACTGGAACAGCTTGTGAAAAGCTGAAGACTAAGAAAAGCTAACACTATCCCTCTGAGAATAAAAAAGCATGATATTCACAGAACTGGTGCAGTGTATTTAGTATGTAGTTAACCAAAGTGGATGGCAGAAATAAAGATCCATACTGTGGAGAGACACTGTTCCTTCACACCTCACTCTGTGATGCAGCCAATGGACTGTCAAGGAGGATTATAGAGCCTGATCAACAGATGCTTTGATATTAGGAATTCCAAATATGAAAGAACTCCTAGAAAAGCCTTAGATTTTGCATAATTTTCCCCTCATTTTCTTCACTGCTACATACTTTGTCTTGTAGACCACCATATACGTGTTGCTGCCTAATTAATTAAACAAGCTACTAGGACATTTGTTTTGGTTGTTCACAACAGCCCTTTGCCTCTTGAAGATACACCTTCTCATGAAACATAGCAGTACTGAGCCAGAAGTTTTCTGTGGGACAGAAAGAAACATGGGGACAAACAGCAACTCTAAATTAACATATTTCAAGAAACAATGTACACTGCAATGTATGCTTAAGTATGACGGCTGTTAGTTATCAAATTAAGACATCAAACGTGTTATGATGCAGTACATACATATAATGGTGGGGAAAAAAGGACTTGATACATACTGTCATCTGTTCATCTTCTTTGGCACCATCAAGGAAGAGAGAATAATACATCTAGAAAAGCTACATAGTTCCTCTCCCACCCCAAACAGATCTGCTCTTTCTTGGTGCCTGTTTTTCCCATGAACATGGCTCATGGCTCAACATGTCTTAAAATTTTTGCAGGAATCACTTTTAATTATTGGACTGCATTCTACCTGAGATGTTCAGGTAAATTTCCTCTCAGGTAGTTATTTCCATAAAAAGGCATTTTCAGTTTGATTTGTTTAGCTTTAGTGGGGTAGTTTTGGCTTCTTCCAAGGCATTTTTGAGCTTCTGTTGGTCTTCTTCCACTATTGTTCCCCAAGACAAAACTGACATCTTTTACTTTGTAGCCCATAAAAATCACGTAGTGTTTTCTAGTTAAACAGCTTACCCAAGTAGAATAGTATATAATGACAGGCTGAGAAAATAATACTTCCTAAACAGAAACTGGATGCACATAACAGATGTGCTCTGAAGTTTCGATGACACTTTGTTGGAAAATACTTGGTCCTCCACCATCTTCTTTCCTTGGGGGAAGTGGTAAGCGCTTCTTTTTCATGTATTTACTTCTTGTACACATACATGTTTGGATACATAAATGATGATCCTATTGTCAGACTGAGAGTCTTTTGGCTTTCTGTAGTACTCTTGCCACAAAACTGATGAAGGACTTCTCTGAGCTAACTGTTATTTGCATTCTGTCTGCCCATATTGCACATATTTGACTACCACTTGCAAAATAATGTAATATAAATGGCTTACTCTAAGCTTCATCTTTTTCAGGAAAACAATGCACTTTTAGGAACTTTGATTCTGAGATATATGCATAAAATTATTGGGAGCTCTACCTTATGCACTAGGCGAGCACTGACCACATGTACATTTCAGTCTGGACTGTAAGTTTTTATTGCATTTGTTGAGATCTAAATCTTAACTGCCAGAGTATTTTGTCTTAGATACCACTCACAATTTTATCTCTCATAGAAGACTCAGTTCTCTGTTACTTCAGAAATTTGACCAGTTTGTCACTGAAAGAAAGAAAACAGAACCAAGTCCTGAAAATAAAGTCGATCTTCTTATGCATGTAGTGACTAGTTGCAGCTTGTAGAAGCCTGTGTTTGCAAAAGGATAATGCAGCTGAACTTCAGGTTTTTACACTACCATGTACTGTAACATTAAGCTCCAGGTCCCTACAATGATACGCATAGGTACATACACAAAAATCCAGAAATCTAGCTTGGTCCTTTGTTCTGAATGGCACAGAAAATCCAGTCTTGGTAACCCTTATTTAGATAAATAACTTGATAATTAACCAGATAATTAATCCATTAAAACCGGAATGCCTTAGACCAGTCAGCCATTCTAACCCTTCTGCAAACATTGATACAATTTTCTTCTATCCAGATTTGGAAGTGTAACTGTGAATGGACAGGTAGCTGCTGTAAATAACTGGTTGGATGACTGGGCTCAGAGAGTAGTGGTTAATGGGTCATTCTCTACCTTGAGGTCACAAGCAGACCACAGGTGTCTACTCTGAGATCTGTCCTGTTTAACATCTTTACCAGTGACTTGAGGAGGCAGTGCAGTGGACTCTCATGAAATTTGCAGGGGACATCAAACAGAGGGGTGGAGAGGAAAGGGGCAATTGTTGTGCTCAAGGGCAGGGCTGCAATCTAGAGGGACCTAGAAAGGCTGAAGGAATGGGACAACAGGACATAGGACAACAGGAATCTTATAAAGTTCAACAAGGACAAATATAAAATCCTGCACCAGTCAAGGAAGAAGTCTTTGCAAGAATACCGACAGAGCTACAGTTCTGGGGAAAAGGACATGGGGGTCCTGGTAGGCAGCACACTCAACATGAGCCAGCAGCATGTTCAAACAGTAAAGGTTGCCAACAGCATTGTTGGATGTAACGACAGGAGCACAGCCAGTAGCAAGAGGGAAAAGATTATTCCCCTTTACTTGACACTCATTAGATCACATGTAGAATACTGCATCCCGTTTTGGGACCCAGTAAAAGACATTGATAAACTGGAGCAGGTCCAGCAGACTGCTGCTCTAAGGCAGATGCTCCAATCCTTTAATTATTTCAGTTGCCCTTTACTAGACTTGTCCAGTATGTCTATGTGTCTCCTAAACTGGGAGGCCCAGAGCTGGACACAGTACGCCAGACGTGGCCACACCACTGAGAGGAAGGGAAGGATCACTTCCCTCATCCTGCTGCCTACGCTTTTCCAAACACAGCCTAGGGTGCTCTTGGCCTTCTTTGCCACAGGGTACATTGCTGGCTCATGATCAGCTTGTTCACAAAAGCCTCCAAGTCCTTTTCAACAAGGCTACTTTCCAGCCAGTCCTACCCCAGCTTGTACTAGTTTAATCCTCACCAAGAGCAGGACTTGGCATTTTCCTTTGCTGAACAACAGGAGATTTCTATTGGTACGTTTTTCCAGACTGTCAAGGTGTCTCTGAATGGCAGCACAACCATCCCATGTATCAGCTACTCCTCCCAGTTTTGTGTCATCTGCAAACTTGCTGAGGGTGCAGTCTATCACATCATTCATGTTGTTAATGAAGATGTTAAAAGATGTTGGTCTCAGTATGCACCACAGGGTGCACTAGTAGTAACTGCCATCCAGCTGGACTTCATAGCACTGATTACACCCTTTTGAGCACATGTAGTTCTGACAGTTGTCAATCCACCTCACTGTCCACTTACCTAGTCTCTACTTCTTGAGTTTATGAATGTAGATGTTACAGGAGACAGCATTGAAAGTCTTGCTGTCTTTCCTTTACTTATTGAGCTTGTCATTCCATTGCAGAGGCTATGAGGTTCTTGGGCATGATTTTCCCCTTCACAAATATGTGCTGACTACTCCTAATCATCTTGTTCTTACTAAGTCTGGAAATGGCTTCCATGACTATGTGCCCTCACACCTTCCCAGGGACTGAGGTGACGTGATCACCCTGCAGTTCCCCAGATCCTGCTCCTTGCCCTGCTTGATATTAGGAGTGACATTGGCTTCCTTCCCATCCTCAGGAACCTCTCCTGACCACCAGGATCTTCCAAAGATGATCAAGAGTCCTATCTCAATGACATGAGCCCTTTTTGAGCTCTCATGGATGTCTTCCATCAGGTCCCAAGGACTTGCATACTTTCAACTGGTTTCAGTGTTCCCTCACTCAGTTTTCCTCAATGGAGGGTAAATCTTCATTGCTCCAGAGTTTCCTAGTGGGCTCAGAGACTCAGTTTCCTGAAGGGAAATCTTACCTGTAAAAAGCAAGGCACCTTGGCTGTTTCCATGCCCCTGGCACCAGGTTTGTTGCCCCATTCAGTAGCAGGCCTGTGTTTTCTATAGTCGTCTTTTTGCTGCTGGTATACCTGTAGAAGCCCTTCTTGTTGCTTTTCACATTCCTTACTAAATTTAATTCCACATGGGCTTTGGCTTTACTGACCTCATTACTGTACTCTCAGACAATATTTCTGCCATGTCACCTGAGCCTGTTTCCGCCTCTTGCATGCTTCCTTTTACTGTTTGAGTTTAGTCATATGAAATATCACCAGAGTTGAATCAGAGCTTGGATTCCACACTGGTTTATGTTCTGAAACTGTTATGCAGTAAACTGCAGTTATGGGCTATTCAGAATATCCACACAACATAGCTAGTGCTTATAGGAAATTTTGAAGCATGTCTTGGAGCAATACACTTTTCTCTCAAGAATGATCAACTTACTCTTTAGCAGGAAGCACAAAATTAAAATTACTTCTAGGTGGGTTCTGTTCTTGAGTTAGGTAATGTATATCACTTGTAAGAAAGGAAGTAGATATAAAATGTGATGAGCAATGACCATGCAATATAATGCCTTCTTAGTCACTGACCACCAAAAAAGTACAGAGAAAGTCAAAAGCTATATTCAACTTTCCAAAGGAACAGTCATACATCCTGCCTATGTATGGAACTGTGATTTCACAGTTCAGAGAAAGATATGTCAAAAATAGGACTGGAAGTTAATGATACCTGAGCTGTAAGTTATGAACTATAAATAATGATACCTGAGTTATAGGCTACTATGGTAGGAGCTGATCACAGCAAAAAGTGGGTTCAGTGGCAGCAGTGGAGGTAGACCCAGAGTCATAAGCCCCTGGAGATTCCTAAGCATAGAATGAACTGGCTAAAGCCCAGTTTTGTTAATATTCTATCTATCTTCTGGACTGAAGATGAAGCAAAAGACCATGAATGACAGTGTAGTTTAAATTAAAATGTCATCACTGAATCACTGTTACCAGCTTCAGGCTTCCATCAATCGAATGTTTGGAATGAAACACACTTGAGCGTCTCCAGAAAATCCTGGTTTCTGGTTCCTGGTTCCTCTCAGAACCCCTCAGAAAAACTTGTTTCAGAACCTAGTTCTTCTCATATTGGGCTGTAAGACAGATATTAATTTAAAATACTGCAATTCTTTGGCAGGGCACATTCAGCACTTTCTGTTGCTTTTTCCAAGGCTTTCTTACCAGAATGTATCCTGAATAACACCTCTGTTGTTTCACACTCATCATATGCAAATACATTAAAATTAGGGTTTGCCCATTTTACTCAATCTTTGTGAGAATTCTACCTTCACTCTACTCTCTGCAATGTCTGAGACTTTCCATATTAGGGAACAGGAGCTACTAGAGGTGGAAAGATTATATTTATAGAATTCAGCACAGTTCAAATTTCTAGCTAATTTTGTTGAGTTTTAAACCTGTTGTAATTCCAAGTGGGAAAAAATTGTTTCGTAACCTAGAAATAGTGGTGGTAAATAGACATCCTCTCTTAAATAGCTAACATTAATGACATCTGAAATAAAGCAATCAGATTTCACCAGACTGTACAATTCACTGTCTTTCTAGCCAAAGCACACTGCGTAAACTGGCAAAGCTACTGCAGGAATTTGGTCAAAGGTGAGATACTACAAGAAAAACCAAACCAATCCACAGATCACACACCAAAGGAAAGGGGAAGAAATCACAGCCAAAGAGACAGGCAGCCTCCAAAACAAGTGTTTGATTTGGAAATTAACATGTTAGAATAAGAAATAAGTTCTTTGAAACCCTTTGAATATCCCAAATGTAAATATTGCAATCAAATCTTCCCTTTCACTGCTTATTTATTGAAATGGCAGCTTGCAGCTGAAATCTATATTTGTGTCTGTGTTCACCTGCTTGAACCAAACACGCCAAGGCTATTATGCACACAGCATAAATCACTGTATTCTGCTAACTACTCCTAGCCATGTAAAGCAGTATTTCTCATTCTCTCCAGTCATCCATTCACTTTTGTAGCAAGGAGCAGTAGTTCAGTACCTAACCTGGATCATCAGTATCAGGCATTGTCCTTAACATATAAGAAATAAATCACAGTTGAAACATTTCTATTAAATAGATGCTTGTTAGCAGGTGCTATCAGAAGTACCTGGAATACCTGGAATTAGCAGTTTTTACTCAGCAGCTGCTGCATAGAACACACATTGAGTTACACACCTACAGTACAAGGCTGTGGGAAATCTGTGGACGCGCACGGCAGTTCCAAAACAGATGTATATGATTTAAACACTCAGGAGACCACTAGCACTTCTTTCAAGAAATTCCTTGTGTTGCATTGTCTACAGCTGAGCCAGAGCAACATAGAAAGGAGTGTTTCAGTACGGCCATTCTCAGCAGAGCAGGTCCTTCAAACACCATTTAGTGGCAAATGCAAGCACAATTGAGATTTTAAGTTCTGTTCAGACTATGGAAGCAACTGCTTACCTAGTGTGACTAGGATGCCTTCAGAGAGGAAATGAAGACAGCCATTATAACGCTATATCCACGCCAGCTGGTTTCCCCTTTTGAGGCCTCAAAAAAGGCCAAATAAAATCTTCTATTGCCTGGTAGAGTAGCTTAGCAAACATGTAGTTTATTGTCCAAGGGAATTAGGATGTAATTGCCATTACACAGAAAAAGAATCCATTTAGAAAAGTGACAAAATGGAACAAATTTACTAAATCAGGTTTGTTCAACTGGTGTTATCTATCTCTTCAACTACTTATACAGATGACCCTGGCTGAACTCAACTGATTTTCTATAGTAAATTAACTATGTTTTGCATGGAAAGGCATTTTATCAACTATGAAATTAGGCTCAGCTCCACATTAAAAACATGCACAACAGCTGGTAACAGCCTGAAGACTCCTCTGAAAGATACACAGTGACTTGTTCAATTTAGACTCAAGTACAGTTTGATGATGTCCAAATGTTGTCTGGTACAAGAGGATACAGTGCCATCTAAGTTATCTTTACAAAAAACTGTTCTCCATACAGAGCAGCATTACTGTAATTGTGTTCTGTCTTAGGAAGGAATAGACTGAGCCACCCCTATCACTGCATAATTCAGTGTGATTTCACGTATTTTACACTCAAGGCGCATACAGTAATTACTTGATAGAAACAACCTTTTAAATATACATTCTTGTTTACACTCATTAAGTTGGTTCATTGTGAAGAGAAGTGCAGGCTAGCTGCTTGTATGAATCACACCAGCTGATCAACATCTAATGAAAGTCAGTAATTCAGGATTTCTCCATTAAACTCAGCAGGTCATGAGTGCAAAGTTTATGTCAATAGCTTAATGACAGTCATTCTGTGTACAGAGAGCCAAGGAAAGAGACAAATATTTACTTTATGTAAACTATTGCTGAGCATGTTACTTAGTGCAAGAAAGCGCTGTTCAGCTTGGCTAATAATAAAACCCAGATGTCAATGAGAAATTTGTAAAGCTTCTTTTAGAGCATATAAACATAATACAAACTGCAGAACCACATACATTTAAACATCTTTTTTAAAAAATATATATATATATTTAAAGGCATGCACTGATTTGAATGCCAAGAACTGAAAAACTCTGATAACTGCCTAGGTAGCCTGAAAGAATAAATATGACTTCTGCAAGAGGCTAGAACAAGTCATAGGGAGGACTCTATCATTCACACTTCAGCAGGTTTAGCATTCAGATTTTATAACTTTAGTTCTGTCCACAATCTGGGTACCAGCATGTTCAGGACTGTGTTCTGAGCACCTTCTGTTCACTAACTTAATTTGTGGTTGAAGATGCAAAGCAACATGGAAAAAGCAGCCAGGGTAATCAATGTAAATCAAGATACATTATCAGGTGTAATTAAAGGCCAAACACATGCATCACAAGGCAATACCAGATAGAATAAGACAGACTACACTTTTATGTACAGATAGATACATGCTTAATTGTCATTTGAACAAAGGAAAAGTGATGAAATAATTTATTAAGACATCAACATATCTTTAACCCTCCCACACAAACCCAAGTAGAATAGGATACTGTATTTGCACCGTTTTCATGAACACAGGAGAAAAACTGCAAAAGCGCTCCATAGTTCAGGTAATACTGTATCTGGGTGAAGAGGAAGAAGGCATATTATTCCTTATGTTTTTGTACATGTGCAGTGCTAGCTGCAGTGAAAGGAACTAAAATCTTCCAAGGGAGTTAGTAAAAATTCAGGATTCTAACTCACAGGAACTGCTGAGATTTCTGAACTCCTGTTCAGTTTCACTCTAAAGCAAGATCCGGTATTTCTTAAGAGTTTTGGTGAAACAATGACCAAATTCCATCAATTTGCAGAACATGCAACAGAACTGTAAAATTCTGAATGAAATATTTGCAATTTTTTTTTTACATTCTGTCACAACACATAGCTTGATGTACAAATTACATAACAGATATCAAACTTAATTTTAACAAACTAAACAGATGTCATTTTGATCAAGTACGTGTTTCAGCTGGTTCTGTGAGTTAGGAACTCATGATTTTAAATATAAGATTTTAAATACTCTCTTTTATTGTCTGTCCCATTTTACAATGGAAGCAGTAGGCAGACATTTTAGGACTTGGAAATGAAAGCAACACTTCTACTGAAACAAAAGTCCCACATCACACAAGTTCACTAAAAAGTTAAACTAAGACCCAGAAGTTCTCAAACTATTTCAGACTGCCATCTGAATTTTCCCCTTACACTTTCTCACCATTCTTTCAGTTTGTTTCCTCTTTCTTTGTAGGAACTGTCCATAAGTGTATGATTTCCTCAAGAAGAACAAGACTTGGTCAAAACACTTTTCCTGATAAGAAACTTATCAAAATTTTCTGACTGATCTTTCTAATATCTTTCACAAAGACATGGGAGACCTCAAGCCCTTTGCATGGAGGGCTGCTGAGGCTTTTGTTTTTATCTGCATCCTTCACCCTTCTCCACAATTTGGTGCTTCCCTGGGAAAAACAGGAAGACTAACTATAAGTGCCTAATTGCATACCAGTAAGCAAATTCACTAGACCTCATTGAAGAGGTCTGATTGGTGAAAGCAAAGATAACAAACTTTTCTCCCCTAAACTATCTGAGGGTCACTGCTTTGTCTACAGGTTTGTCTGCAGGTTTCCTCAGTGAATGATTTAATCCATGAGTAATTTTCTTGACATTATTTAACCAACTGAAGAACATCTTGAGTTTTTTTTCTTCCTTTTGCATATAGCCTGTACAATGGTGCAGCAGAAGGCACCTGCACTGTTCCTCTAAACCCACATTTACTCATTCTGAGTTCCTCTTATATAAAAAGGAATTTAGAGATATAAATATGCACTATGGGGACATGGAGGAGAGGTCAGTTATCAGAAAAGCAGCATAGCAATATTCAGTGGCTGGAGAATCCTGGAAAGCAGTAATCTTAAAGGAGACAGTGACAAAATGGGCACTGGATAAAGCATAACTTTAGCAGCAAAAGGCCTGAATACCAGAGCATCAATTAATCTCCCTGTGTCTCCAAACATTTTCATCTTAAATACACAATTTATTTCTGTGCGCTCTATTACTAAAAGGAACTGTGAGAAAGGAAAAAGAGGTTATTTCTGCAATAGTTAAAACTAAAAGATTTGATGTTACAGGGAGAATTTATATTCATGTATTTGCAGCACCAGAAAGAAAGGAAGATGATTTCTATTTATAGCACTCAACAACTGATTTCAGCAGATGAAAACATTTAAACCAAGCATCAGGAAAATATTGCTTATAACATAGTTTGATGTTGTGGAATAGAAAGCATGAGATCCCTATTACATCAGGCACTTAAAAATCAGATGTAAAAAAATTTAGTAAACTTTTGGGAACAGGAACTTTTGTATTAACAGACAAATGATTAGGGAAGAATATTAGGCTAGGACAATCATGCAGGAGCACATTCCCAGAAGTCTCCAGTGATCTAAGGAGACTTACATAAGCCCACTTGATCTTCATTCATGGTAAGGTTAGGAGTCCTTCCAGCAGTAATAAGATTCTGCACAGGAAGAATCTGTCCTGTATCAGTAGGGGTTATCTTTCCTGCTTCTAACTTCTGAGTTTCACAGCGTGGGATATTTAAAGAACCAAAGTTTCAGGTAATAGAAATGGGCATAGATCCACCAAGAAAGAAATTGTGTGTCAAATAAATATTTGTTCTTTTTATTACTGTGCTTGTAGTTTTTATGAGCTTCTGTTTATTAACTTTTATGTGTCAAAATTTGGTTCTCTCCTGTCCAGATCTCACTCACTGCACTGTCATTCATCAGCTCAAGAAAAACATTTTTACCTGCTGCAACAGATATATCTCCAATGTATATGCAATATATTGTATTTCGGTCACTATTCAGACATACATTAACATTTTCCTTATTCTAATGGCTGCTTCCAGTTTGCTTCCTTAATTAATTATCTGTAATACAGCATACATATTTCTTGCCTGCACTTACAGCATTTGTTAGTGATAACTAATATGTGGCTTTTTCTCCTACTGAAATAACTACCTAGATCTCTGACTCTTAGATGCGCTGCCTATTCTATGGCAGTGTCAGTTAAAAAGGCAAACACCAGCCTGAGTAACATTAAAGTCTTCATGTGCAATACCTACTTCCCTTCATTAATTTCTAATACTCCTATCACATAGTTGTCTAGGGGTCATTTACATAACAAATTCAGACTATTTTCAATAGGATAGTAAAAAACCTCTTTTTGACATAAGTATCATTGCTCAGTGGAAAACTACTATATGAAGCTTTTTCACTTTTCTCAAAATTACATGTAAACTTTTAAATCACTGTTCTGTCTCTGAAGTTAAATTTGAGGGTATGTCTTCCAGAGATGCTGAGGGATTTGGCTCTGTTACAAGAACATATGATCTGCAGTTACAGAAAGGCTTTTCACTGAAAGTCCATAAAGGCTAGGTTGCTAAAACTAAACATTTAACTCAAGAGATCTGAAAATCACAATTTGCTCAGACACTTACTGGGAGAAATCTCTAAGCACCGGAACAAGCATCAATCTGTGTCTTTGCACTCACACCATGCCTGGCACATTCCTAATATCTCCAGAATGACACGTACATCTATCCTAATTGCTCTCTGCTACCTTTCTCTGACGTGATACACAACCCCCCATTCGGTATTCTCCATTTCTTTGAAGTACTTTCTGTTCATTATTACACTCTGAAGAAATATTGAGAGCAGCATTATCCTTACAACTGGGGAACCAAATTATTTATTTTCCCTTTTCCAGAATGAATGGCAATTTAAGCTCTTAACTTGCAGCAGCTTCCCTATATGAAATGAAGAACAGTAAGTACATTAAACATAGGAACTGCTAATGTAGATTCTCTTTCCATATTAGGAAAGCATATCTTAATATTAACTCTCACTTTCAATTTATAGATGTGATTTGGAGGAGTCTTACCTTCTATGATCTGAGCTGCTGAACCAGCATGGATTGACAAGCCAAAGAGCAGTAGCAGCAAGTCCCAGGTCCACCAGGCATGCCTGGAGCAGGTGTGCCAAAAAAAAAAAAGAGGGGAGTGGGAAAGAATGAGACCAAAGAGTGTAATACAGAAGCATAAGGGGAAAAGAAGAAAAAGTAAAATTTAGAAGTGAGAGTTCTTACCATGAGAGCATTTTTTGAAAGTCAGTTGAAAGACCTCAAGTGAGGAAAAAGTTCAGTGCACATGAGTTTTATGCTTATAAAAATAAGAAGTTAATAAAAACTGGAGCCTGCTGTTTCTCCTCCAACGTTCAGACACAAGTGGAACAAAGGCAGCTCTCAGGCTCTCTGTGTGACTCACTGCAATTCAGTGCTCCAGCTCTGAAATCTGACTCCGTGTAGACTTTCCTGTCAGACCACTGCTGAAAACTTTCTACTTTATTTATCGATGGACACCGCTTACTGCTGTACATCATCCCAACGTTGTCATTATCCAGTCTTGTCTTTAACTACTGTATGCCCCAACAGATAGTAGCATAGCTTCTCCAGCTTCCCCTTCTCCCCCCCACCCACTCAAAACCTCCACTTATTCATCCAATAAAACATGACCTCCAACATCCTTCCATTCAGCATTATATAGCCAATGATATGCATTCTTATATGGAATAGGACATTTCTCTGGCCATTTTAACCAAAGTTTAACAGAAGCAAGTTTTGAGATATGAGGAGGGCAGAGCAGTCACAGTTAAATTGAAAGATACACTTGGAGCCGTACTGTCATAGTTTTTCTGTCACCTACAGAGACATTTAAAACCACACCCTTTTCACTGAAAAATTCTGTAATACTCCTATTTACAAAGATTTACACCCTGCATGTAAATTAAGAGTGTGTATCTACCTCAGCAGCTGTACATATATGTGTCTGCTATAGAGATCCTGCAGCTAAGCATTTCTAATAGTTTCCATTAAAAGTGTTATTTCACCCCTCCCTTCTAACTTCATGAAAAGCCTTTTTTCCACATGTAGTTCTTCAAAGCCAATTCTTGCTCAAGGAAGAATTTTTGGAAGAATAAGCTTGAAATTAATCAAGCAATTTTTAAATCATGAGATTTTTAACAAAGACTGCAATTGTCACTTTTTGACTGGGCAGGAGGGAGCCTGGAAAGCATTGCATGTGGAAAGAGATCACTGGGCTCTTGGTAGATATAGACTGGATGGTGCTGAAGATTGCTTTAGGAGATTCAAAACTAAAAACATAGAATGGGGTGTGGGGGACAGACAGGAGTAGTTTTTTGAAATAATTAGAAGACAATCTCAAGCAATAAACAGAATTAAGACTTTCATTGTACCCAATGCTTGTAACAAAATGCTTGACTTTGGGGGTTTTGCATTGTTGACTATTTTTTTTTGGTTTGTTATTTGGGGGGCATTTTTGGTTGTTGTTTTTTGTTGTGGTTTTTTTTTTTTTTAATTAAATAAGGAAATAGAGATGTTAAGTCTTGATTCTGCTCCAGACTTCCCTTTTAGGTTAGAAACCACAACAGGTCAGGTCTCTTCAGGTATATTTGTAGCTGAGCCACAGAACAGCATTATTCACTCTCCACCTTCTGCTTAATGATAAAGAAGCAAGAGGTCAAACTATCTTTCAATCAGGTTTCTTAGTATAAACACACACTCTTTTATCTTCTTCAGAGGATGAAGGACCTCCCTTTTTCTGTTCCATAGTACTATATCAGGGCTAAAAAAAGTTTCATCATTCACCTTTTCTACATGAGGATGTCAGCTCTTTCCTTTCTCTCCCCCTAAAGTTTCTCCATTGCTATTACCACCAGCAGCTCTGCTTATAGGAACAGTGTTTGCAGCATTTGTGCAAATCATATACCAAAAGCATTTCTTTTATGCCTTTATTTAGGTATATATATCTATATATTTATAACTAGGTATGTTATCCCAGGAGAAAATACTGTTTTTTTAAGCATTCTTGTAAAGTGTATGTATTTACAAGCCTGGCTCACTTCCATTTTTTTCAGGTAATCTTTGGCAATAACTATCAAGACCCATTATTAGTGCTGTCAAATTACTTTTTAACTCAGTTCCTTCTTTCAATTGTAATTTTTCTGTCTCTTTATACATAAAATGTCAGAGGCTTACCTGTATAATGCTTCCTGTTGCAGTATAGTTTTTGTCTGGTATATATGGCCAAAACATACATTTGCTTTGATGCCTTACAGTAGACTAACATATTTAAGAGACAAATGTATGATCAAACTCCAGATTTATAAAATTTAAATGACTATTTATTAAGGACTTTTACAATATAAGCTGAAAATATTTAATTAAAAAATAACATATCTTCTATTGTTTATAAATTGATGGATTTTTCCTCTGATTTTAGAAAACCCATAGAAAAAGGGAAGTAATATCTCTCCTTCTCCCATAGGTAATACACTGTTCATGCAGATGATCTCATGAAATGCTGATGAGAGAGCCTTTAGTTTCTGCTGGATATTTTAACATGGATGTCTGGCCAATGCTGAATATTTTTAGTGCTACTGGATAAAGGAAAACAAGGCAAAGCATGTTCTTGACCTCTGCATTCCATTATTTTTTAAATGGACGGCAGTGGAGGAATCTCTAAATATAGTTTATCACCCCCACTCCTGTAGGGCCTTGAGATTTATCGAGTATCTAGTGTTCATTTGTAGTCCTAAAATTACAGAATATTAACAGGCTCTCTGTATCTGCTACATGCTCCCCACAAGGGCAGTGACATTTGTACACATCCACTCAGTTTTAACTTTGCTGTTTGTCTCTTCCTTTTCAAACACAGCAGGACCTCTCTGAAATAAGACATAAGTGCTTTCCTTCAGTACTGTCTCCAGCTGTCTTCAACTAAGCTGGAGCTTTCCTGCTGGTTAAAAATCTCCATTTTCCAGGCAGAAGTTTTGTTTACTTTCCTCAGCTCTGTCAACTGATTGCATTCCTAAGATTTGAAATGGCAGACTACAATTCTGCTGTTGCAGTTGTTACTCATTCACTGAGTTAGTCTGGCTGGGTGTTCTTATATTTCTGATTATCTCTGTGTTAAGAAGTTTATTTTTCCCCTCCTGGATGCAACACTAATTTCTTTGCACATTTCTAGCCTCTATAATGATAGGATTTAAGAATCGTAAAAAAATTTTTGTGCAAGATTAGTGTTAGAGAAGCAGTATGCACCAAGGCCTAAGTGAGTTAAGAACCATGCTAGAAAAGAATAAAATATTTCTCTTTTGCTTAGACTTCTCCTGAGCACGTTAAAATGTCTGGCATTCACAATATCCACTGGTAAGGAGGTCCACTGCTCAGTTATGCCTTTCGTAAAGAAGTCTGCTTCTTTGTTTTCGACTTGGGTCCTGCTGAGGTTCTTCAATACCTCCAAGTTCTTGTACTGAATAGCGATCATTGTCCATTCTGTTTTCTCCATGCTCTTTGTGATTTCAGAAGCCTCTTTTATATACCCCTTCCTCTTGTCTGCTTTCTGTACTGCATGTGAACTTGGTTATTTCTTGTACTGCAACCATTCCACACCTCCAGCTATCTTTTCAGCCTTTCTCAGAGTTTCTGTGTTCTAGTACATAATTTTTGATCTTTGGTGGAGTCGTGGGAATCATATCTGTGCATGATGCAAATAATCCCAAGATTTCTCTAGTGACAAAGCAATGTTCTCTGTATTTTTCCTGATGAGAAACACAACTGGTGTACTTCCTTGACTGCAGATGAGATGATGTTTTCGTGAAACTCTTGTAAACTCAATAATTTGCACCTTAGACGTAATTTTATGTGTAATTAGGATTTCTCCTCCCTCTCTTGTTTTTTATAACAGATGGTAGAAATGAATTTCATCTACCATTTTATTCTCCGGTCGTTCACTCTTAGAAGATCCGTTTGTAATTCTTTACAATCTGCCCCTGTTCTTATTAAAAAAACCCCTCATATCATCAGTAAACTTAACTGTTCAGCAGTCACATAACACATTGCCCTCACTGGGTAAGGCAGGCAGTACAAATCTGTAGAATTACAGCAGTGACCTTTCTCTACTACAAGACTCTACATTCTTCACCTTTTTGTCACTCTTTTAACCAATTGTCCATGCACAGACCTCGCTTCTTGTCCCTTGGCTTTCTGAAAAGCAACTGGCAATCATTCTGAGTACATCATTTAAGTGATGGATTGCTGCAGGATATATCAATTAATCCAGAAACCCTGAATGACATTTTAGTTTTGAATAGTATCAGCTAACTGCTTCTAAACAGCTACTTTCACAGTGGTTTTATAATGCATTTTCACAAGCATAACAAATGTTTCAATACTGTTTTTCTACTTTTTCCTCCTTTAAACAAGGAACCTTCAAAAAAGCCCAAAATAAAGTCTATAAATGCTGGTTTTAATATATACTTATGAAGGTATAAGAGTGTATATATTTATGTACCTGCAGACAGACCTGTACCATACCCTACAGAAGGGTAAAAGTTAAGGTCACAGAGGCAAAGAATTCTAGCTTTTTAGTCCTTCATTCCGCATAATTTGAATGTTTCTGCCTCCTCTACCTCTCCCTCACAGTACTATAAAAAGCATTGGAAAAAAAATTAGATCTTTCACACAGCTGGGGCTGGATGACAAAGAAGGCAAAGAAGAATGAGGGACTTGAAGCTTGCAATGGAAACCCTAGGAAGAAAGGAATCTCTCATTAATACTTATATTGGAAAATGATTTTTAAAAAGGAAGAGACCAGGTCTGTTGGGCACACAGATGGGTACGAGGGGAATCAGACTAGTGGGGAGAGTGGATGAATACTACAAAGAAAAGTGGGCAAAAAGGAGAATGAGACTGAGTGAAAATCCTGGGACAGAAAGTTGGGAAGAGGTGAGGACAAAGCTAAGAAGAGCACTGAAAGCAAGTTAGGAAGCAGAAGGAAAGGCAAGTCTGTTACCTGACACTAGGTGGCAAGGAAACCAAGAATAAATGTTTAGACATACATATTTTCCCTCTACAAACTCTGACTCAGTCTTTCTCTAGGCAGCATGACTAGAAGAGGAAAAACGCTGTTATACTTCTATAAGCAAGAATCCATGAAAACTACTAGCAGAGCATGTCTTATGCAATACTCTAATAGTTAGAGTGGTATATGCTGCAAATCAGGATATTTCATTACTTCTGATGGCACATGCAAGAGCCAGTATGCCCCTATTAAATTTTAAGTTTGTGTTCTAAAATGAAAAAACATTAGAGCTATTAACCAATTATTTGACAGGGTCACAAAAATTATTGTTTCCAGAAATGGCTGAATGGTTTCTGATGAAGTTTTTGGTATTGGCATGAGACACAAAGTCAGAATTCAAAATGATCAGTGTTCAGAAACTGAACAAGCAATTGAAATTATTCAATACAGTGTGTGAGACAACTGTAAAAGCAAGTATAAGTAGATGTTCTGCTGGTAATTTAAACCCACTTGCATGTCAACACTGATCCTATTGCTAAATTAAACTAATTTATCATTAGCAGAAGGGTACATAGTTTTAAAGCATATTTAAAAAATAAGTCTTAACTATATTAAGTACATGCATTGCACTGAAAGGCTCCATTCAGACTAAATGTCATACATTCCTTTTATATGAATAAACCCAGAAAGAATTATATGCAGCACTTTTGCTCTCTGTCTCTATGTTCAGCTGAGTTGAAGAAACATTTTCTCCTACACACACACGGCCTACCACAGGGTATAGAAAGTAAAAAGTTTCACCAGAACCCCTCTCCCCATTCTATGCAAACTAACTTGACTCAAATATTTTCCTTTTAAAAATATTTATAGAGCTTGACCCAAGGAGTGACCTCACTGAGTAATTTTTACACTGCCTTGACATAAACTTGTAAAAAGCATGCTCTCCTACATGGGACAAGCCTCTTGTCCCACTTGTTTATATGAAGTAGGGGTTTTCAGAAAAGTAAAATCCTACTTTGTAAGCTGACTACAAGGTCATACAAATGCCTAATCACCATTATATTATTGTCTCAAGTTTCTACTTTGTAAATCATCATGATAACATGGACAGGACTGATAATCCACCTTCACAGGTAAAAGGAGTACAAGTACTTTGCTTAGATAAAGGTTAAAATTCTGGCCTTATTGAAAAAGGTTTTCAAATGCCTACAGTGTAAGGATTTTACCCAACATACTTGCCCTATATGTGCATTTAGATCAAGATTATGATCAGGATGAGACCTCGTATTTATACTGTGTGCATGATGATAGCAAAGAACACAGCAGATCTAGTTGTTACACTCAGGATCTTGTTTATGGGCAAAGACACAGCACACCTCTTAAATTGTAATAAATAAATCCATGAATTTTGGGAGTGATGGGATCCACATCAATAAGCAGGATAAAAGTATCTTTGCCACCAGGATGGCTGATCTGGGAAGAAGGGATATAAACTAGGAATGACAGTGCAGGGACACAGTTAGCAGCAACCCTGTGAGGGAGGGATAGATAGGGTTGATGAGCAAAGGGCATGGGGACATGTGTCAGAAAGGAAACAAAAAATCAGCAAAACAAAGCTTAAGCAGTCACCTCCAGAATTTCCATGTAAGCAAGACAACATTATTGGAAAAACCCAGACCCTTGCTGGAAAATAAGGATTCAGGAGTGCCTCTCTGAAGTGCATGTACACTAATGTACATAATGTATATGTGGAATAAACATGATGAGTTAGAGATCTGTGTGCAGCTGCAGGGCTACAACCTTGTTGGAATCATGGAGACATGGTGGGATCACTTACAGGTCACTCCTGTTGCCAGCAGGTTGAGGGAGGTGCCTCTTCCCCTCTGCTCAGCACTGGTGAGGACACGCCTGGAGTGCCATGTCCAGTTCTGGGCTCCTCAGTTCAAGAGACACATGGACATACTGGAGAAAGTCCAATGAAGAGCCTCGAAGATGATGAAGGGGCTGAAGCATCTCTCTTATGAGGAGGCCTGAGAGATCTGAGACTGTTCAGCCTGGAAAAGAGAAGACTCAGGGAGGGATCTTGTCAATATGTATAAATATCTGAAGTGAGGGTGCAAAGAGGACGAAGCCGGACTCTTTTCAGTGGTGCCCAGTGACAAGACCAGAGTCAATGGGCACAAACTGAAACACAGGAGGTTCCCTCTGAACATCAAGAAACATTTGTGAGGTGACTGAGCACTGTCACAGGTTGGTCAGGGAGGCTGCTGAGTCTCCATCCTTGGTGATATTCAAAAGCCATCCAGACAGACATAGTCCTGGGCAGCTCACTCCAGCTTCTCCTCAAGCAGGAGGGTTGGACAGGATGACCTCCAGATGTCCTTTCCCATGTCAACCATCTATGACTCTGAGATTGTTAGTATAATGGAATTTTCAACAGTTTAATTAAATGGTCACCATTAGTCTTAATCTAATTATTGCAGAAAAGAAATTAATAATAAAGTAGCTAGAGTACTTATATACAGCAAAAGATGCAATAATACAAATAAAAATTTAACACACACATTTCTTAGCTTCTACCCCTTTTCTGGTGTTATGCTCATCCTTTCACTACTCCTATGGGTCCTAATGTTGGGGGGTTCCCTCTGGTGTTGGCTATGTGGACGAAGTCTTACAAGTTGTCAACATCTGGAGCCATTTACTGGGAGGAATGCTATATTCGTGCTGTTGGTTTCTTCTTCCTCTCCCCTAAGATACATTTGCTTTGAATTTAGGACTTTAAAAAAAATTTAAATAAAATCCAGGACATAAAAAATGAAACTAAGATATAAAGTAAAACTAAGATCTATTCAGAAAAAAAACCCCATTGCATATTAAGCTGAATGTCCAAATAATAGAGGTGGGAGAATAGAAGTTCCTGATCTCATGAAGTTTAACAGGCACAGTTCTCACCAGCCATCAGTGGAAAAATGTCAGTCAAGCAAGGCCACTGTTTATGATGATCTCAGTATGGTGGCTATGTTTTCTGGCAGGCTGATCCAATCATATTTGTACTGCAGAAAATATATTTCTGATGAACACCAAACTTCACTTCCAAAGTGACAAAACCCCATGTTACAGGGAGGCGGCTTTATTTGTCAACACAGAGCAGCAGTGTCACAAAGGTCTTTGAAATAGATTTCTCTTCCCTTTTCAAATCTCCTTTGCCCAACATCTCAGGTGCTATTGTATTACTTAGAGAAAATTAAGGCATCCAACTGCCTTAAAATTGGAAGATATTTGTAATGATTAGGAGAACTAATTATACCTCAAAGCAGGAAAAATCAAAGCATTTTCAAATCATCTTTAAAACAGGCTGTTGGCAAATTATTAAAAATAAAGTCCATACCATCTATTCTTAAGACTAAAGACACATCAACAAATAAAAACTTTCAAGGCAGAAACCACTTAAAATAAAAATGCTAATTTTTATGTCTTAAGTTTCACTTTTCAGTTTACAGAATAGAAATTTTTTTTTTGAGAATAATTTTCTTTAAGATTATCATCTGTCAAAGAACTTGAAAAATAAGGACAGTACATGACCACCTTAGACTAACATCACATTTTAGCAGATAAATGCATTCTTCACTCTTATCCAAGTATGTCTGTTTCTGCTTCATCAGTGTATTTCTGGAAGATACCTTCCAAGTGACAGACTACTTTCATGCAATTTTGTGAACTGTTCTCCGTCTCTTCTCAAAATACAGTAAATTCTGCTTTCCATATTGCCTATCCTCCCATTACCAATTGTGATTTTTCTTCTGATCGCTTTCTGGCTGAGACCTCTAGAATGCCTGTTCAGGGTAAGGCAGCAGAGGTTAAAAATGAAACTCCTCCACAGGTATTGAGCCTGCTAATTAAGGGAGAAGGGGAAAGAAAAGCTAGGCATTTAAGTACCACAAAAAGGAAACACACAATACCAGCATGACAGAAAGTGTGTTTATGCTGCCTGTGACTGTTAAAGGATAGCTACCACCCACAGTTATGAGACAGAAATAAACACATTACCCATGTGCTTGACTCTTTTTCCAAAATTTAAAATACAGTTAGTTATACATCTTAAAAATAAGATGTGGGCAAAATAAGCTTTGAGCAACAACACGATTCACATGTTGTAAGTCTGACTTTTTTTCCACTGTTTTTATTTTAGGAAGAGTTGTTTGGCACACAAACACACTCAATACTGCTTTACAAAAAACTATTCAAAATGAAAAAGAAACCCTCTTCCTCCCTTCACTCCACACCTTAAAAAAATACAGGCCTTCTGACACACCAGCAAGGATTATTCAACACTGCTAGAAGAATTCACACAGGTCAAGACAAGGCTTATAACTAGACATGATTCTTATTAAATGAAATAGTATTTCCAGGAAAATAAAAACAGAGGTAGACATGTTATTTATGTGCCCAAAATCTCTGATATCTATCACCAGTTAGACTGTCTATAGGAATGTACCACATCTACCTACAGAACATGACGCCTTGGTCCTGGGACAGCTATGGCTACAACCTAGACCACTCACGTTTTTTTTCTTTTTTAGAATCACAGAATCATAGAATCATTCAGGTTGGAAAAGACCCTTGGGATCATCAAGCCCAACCATCAGCCCTACTCTACAAAGTTCTCCCCTACACCATATCCCACAACACCACATCCAAATGACCCTTAAACATATCCAGGGATGGTGACTCCACCACCTCCCTGGGCAGCCTATTCCACTGTTTTCAAACACAGGCCCCAGAACCAACCCCAGTAACCATACCAATGCTCCTTAGGCCATCCTCAGTCACAGTTTCAGAGTCCAGAGTGCTCATTCCACACTGCTAGCCAGTAGGTGCTTCTGGGCCACTATCCTACATGCCCCAATAGCATCAGGGATAGTTCCCTCTAGCAGTTGCTCAAGCCTAACTCATCTGCATGAGATCTACCCTGTAACTCCCCAGCACAGCCCTGTGCAGACTGTATTGCTGCATTCTGTTCTGGTGTTGGTACACCAGCGATGCACTGATAGCCACAGGGCTGGACAAGGCAGCAGTAAGAGAACAGGAAACAGAGAAGCCTGGCTATATCCATGTGCGGTGCTTCATATAATGGTGTGTGCATCAGTGCTAAAGGTCTCTGTCAAAACAGACTGTAAGTTGTCATCATCAAACTTAAAATTAAAAGGTTATCTTCACCTGCTAGCTCTTGAAACAACAAAATTTCATCCTCCAAAGGTTTAATCATAGGTTGAAAAGAAGAAATTACCAGTGACCAAAATAGTTCTGTGCCTTAGCCACGTAAAGTAGGTAGTCCTTGAATACACATTTGGATATATGAGTGCATCTGTTTCTCTTACTGTCTTAGATAGATGCAGAGTATTTTCCCTGATTTCCTAGAGACTTACATCCTGTATCTTCTGACTGAACAACTCACATCCTGCAGTTGCTGCTTCCCACTACACCTTCTGCCTGTTCTGCTGTGCTGCAGCAGCTGATCTGAGCAGTACACATACACCGATGGACACACATACATTCAGAACAGACACAGAGTTCAGTTCTACTGCCTTCATATCAGTAGGAGCACTAGCCTAGGGGGAGGGAGAATCTCATTCCTACACAAGCCATGCAAACTACTATAGGCATAGGAAATTTCTGTCTTTGACAGCTCTACTCTCTCCATGTTTGCTGACGTTAGCCAAAAGATTCTAAATTGTCTTGCCTGTCCATCAAGAATCCCACTACCTATAATTGTTGTGGTTGTTGTTAGTAAATCAGCTTAAGTGTTCATTCTTTTTTTTAATCCCTATGCTGATGCGATGCAATGAGCTTCACCTTATTCATGGGTTAAAAACAAGCAACTGTAAAAGCTTAGCTTGCATTTTGATGTTACGATTCTTTCTGCCAGTGCATTGTTTACTTCCTAAAAAATAAACTCTAA
The DNA here is from genome assembly GCF_047716275.1 of Strix uralensis. Lineage (NCBI taxonomy): Eukaryota > Metazoa > Chordata > Aves > Strigiformes > Strigidae > Strix > Strix uralensis. The sequence continues at coordinate 70,160,821 of NC_133972.1, read as the reverse complement.
AAAATTACTTAGAAATACTAAATGAATTAATGTCATGCCAACATCCTCCATATGGCTTTTTAGGTCTATTTATCTACAAGATTCTTAATCATTATTTCCTTCCTTGCTCAATACTCAAATTAGGCAGTGCTAACTCACTCAGCATCTATTTTATCCCTGCCTGACACACAGTCTTGCATTACCTGAACACTTAACAGACTGTTCTGAATACCCTGACATATTTCATTGCTTCAGAAACCAGATGAACAATGAACCTCCTGTGGTCCTGAGTTCCACTCCCCTTACCCACTCCATCACTGTCTCACCTAAGTATTTTTTTCTGCCAGCTCCCAGTCCCTGCCTGTCTCTCCATGTTCTCATGGACTATAAACTCAGTTTCTGCCCCATTTCATTCCTTTCAACCCTTTTCTCCACTACACTACCCAGTCCTATTGTCTCAGAGACTCATCTCTTTTCCTCTGATCATTGAAAACAGATGATGCCCTCCTTCATGCAGTGAGGCTTCAGAAAAGTAAGCCATATCAGGAGTCTAGTCCTTCTGCTCTTAGTTCTAATGCAGTCCTGGAGTCTGCTTGGAGTAACAAGCCAAGAACAGACAGAGACTTTCAATATTTTAGCCATTCAGTTTCACTAAGGGTGTGCAAAAGTTAGTTTCTAACAGCTTAAAGTTTGCATAGCTTATTAAGACTTTCCTGATGTTTTATCAGACATTGTTGAATTATTTTAAGCTTTCCACATAACACAACCTAAGGCAGACAACCTGGGTAGGAAACTGTAGTAGCTAATTAGTCAAAGCTTAGTGAAATATGAATCTTTTAAAGGCATAAGCCAATATTATGAATGCTGAGTGCTTCAACAAGCAGTTCTTGGCACACAAACAGCACATCCCTAAAGCCTTCTAGAAATCTAGTCAGCTCTCAGGTGGAAAAAAAATATTGTCATTCATTTTCAGTGTTTTCTTTTTATCGGTTTTAAATTAACATGCTTCAAGTTTCCACTTGTGTTTGCATGATAGGACTGAATTAACAAAACACCTGAAATAAACCTACCATACAGAGTTACACCTGCTAGCGTGGTGCCCTCTGTGATACTGATACATGCTACTGTGGTATAAATTGGGTGCTGGTATATTAGCTGTCAGTCACTGCTCAAGACATCAAACATGAATTACTTACCTATAACACATATGAAAAAAAGCCAATCTTTTCATACTGTTGCCTAGACAAAGCAGCTGATGACACTCCTATTTTTACCATCCCTGAAGTGTATGTATAGACCTTTTACTTGGGTTTCAGGGTTTTCTTCTAACTGCCTTGCTCAGCTGGAGCAGCCACAAACCTCAGTTCTTCCGCAACAATTGTGCAAAACCCACTTCTTTGATGTACTGGTTACACAAAAACACCAACAAAAAGAAAAGGAAAAGCCTTCAAATTATATGCTTTGCAAAGAGGAAGTCAGAGGGAAAAATGTATTTTTGCACGTTACTCTTACTTCAGTCAAGATCATGCATGAGATTATGCACTGTTGAGCAACAGAGGAAGAGAGAAGAGGTATTTCTCTTTCTGTCTTCCAAGACTGAAGGAAATCTCAACCTTTTTAAAAATTAAAGAGCAGTTTAAAGTGATACATGTAACAAATAATCAAACAAAACCAGCAGGATATATTTTCAAGAAAAGCTAAATCTAAGTTTCTGAATGTTAGTTGCAAGAGAAAGGAGGAGGAGAAGCAGCTCTTAGATTCTGGATTTTCCAAAAATAAAGCATGGGAGTTACTTGTAGTTTCTCTCATCCTCTGTGTTTTTGACTCAGACTGCCTAGAACAGTTCTGCTTCTTGGAAAAAACCAAAACAAACAGCAAAATCCAGACTTACTTAACAATCACATTTTCTAACTAGAGCAACAAAATGCTACTTTTCCAGACTTTCATCCTTCTTAGTCTTGCATGCCCAGCTTCTACATTTTCTTAAGTATTGCCAAAAAACCTGAGCAGTACATATCAACCAGTTAAACCGGCGATGGCAGTGATAGCAGTATGAGAGGTGCCCAGACTAGAAGTGGGATTTTACAAGAGTAGTTAAGGATTTAGTTCATGACAATTTTGATAGCTGGTAATACACCAGCAAAGAAAAAAATCCTGTTTGGATTTTCGTCACAGAGGTGAACTTGCAAAAAGCAGAAAAAAGCTACATTTTAAATTTAAAACAGTGCATTTAGTAAGGTGTGACCAATATGCAACTGATAGAGAGCCTATGCAGATTTATGAAGTCCTTCCACAGATCAAGGCTACATGCTGATCACAGAGCTTCTGCTCTGTTACTCAGGAATTTTCTCATCTTTCCTTTAGAAGTGCTACAAACAGGAGGAGAGAGGGCACTAAATAAGTCAATTCCTGGCTATGGTAGCTGCTGCCGCAGAGCACAGGGATTGTTTCTATTAAAGTTTGTGTTGACAGAGGTGACTTCTCAAAAAATACCTGAAGTTTTGCATTCTGCTTTGTTATTGTTACTAGCCCTGATGCTAGCATATATGAAAATGGGATTTTACAAGTACTTGTTTGCACATCTGGATGGTAGTTGTCCTAATAAAGAAACTGGTGTTTCCTTGGCTCCAAGAAAGTGTAAACAAAGGAGAAATGGAAAAAACAAGTAAGATTAACAAAGGGTTCTTTTAGCAGAGATTCATTTCAGCTTTCCTGCAGCATTATAATCCAATGCAGATGTTCGTTTGCCTCATTCTTGGCAGCTGTGTTAGATGGACTTCCTCTCCTCAGTAACATTTTCTCAGGGATTTATTATCCCTTTGTTAGTCTGCCCTTAATTTGCTCATTCCTTTCATGTGACAGTGAAAACCTAAAATGGTGAGAAATCAAGTTAAAATATGAAAGAACTACAAGACAATAGTAACACTATGTAAAAGTAAATATAGTATTTAGGTGATTGAAATGCAAACAATGATCTCTGCTTGTGTTTAATCATTTCTGATAGTAGTAATGGCTCTTATTTATTAAGTCAAAACAAACCAAATAATTATATAAGAAAATAAGAGAGATGTAACAGTAATAATAAACCTAATGGCATGGTCAAGGTTTACACTTAGTAATAAATTTATACAAATATGCTTTATCAAATTTTTTTTAAAAATAGCCTAATGCATTAGGCTCTCAGATAAATGATTTTTACTCAGAACATGAGTATGTCTAGACAAAGAAGGACGATTAGGGTCTGCTCACCTCAAAATTTCCTGCATAACATTGACACCTGACCTATTGCTAAGAAGCAGCTTCTGATAATACAAACATGGAGGAGAAGCCAGTACTGCCAAGTTCTTTAGCATTCAAGTTGTTCTTATTTTAATTTAAAACCTCTAAAGAAAAGATCAGGCCTGGGGTTTTGGTCTCTGAGGCATGTTGCAGGTGTGCCTATCTGAGGTCCTGTCTCTGGTACTATCTCCTGGATGGGCTTTGGACCTATGTTGCAGTTAGCTTGTCTCCTGGATGGACTCAGGACCTGCACTGTAGACTTATCTTCAGTCCTGACCCCGTACGTTCCTCACTAGACTCCCTCAATGGGTCCTGGATCTGAGTGATTGCTTTCCCTTGTCTGAGAGTGTCAGCAGACCTTGCTACTAGCATTCTGCTCCGCTTGCCCAGCTCAGATGCTGTGGGACAGTGCCCTGGTCAGCAAGGTCTCTACCTAAGCTGCAATTACTCCCAGCTCCTGGCTCACCTTCTCTTACAGAGAAGTCAGTTCTAGCTGCTCTGTGACACAGAATCCAAAATCCTGTGCTATTGTATCATCACTCTATCTCCATTAGTGCTAGCTGAAAATATGCCAAAGTGTTATGAAAAAAATGCAGCTGCTACAAAATTTTAGGAAAATGCCTATTTTGATGAAACTCTGTTGGAGAAAAATACAGTTAGGAATCGTTAATTCTCCTTACTCTAAAACCAGGCTAATCACATCTATTTAAAAAAAAATTCAGAAAGGTTTTTTAAAAGCTTTATGAAATTCTAAAAGAAAAACATTTTACATAAAGGAAATAGTAACAATAATCTCTATTTTACCAATTTTTCTTGAAAATACTTACTTGAGTCCTGAAGCCCAGAATCCCATCTATTCATTTTAAGGGGCTGAAAAAAAAAATTACTTCACATCATGACTATTTTAAAGGCTTAATAACACAAATATCTGTATCTGTCAGGGGTTGCCAAATCCGGTAGCCTGAGAGAGGTAAGACTACGGAAGTGCCGTTTCCTCCAGGTCCTGCCTGTAGTGAGGCTGAGCATGTATTCCCAAGAGGCACACAAACATATTTAATATATAAGTACACATGGCTGGCCACACAGATCAACAGACAGAAAACACAGCACTCACACAAACACAAACAGCACCATCCTGTTCCCCCCATGTCTGGTTAGGATGGAAGACCATTAGTGGATAATATGTAGAGATATATACATAATATGTTCCCCTACTTAGACACTCAGGTCTATCCAGTAGCTGACCCCTGGATTCCCTTGTCTCTCCAGTTGCTGGCACCTGGATGTACAATCCCCCAGGGTCCACAGTCCCACTCTAGTTGATGGTACTCAGAGTTACACACACATTCACACACTCACTATTGATCCACCCATTAACTGGCCTTAAACACTGGTGGTCCACACTCCAGTTGCTGCCACTTGAACCTCCATACACACACATCCACACAGAATAGAGAGTCCCTTAACACAGGAAATGGTCAGAAATCAAATTTAATTAGAAGATATGACAGACTTCACTGACCAGGAACAAGGCATGGCCAGAAAAACATACTGACCAGCTATCTGTTTACACATGACCGGTCCCTTATTTCCCCTTATCCATTTTCCCATGCTTGTTCCTCCCCAAACTATTGTGATCCCCTCACCTTTCTTCACCTTTAGTGCTTCCCTTCAGCAATCCCAAGATGTTTCTGTCCAGCATCCCATAATGAGTCCCACACTGCTGCAGGCAGTGACCTCCTCCTCTGCCTGTCAGGTAGCCCTGAGAACCTCACCCGTTGACTTATGTTGATGAGTTTCATGTCCCAACAGTGAGCTGCACAGTATCCCGTGATGCCCTGGGAGTAGCTGTGGTCAAGGTGCTCTGTTCCCCCTGATTTGGTTGTTGGAGTTCCTCTGCCTGTCAAGTCTCAGTGCTCTAGCTCACCTTCCAGGTCACTGTGACTTTCTCAGGTAATTTTCTTGGAGAGGTGATTACTTGTGCTAAACTTTGTTCTGAGCTACAGGCATGCTGACATACCAGCATGTACTATTTGCCCAGATGATCTCTGCATGTTGGATTACCTGAAGGGTGGAAGTTCTTGCTGTCTTTCCCTCACTGTAGGCATGAATTTCGGATTCTTTCATCCAGTTCTCACAAAACCTTTGGAAGTCTATGCTTCTCCATCAAGGTTGGCTGAAATTGCCTAAGTAAGTCATAATTCACTGGCACATGGATAGAAGAAAAGGATGGATAGAAGGAGTATTTCTTCTATTAGAGGACAGAAGGAAGGTGTAGAGCAGAGAAGAGAAAAATCAAATAGTTGGGCAAAGAGAAAGTACAATGTATAAGCTCCAGCTTCTTAGAAAAAAATGGTTAAGAGCACAAGGCATCTAGCTACTTCAGATCTGTAAGTAGAATCATTAGCCAGAAGCTGACAAACTGAGAGGGAGCCATCAGTCTGGGGGTGCGGGGAAAGCGTCTAGTGATTGCAGCTAAGAATTAGTGCCTGGGACACAGGTAAGGACAGAGCAGCAGTAAGAAGGATTTGCCTGAGCGATACAGTGACCAAAAGTAAAGGAAAACCAAGACTGCGGGGACCCACACTGCTCCCTCCTAGCCACTTGCCATTAAATAAATAAAGTCTTTTATCTCTTGCTGCCTGTCTGTGAAAAGTGTAGAAAACTAATCTGCTTGAGGCCCTACTTGTACCAAATGGTTGAAACAAGCTGACAAGCTAGCTAAAAAATACAGAAAGGATGCAGATGTGAAGACACACGCAACATGACACACACACACAAAGACAGGAGGATTTCATAAGCCTAATTTCCTTTGGAGTTTCTGGGATATATTTGGAATGTATTAAAGGATTTGATCCTGATTTTAAAAAAATCTTAATTGCAACATTATTTCATAAAATAACAACCAGCAACACATTTGGTGCTTTGCTACTCTGCTAAAATACAGTGTTCTGTGTCTTTGAAAGATCAGGAGGATAACAGAAAGAGAGAGAAACCAGGATCTTATAATTAAGGATCTTATAATTAACAAACATGACGATCTGAAACTCAAGACCATGGCCCAGCATACCAGTATTTCTAGACTGTCTTCAAAATCTCAAGGTTTTTGATTATGCCACAGCACTAGGTGTTACAGTTGCCAGGACAAAAGAAACTGATTTTTTTTTGATGACTCCATAACTTGTTGCCATTGTTTCTGTAAAGGCATTGGGCAGTGCTTCATCTCAATTCTTCGATAATTAAGACACAACTTTATCCTCAAAATCCCTATCTTGGGTGACATTTTCCCCTCTTTCCACCATATCTCAATCAATTTCTTCTGCACATGTTTTCTGCATGAGAAATCTGACTTTTGACAGTTCTTCTCTTATTTTTGTCCCATCTTCCCGACATGACTCACTGAGCATCAGCTTCCTTCCTTGAAGCATTGGGATAGAAGAGAATGCTCTTGAAGGCCATTTTGTCCCTTCCTGGTTTGGTGTCTATTGTTGTCAGACAGATGGCCAGCTAACCTGCTTTGTACAGCAGCTGAGTTTCACCAGCCTGAAGTATCCTGAGTAAAATTCAGGTGACTATTTTCTCCACTCTGCACTATTACTATGTCTCTGAGAAGTCAAAGGGGTTAGTGCTGGATTAGTTCTGAGTTTATTCTATGCAAGTTTCAGGATTATATACAAACAAACCATAAAGACAATTTTGAAGCTCAGTTATTACTCTGTTTTATGTACAGCAGCTAAGATAGATAATATTTTCCTGATAACAGCTAGAAGAAAAATAGAAAAAAAAAAAGGTTCATCTGGAAAGGAAGTCAGAGATATTTTCGGGTTCCTTTGTGTGACTGAATTGTTTCAGTGTCACAAGTGCTGATGTTTCTTTCTTCTCCTCAGTTCTGTAAAGAAAGGATCTTTGCAGGACCACTAAGGCAAAAAGAACGGCAACATTTTAGTCTGACTATAGATAAAACACAGACAGCTAAGTGTTAGTCACATAAATTTCCAAAAATTACCAACACTGTTGGTATCATAACCAAAGCCTAAAACCACATGAGATTTTAAAAAATAATTAATTAGGAATACTTTTAATTTTTCTTCTGTGTTTTTTTTTCTCCTCAAATGAGTCTGAAATGAAAAATTAGACATTTTCTTAAAGCTTTTCTCCTAAATTATTGTAAATTACTGTTTTAAAAATTCTATTGTGACATGAAGAAGTACATGTATAAATAGTGTAAGTATTGCAAGAGCTGCGAATTGCAGTTGCCAATACAAACTAACTCAAAAGCAAAAGATGAAAAAAGTGTCACCCCATATGCAGGCACCATGGGTCTGAGAGGGACAGACTTGGACTGTAGCTTGGAAAATAAAGTCTTCTTTGTTCATGGAGAATAAGATAACTTTCCACTCCACATTCCTTACTTAGAGATATCTTAACTTACCTGGCATCACCCAAGAAGTCGAATGTGACTAGTATATTTGGTGCATTCATACTGCAAATTCTGGAGGTTTTTTATAGACTTCTGAAGACATGTATACAGAGAATTTATCTTTATGCCTATAAAATGCGCTGTTTCGTTAAAACATCTGAGCTATAACATTTTTCCACAGAAGATGTGGGATTTTTCTCAGTTACCTTTCGCATCATCATTTGATGTCAGCATGTGTCACTAAGCTAAAAGCCATTGATTGAAAGTATATAAAATATAACTGGAGTTTTCTCTTAAAGGGTAATGAGACACATAAGTGTCCAGACCCATGCTTATTGCAAGCACAAAATACATTTGAAAACTATGAAATGCACTAGAACAACCCTTTTCTTGAAAACCAGTTGCTGTTAGTTGATCATCTGAAATATCTAGATTATTCAAATGGCTGTTTCAGAAGAAATCAATGTCTGAATTTTAAACTTATTCAGTCAAATTATTTCTCTTTTTGAATGAGTAACAAAATGAAGAATCAAATGTTGACTCACCTATGAGGGCTGAAGTATCTTACAAATTGAACTTTTTGGTTATTTCAGGAGACTCAGGTAATGTGCCATTGTAAAAACTCTGAAACACTCTGCAGAAGCGTGACATATTTGTAATTCAAACTGTCAATATTTCTGTTGAAAATGCCATGCCGCTTGATGATGGAAAGAGATATTATGCTTGCCATCCTCTACAACTCTAGTGAGGAAGGAACCCTGACAGAATGTGGGAGAAATTACATGATTGGATATGAAATGTTTCCTGAACAGTTAGTGTCAGCAGTGCCTGGTATTTTTTTTGTATAATCAGACTGTATTTTTCTCAGTCATTGCTTTCCAAACAGATTATGAAATCATAAATGCACATAAACACCATTAACTAATAGAATGTTCTACATCACTTTCTCAAAAAGCTTGTTTAATGTTGGATAATAATGTTAAGTATCTTGATTTTAATATTATTCTGCCAAGCAAATCTTATGAAACAACCAGAGATAGAACACTTGTCAGGAACTACAGTTTCATCAGCATTTTTGAGATAAGGGACATACGCTCTTTTCAGGTAAAATCTATTAACATTTCATCCTGCTTTTTTAACATCTTGTTAACTTTATGTTAGTGTAAAACTGGTGGCCTTACACTAATACCATGCTGCCACAGACAGTGTAGCATTTTTCCTTTCTTTGGAAGAATGTTCTTCTTTTGGAGAACTTCAGGTGACAGACAGAGGTTCCCTATGGCTCTGTCAGCATTTTCAGAGAAGGAAACTCACTAGTATTGGCCAGTCTTGATTGGTATGTATGCAACATTTTGGCACATTTCTCTTAAAAACAGATAAACTGACATTTGGAGTGCGTACAACCACTACAATCTTCTTGGGAAGAGAAGGGGTAAACCAAATGGTTGGTACATTGCTCTTCAAGTCTCTGAACCAGTGCCATTGCCTGATCAAGGTAGATCCTGACTACTTATAGCAATTGGCAGGCATAGATGAAGGAATCCGGGGCAAAGGAAGACTTGAGAAAAGTCTAGTCAATGTATTTTTTTGGCTAAGTTTCTATGTGGATCGTGGGTGTCACTGATAGCTTCCTGAAAGAATTCAGAAGTTCTGGAGGCTACTTGTAGTGGTGGCCCAGAAGAGCAATAGCAGATCACTCTCCTGGAGACAGGACCAAAAGCACTGTTAACCACTGGTAGTGGACACAGAGAAAACAGATGGGAATTATTGTGGCTATGAGGAAACTTGGACTGCTGAGGGGAAAAAACTCCCATATCCCTCTGAATCATAGGATAACAGGATAATTCAGGTTGGAAGGGACCTCAGGGGATCATCTAATTCAACTTCCTGCTCAAAGAAGCATCAACTAGATCACATTATTCTGGGCTTTATTCATTTTGGTCATGGAACTGCCATGGATGGAGAATGCATAGCCTCTCTGTGCAACCTGTTCCAATGCTTGACTGTCCTCATGGTGAAAATGTTTCTCCTTATATCCAGTGGGAACATCTCTTGTATCAGCTTAATGTCCATTGTCATTCATCTTCCAACCATGCACCACTATGAAGATCCTAGCTCCATATTCTTGATAATCACTGTCTAGGTATTGGAAGACTGCTATTAGGTCTCCCAGAAGTTTTCTCTTCCCCAGGCTGAAGATGATCAGTTCTCTCAGCCTCTCCTTGTAGGGAAAGCATCATGTCATGGAAATCCCATCATGTCTCAGTCATTCCAGTGATACTGCAGTTCTGTGACCATACATGCAGCTGTAGTTCTTCCTGCTTGTTTCTCAGGCTGTGTGCATTTGTGTACAGACACTTGAGAACAAGAAAACAGAGTGGAAGGGGTCCATCTCAAGATGTCTTTTGCATCTCTCACCCTGCACCCTTTACATTCAATCAATTACAAAATCAAAAAGGAGTCTTTTATCTCCCCGATGCATCACAATCTTTGAACCTCCTCCTGCAGCTCTTTAACTTGGTATCACAGTTTCTCAACCAACATACACTTCCTTCAGAGAAGGACAGTGACTCTGCCTGCGTCAGCTCCATAGAAAAGCCCCGGGCAGGCTACCTGCAGCCTCAGATCAGGAGAGTTTGCATCCTTTCTCTGGAGCTCTCTCTGGGTTGAGGCTACTGATGTACCAGGACTCAAACCTGGACACACTCCATTTGGTGCTGGGTACTATGCCCTGTGGCATATCTCCACCATTGCTGAACACTTATCCACTGTCTTCATTGCACAGCCCTCTTCTGCACAAGCTGCTGCAGAAACTACTGCTTCTGAGAGCTGCCCTCTAGAGCTTGCTGTCAGATCAAAGCACATTTCATAAGGAATGGATTAGAAATGGCTATCAGCCATGTTATCAGCCAATATCTCTAGACTCTAGCAGGCACCCTGAAGAGCTCCTAGTTCTCTGAAGATCCCAAATGTTCCCACAAAATCTAGGACATCTAACAGGCAGAGTGAGGAAACTGCTTCATAGATTGCTGTGTCTGTTAGTTCCCTCCATTTTTTGCACTCCTATAGGTCTGATTCCTCTGTCTGCCATCTGAAACCACAGTGATTTTCACTGACTTTATTAAAATTAGGCTGTTTCTACAGAGTAATTCCTATCTGACATATCTGCAAGAGGCAGGAAAGCAGGTGGAGCAGAAAAATATTTTAAATGCAGAATAAGGTAGAGTAGTGCCTGTGAAGCAGGAGACAAAGGCCAAAAGTATGAGATCAAGGCTGACAGTGAGTGGCATTATATGGTTATGTTAGAAATACAGCTTCCTTTGTAGACAGTGTCTGATCCAGAATTCATGCAACCAACACATAGTTTCAATGTAATATAAGCAATGCCTGCAGTCACTCAAAATATTTGATGAGTTGTTGTGACTGTCTCAGTTGCAAGTCCATTCCACTGTTAAATATAAACCAGACTTAAACAGGTTTAGGAGCGCATACATAATGTTGTTTAGCATTTTAGTAAAAATATTTTTTACAAACATCTTGTGTGGAACTAATGTGAATGTTTGTCTAGAGTAAGAATCATTTGTCATTCCAGTATTTATATTCCTACATTCTTTGGCCTTCAACACTAACAGGACCTGAGGGGGATGTATGATGCTCTCCAGGATATAGAAATTACTGTCAGTACTCATTTTCCTTTTTTTTTTTTTTTTGTTTCTGAAGTTAAGAATTCAGATTCCTAAACAATTCCTTATATTTTATGAAACTGCTGCGCCACAGCATGTAGAAAACCATACTTGTAGATGAAATTTTAGATTTTAAAAATTTACCATCTCTGAGAGCGCTTGCTGAAAAGCAAAGGGTTTAATCTGTTCTACCCAAAGTCTTATGTTACATACCCAATAGTGAACCTGCAAATAAATTAGTCATTTTAATAATAATATAGAAAATGTGCAAGTAATTAATTGTTGGAATCAAAATCTGTATTCACTCTTACCTGGGGAATTTTTACTATTCTTTCCAGAATACTATATTTGGATGAATATTCTTTTTTTACACTTGTATCTGATGCTTAAAGTATCAACCAAAGTAGGGGAACTCTTCAATCTGATTTCCTGTCAGTGGAAGAGTATTGCCCAAAATACATTTGCATGACAGGCTTTTTTGACAGTTTTAACTGTACCAGAAATAAACTTTGCATTGTTTGTTCCACAGTCTGATATCCATTGGCTGTGAGAAATTAAGATCTCCACATACAGTTGTCTTGATACTCCACTGGACAATGTGGGAGCACCATGAAAGAGAAAGGGTACTGTCAGGACTAGGGCTATTGCAGACAAGGCCTCAACAGTGAGGGTTAGAGGTAGCCCTAGTGTCGTCTTCTATCTTGTGCACAGGGTAGGTCTGGGACAGAGTATAGCTCCAGTGGCACTTAATTTTTTTGGGCTGTTAAACAAGAATAGCACACAGATGTGTATAAAACATCTGGTTCATATCTTGGAAGTAGCTATTCAGAATCCTGATAAACTTCTAGTTCCATTAAAATAAGAGGAGAAGCTAAATTAACTTTATGAAGCCTTCTGCAGGAAATAAATCCTGTGCTGGCAGAGGAATCACTTTCAGGGCATTCATGTGCTTTCCACTGACAAGAAAATGGTTGTGTGCTTTCAGTACACCTTTTATTTTTGATTAAGGAAAATAATAGCAAAAATATTCATACAGTTTAATGAGCACACATCCTGAAGGCAGGGCCAGTATCCTGGGAAAAAACCAAGCTGTCCCATTGCTTCTCCCTATTGCCCCAAAACATTTCCTGTCCACTACCACCATCTACACTGGCAGCCCCACTGAGATTTGGGATCAGGGGTTGTACTAAGTCAGCAGGAATATTGGTCCAACAAAAAATGTGTAGTTTCCCAAAGACCTAGACAACTGAACACTCAGAGCAAAGTCAGAGTCAGGTGGAAGGTAAGGACAGGAATTCATAGCCAGAGGCAGCAGATGGGCAAGACCATGACAATCAGCACTTAGTTTGGCTTCAATTGCTGTGAAGCCAAAGCCTAGAAATGAGGTTTTCCAGCAGTACAATTCTGTACATGCTCTTCCATGAGCTCTCACACTCGTCTCACTTTTGTAAGCTCACTAAACTGGTGAAGAGTTATTCTGTCCATTTCTGCTGCACTAGTTTTCTACCAAGTAAGAACATTTGGTTTATTGCATGAAAATTGAGAACCAGGGTCAGGAAGAGGAATTTTCATGGACGTACAGCCAGAAGCAGCAGGAGAAGGAGGGAAAGGCTGCTTGCTTGCTTTATTTTACTCAGTTTTGGACACCACAGGAAGCTCATCATGCCATAAAAGTCTTCCCCTCCATGTGAGACAAAATGAAGAAAACAACACAAAATGTATTCACATTCAAGAAGATTCCTCCAAGCTAATACTTCATCTTGCACTGCATATTTATGAAATGAGTAAGTACAGTAAAATGAGTAATGAACTGTCAATCATTTCTTCTTGTCCAGTAAATCTACTCAGTCTGATTAGTGCAATAGATTTCACCCAGAATTTACTCAAAAGACTAGCTGTTTATCACCAGCAAGAAATACTCCATTTTGTAGTTTTCTTTCCTTAACTTAATTTCCAAACACGGTTTTACTTGTGTACTCTTTTCCCGTATACAGTGAAATATTGATTCTTCTAGGTACGGTGATCACAGCTGATCTGTAGTGTGACTGTATCCCTAATTATACTTTTGATTTCAGAATATTTTAGTTAAGACTTCCCTATTGGATTAGTATTAGCTGTTGTGAAATCAATTTATTTATTTAATAATGGCATTTATATTTAAGAAATATAATGATGCTGGAGATTTAAGTAAATTGTATGCTTTCACAGTAATATATATTTTTCAAAGCAAAATTCTGACAGCTTAAAGACATATGCTGCCATATCTTTTTATGAGAAACTTGGTGGAAGGGAATCAGTCAAGATTCCAACTGTCTTCTTCAGATCCTAAACAGCTTGAGAAACCTCTGGATTTCCTGGCCCAGGAGGCATAAATCCCCAACAAACATGGAGGGAATGGAATAACCAGGCAAACTGGGATACACCCTGGATAATGTAACAAATTATATTTCTGCAGTTCTGGGAGGAATTGCTAATCCAGGTACATTTGCAATGTTTCATACATCCTGAGTATCATTCACACATTTCTGGTGGTTTTTATTTATTTGTTTACATTTCTTAAAAAAAGTCTAGTTTTCAGATAAGTGAGAATCTTCCCCAAGAAATGAGCTAGAAAGCAAGAATTTGAAAAGCAGTAGCTTTCATCTCAGTTACTGACTGAATTTAATATTTCTGCACTCTTGATTCAGGTGCATGAGTGTTGCAGCCTTGCAATTTAGTGCTAAATGGTTAAATGCCCAAAATGGTTAAATGCCCAAAAGTGAGACCCACAAAAGCCTGTGTACTAAGTACAAAACTACCCAGGCCTGAAAAGCTCTAGACCACAGAGGCTTTTATAGCCTGGGGTATGGGAAACCTAATATGGTTCATTCAGTTCAGACAAAGATGGTTTGCAACTTCTCTGCGGTGAAGTTAAAATTGGTTTTGCTACCACCCGAAAGATGAAGACACACAGAAAAGTTAAGCTTGCTATAAGAAAGACTGTAAGAAAGAGACTGCCCAGAGAAGTTGTGGCTGCCCCCTCCCTGCAATTGTTCAAGGCCAGGTTGGATGGCAACCTGGAGCAACCTGGTCTAGTGGAAGGTGTCCCTGTCCATGGCAAGGGTGTTGGAACTAGGTGATCTTTAAGGTCCTTTCCAACCCAAACCATTATATAATTCTATGAGTCTATGAAATACAGGGGTATAGCTAGGATGGAGAACTGGGCTGAGAGGGTCCGGACTGTCCATCTTCCTGATAATGGTGCCAGTAGAGGAATGAGAGAAGTTGTCCAAAAATTGCTGCTTCTGCCAGTTGCTTCTTTCCTCTCTTAGTAGTAGCTTCTTCATCACACAACCCAACCCTTCCCTTAACAGCAGCACCCAGACTGCCAGAGACAGAGCAGATAGTGAGGTCTTGGCCTTTTCTTCTCTTCCAGTCCACTACTACAGATGGTTTTGTGCACCAATACTGGTGTCTACAGTATTCAGTCTGCCTGAATAAAAGCAGTATTTGTCTCAGGAATGTGTCTACCTGCACAGAGGACAGAAGATGTGGGAAGCCTGAGGAAGTGTTCTAAAGATCAGACTTCATCTCCCCAGAAAACAGGCCTTCTCAAAAAGGTAATGAGCTGAATGCTTCAGAAAATTGCCAGTTTTCCTCAGCTCTTTTTACTTTTTAAACCTTGGTATAAATCCCACTTTGTTTTAGTTTGAATTACAGGTTGTTCCAACTAATGTGCTTTGTTGGTTTTGAAAGAGATTAATTTGAGCAGTCACACCTTCACAGCTCACTATCACAGTGTGTAGTCTATGACAGAAAGAGGAAAGTTCTCTAAGAAATCAAATAAATTACAGCAGATTGACATGCTCCTATTAAAGGCTGTTCTCCCCAAGCTCACACTGAGGCACAGGAGCAAAGCAGTGCATGAGGGTTGCTTGCCTGCAGATAAACAGAAGGTTTCTTTCACTAGAGCTCATGCCTCATATTTTCTTGATATGAATATTAAGGGTATAGGAATTTACTTACCATAATGCAGACGTAAGTACTGGCTCCTTTGCATAAACACCGCATGTGCAGCTGTACTAAATACGGCAACAGTGCACAGAGTAGAGCAGTTTTATTTCCTTGCTCAGTACTGTGTGTTATCCATGTATAAATCACATACAGTCGATATACCTATGTATAATATAATGCATAATTTATTACAATAATAATATATTATATGATATTATGTAATTAACAATTAGGATACACTGATCATGTTAAATAATTATACATATGCACTCACACTTGTGTATACTGTATATTAGTTAAAGATTTGTTCATACAGGTGTTTGCAACCAGAAAAATCCAGGCCTATGAGTCAGAGTCATTCAGTCTAGAAATACAGTGATAAAACCACAGGTGTGTGGGCTAAAAGGAAAGTGATTCATGTAGATTAGCTCTTCCTGTGGATCCACAGAAGCAATATCATATAGCTGAAGTTTTGATGGAGCATCCAGTTATTCTGTAACTTCTCAGTGGCTTGATGTATTTTCAGGATCTGAATTTCTAAGACAAACCTCAATGGGAAAACCAGATATTGTTTCTTAACTCAGTAGCAGTCTTTATATTCTAAAGGAATATGAGCACAAATCTGCTTGTAATTTTTTGCAAGAAGTGAGAATCCTCTCAAACAGATTAGTGCTGTTGAATATACTCATTATTATCCATAAATACATCAATTAAACTGATAAAAATATGCCTGTGCCTTACTGCTGTCATACTCCAGCCAGGCAAAGATTTAATATAAGGAAAAAATATATCTAACTCAATGTTAGAGTCAGATTTAATCTTGAAATAACCAGTAGTTAAGTATGTATTATTTTCTTTGCATAGAGACAAGGAGGACATTTTAAATAGCATTTGAAAATATTAGGTCTTCCTTCTTCCTCTGTCCAGGCTTACCCTGGAGAAAAACTGTTCTTTTTCCATTACTAAGAAAAAGAAGCTCCAAAAAAGCAGAGTGCCAAAATAAAAATCAAGATTTCTTTGAGACAAGGACTTTTTGTTAAGAAATGTAGTCAGAAGAGGTCACAGTAGTCAGAGTCTGCCTAGCAGCCTGAAGCTCAGGTAGCACAGAGACAACATGCTAAGGAAGAAGCCACATCAGTGTTCCATAGAAAGGTGGAATAAAACTGTTTGTCCTGCAGGGAGGTGAGCACAAAATGCATCTCCTAATTTCCTTCATGGGCACAAAAACTGAGTGTGGTAAAGCCTTGAACCCCATGCCTGTGTGTCTGCTGTGTGAAATCTCACCAGACTCAGCTTTGGCAGGACCAGCATATTTCAGTGTTAGCTGCAAAAAAATGGCCTAGGACTGCTCATCTGTATGCACGAGTGAGCAAATGCAGCAGGTTAGTGGGGCTGATTACTTCAAAAATTCTGTTCTTTGGTGATATTCCATAAGCAATCTGATCTAATTTGATCCTGCGTTTAGCAAGGGGTTGGACCAGATGACATCCAGAAATCCTTTACAGTATAAATTCTTAGAAGGGTCTGTGATTCCACAGGGGCTTTTGCTGGGGACGAGGACTGTAAGGGCCCATTCACACTGTCAATATGTAGTCCTGAGGTATAAGCAGAGAGAATCTCTCATCAGGAGACCAATACCAAGCTTGCCTTTTACATGCTCCTCAGAAGATGCCCATTTGGATAAGAAACAGTCCTTGTAAAGGCCATCCCACAACCAGAAAGAGACTGACCTTTCCTGAGAAGTATATTTTGCATGTTTGGAATGAGATAAACACAAAAACCAGATTGGGATGTGTGTAGGCTGGACTGTAACAGGCATCAGCAGATAGAAGGAGAAGCTGTGTGGATGGCATATGATGCATCGGTAGGAGGGATGGTGATGGGCAGACCAGGCACATGACCATGAGGCACAGTGGTCAAGACTGTGTTCCTGATAACAGGATACAGACCAAGCTAGATAATGTAGAGCTCAAGGATGAGATAGCTCTCCACAGCTTAAACCAGACCTTGCCCCTTTGCAAAGTGTTGATCTAGCAAAGTTAAACCTGGGGTGTGGAAGTACTAGCTTGAAAGTCTGGGAATATGTGTAAAGACAACTCCACCTAAAGACAACATTGGTTTTTTTCTACTTGTGTACCCATGCGTTCATAATTCTGGTACACTTGTTGAAAGACCCTAAGCAGTTGAGCCTATCGCCCACTGGTTGGCATGAAAGAGTGTGGTGGGGGGCACATCCAAAGAGGCTTCACCTGTATGCATGAAAAAACCTCTCAATGAACACAGCAACATCAAGTAGGTGGGTGAATAGGACACTGGCCAAGAAATCATGGTGTGATTAATTAGTGTTACCCTAGCATGACATCACTGGTTTCTAGGCAGATTTGAATCTTCTGACAAGCCTAATGTAGCTACTATAGTGACCAGGCCAAGGTTTCCTCTCTACTGTTACACCTCTGTCCCCCAGAGTTGTTTTGTAATACCCCTGACGTGTTTGAAAGCATGGGCATTACAGAGATATGAAGGTTGATCTCAAGGGCACCCACATGAATGCTGTCTCAATACACTTTAGATAAAGCTTAAATAAGTTGCTCAAAGCTATTTAACAGTCAGTAGCCAGGAACGGACTGAATGATCTGGCTCAAGCACATCAGTCACATTTTCTGATTTTCTTTTTGTGAAAATCCTTAGTATTATGTTGAACAAAGCTGGGAAAAAAATGTAATAAGTCCTGTATAAACATCCACACTTAAGTGTCCACATTTTATTTCAGTAACTCAAAAAAGATTTTCAAATATTATAAAATGCAACTTACTTAATCACTTCAGTAAATGCTTGCTGAGCACTCCAGCCTCCCAGTTAGCAGATGTGGATGATTAAAAAGAGGAAAAGTAACAGAGCATCCATACACATTACATATTATGGTATTACAAGTATTGAATGCAAACTAAAGAACAACTCTGACTGAAATGGTAGAAGGAGAACAAAGCTAACAAAGAGAAGAAAAAATTACTAATTACAGGCTAAAGAACTATCTTTTCCACTGAGTGAATCCCACAGGCACCTTCAAAGAAGCGAAACCTGGCTCACCTCCCATTTATGAATATGACTAATTGCCTTCAGAAGGTTCCCAAATCCAGCCAAGCATGTGGAGAAGGTTTTACATTAGACAAGAGTCCAAGTATTTAAACTATTGCAACAGCTGCAAAGCAGGTTTGCAGGCAATCTTATGCTCATCCAAGTTCTATTTTGTTTAAAAATGCAGAAACAACATTATGAAGTACATTTGAGGTGGCATTACCCCGTTTATCTTTAAGGGCCACATGCCATCAGCCAGGTGTCAGGGCTCTGAGTGCACCAGCACCACCTTAATGACCCTCAGCGGCCTCAGTGGAAGCCACCCCCCTCCACCCAGCCCCCCTGTCTGTAGGCCCAGGAGCACTATCAGACCCCTGGCCTGGGGTGCTACTCTCTCCTGAGCTGTGCTGTAGGTGTGCCTCTTTGAAGTCCTAGCACCTGTGTCAGCTTTGGACCTATGTTGTACGAACCTTGGCTACTGGGTGGGCCCCTTGGATGTGCGTTGTACCCTTGTCCCCAGTCCTGCTTCTGGCCCCATCTCCTGATGTTTGTGGGTGGACCCTGGATCTGATGGATTACTTTGCCCTGTTGGGGACCTCCAATACCCTCGTTGCACCCTCGTTGGAAACAGTGCCTGTGCTGTGATTAGCCCCCACCACCAGTTTATCCCCCTTTGATGAGTAGTCCTGCTCCTGCTGCTGCTGGGACCCAGGAACTTTAGAAGCTCAGTCCGTTGTCAATTGGTCTGGTCTGGAGCTCTTCCCAAAATGGGACTGAAGTCCTGGGCTCCTCCATGCACTAGCAGGCTGTGTTTGTCCCAGAAAGAAGAACTCTCTTCTATTCTCTGTCTTTCCCAAAAGCCAATAGACTGAAAATTGTTAGTGTAATGTAGCATGTAGGTCTGTATTCAGTACAAATGGAACAAGGGAGGACACATTGTTTCTCAGGATGACTACCCTGAGATGGGTATAAATCTTTCAAAAACTGAAGGGAAAGTTTTCCTTGATAGACGTCTGCTTAACTGCCTAACTCTTTACCTCTGGCTCTTCCCTTGTTCACTGTTGGCTCTCTCTGGGTTCATACACAAGCACAAATGTGACTTTTTGATTTCATGAAGTGTCTGGGACTGCACAAGGTTATGCAGAATCTTCTTTGTTTCAGGTGCAGAAACAGATGTATCCAGGGACCAAGTGATTTGCTGGCATGATGCCGCTAAAAACTGACTGCATCTCACAAGGAAGAGAACTCACTAAATCAGGAGTGCTCATAAGTTCCCAAACTGTGTCATATGAGTGACTTCCAGGAAGAGCACAGCTGTGGTTCTGCTGACTTGCCTGTTTGTTTTCTTGCTCTTCTACAAGGCACACAGTGATACCTCCACATAGGCAGGTATTTCCAAACAATGACAAGATGGGTGCTGATGCCTCCTGAGTGAGATAGAAGTAGCTGGAGGCACAATTTTCTGGTCCACACAAATTGGAGTTAGGACCAATACTTCCCCCATGTACCTTCACCCCCGAGTGAAACCCACTGATGGAGGAAAGAAACTCTCCCCCAAAATGTCTTGTGGAGATTTTTTGCCAAAGGGGTATAGGGCTAGGGTATAGGGGTTACTGGATACAGGGGGAAGAGAATTTTGGGATCATGTGAAATTTATTATGGGATGTTTAAAGGGAATGATCAAAGATGAGGAAAGGCAGGGACCAAGATGGATTGGGGAGGAACAAGTGTGGCAAAATAGAGGGAAAAGTGGGTAAGAAGTCAGTTGTGTGTAAACAGGTGGCTGCTCAATATGCGGTACTCTGTCCTGACTTATTAAACCCTGTTCCCAGCCATTTTCTCCATGGATGTGCTTGATTATGTGGTGCAATGTTAACAAATATCAAACCAGACACTGTTTTCATCTATTGTGATCTGTGGGGTCAGCTGTGTTAATAGTCCTATTGGGCATATATGCTCAGTCTTGCTGCTGGCTGGACTTGGGGACAAGGAGCTGCATCTGGCAGGCTGGGACAATGGGAACCCCCTGGGTTCTGAGTCCTGCCAAAGTTAGCTACCTTCTAGCATCCTCTTCAGAAAAAGATAGGAAAACTAGCTTTGGTGTGTGTGGGGTTTCTGCTTTTTTGGGGGTTTGTGTGTGTGGCTTTTTTTCCTCCCGAGACAAAGATCTTCTCATTTCTTCGAACAAAGCATTAGCACAAAGTTAATGCTTCTAAGACAAGTTTACCAGTTCTGCTGATTACTTACTTTTTTTTGGTGAGAAACCTGTTCATAGTTTCTTCAGAAAGGTGTAACCCCTGATGCACATAATGAAATT